>NC_064921.1:418442256-419070034 GCF_023897955.1 Schistocerca gregaria | reverse complement strand
GTCTCACGCGGTCTGCACGTCCAGCACGAACGCTGGTCCAACTGAGGCGACAGGTGGAAATGGCATGGCAAGCCGTTCCACAGGACTACATCCAGCATCTCTACGATCGTCTCCATGGGAGAATAGCAGCCTGCATTGCTGCTAAAGGTGGATATAGACTGTACTAGTGCCGACATTGTGCATGCTCTGTTGCCTGTGTCTATGTGCCTGTGGTTCTGTCAGTGTGATCATGTGATGTATCTGACCCCAGGAATGTGTCAATAAAGTTTCCCCTTCCTGGGACAATGAATTCACGGTGTTCTTATTTCAATTTCCAGGAGTGTAGTTGTAAAGCGTGTGCTTGGAAACAGAGAATTCGCGGAATCGCATCCCGGCTCAAGTATGGAAATTTTCGTTCTCCCTTAAATCTAGCCTTCATCTCGTGAGGAATCGTCAGAAAAGACACGTCGTTCGGATTCCATGTGAAGCAATAGGTCTCCTTTACCCGGTTTGATAACTGGGGTACATCAAGCACATGTGCACTGAGGTGACGAAGGTCATGGTGACCTAATACCGTGTCGGCTCTCCTTTGCCCAGCATCGTGCAGCAGCTCAACGTGCCATGGGGTCAACAAGCCCTTGGAAGTCCTCTGCAGAAATATTGAGCCATGATGCCTCTATAGCCGTCCACAACTGCGAAAATGATGCTGATTCAGGATTCTGTGCGCTAAATGAACTCTCGATTATGTCCCATAAATTTTGGAAGTGATTCATGTCGGGAAATCTAGGTGGCCAAACCGTTCGCTCCACTTGTCAAGAATGTCCGTCAAACAAATCGCGAATAATTGTGACCCGGTGAACACGGTGTTTGGGAAATATAGAACCCATAATAACTACCCTTTTTTTGCAAAAGAAATAGCAAAATTGGTCATCCTGATAGTGTCGGTAGCTACTGACAACAAAATTTACACTCTTCTGACTTTGATTATATAAATACTAATGATTATCATAAAGAAAGGACTGAATGAAATAATACCATGTGATACAAAACCGAAACTTTAAAGAAAGAATTCAAAAATTATCATTTACGAAGGTTAAAGCCCAGACCATAAATCGACCAAAAATAATATTTATCCTAGAAGAGAGTTGTAGCCGCATCGAGCTGTAAGTTCGCTGTGACTACAATATAACTCGGCAATGGAGATGTTAACTTTACTTCTCTCTTGTATTCTGAAACAGTAGTATGCATGTTAAGCGCTGCTAGATTGTTTTAAAACTGATTTGTAGTTAAAGTTTTACGATATAGACTGGAAATATTAGTCAGAAGTCGGACTAAAGTAGGATCACCTTTACCGTTAGGCAAATAACGGAATTTTGATGTATGAGGTAGTAAAGTGAATCGTGTGATTACCGATTTGTGGTGGGACAGCCTTCGTGATACTTAATAGTCACAAACATCAAAGGACAGAGAAAGAGACTGATCGCCGACATAAACTCGATTATTAGACTTGAATACGCTACAACTAAACGCAATCACGAAGAAATTATAATTTCGCCGTGTTGTCAGAAGTTGAGGTCAAGGTCAGAATTACTGATGTTAACATCTGCAATTCCTTGAAGGACATATCGGTGCATGTGCTTAGCGTATGGAAAAACAATAATTACGATAGACAATAAACCTTAATTCAACTTTAATTCTTCGTGTCACCTACATCATTTAATGGACATTTAAAGTGTATTTGTGAAATTGACTAAGTCTTCGGATAACATAAAAGTGCCAAATGAATTAGTGATAATTTAAATGTGAACAGTAATAACTTTACATTAAAAATACGACGCATTCTGAACATTGCTCAAGGGTATGTTATCTCTGGAAATACGTCGTACAGCTGTTGAATACGCGACGTAGCGACGCCTTGACGACGGAATAATAATTAACAACTTAATATCCTCACAAAATTCGTAAATTGGCCTCGGCTTGGGTGATGGAATGATGATTCAAGACACTATTTTTTTAACGTTTGAATAACCATTCTCAAACCGGGCATAAGAACCATCGTCAGCAAGTTCGTGAAAACTAATGGGTCTGTCGCGAACACGCAAGGGACTTTTGGTTATTTCAGGTCAATGGAGGCATCGCGTTATCGGGTGATGCAGTCGCTACATTTATAAGTGAAGAAGATCGAACACAACTGCTTTCATTACAAGCAAGGGCGGTGTACACACTCCGGCGTGCTGCTCCATCGAGACAGTGATATAGCTTTCGAGATACAGTATCTGAAAATAACCGAACCACACGAGGTGTTTTTTCTTTTTCTAATAGTGGTGTTGTCTTGATCGACGATCGCCGTTCCACGTCATCTCAACTGGGACACCCATCACCATCGAGCCGAGAGAGAACAGCGCCACACTGCGGACCGTCTACAAGTAGCTGCACATAATTATTTCTTGTCAATGATCGATTCAGTTGGACCAGAGGACCCAGTGTATTTCATGCAAATAGAGCCACCACCAGATTGCAATGCCTTGTTAACAACCTGGGTCTATGGTTTCGTGGAGTCCGCGCCACACTCTACCCTTCCATCATCTCTTAACAACTGAGATCGGGACTCATTTGATGACGCCACTGTTTTGCAACCGTCTGGTCAGGAACCCAAGAGAGGTGCTGCAAGCAATGTTGTGCTTTTAGCAAAAGCACTCACGGCCGTTATCTGCTGCCATTGCCCATGAACGCTAAATTTAGTCTCAGTGTTGTCCTAAGGGATACGTTTGTCGTACTTTACACACTGAATTCTGTTTTTTCCCGCAGTGTTGCTTCCCTGTTAGCTCTGACAACTCTACAGAAACGTCACTGCCGTCGTTTGGCAAGTGAAGACCGTCGGACACTGCTTTGGCCGTGGTGAGAGAGAGATATACGTGAAATTTGATATTCTCTGCACTCTTGACATGGTGGATCATGGAATGTCTCTTGCAACTAGCTCCAACTACCACTCCGTTTTCAGAGTCTATGAATTCCCGTCTTGCAGCCGTAACACGTCGAAAGTATTTGAACGAATAATCTGAATACAAATAACACCTCCGCCGTTGCACTATCCTTTTATACCGTGTGTAAGAGATACCACCGCCATCTGTGTATGTGCATAACTCTGTCCAACGCCTTTTGTCAGCTCAGTGAGAGTCGCCGAAGTGACGCCCAGCTGAAAGATTTACTCGGCCACTGAGCCAATTGAAATTAATTATAGCTCCACTTCTGCTAGTACCTCTCTGCTACATTCGCAAATACACAGCTCTCCTGCAGACGATGCCAGACGAGCAGGAGGTACGGAAAGTACTGAAGCTATTGGGGGCAAGGCGTGGGTAGTGATTGGATAGCTTATTAGTTGTTAAGAGAGTAGCCAGGTATGTTTCTGAGTTTGAGTGCTAGTCCAGAACAGAGTTCTAACGTTAGGAAGTTACATCACTACAGTTTCGCGGTTTCTATGGTAAGCCGATCTGTTTTGCCCCGTTATAGCACTCAGTCCTGTCGCTAGCCTATATAATTTTAATTCAAAATTGTATCTGTGACATGTAACGCTTTTGTTTGTCGTGTTTGTGCGCAAGACTGCCTTTGACTTTTGTGTGTGCAGGGTGCTCAAATAAATTACTCTATCTCGTAAATGAAACAGTAGTGCAGGCATAATGGAATTAATACTAATATTTTCTCTTTGTATTCTGCTGCAATTACTTATGAATTAACTCTGATGTGGATGTGACATGGTATTTGAAAACAGTGTTAGACCTCTGAAATTTGCCGGGGTTGCTAGTTTTATCTCTCGCTTTTATGACTGATCCATAGCGACACAATTAATAACAGATCCCTCACTATCAAAGACTGGCTCTCTAAGGAAACAAAATATTTGTAATTTAACATTACTGACCCATGTACCCATCTGAAATGTTCTTTTAGCCTCTTCGGGATTACTAGGTAATTGATGGACATAATGCTCTCCTGCTATGTGGAATTCATCGTGATCCAGTTAGCACCGTTCGCTGTACCATGTCGGCCAGAGGAATTTACAGTTTATATAAGCACGGATTTTAAGCGTCTTTTAGAACATATTCCCGAATGCATTCTTCATCAAGAGGCACTGTAACGTTATTTTTTCGTTTTCCGTCGTTCCTTTGTTGCTTCAAAATTCATGGAAGTGAGTTCTGTCTAAGAAACTAAATTAAAAGAAGTTTGTTTTTGCCATACGCGTTTCGCTCCTCTTATTTGTGAAGCATCTTCAGTGGCATTAGTACGTGTTTCTTTTTATACATATAATAAACGTATTATGTGGTGCTTACAATATGTTACTATGTTACATTTCGTCATGTTTTTCTCTTCTTTTTCAGATTAGTAAAACTTCTGCAGCAGAAATATTGTGATGTTAGGAAGCCACTAACAACCACTCCTGAGCAAAGTGATCAATTCTACATCAGAAACGTACGTACCTGTTGTCAGGGAACAAATGGAACACAGTCGAATGCTGAAGCATCGTACAAACACGTTGTATCATTTCGTGACTCAATAGAGCTTAATATTATATCATATCCAGTGGTACAACACTTTCAATTACCTAATTCGGTTCTGTTAATACTCACGCAGCATAGAAATTTTGTACCTTTCGCAGTACAGAGACGGTCCACACGCACTGCGTTTGATCAATTCTACATCAGAAACGTACGTACCTGTTGTCAGGGAACAAATGGAACACAGTCGAATGCTGAAGCATTGTACAAACACGTTGTATCATTTCGTGACTCAATAGAGCTTAATATTATATCATATCCAGTGGTACAACACTTTCAATTACCTAATTCGGTTCTGTTAATACTCACGCAGCATAGAAATTTTGTACCTTTCGCAGTACAGAGACGGTCCACACGCACTGCGTTGCTTACACAAGAGATGTCTTCCGATTAAACGAAAGTCGTCCAGTGACATACGGGGTGATTTCGTGAGCCTGTTACCAACACTCAAGGATGATGGAGGAGGGTAAATGTATCGGTCGGAGGTATGTGACTGTTGTCCGTGAATTTCAGAGTCGAAAGTACGTTCTGATACCTCTGACATTGGAATACATGTACAGGTACAGTTGTTGCTAAGATCGTTGATGTGGTAGTATGGACCAAAACAAGAAAGAAATTTAAGTAGATATGGGCTCTAAAATGCATACTGTAAGAGCTATTAGCATTTATTCATCTTCGACACTTCGAAAAACATCTGTTTTACTATAAGCTATTTAGTTTCCATATTTTTTGGGGGATATAGTATTGACCGAAACATGAGAAAAAAAGTGCCCCGTAAATATGGGCTCTAAGCTGTTTACCTTCAGGGCGATGGGCACTAGTTTATCAGAAGATAAGTGTTTCGTAGTAGCGAAGACGAAAAAGTGCTTATAGCTCAGCTCTTAAAGTATGCATTTTACAGCCCATATTTACCGGTCTCTTTTTGTTTTTGTTTTGGTCCAACTTCCACATATATACCACTGTCAGAAGTATCAGAACGATTTACACTTGTAACAACGACTCCGTCGTTTCCTCGCCTGGATCCTTTACCCAAAATTGATACCTTTACTGTTCTCCATCACCCCTGAGAGTTTGTAACATCACCACGGAATCACCCTCCATATTAAAATAATGGATGTGTGTGATGTCCTTAGGTTAGTTAGGTTTAATTAGTTCTACGTTCTAGGCGACTGATGACCTCAGAAGTTAAGTCTCATATTGTTCAGAACCATTTGTACCATTTGAACTATATGTAGCACTATTTGTGTTAATGATTCGTTGGCTCTCGCAAATTTATGAAACGTAGAACATTGACATTATATTTCACAAAGCTGTAATATTATCATGAAATCTTCCTTCAGGTTCACTATCAAACGTAACAGAAAGGTAGTTCATGTTCCTGTAAATCCAAATTCTTCTTCATTAGACATTTACATTTTCCTCGGCTTCAAACACTAAATACGTACGCTAAACAGTATAGGTTTCTAGAGGCCCTTTGAAGAAATCCTTCCAACACGTCCACATTCAGGATGAGTTCGCGTTCAGATTCATTATTCAAACAATACAATATGTCAAAAAATGTGAGAGATATAAAATTCATGTAAATCAACAATGTTTCTCTCTCAGGTATACGATCCTTTCGAATGTGTGTAAGTACGCTGTTGTGGGTTCCAGAAGCAAATGCCTGTGTTTTCTGTGTCGTATCATCAAACGATAAATGGAACCGAAAAAATGAAATATTTAATAGCCTAGAATTCTTTACAAAGTGGTTCAGTTGTAAGTGAGCTTGGTGTGTGGGTCAATATTAAAAATAACCCTAACCGAAACAATGTGCCAATTGATTTCTGTATTCTTAATATCAATTGTATAAATGTTGTTTGTGTAAACCTGTTTATGAACTTCACAATTGTGCAAATTACTACAGAGTATTGGTTGAAACAAGTGAAACTTAGCATGATTAAAATCATGTGACTAATAATGCAGTGAGTAGACGTTGAGGCACTGCGTTTACATTCTTTGATTTGTCCGTATTTCGAGTTGATGCATGGTTTGTAACCAGTTAAAGGAATATCCGATACCCAGAAGGTGTTCAATTGAAACACATTTAAAAGCTATGTTTAGTTACTGTGCAGCGGAAAAGTTTTAATTTACTGGTGTTATCGTTTTTTATTATAACTTTTAGTAGAAAAGTATGTTTAACAAAGGAAAATGCTCAAGTTACTGAGAATTACGACAAAATATTTTCTCTTGAACCTACGCTTCCTTCATCTGCAATGTAAGTATCGTAGCTTCTTGCATTGTTCAAATGTTCAAATGTGTGTGAAATCTTATGGGACGTAATTGCTAAGGTCATCAGTCCCTAAGATTACACACTACGTAACCTAAAGTATCCAAAGTACAAACACACACACACACCGATGCCCGAGGGAGGACTCGAAGTTCCGCCGGGACCATTTCTTGTATTAATCAGTTCTTTTAGCGAACCTGTTTCGTTGGACGAGTATGTGGGGAATCTGGTTCAAATGTCTCTTAACATCTGAGGTCATCAGTCCCCTAGAACTCAGAACTACGTAAACCTAACTAAACGAAGGACATCACACACATCCATGCTCGAGGCAGGATTCGAACCTGCGACAGTAGTGGTCGCGCGCATCCAGACTGTAGCGCCTAGAACCGCTCGGTCACTTCGGCCGGCGTATGTGGGGAGTGTAGTATCAGTTGCGGGACATTAGCGGTGTATTGTACGGGTCATACGACTATAATAGTTCTATCATTTCTACACTCTAATCTATTTTCTCCATGTGCTTAAAATATAGGCCGTCGTTGTTGTTGGGAACTCCGAATCCATAAGCCAGGCGTTGCTCCTGGACTCAGGCAAGAGGGACATCTAACGAAATTTCACTGATGCTGTAGTGTGCTTAGGGACTGTGCGGTCCCGACACACAATGGATTTGTGGAATGCTCTCTCTTTTGTATTGTAATATGCCTATCTGTCAACATAAATGTGAATATTGCTTCTGTATAAATTTCTGGTGTACTTTTTGGAAGTGAGTCGTTCCTTACGTTGTGATTTTTTAAATCATGATTTGTATATGGTGCTGTGTGTTGTTCCGTCTCTAGATTACTGATGTATCGAGAGAAGAAGGTTTAAGGCATACTTCAGCTTCATGTTTAATGACTTATACTTGTATACTCACCACGGTCATAATGAAATATTCTTGTATTGTATACCCATCATGAAGCTCGTAACTTCCAGCTAGCTATATAGAAGCTATGAGTTCCTGAGACATAGTCGTGAGGAATTATTTGCCAACCCACTAATTGATTTGCAGGATACAAATTCTTGAATCTTACGTTAGTAGGTCATTTCCATGACAGCTCTGTCACCCATTTGTCTTGGAAGTGAGTTTCAGATCATTCTTGTGGGATTTAATTATTATAATTTTATTTTTCCCTGCAACTACCCGTAATGGGCAACGCTAGACTACATAAAACTGATAGTACAGTATCGATGAGGTGTAAGTATTAAAGGTTACAATCATAGTACTATAGTTCAGGGTAATCTCCACGATCTATCAAGGACGCTGTGTAAATTCCTCAGTCGGCACTTCTCTCAACTAAGTGTGATTCGTATCTTTCACCTGCATAATTCCTACGAAGTTACACCTAACGTCATCTCACCAATGAATGTATCTTTTTTAAGGTTGTATGACGGTGGTGGTGTGGATTTTGATGATGATGACTAATATCATTGGCAAGATGGTGTAGGACGTTCAAGGTCTTCAGCGTACTTCAACTGAGTATGACCCCTGCCATAGCGCCCCCTTTACAGTACTGCCATTCAGTTTTTCAAACAGAACTGTATATTAATGCCCTAAGAACGTTTATGATCAAGCTTTAATGATCTCTCTATTTATCTCTTGGTATATTCTTATCATTTCAAAGAGACTGCACGTCAAACATTGTGACTATGCAACAGCCTCAGTATTGAATTAGTTGGATGAACGCTATATGCTGCTTTGCTTGTGAATGTTAAAAGTAAAAAATTCTATGATACTGCAAGCAAATAAAGTATATTAGTTGGAGGGGGCGGAGAATGGGGTAGGTAGTAACTTTCTTTCGCTTGTAGCAGTGTCCCGCGGTTTCCACATGGTCGGCATTGTTAGAGTCGGAGTGTAACTAAGGTGGGATGTGGGAACCAGCCCAGTTTTCACTACTGGGGATGTAGAAAACCGCCTAAAAACCACTGGCTGGCCCACCGACACGCGTCGTTAATCCGCTGGGCAGATTCGATCCGGGACAGGCGCTCCTACCCGAGTCCAGGTAGCAGCACATTAACGCTCTCGGCTAACCTGCCAGTAACAGGGTAGGTAGCATCTGGACCTACAAATAGAAATTTTCTTAAAATGAGCTGGTACATATATGTATTTTAAGTGTGCCGTAGGTTGTTTTAGATATGAAGTAAAATTTAAAAAGCTTCTTTGGTCTAAGACACACTGGTTGGTGGCTTGTATGAAAATATGTAATGCCGTGGAAACCTTTACATCCTTAAAATCAAGAATTAATTCGTTTCATTTTAAACGCAGAGGCAGATCTTCAGTTCGGCTCGCGCTAACAATTTAGACCATGGAGTCAGGTCTATCCGGAATATTAAATGTCTGAGGAAAAATAAGAGGCCGCAAAATCTTTTGAATTATTAATGGCTTACATTTAGGAGCAGCAGTGTTTACCTAAATACTTGTTTTTCTTCCCGCCCTCAGCTTACCGATCCTACCTGATATTTATTATGCATTACCGGTTTCAACGATGGTCTCTTGACGCCTTCATAAACCGAGGATTACCGAATGAACGTTTGTGCTACGAAGTGTTTACTGGTGTTTTTAATCCCTCTGCCCTCTGTTTATTTTTCTTGTTGAATCTATTTAAGCTCTTCACGTTCCTCAGTCACACAAAATCATATAAATGCTTTAACACTGTTGATGCAAATATTGAAAGCAGGACTATTTTTTTTATTATTTAGATCAGTAGCATTACTGCGATATGTCTTTCAACAATGGGTTATTTAAGTTCCTTGGTACGCCAGAAATTTTAGAAGTTTTCCGCTGTTCCTCCAAAAGATCTTTTTCTTTTGTGTACTCGGTGGTGTAATTCGCACATAGCCAGGGGAGAACTTTTCGATGTAGTGGTATACAGAAATCATAGTATGGAATAAATGACGTAGAAAATTATAGCGAGTCCTGGAGACGTGCTTGGCTGTCGTAAACTGCTGAGAGGGCTGAGCAGGAGATGTGGAATTTGGTCCCAGCTGGAGAGCTTAATATAGAGGCTCATAACCCTGGCCTTCTCTTGTCACAAAGCTTCCTTTCTCATGTCATATTCACTGTGACATAACCGAGGTTCTATTAGTCGTGTTTGTGAGGGAGGGAGGGGGGGGGGGCACCACGGATTTCCTCTAGTCTGCCTTTGGCAGTGGTGAGGTGCATACGCCTGTTGTGCTGCTTGCGGGCGAGTGTGTGTTCGTTTAAATCCACGTAGCGCCTTGCCTCAGAATCCGATTCCACCTACCAGCGTGGCGTTTTGCTACCGCCAAGCCACAATTAAATTAACTTTACCTTTGTACGACCGAAGGCGTATGAAGCAGAAAGTTCTATACAGGTTGACCTGCGTCTCACGCCACAAGACGTTCTCGGAATTCAGTTTTCGATCCTAAGTATTACTGTGTATAGAAAGCTGGCGCCGACTTCGTGCGGCGCCACGCTAATGCTCTCAAGTTACGATACTCTTGACATACATATATGGACTGTCGTGGTTGATCACGTTGGTTTTGTCTTCCGAACATTGCTGGTTTTCGAACTCCCATTTGAAGTACCGTCGAACTTGTGGCAGCCGTCTTTAAACCTTACGACAACGTTGTCATTATGTCAGCTAACACATGGAAGACTTCAAAATATGTCGTGTCTCCAGTGGTGTCCGTCAGATAGAAACTGAACTACAGAGACGTGCCTTCGTACTTGGTTACTGCCAGCTCCAGGGCTATCGTCATTTACGGTGGTCAACTGCACATGTGTTCATGTTGCGGCCGTGAAGGCCATATCTGTCTCTGACATAGACTGATTTAGACGCCGATCGGAGACGTCGCTCTTCCTGCGGCGCCCGCTGTGTTACCTCTATCTTACGCGTCTGCAGCTGTGCTGCCTGCTGCGTCCCCTCTACATCAGTCGGTACCTGCGTCAACGACGCGATGGACGTTTCGCCTGTCTCTCCTACACTCGCGCAGAAGGCTACACAAATGAACGATGACCGTCAGCAGGTAAAAGCTGTCTCTCCCAACCCCATAGATGATGATCACGGAGCTGTACCGATCTTCGCTGGCCACAAGACGGAAGATAACCACTCACCATTCGACACCGAACAGCATTTTAGGATGCAGCGGTAGCCAAGGAAACGGAAGAGACAACGCCATACTCCTTCCGATGACTGCCTCCATGTATGCACAAGATGACGACCATGTTACTAATGGTGCGCTGTTCTCTGACGCCTTAACACCTAACGACGAGACGTCCATTTCCTCCTCCATCTCCAGCGTATGCGTTCCACCGCCTTCCACTGATGTGGTTGACTCTCTTTATGTGTTCACGCTACCTCTGGGCGTACCTCTGGTAGTGTTCCACTGAACCAGCTGGGTGAGAGGTCTTTATTCTGGGCGGACGACGTCGATACTGAGGATGGACATTCTGGAGGTGTTGCACCCCCCTTGGTGTGGTCAGCTGCGTCCCCGTCACAGTGACAGGAGTTACTTGTTTCCCTACCCATGTTTGGATCTCCCGTTCTCCTGGCGATGGTAGTTTTTCACACTTATGCATTGCCACGGTCAATGTCAACACCATTCGCGTTCACCACAAACTGGTTTTTCTCCATGGCAAGCTGTATGCTGTGGATGCTGAAGTTGCTCTCGTTCAGGAAGTGCTCATTGCAACTTTCTGTGCAGCTCTTCTGGTAGTGGGATCGCGATCCTGTTACGTGACGGTGTCCTGGCTGATGAAGCTGCCTATTTTCCTGATGCCAAAGGTGTGGCTCTCACGTTTAGTGACGTCAGGTCGTCAATGTCTATGAGCCATTTGCTTGGGGTCGCCGATGTGAAAGTTCCACCTTCTTCTCAAGGGCAGTCACGTCTCTTTTTCTAGGTCGACAGGATACATTGATCATGGAAGGATACTTCAACTGTACCCACGCACCCTATGACCAACCAGCAAGTCACTCTCCGTACACGGCGCTAGTGACAACTCTGCAGCCCCTCAGGCTTGCTGATCCTTGGGAGCATGTTCATGGCGACCGTCCTGCGTTTATTCATTTCACAAGCCATTCTTCCAGCTGCCTCGATCTTGTTTACATCTCCGGGGCGATATCGTCAGTAGGTTGCAGCCTGCTGAAGTCTGGCCTTTTGCATTCTCTGACCGTGACGCATATATTTGCGCCATCAGTCTCTGCCGCCAAAGAGTGTGGCGCGGCAGTGCACGATGCAAACTGAACACGGCCCACCTAACTTTACCCGATTGCCGGCAGCTCTTAGAGACCATGTGGACCACTTGTTGTCGACACCGCGATGCTTATCAGTCTACCCTGTCCTGGTGGCTGCTCTGTGCAAAGCCTGCATTTCGCAAGGCCTAGGTTGGATACGGAAGGGAGGTTGTCGCGTGGTGGCAATGAACTCAGGAATTCTATTTCACCATTCTCTGGGAATGTACTATGAAGTCGTATTCGCCAGAGCGCCAGGCGATGGTGAATCGTGGCAAGGCACAGCTCACATCCCCGCCACCTTGATGAAGTTATGTTCAGGATGCGCACACAAGACAGGTTAGTACAAGAGCGTCGAGCTATGTATCATCTCATAGTGGAATAATGCCACCGTCGGAGGAATTTGATTAATGTTCTTAGTACCGTTGATGGGCGGCGTTTTGATACTCAACGGGATCAGGGTCTGGCATATGCTGTCCTCTGAACAAAGTTGCCGCCCTGCCAACATTACAGCGGTCCCTAGACTCTCCTTTGGCTCGGTTCCTGTGGATGCGTCGATGGATAAGCTTGCTAACGTCACAGAGGGCGAAGTCCGTGATGCTGTCCAGGCGAGTTCTACGAGCAGGTCGCCTGACCGCGACGATTTCCCCCATCGGGCATTACGTCCCCTTCTGGCGCCAGTATTCATGGATACTTGTCAGGACCTTACGCCACCTTTCGTGCCTATTCGAGGCGGTTTCCTCGATTGTTTCGTCATTCCCATCCATAAGCCTAGGGGTGCGTCACGGATATGCGACTGTCACCCGATGACGTTAATCTACAGCGACACAAAGATCTTTACCCTTCTTTGATTTTATCCATACCGGATGAGAGGTCGTGGTTGTGAATGTCAATGTTAAAAAATATATCGGCTCAACCACTTGTTTATGGTGTAAAACACTAAGATTGACGCGTTTCGGAAGTCAAGCTTCCTCATCAGAATAATAAAAAGTAAAAGAACCTGTTAAAACTCGCTAAAATGGAACATGCAACAGGCACAATAAAATTGATAATAAAATTAAAACATCGTGGCTACTTCCCTTGTTGCAGCCGTGTCTTCCAAGGTGCATCTCCACATAGTCGTCAAAATATAAATAACTCTAAAATGGTGTCGCTTATGGTGTTCAGCATCTAACCACATGGCTCTCTCCTCTATCGTTGTAAATCGCCCGTGCGTCTTCGTTTATACCACACACCACGTAGCCAAACGCGTCAATCTTAGTGTTTTGCACTATAAACAAGTGGTTGAGCCGATATATTTTTTAACATTTACCCTTCTGTTGGCTGCGCGGCTTAAACGGACGGATGGGTATGTGATTTGTTCCGAACAAACTTTTCTGGAAGGTGCCAATAGCGCCCACATTGCCCTCTGTAGCTATCGGGACATAATCGCTTTTGCTCAAGCTCGTCGTATGCCTGGACTTCTGGCAGCTCTTGACTTCAGCCTGGCGTTCGATCGGGTAGATCATACCTGGACGAGGTGCTCTGCAGTATGGGATACCATGATAATACCGTCGACGTCGTAATGCGTCTCCTTCGTGGAGTTACGTCTCATGTACACACTCCTCCAATCTCGGTTTGTCGATCAGTGCATCAAGGCTGCCCGGTCTCTGCGCTGTTGCATGCTTTCGCCATGGATCCGTTGCTCTGCGGCCTCCGTCAACGCCTCTCTCGGATGTCTCTCGGTGACCATGTATTCAGCTGCACAGTTTATGCATACGATCTCGTCATCGTTCTCCGTAGCGGTGCTGAGGTCTGGGAGTCACTGACGTAGGTAATTACATAGGGCGAAGCTCCTGATAGCTGCCTTAACGGCCGCAAATCGAGTGCCATCGCTGCACGTGCGAGGCTTCTTGCGGACAGCGCTGCTACTGTGTGTGTAGCTGATACTAATCGATACTTAGGACTCGATTTCGCATGTGATCTGCGGCACACGATTGCCCTCAACTAAGGTGCCCACTCTCCCAACTACGGGCTGGGCTCTTAGATCATCGTCTGCGAGCACTCGCTTTTCTGCCGCGGACACAATATATAAATCTATCTTTGGTGTCACGTATCCCCCACGTGGCACAGACACTTCGTATTCCGCCATCCACGGCCCGTCACATGTCATCGGCATTGAGTTCATTAGTTTGCCAAAGTTTGCTATTCAAGATAAGGTACGAGACCCTCACCCTCCCGCAGGGCAGGGGCGGATTGGTCTGCATCATGTCCCTGACAGAGAGATAACTCTTTTCGTTGGTTCTCATATGGCGTTGTGGCCCCGTTGCCCTGCGTGCCTTACCAGCCTATTGTTGGAGGCTCTTGCACCACCCTCAGCACCTATCACGCTTTCCGACGGCCCGCCGCTCTTCTTTTACTTTTGTCACTTTTCCCTCGACCTGAGCTTTCTGCGATAATGCCAGTGCACTTCACATCGACGAAGGCGATCTATGGCTTTCTTCAGAGGCACAGATCGCCGAATATGGTTGAGGGGAAGCATCCCCACTTCGAGTGGCGTGCAGTCGAGACTGATGTCCAGTCTGCATGGCACATTACTGCCAATGGGGAGCCAGTACGCCGGTCACGCCTTAACGGGACCTTGCAGACACCCCGTTATATGTCTCCTGTGATGTTTTGGACACAGACGAACATCGCCTGATGCGCAAATCGGCAAGAGGTGTCTGGTTATTGGTGCGACAGATGTTGTCCCTAATTACCCTTACGACCCCTGATCGGATATCTACTGCTCTTCTTTACTGGCGCCGGATAATTCCCACAAGGGAAGACGAAGTGGATTAGTGGACATAAAACTCAATACATGCTTGCTGATGGCGAGAAAAGTATCCTTGATTTTTGGCAGTTCCTTAATGAACGCCACTGTGCAGTTGTTCGCAATCCAAAACTCAGAATTTTTTCTTTCCAGCGTTTTCCTTAACGCACCCCACAGCTGTGGTGTTCCTGTCATAAAAAGTTGATCCCTGCCTCTTCCACACTTATACTCGATATATTCACTGGTAACCGGATTGTTCTTCTCGAAATGGCTATACGTTTATTGTCTCAATTAATCTGAGGTATTTCTGCGCCCTCCTCATCGCTTGATGCCCATTTCCTGATGTTCTCGGTGGGCGCCAGGGAGGTTCCTATGGAAAAAAAAAACTGCTTTAAGCAAGACGTCCGCGGTCCCGAAATCTAAACACACCACTGTGTAAATTTTGATTAATGATGAGTATTGGCGGCCGAAGATTCCGCCTTAAGAAGTCACCCTCTTGTGTCACCGGCTTTCTCAAACAAGAGAGCGGAGGAGTAGATAGAGGTACAGGGCGCTCTTGTCCCTGAAGTGGGATAGTGCCCCTAAAGGCGGAAGAAGCACCTATGATAAACTGCATGAAGATGCAGAAGGCAATAGAAACCACTGCATTGAAGACGCATAACATGTATCCACAGGACATATGGCCTGGATTGAAAAAGTGTCAAGATGATCTCTCCACTGGCAAAATATTCCGGAATAGGTCCATTCGGATCTCTGGGAGGGACTACCAAAGGAGGAAAAGGAGAAAAGTATTGAATAACCAACGAAAGGATAGCTTTACATGAGTCGGAGCGTGGGATGTCAGGATCTTGACTGTGCCAGGGAAGCTACAAAATCTGAAAGTGGAAATGCTAAGGCTCAATCTAGATATAGTAGGGGACCATGCATGTGCATGGTATACGATATATTCCCGACATTTCAAGTGGGTCCCTTTTCTCCTTTGTCGATCTAAGACACTCCTTGATCTTCCTTGTCGGTTTGAAAATCGTCTTTACGCCGTGTTTACGCAATATACCGTATACCATGCACATGCGAAAGAGTTTATGTCAGAATGACTGGACGATCAATCAACACCAGGATCAAAGAACATAAGCCACATTGCAGGTTGGGGCAGGTGGAGAAATCGGCCGTGGCAGAGCACGCACTTAGTGATACTGACCACGTAATAAAACTCGCCGACACGGAAGTTCCGGTGGTAGAGAATCACTATCACACGCACTTGTTCAGAGAAGCTGTAGAAATAAAAAAAAGACACGGGAACAGTTTCAACAAGAAAGAGGAAAGCCTTAGGGTAAACGGATCCTGGCTTCCCGTACTGCATCGAACGGCCGTCGCAGGTAGGAAGAGGAGAACCGCACCAGAAATGACCGCGGAGAAGCCCTCGGATGTTGGCGCACCAGGTACATATAGTCTGCGGCCGCGAGCTCGGCTCCAGTTCACCACCGGCAGTGGAGGGTGAAGCTTTGACAATGCCAGCCACTCGTGCTGGCGAAACGTCAGTAAAATCATTAGATGAACGTCGGCCGAAGAACCCGATGCAGAAGTCAATAGGCAGTTTGTCAACAAGTGGCCACGAAAGTCTTAACAGTTTTGTAATCTGTGTGGGGATAGGATAAATTGTTTTATACCTTTCAGTCCGTTTTAGAAAGGTGTTATAAATAATGCTGTATGTAAGGTTTGGAGAAATGTAATTAGTGATCCTCACACTCAAACATTCAGGCTCTGTCGCCAGCTCAGGAATTTTGCAGAAATCTAGCAGTTTTGACATAAAACTTCATTACAAGGCTCTCAGTTTTCTAAAATGGTGTATCTTGCATTGGAGTAAACGACTCTATCATGTTGTTTAACTGTACCCCAATCAGATGAATTCAGTTGTAAAAATAACTGACAGCTGCAAATGATTGTTAAAACTAACCGGTATAAAAAAGCCGTAATAGCGATAATCGTTTGACCCACCTCTACAGGGAGCGGCCCTACCAGTCCACACAATACAGAAACCAGGAAGAAGCGAACAAGTACCCTACATAGTACCCTGGCCGATTGAGCCGTGATCTATCAGTAATGTGATCTATCAGTATCAGTAATGTGATTACACTCGTCATGGATCGCACACCACAAAAAAAATTTATTGATACAAATGTAATGTATCTCCCACATTATTATATGATGTAGTCGACGGTTTATTGGTTTAACGCCAAACTATGTAAATTATAACGGATTTGCAGACGAAACTTAAAAGAGAAGACATTTTAAAGCAGAAATATTCCAGGGCTTTCAAAATAACGCTGATGCTGTGACGACTTTTAGTGCTACTCTTGTTTGTTCCAATTTCTTTAACTGCACTTATTAAAATTTTAGTTACTTATGTATTTAAACAAGACGTTTTGTGTTTTTAAAATTATGTTCCATTGTAAAATGTGCCGAAGTAAACTATGCCACTGGTTAATGCATGCAGTTACCGCATTGCACAACTGTATATATCCACCTTATTTTAGTTATATCCACCTTATTTTAGTTATATCCACCTTATTTGTTTTATGTACATAAGCTTTTATAAAGTACAATAAAATAAAAACATGATAAAAATACGAATTTTGAGGTTAAATAAAGGCAAAAGATAAAGATGTTGTCGATGCATCATATATACAAGGCAGGCGCTGTAAATTGCTATGACAATCACTGAAACCAGCGGTGTGTTGTAAACAGTGGCCTCAGTGTGAACTGCCTCTCACATGAATGATCAAGTTAAGAGTATGAGCATATTCAAGTATTTTTAACCTTTTAACTAACATTTAGTAGTACGTATTTTGAGACTGACTTACACTGAAGGCTTATGTAACTGTATGTTTAAGAAGACATGCATGTTACCTTATTGTAACTGGTTCTTCACACGTTCCTTAACTGAAGATGGCCGTACAATGACTGAGTTCTAGATATCCAGTAAACATCATTGCGAGTAATTGCTGTACTTTTAATTATTTTAAAAATATCAGACGATCTGAGTGACATATAAGGTTTGTAAACACCTGTTTCATATAATACACTGAACAAAAAAAAAAAAAAAAAAAAAGAAATTCTAGGGCGCTGCTGGAAGATCAGTTTGGTTTAAAAATTTTAAACGCACGAGTGTAGTATTCTGACTTAGCGCATAGAAGTTAAGACCACACCAAACGTAAGCCAGGAGAGATTTTTTATGTTTGTGGACCTCTAATGAAAGAGGATGAAGTAAGATACGAAATCTTAAGACGAGCTCTGTTAAATGCTACAAAACGCAAGCAAGAGTAATAACGGGCAACGAATACAAGTATGTATATCAACGGGAGCAGTACAGTTTGAGAGTCAATAAATACTATTTTCTTTTCAGAAAGTTGTACGGGAGGATTTCACGTTATCACTATGAAAAGAGTCCATCGGTTCACGTCATGTAACTTGATTTATTTTGTGATTTACGTGTCATATTAGTTGCGCCTTTATATAGTCTGTCATGCAAGGTTTTACCATGGCAAGACAGCACTAAACCTGTCAAGTAAAGATGGACCAAGCTATTGTTAGATTTTACTTATGTGAGGGGATACTATTTTTGTGACCGTGTAGTTAGAGCCGCCATGTCACGGATTGCGCAGTCGCTCCCGCCGGAGGTTAGAGTCCTCCCTCGGGCGTGTGTGTGTGTTGTTCTTAGCATAAGTGTTTAAGTAGTGTTTAAGTCTAGGGACCGATGACCTCAGCAGTTTTATCCCTTAGGAATTCACACACATTTGAACTACTTTTCCTCTATCCTGCATTCCGCGAGGGTTTGTCGCTGGGTGATTTCGTGGGTGTTTAAAAAAAAGTAGAGGGAGACATAGAAGGAAATGACCGCTGACAAAGATAAAAAATCGGCTCACGGGGCGAGAGAGTTGGTTGAGAATTTGAAACTCAATGAGTCTCATCCCTCCACTTTTTAAACAGAGGAACCGTTCTCTATCCAGCCTCAATTTAGACACGACGGAGAAGGGTACAGGGACTGATAAGGATGGAAAAGTTAAACATGGAGCGAGGAGCTGGTTGGACATTTCAAACTCAAAGAATCTCTCCATTCCACCTTTTGGCAGCAGAGAGACCTTTCGCCAGTAGAGGTGGTTTTCAAACAATCCTGGCTAGGCCCGGTAAGTGAATTGACGAGTTTTTCGGAGAAGTCCCCTTTGGAAGAAAGTATCAGAATGGGTTAATGTGATATTTATCGTTTTCAATTCCTTTTACTTTAGGCTGAAAGTGATAAGGAAATGTTTGATTTATTCCGTAATTTGCGGTATCTTTGCTTAGAAAGATATAGTGAGGTGACCATTGGTCATGCAGTAGTCAGTTATGAGTAACGCTCTTGTGGTAGGTTATCGTCTGAGATACTTCATTAAAACTTCTGTCAAATTACATCTGTGAAAAGACTTAGACTGATTTCCTTTCAGTGCGTTTTTCGTTTGTTGTAACAAGTTGTGTTGCCATGCTACTAGTTATGGTTGAGATATCAGACAGATGGAAACCCAGTTCTAAGCAAAGAAGGGAAAGCAGAAAGGTGGAAGGAATATATAGAGGGTCTATACAAGGGCGATGTACTTCAGGACAATATTATAGAAATGGAAGAGGATGTAGATGAAGATGAAATGGGAGATACGATACTGCGTGAAGAGTTTGACAGAGCACTGAAAGACCTGAGTCGAAACTAAGCCCCCGGAGTAGACAACATTCCATTGGAACTACTGACAGCCTTGGGAGAGCCAGTCCTGACAAAACGCTACCATATGGTGAGCATGATGTATGAGACAGGCGAAATACCCTCAGACGTCAAGAAGAATATAATAACTCCAATCGCAAATAAAGCAGGTGTTGACAGATGTGAAAATTACCAAACTACCATTTTAATAAGTCACAGCTGCAAATTACTAACGCGAATTCTTTACAGAAGAATGGAAAAACTAGTAGAAGCCGACATCGGGGAAGATCAGTTTGGATTCCGTAGAAATGTTGGAACACGTGAGGCAATAGTGACCCTACGACTTATCTTAGAAGCTAGATTAAGGAAGGGCAAACCTGCGTTTCTAGCATTTGTAGCCTTGGAGAAAGCTTTTGACAATGTTGACTAGAATACTCTTTCAAATTCTGAAGGTGGCAGGGATAAAACGTTTCTGAAGAAGAGAAATTTGTTAACATCGAGTGTAGATTTAAGTGTCAGGAAGACATTTCTGAAAGTATTGGTATGGAATGTAGCCATGTATGGAAGTGAAACATGGACGATAAATAGTTTGGACAAGAAGAGAATAGAAGTTTTCGAAATGTGGTGCTACAGAAGAATGCTGAAGATTAGATGGGTAGATCACATAACTAATGAGGAAGTATTGAACAGGATTGGGGAGAAGAGAAGTTTGTGGCACAACTTGACCAGAAGAAGGGATCGGTTGGTAGGACATGTTCTGAGGCATCAAGGTTTCACTGGCTGTATTATTATTTGCTTTGTTTTATTATTACACGCGTAACAACTAATATATGAAATAAAATATATTACTACGAAATGAGCACCGAAATACCTTTTAGCGACGCTGTGCTGTGCCTTTCTTTGGATCATTAATTTTCAACAAAACAAAATATATTATGTTCTTATTCTTCTGGATCTGGATTTCTATTAAAGGGACATTTTTTCGTTACTGTAAGTCACTATAAAGTTCAACATATCTGCCTTACTTTATAGTTATTGAAAAGGTTAATGAAAATTACTTTGTTATCAATACTGATGTTACAGTACGCAATGATTGTTCAACATCAAAATTTTGCACTGTATTTTTGTTAACAGTGAAACACCAATAAGTACCACGACTAACATGAGAACGTGAGACTATTATCGGAGAAAAAGATGTTTTTACTATAAGGTTTGCCAGACCGGAACTAAGCACAGCAAGATTTCTTTTATGTTATGGAGGTAAATTATCTTCTTGCACTGTTGATAATATATTATCAGCAGCCCACGTCAACCTGTAAAACACATCATAAAATCTGCTGCTCAGCTCTGCAACTCCGAAAGCTGAAAGAAATAATTTTATTTGACTATTACCTGTCCGCCTCTTTGCGGTATGATTGGTTTCATTTAATGCAGTTTGAATGCGCCGCGGCAGCGGTTCGTTCTTTCGTAGCGCAGCTTTGCACCACGAATAATATTTAAATAACTGAAAATGTCTTAAAGGGATGGGATAAAATACCAGGCAAGCTTATTACACATCATAATGCAAGGTTTCACTAAGTAACTCTATTCAAAACATTTAAACAAATCAATTAATTACACACCTTTCCAAGGTTATGTCTAATGGCGTCCCTCTCACAATCTTGACAAAAGAATGCTACGCAAGCGTACAATATAATGTCACAGGCTCTTCCTACTAACTTAAGTACAAGAAGACGACAGAGAAATTAATGTTCTTTTTTTACTATTTATACTAGTCACCTATTCTCATCTTTGTTTGATATTTAATAAGTATCGTCTGTGGCGGTTTCAGTACTCGCCGACACAAATATTATCTAAATAAAAAAAGTACATACTTCTATACAAGAACAAAACATGACACACAATGTTTTCTCTTTATTACATAATATGTCTTTTGCTAAGAGACGTTACAAAGGGATCACCAATTTAGTATTGGAGGGCAGCGTGGAGGGTAAAAATCATTGAGGGAGACCAAGAGATGACTACACTAAGCAGATTAAGAAGGATGTAGGTTGCAGTGGGTACTGGGAGATGAAGAAGCTTGCACAGGATAGAGTAGCATGGAGAGCTGCATCAAACCAGTCTCAGGACTGAAGACCACAACAACAACAACATCAGACAGAATTAGCATCTCTCTGGATTCCAGCGGCTATCTGATTTGGTGAAGGCTGCCGGTCTTGCTTACGAGATGAAGGCAGAGCTCACCATCTGCAGCATCGTTGACAGAACCGACTGCGGACCTTTGGTGCAGAGCCGGGTGGAGGGTCTGAATCAGAGGCTCAGACGGTTTTGCGACCGTATTGGCTGTAGATTCCTTGACTTGCGCCATAGGGTGGTGGGGTTTCGGGTTCCACTGAATAGGTCAGGAGTTCACTACACTCAGCTGGCGGCTACACGGGTAGCGGAGGCTGTGTGGCGTGGACTGGGCGGTTTTTTAGGTTAGAAGGCCTCGGGAAAGTGCGGGATGGGCTGCAATGTCAAAGGGTGCTTGGCAATTACAGGACGTGCTTGGATCAAGGAACAGTCGGAATTATAGTTGTAAACTGTTGTAGTTGCGCTGGAAAAGTCCCTGAGCTTCAAGCGCTAATAGAAAGCACAGAAGCGGATATCGTTATAGGTACAGAAAGCTGGCTAAAGCCTGAAATAAGTTCTGCAGAAATTTTTACGAAGTCTCAGACGGTGTTCAGGAAAGATAGATTAGGCAGAATTGGTGGTGGAGTGTTGGTGTCTGTCAGTAGTGGTTTATCTTGTAGTGAAGTCGAAGTAGATACTCTGTGCGAATTGGTGTGGGTGGAGGTTATACTTAACAGCCGAATTAAGTTAATAATTGGCTCCTTCTACCGACCCCCAGACTCCGATGATACAGTTGCGGAACAGTTCAGAGAAAGTTTGAGTCTCGTAACAAATAAATACCCCACTCATACGGTTATAGTTGGTGGGGACTTCAACCTACCCTCGGTATGTTGGCAAAAATACTTGTTCAAAACCGGTGGTAGGCACAAAACGTCTTCCGAGATTGTCCTAAATGCATTCTCCGAAAATTATTTAGAGCAGTTAGTCCACGAACCCACGCGAATTGTAAATGGTTGCGAAAACACACTTGACCTCTTGGCCACAAACAATCTAGAGCTGATAGAGAGCATCATGACTGATACAGGGATTAGTGATCACAAGGTCATTGTAGCTAGGCTCAATACCATTTCTTCCAAATCCATCAGAAACAAACGCAAAATAATTTTATTTAAAAAAGCGGATAAAGTACCACTAGAAGCCTTCCTAAAAGACAATTTCCATTCCTTCCGAACTGACTATGCGAATGTAGACGAGATGTGGCTCAAATTCAAAGATATAGTAGCAACAGCAATTGAGATATTCATACCTCATAAATTGGTAAGAGATGGAACGGATCCCCCGTGGTACACAAAAAAGGTCCGAACGCTGTTGCAGAGGCAACGGAAAAAGCATGCGAAGTTCAGAAGAACGCGAAATCCTGAAGATGGGCTAAAATTTACAGACGCGCGAAATTTGGCACGTACTTCGATGCGAGATGCCTTTAATAGGTTCCACAACGAAACATTGTCTCGAAATTTGGTAGAAAATCCGAAGAAATTCTGGTCGTATGTAAAGTACACAAGCGGCAAGACGCAGTCAATACCTTCGCTGCGCAGTGCCGATGGTACTGTTATCGACGACTGCGCCGCTAAAGCGGAGTTATTGAACGCAGTTTTCCGAAATTCCTTCACCAGGGAAGACGAATGGAATATTCCAGAATTTGAAACACGAACATCTGCTAGCATGAGTTTCTTAGAAGTAGATACCTTAGGGGTTGCGAAGCAACTCAAATCGCTTGATACGGGCAAGTCTTCAGGTCCAGATTGTATACCGATTAGGTTCCTTTCAGATTACGCTGATACTATAGCTCCCTACTTAGCACTCATATACAACCGCTCGCTCACCGATAGATCTGTACCTACAGATTGGAAAATTGCGCAGGTCGCACCAGTGTTCAAGAAGGGTAGTAGGAGTAATCCATTTAACTACAGACCTATATCATTGACGTCGGTTTGCAGTAGGGTTTTGGAGCATATACTGTATTCAAACATTATGAATCACCTCGAAGGGAACGATCTATTGACACGTAATCAGCATGGCTTCAGAAAACATCGCTCTTGTGCAACGCAGCTAGCTCTTTATTCGCACGAAGTAATGGCCGCTATCGACAGGGGATCTCAAGTTGATTCCGTATTTCTAGATTTCCGGAAAGCTTTTGACACCGTTCCTCACAAGCGACTTCTAATCAAGCTGCGGAGCTATGGGGTATCGTCTCAGTTGTGTGACTGGATTCGTGATTTCCTGTCAGGAAGGTCGCAGTTCGTAGTAATAGACGGCAAATCATCGAGTAAAACTGAAGTGATATCAGGTGTTCCCCAGGGAAGCGTCCTGGGACCTCTACTGTTCCTGATCTATATAAATGACCTGGGTGACAATCTGAGCAGTTCTCTTAGGTTGTGCTGTAATTTACCGTCTAGTAAGGTCATCCGAAGACCAGTATCAGCTGCAAAGCGATTTAGAAAAGATTGCTGTATGGTGTGTCAGGTGGCAGTTGACGCTAAATAACGAAAAGTGTGAGATGATCCACATGAGTTCCAAAAGAAATCCGTTGGAATTCGATTACTCGATAAATAGTACAATTCTCAAGGCTGTCAATTCAACTAAGTACCTGGGTGTTAAAATTACAAACAACTTCAGTTGGAAGGACCACATAGATAATATTGTCGGGAAGGCGAGCCAAAGGTTGCGTTTCATTGGCAGGACACTTAGAAGATGCAACAAGTCCACTAAAGAGACAGCTTACACTACACTCTTTCGTCCTCTGTTAGAATATTGCTGCGCGGTGTGGGATCCTTACCAGGTGGGATTGACGGAGGACATCGAGAGGGTGCAAAGAAGGGCAGCTCGTTTTGTATTATCGCGTTATAGGGGAGAGAGTGTGGCAGATATGATACACGAGTTGGGATGGAAGTCATTACAGCATAGACGTTTTTCGTCGCGGCGAGACCTTTTTACGAAATTTCAGTCACCAACTTTCTCTTCCGAATGCGAAAATATTTTGTTGAGCCCAACCTACATAGGTAGGAATGATCATCAAAATAAAATAAGAGAAATCAGAGCTCGAACAGAAAGGTTTAGGTGTTCGTTTTTCCCGCTCGCTGTTCGGGAGTGGAATAGTAGAGAGATAGTATGATTGTGGTTCGATGAACCCTCTGCCAAGCACTTAAATGTGAATTGCAGAGTAGTCATGTAGATGTAGATGTAGATGTATATGGTGGGAGAATTTCGGCGTAACACTGACTTTCCGGAATACTTAACAAGAGTTCCTTTCAAGCAGTGATCCCTTCTCACATTGCCACCATTGTATTACCATGGTCAATAAATAACAGAATGGCATAACTTCCATGTATATCTTCAGTGATGCGAGACAGTAATACGCTTTCCTTTATCAAAAACGGTTACCCTAGTCCACAGGAGATGAATGCATTTCCCGTCGTTTTAAAATAATGTTCCAGTAAATCTAAACCATTGCTTCTTAGCGGACCACGTGACTTATGTTGTGAATGTCCTGACTTTTAATGTAAAGGGGTTCTGAAGCTATTTGTCCTGGTCTCGAGGAAGTATGCGACATACAAGAATTTCCTGTGTCTTGTTCAAAGCGTCAATAATATGCTTTCTCTGGACTTGAATAACTTCTATAAGCGTTTTTTAAAGACTGAAAGTCAGACACCACCTTATCTCTGCAATCTCACAGGGAAGAATTCAATCTGAACGTGGCGCGAAGAAGTGCACTGGGAAGTAGGAGCGACAAAAATTGTACTGTTATCAGCGCCAACATTAGCTCATCCTGAGTTGATAAGAAGTTTTGATTACCATCAGAATGTTGTTGCTGTAGGCTGGGCTTACCGCTGTTACAAGAGTTCGAGCAGAATGTCACAGTAGTAACAAAACCAATAGCTTTCGTGAGTTACATACTTGGTAAACCTGAGAAAATATTTTTCACAGAACTGGTGGCTTTAGCCATAGTTTTAGGAGTTACAAAATTTCGATACTATCTTTTTCGGACAATGACAAAAATATGGTTTTATTGACCCCTAAATTGACCCTTGGGCATTTCCACTTTGGGCACTGAAACTCCAGGAATTTAAACTGAAGATTAATTTGTGCACCAGGACCACAAGATTTTATAACTGATGCTTTGTCTCATCCACCAATAAGATTTAAATGGGCAAATTCTGGAAACATGAATGGGAATCTGTACTACCTAATGTAAAAGAAACAGAATGCTTTTGAAAATTATGTGGTAACAACACTTATCAGTTTAACGAAAAGACAAGGTTCAAATGCTTCTGATCGCTTTGAGACTTAACTTCTGCAGTCATCAGTCCCCTAGAACGTAGAACTACTTAAACCTAACTAACCTAAGGACATCACACACATCCATGCCCAAGGCAGGATTCGAACCTGCGACCGTAGCGATCGCGTGGTTCCAAATTGTAGCGCCTAGAACCGCTCGGCCACTTCCATCGGCAAAAGATAAGGCAAAGGTCCCATAATTAAATATATGAAGTTGATATTGGAAGATAGGAAAGAAGTGAGACTGTACAATTTTTGTTTAAAGTACAATGTATTATTTCATATGACGAATCTGGGGAGAGATGACTGGGTAATATAGGTCCCAGTTTACAACATCACCAAGTTGATTTGGCGTTTACTTTTGAGTCATGGCCATTTTGGTTCACACAAATGCTTCCTCAAGAACGTGGATCAGTCTATTTCAGAAGTATGGAAAACAGCATTTAGAAGGTGCACGTAGCAGTAAAATTAACCAGAAGGCAAAACCACCTACCATACCACATAAGATGCCCTTATTCCCTATAATCCTAGCACTTCTTTGGGAGTTTGTGGCAATGGATCTGTATGGCTCACAACCACGAATCGTGCGAGGAGTTCACAATGTTATCATTGCAGTAGCGCTCCTGTCGAAGTTCGTTATGTTTACCTCTTTCCGGAACGTGACAGCGCGAACTGTGCTGGAATCTTTTAAAAACCATTTTATAAAAGAGTTAAGCCATATCGAGAAAATCAATTGCGATAACGGCCTGCCATTTTGATCTAAGTTATGACAAATACGCATGAGATGGTGACGTATGAAACCAGAGTTCATCTCAGGGTATCAATCTACCTCAAATCCGCTGAAATTATAATGAAAGAACTGGAAAAATTAAGCCACATGTATTGTAATAAACAAAACTGTAGTTGGGAAACGTTTCTAAAGGATTTTTGGGATATACTGAATGAGTTGCCTCCTATCACCGTTCTTAAGAATAACGCACCTCCAGTTCGAGAAAGGGAGTCAAGACTTTCCATCTGCTGGACGAAAGAGACTTGCTGAGATTTGGCGACTAGCTATCAACCAATAGAGTTTTTTATGGAAAAGTCTTTTAGATTAATTTTGGACCATTTGGATCTGAACGTCACGGTAATCGAAACTCTTTGCAGCAAGAGGTCATGTGGTTCGCATGATGTGTCCAATTTGTTAAATAAATAAGAGAATATGTTGATACATTTTCTCCACAAAATTCTAAATCGTAAATGTAGTCCACATTTATTTCTCCTTGTTGAAACCTTTATGTAAGTAACCATATTTGTAAAGTAGTGTAGTGACGAGGTCAGTATACAGCTGTATGCACTTTGCTGCGAGATGTTTCAGTGATATATGACTGGAGGCCTGTTGATTACTGAATAGTATTGCAATGAGTAGATCCATAACAAGTGTAGGTTATTTTGATAGTACTTCAAAAATGGTTCAAATAGCTCTGAGCACTATGGGACTTAACATATGAGGTCATCAGTCTCCTAGAACTTATAACTACTGAAACCTAACTAACGTAAGGACATCACACACATCCATACTCGAGACAGGATTAAAACCTACGATCGTATGGGTGCGCGGTTCCAGACTGAAGCTCCTAGAACCGCTCGGCCACAACAGCCGGCGTGATAGTACTGATTGCGGGCTTTCTGACATGGGAGTGACATGGTTTGCAAGTTGTGAAAGGGCACCGAGGATCATGTTGCTCGGTGTATAGTTGCCAAAGAGGCACGAAATGTGACGATGGAGTACAGACGACTAAATGTAAGGGTAATATGGTAGCCAAGGGGTTCTGCTCTAGTAGTAACTGGGAACGGAAAATTAGGAATTTCAAGAGGAGACTAAATGTAGAATTTGTTTTCAGGGAAGCTGAAAGTGTCCTTGCCTAATGGAAGGAGCCATCACAGGAATGAGAACAAGCTAGTAAAATGGTGGGAGCAGTGGCACATTAGTTAGGATTGTAATACAGTATCAATACGTTGCTACGTTTTGCAACATGTCCATTATTGTCTATTATTTAATTAATAATTCATAACTAGAAGGGAATAATCATTTTGAAGTCTTATATAAGAGATCTATCTTTGTTTAATTGCTTTCTCAACAGATCTAGAAAGTGTCAGCGATTCTAGAAATACAAGTAAACGCCTTAAGAAAATCTGACCAGCTAGCCCCAGATGACGATATGGAGGTAAAAGATGAAAAGGATGGAGAGGTAAAAGATATAACTTGAATTTGGCAAATCGAGAAGACGAAATATGTCCTATCTTCAGTCAGTCGTGAGGAAGAGATGAGAAAACCTACATAGGTTGAGAATCAGAACGGATATTGGAACTGTATGAGTATTGAAGATCGTCTCCTACGTTAAATAAGTGTGTGAAAGATTGTGTTATTGTGGTTTGTTGTGTCTTTTGTGTGCTGGATTGATCCCTGGTTGCAGGTATCTGAACGTCAGTCAGTCAGACATTGATTATTTCGGATTCATTTACAGTTGACAGGACTGAAAGGTACCAGAACTTCTCCTGAATGAATTTTTTAAGTGCTCCAAATTAGTGTTGTGAGTGGCGCAACAGAAGGTGTGGACTGATGGCATTATGCACTATATTATTGATTTTAAAAATCTCGGTCTTGTTCTCTGAATGACTGCAGGCTCTGGTCGTACGACAAACAAAAATGAACATTCGAAATTAGTAATAAAATAACACCAAGGGCGGATCGGTGCCACATCGGAGCTGTTGCGTCTACACCAGGAGAAAAGCTGGAAAATAAAACATGTAACAATAAATGTTGAGATAAACATCTGATCTGGTGCATTAATAAAGATACAACATGTTGGTATTCAAAATCAGTTCCCTATATTACAAATGATTTATACTTATAGCCAACGATGCGTACATTCTGATGGCCGGAAGAAGAAAGACAAATGCGAACCGTCGGACTTCTAGCAGCTCTTAAGAATATTTGAAGGCTGTAGTTTCCTTGACTACAAAAGCATTATACATGAAATCTTTAAATGTTAATCGATAGACGGGATTTTTACACACATACAAAAATAATTTTCTATAGAGTGGTATTTCAGTGGGACTGTTGAGAGAGGAAAATCTGAGACTTAGAAGGGAGAACAATGTTTGGTAGCAAATCCGTCATCTGTAGTCAAGGAGTGTAAATAGTATTCTATTTTCTTAATGCAGGCAACTGCAGCAGAAGTAGGGATGTATTTGCAACGGGTAAGGTGGGCATGAATTTCTAGTTTTCCTTGAATGCATCAGAATAATAGTAAAAGGTAAAAAGGTAGGGGTAGTGTTCATTGGAGCATCATGCCAGCCCTGCTCCTGGACACTCGAGATCTCGTCAATGGGTATGGTAGTGTATATAGCTACTGGCCTTCTTGGAATGCAGTTTATGACGAAACCTATATAGTAATCTCCTAATTATGTAAAAACGACAGAAGGTTGAAACAAGAACCTTTGTAATGATAGTATAAACGTAAGCGTAAGGTTTCAATTTCATTTGCAGATATGTCACAACAACTGTAAAACTCTGTGAAAGAAAGAGACAGACGGATATAGGCAGATTCAACGACTCACTACTTGTTTGTTTCATGGACACTGCGAGCATCTGGGAGACTGCTAGACTGCAGTCTGTTCGCCCAGTTAAGGCTCTGCTCTTCTCATGTTGCGCCCATACACACGGTCATTGACTGCCCGAGATGCTACGAGATGGGGCTGTACCCCGAAAATATAATGCTTAGATGTACCACTGCAGATACTAGCTGGTCGGTCTGCGGGATCTCCGCTGTGGTCCGACCTGAACAGATCTGTCCCCCATTGAGCATGTTTGGGACTGGATGAAGCGTCGTCTCACGCGGTCTGCACGTCCAGCACGAACGCTGGTCCAACTGAGGCGCTAGATGGAAATGGCATGGCAAGCCGTTCCACAGGACTACATCCAGCATCTCTACGATCGTCTCCATGGGAGAATAGCAGCCTGCATTGCTGCGAAAGGTGGATATACACTGTACTAGTGCCGACATTGTGCATGCTCTGTTGCCTGTGTCTATGTGCCTGTGGTTCTGTCAGTGTGATCATGTGATGTATCTGACCTCAGGAATGTGTCAATAAAGTTTCCCCTTCCTGGGACAATGAATTCACGGTGTTCTTATTTCAATTTCCAGGAGTGTATATTTGAATTTTTAGACTGTTTTCACCCAGATACCTATGTTACCAGTCCACTATATAGAACATAATTTAGTATGATGCCATGGGATATTCTGCAAAATGGTGTAAAATGTTAGTCATTTAGTCGAATTGTGTGTGACAGCGTAATATCTTCCAACCATGTAATGGGATTTTTATTAGTAGTATCATTACACATTCTAACTTTAGCAATCAAAACCCGAAGTGACTTCATAAACATGTGATCAGCTTACAATACGACTGCAGTTTCTAAGTATACTTGCTGCCATCCATCTGTAACCTATGCTTATACTGCAATATCCCCTAGCAGTCTTTAGCGTTCTCGGCGAGTTTGGTGTGGAATACTGGAAAACTGCACTATATATTTTTTCTGATGTCGCATATTTCAATTATTCCCTCCGTATAAAAGCAGAAAATCCTATATTCCCATATTTTTACGTACAGGGTGTTTCAAAAATGACCGGTATATTTGAAACGGCAATACAAACTAAACGAGCAGCGATAGAAATACACCGTTTGTTGCAATATGCTTGGGACAACAGTACATTTTCAGGCAGACAAACTTTCGAAATTACAGTAGTTACAACTGTCAACAACAGATGGCGCTGCGGTCTGGGAAACTCCATAGCACGATATTTTCCACAAATCCACCATGCGTAGCAATAATATGGCGTAGTCTCTGAATGAAATTACCCGAAACCTTTGACAACGTGTCTGGCGGAATGGCTTCACATGCAGATGAGATGTACTGCTTCAGCTGTTCAATTGTTTCTGGATTCTGGCGGTACACCTGGTCTTTCAAGTGTCCCCACAGAAAGAAGTCACAGGGGTTCATGTCTGGCGAATAGGGAGGCCAATCCACGCCGCCTCCTGTATGTTTCGGATAGCCCAAAGCAATCACACGATCATCGAAATATTCATTCAGGAAATTAAAGACGTCGGCCGGGCACCATCTTGCATAAACCACGAGGTGTTCGCAGTGTCGTCTAAGGCAGTTTGTACCGCCACAAATTCACGAAGAATGTCCAGATAGCGTGATGCAGTAATCGTTTCGGATCTGAAAAAGGGGCCAATGATTCCTTTGGAAGAAATGGCGGCCCAGACCAGTACTTCTTGAGGATGCAGGGACGATGGGACTGCAACATGGGGCTTTTCGGTTCCCCATATGCGCCAATTCTGTTTATTGACGAAGCCGTCCAGGTAAAAATAAGCTTCGTCAGTAAACCAAATGCTGCCCACATGCATATCGCCGATATCAATCCTGTGCACTATATCGTTAGCGAATGTCTCTCGTGCATCAATGGTAGCAGCGCTGAGGGGCTGCCGCATTTGAATTTTGTATGGATAGAGGTGTAAACTCTGGCGCATGAGACGATACGTTGGCGTTGGCGTCATTTGGACAGCAGGTGCAACACGGCGAACGGAAACCCGAGGCCGCTGTTGGATCACCTGCTGCACTAGCAGCGCGTTGCCCTCTGTGGTTGCCGTACGGAGTTGCCCTACCTTTCCAGCACGTTCATCCGTCACGTTCCCACTCCGTTGAAATTTTTCAAACAGATCCTTTATTGTATCGCTTTTAGGTTCTTTGGTTACATTAAACCTCCGTTGAAAACTTCGTCTTGTTGCAACAACACTGTTTTCTAGGCGGTGGAATTCCAACACCAGAAAAATCCTCTGTTCTAAGGAATAAACCATGTTGTCCACAGCACACTTGCACGTTGTGAACAGCACACGCTTACAGCAGAAAGACGACGTACAGAATGGCGCACACACAGACTGCGTTGACTTCTATATCTTTCACATCACTTGCAGCGCCATCTGTTGTTGAAAATTGTAACTACTGTAATTTTGAAAGTTTGTCCGCCTGAAAATGTACTGTTGTCCCAAGCATATTGCGACAAACGGTGTATTTCTATCGCTGCTCGTTTAGTTTTTATTGTCGTTTCATATATACCAGTCATTTTTGAAACACCCTGTAAATGCTCTGAAGGTCACACAATGAGACCTTGGGGAATCGCAGTCGCCCAAAGAGAAAATTACTAAGTCATATCACTGGCATGCTGACCACTGAGCGATGGGAAATACAGTACACGTGAGGTGGAGAATATGATCCATGAAGGGAGTCTGTGGAATCAAGGCAACCTTTCTGGCGACAAAAAATACGACATGTCACACTGGTATGAAGGTGAGTAAACCTAAGTCGAGTCTGGGCTCACAGATCATTTGCAGTCATTACAAGAAGACAAGAAGTGCAGTCTGGTGACTGACAAATCTGATTTTGACACCAACCGTTATGCCTGTGACCTACACAAGATGCCATGAGTTGGAACAAACATACGTGACATGTGCCAAGGCTGACCTGCATGACTAAGCCAACTTGACGTTGTGGCAGCCATCATCACCAAAGCTGGCTGCTACAGTGATTGCAGATGAGGCATGCTGTTCGCTCAGTGGAAGGCTGTCGTTGTGAATTGTACGTTGGAGACATCAAGAGAACTTCTAGACTGGAATAATGCGATGCTGGCTGACGACCACTGGCCCATCATTAAAACCTTATAGTGCAGTGGAAGAGCGCTCATACCCCGGGGGAGGGTAAGCGAGGCGTGCCCCCCTCCCCTCTGGTTTACCCACAAAGGAAAAACTTGTGTAGTCAGGTGTTTTTCTGTCAAAAATGGGTAAAAATCGATGTTACACAGGGTTTAACAGGATGGAAACTGGAACTTTTTTACGGCTACTTACAAATCGCCATTCGTCTCCCAAAATATGAAAAATTCTCCTTATCCCAGGTCTAGGATCCCCCTCTCCCCCTCACTACAAAGTGTCATATGGGTGCCCTTGGTGCACTAATACATGAGGTGAATTCCCTCCTAAGGCGGCCCAGAGACAAACACCTGCTTGTGTGTGATTGTGCTGTGAGTGATAATGGGGATGTAGGGAGACCTTACTGATATATGCCCCAAATAACTTAAGATTTTTGCTTTCAGTGTTATGAGTACTTGAGTAACAATGATTTCTGCAAACACTTACATTTTCGTCAAACTGAATATCAATTTGAATAACTTGAGACACTTGGTGATTAAGATTGGTGGTCGACACGGCATTATCGAAGTGATTATGTCTTGTGAATTAATGGAACCATGTATTTAGCCATTAATGCTGTTCCATGCGTGAACAGTTCGAACCAAATTTTATCAAACAAGGCCACAACGATCATTGATGTGCCATACACATGATCTATTGAAGTTGATGCGTTATAACAATTACAGCGCTCACCTTTTTACTACTGCTACAAGCTGCTTTGCAAGTTATTAGGTTTGGGCATTAAATTTCTTAATTTGCAGTAACTGCGTCAATTTAATAAGTGTTTTTCTTCATGTCATGGTGTACAAAGATGAAGAAATAGACAAAAAAATAGTACCTAATTCCTCAAGTGGAATCTTTGTACACATTCCACTTAAGAAATGTGGTACATATTTCAAACAATTTTTTTTATTTCTTCGTGGAATTACTTTTTGGAATCGTTGTACTTATCTGGAAACATTATTCTGTGTATTTCTTCATGTTATTAGGTAAGAATATTATTTTTGACTAAGTGAGGTATTCTTTGAAATTAGTATTATGTATTATTTTCATATCATCTATAGAAACATTATTTCTGCTAATCGTAGTGCTTTTTGAGACTGTCACTAAGAGTCGTTTTACAAACATAGCTCTTGATCATTTTAGGACTTCTCAGCCCACGAAACACAATGAGTGCAGCGATATTTCTTCGAACACATATCGCCTTGTTATCGCAAGTGTCATAAGAATGAACGAACCACCTACATATTTGTTTTTATTAACTTTCAGTTCATTCTGTGTATAAATTGTGTACATACGCGACACTTACTGATCACCAGGAGTGGTTTTCAGTTCCGCCTGTACCAATTATAGATTTATATTCACATTATTGTTCGTTTGTTTTTGCTGATTTCCAAATGTTAATTGAGGGCTGTATCATCCTCTCATCGTTAGGTATCAAAAACCGTTTGGGAAGGCATTACTGATTCTTTTTTTTTCTGGAGGCGTTGGGCCATGAAATGAGTCCATCAGCTCGTTTCATGCACCCTGATTTATTTTTTCACTTGCGCGCCATGTTTATTGCGCCTTAGCGAGCCTGCCGTGCTCTGGAGTAAATATAAGTATAGAAAAGCTAAATCTAAAGATCTGGTTGGACATGTCAAACTCAAAGAATCCCTCCTGTCCACCTTTTTAAAGCGCAGGTGGCATTTGGCTAGCAGGAATGGTTTTCAAACGCCTCTGGCTGAGCTCGGTGAATGAACGGACGTACTTTCCACAGTTGTCCAGTCTCGTCTTGAGAAGAAGGTATAGGAAAGTGTTAATTTTGTTGTTCATCGTTTTCAGTTTCTTTTACTTCAATCTAATTATGATAGGGAAGTGTTTGGTATTACTCATTCCATTTTTGACGATGTTTTGGCGTGCTTAGGAAGATGTAGTGAGGTGATCTTTCATCGTCACAGCAGTCACTTGTAAGTCGATAACTCTCTTGTAGTGGATTATTGTCGGAGATTCTTCACTGCTACTTCTGCCAACTGAACAATGTTGCGTGTGAAAAGGCTTAGCTTGATTTCTTTTCGGTGAGTTTTCTGTTGCTCGTTGTGAATAGTTCTATGTTGTCAGTAACCGCTGTATGATGGTAATTCTCATGCTCCTAGATATACCCACGATGCAGTGCACTGAGGTTGAGAGATAGGACAGAATGAATGCCTCTATGGTAGAAGAATTTCGGCATAACATCGATCTTTTGGAACTTTTATGAGTTCCGTGAGATACCAAGTTTCTCACCAAGTAGTACTCCCTTCCTATTCTGTCACCACTGTATTACCGTACTGAACAGTAAACAATAGGACGGCTTTCCTTCCCTGTGTGTCTTTGATGAATGTGACAGAATAAAACTCCTTTACTATATAACAAACGATTACTTCAATCCCTCGATGATGAATGAATTTCTCGTTGTTTTAAATTAAAGTCGTTCAAAATCAAAATCATTGCATCTTAGGGGGTCACATGGCGTTTATTATAAATGTTCTAATTTCTAATGTAAAGGTGCTTTGAACCATTTTTCATTGTTCAACACAAAGGAAATAGAAGATTGTCATTGAAAATTAAGAGCTGTTTCAGCGTTAATATAAAAATTTCTCGAGCATTCCCGAATTTTCGCCACTCCCCAACTTACCTAATAAGAAAGAGTAAAAGTAGCTACATAGTAACATCGTTTCGTTGACTAACCATGTCGAAGTTGAATTAGCTGCAATAGGTCCAAATGTTGTCTTCGTTCCTCTAAGACACTTTTCACCTCCTGTTTGGTTATAAGATGGTATAGCTTTGCACTAAATAAGAGTGTGATTCATTGGGCCATGTTTAGTTGTTATTCAAACATAATCCCTGATACAACAGGGAGCAAAGATGAGATGGAGAAACAATACGAAAACAGCTCAGGAAACGCACTCACTTCACTTGTCTGTCGAAGAAAAGCAATGAACAAAGTTAAGTAAAATATTGTAACAGTCGTAAAAGTAAAGAAGTATTTGACATCAATGCTAAATACTACAAATGACACAAATCTCTGATCTAAGCTTATGACATCCGATGGAGTCTGAATGAAATGGACAGCACAGATCTGCATTGTAGAATGTGGGTTGAGAATCAACAAATCTACGACAAAAGCCAAGAAAGAAGAAAGAAAAGCAATGGCACCTTGGTTAATATAAAACTTGAAGAAAGACTGAAATAACACTCTTAGGGATCACGAAATATACTTTTAATTGGTCAGTCTTCCAACTGGTTTGATGCTTTCCAGTCTTGCGCGAATCCTTTCATCCTTTCGTCACTACTATTTCTAGTATATTGTATAATCTGTTAAATATGTTTTAGTCTTTTCTGTCACCACAGTCTATCAGTTTTCTGGATTCCAGAAAAGGAAAAGTGTGAAATAGTGACATGGATTTGAGTAAGAAATCCTGGAAATGTGTGTCTGGAGAAGACCATTTTAGATACAAAAATGAAAAGTAAACCGCGGAGACACTGTGATATTCGCTATTTTTGACTTCATTAAAACAGCAAATAGTAATACTTTCAGACAGAAGGCGAATACTTGTTTATAAAGAGTGATTAATGTATAATAAGGCGTCGCATAGCGACGGTGAAATTTTCTAAATAATGTAATTCGTTGTCTTTGGGCGGCAATATAAACAGAAAAATACGGATAGATATGCGATCCTTCACTATTTTGTTCGCTGGAGAACAAATGAATGAAGCCTTGAGCGCTGAAGACTTGTACTGTTTTTCTTAAGTAAGACGGATGCAGATTTGTGGCAGTCTGATCTAATTTTTACTAAATGTATGAAAAAGTGTTACGTCTAAGATTGAGTGAAGTGTAGAAAGAAGAACTGTTATAACTTATCGCGACGACGCACGAGCGACTCAAGAGGACAATGGCTATATAACAGAGCGCTCAATGGACATGAAACGGACATAAAAATCTACTGCCACTGTAGTACTAAGCTTAAGGTACGATATATGTTTTAGTTATAATAAATATTTGTTCTGGGAATACTGAATCATTTAGCTGTGCTCATTCCTATCATCTCCTCAGTATTATTTTCATTTTAATTATGGATTTTGCTAAGATTACAGACGCCAAGATCAGCAGTCCGATGTGCGTGTTACATTCATAAAAAGAAAACTGTTTTATCGTCTTCTTGCATCAGCTTTAACATTGAATTTCCCTTTTGTGTGATGTTACAGTTGTTTTTGCGCTCTTAAGAACTTTCTGGTCCCTTAGGAAATTGTTTTGTCACGACAATAACTCCACAACCGGGTGTGATCATGCCTACGATCATGAAGTAATTAGAAAGACGATAATGCAATTTCTTAATCAATAGCACGCTAGCTGTGACTGCTTCAAGCCACGAGAAACTGCAAGTAAAAACTATTCACATTTCATAATGCAATAATTTATAACAATGGTCAATCCATGATTCTTACGCCATTTGTGATTTATAAACAGTAAGCGAAATCTCAAACTTCAACTTTTCAATTGAATAACAACATCACTTTTATTTTGTAACATCACAACACTTAGAAATCGATGACATTAAAATTTACTACCGCAGAAGCTGCTAACAAGAAAATAAATTGATGAAACATTAAATAGAAGTTTAACTCTACTATTAACTTTTCTCAAAAAAGTCACTAAATAAATGAAATAAACAAAATCTTTAAATCAAAGCTGTACGAAAACAATAAACAATGAAAAATCCTATTCAAACACGAGAACAAGGGACATGTTGGTCAGACATATGCTACAGCACCTTGGAATCCATCTTTAGGAGCAGTAGGAGTGAAAAATTGCGGAGACAAAGAGAGATCAGGGTACACAAAACAGATCTAGTAGGCGTGCAAGCTGGCCGGTGTGGCCGAGCGCTTCTAGGCGCTTCAGCCTGGAACCATGCGACCGCTACGGTCGCAGGTTCGAATCCTGCCTCGGGCATGGATGTGTGTGATGTCCTTAGGTTAGATAGGTTTAAGTAGTTCTGAGTCTAGAGGCCTGATGACCTCAGGTGTTAAGTCCCATAGTGCTCAGAGCCATTTGAAGTAGGCGTGCAGAGGCGGGAGATAACAGTTCATGGATATTGTTACCGTTTCACGTTCGGAAATCTGTCCGATTTGATCCATCATGCATTTTATATTCGGTCACGATTTTTATGCGTACTGGAAACATTGGTTGCTGTGGTGTTACGACCTCCTTCCCTTCGTTTACTGCAATTGCATTGCGCTCCACGACTCTGTTATTGACTTTGAATCATAGTTATTTAATATCAATGCTTCGTAGATACCTTAAATTGGCTTCATCACTGATACCACGTGCTCTTTCAGTCTGCTGAATAATTCCTGTTTCTGTGCAGCCTGGTGACGAGAGTTCGCAATCAGATGTCTTTCTGCATTTGTGGGTTTCCTGTACAATCTGTGTTCTAATTTTCCATCGGATTGTCTGTAAAATGTAAAGTATTTGAAATAGGTGCCTTTCAGATAGGTCTAGAAATCCTGGAGATTTTCCTAAGGCTAGAGAACGAATGTATCATGCACGTAACGGAGTCAGTGTTGCGGTTTTATAGATTAATGATTTTAATTTTGTATGGGAATTTAAGGAGATGAGATCTGGATAAACTGAAAGAACCAGAGTTTGTACAGAGTTTCAGGCAGAGCATAAGGGAACAATTGACAGGAATGGGGGAAAGAAGTACGGTAGAAGAAGAATGGGTAGCTCTGAGGAATGAAGTAGTGAAGGCAGCAGTGGATCAAGTAGGTAAAAAGACGAGGGCTAGTAGAACTCCTTGGGTAACAGAAGAAATATTGAACTTAAATGATGAAAGGAGAAAATATAAAAATGCAGTAAATGAAGCAGGCAAAAAGGAATACAAACGTCTCAAAAATGTGATCGACAGGAAGTGCAAAATGGCTAAACAGGGATGGCTAGAGGACAAATGTAAGGATGTAGAGGCTTATCTCACTAGGGGTAAGATAGATACTGCCTACAGGAAAATTAGAGAGACCTTTGGAGAAAAGAGAACCACTTGTATGAATATCAAGAACTCAGATAGAAACTCAGTTCTAAGCAAAGAAGGGAAAGCAGAAAGGTGGAAGGAGTGTATAGAGGGTCTATACAAGGGCGATGTACTTCAGGACAATATTATGGAAATGGAAGAGGATGTAGATGAAGATGAAATGGGAGATACGATACTGCGTGAAGAGTTTGACAGAGCACTGAAAGACCTGAGTCGAAACAAGGCCTCCGGAGTAGACAACATCCCATTAGAACTACTGACGGCCTTGGGAGAGCCAGTCGTGACAAGACTCTACCGTCTGGTGAGCAAGATGCACGAGACAGGCGAATTACCCTCAGACTTCAAGAAGAATATAATAATTGCAATGCCAAAGAAAGCAGGTGTGGCCAGATGTGAACATTACCGAACTATCAGTTTAATAAGTCACAGCTGCAAAATACTAACGCGAATTCTTTACAGAAGAATGGAAAAACTAATAGAAGCCGACCTCGGGGAAGATTAGTTCGAAATCCTTAGAAATATTGGAACACGTGAGGCAATACTGACCTTACGACTTATCTTAGAAGAAGGATTAAGGAAAGGCAAACCTACGTTTCTAGCATTTGTAGACTTAGAGAAAACTTTTGACAATCTTGACTGGAATACTCTCTTTCAAATTCTAAAGGTGGCAGGGGTGAAATACAGGGAGCGAAAGGTTATTTACAAATTGTACAGAAACTAGATGGCAGTTATAAGAGTCGAGGGACATGAAAGGGAAGCAGTGGTTGGGAAGGGAGTGAGACAGGGTTGTAGCCTCTCCCCGATGTTATTCAATCTGTTTATTGAGCAAGCAGTAAAGGAAACAAAAGAAAAATTCGGAGTAGGTATTAAAATCCATGGAGAAGAAATAAAAACTTTGAGGTTCGCCGATGACATTGTAATTCTATCAGAGACAGCAAAGGACTTGGAAGAGCAGTTGAACGGAATGGACAGCAAATCGAGGATAATGGATTGTAGTCGAATTAAGTCGGGTGATGCTGAGGGAATTAGATTAGGAAATGAGACACTTAAAGTAGTGAAGGAGTTTTGCAATTTGGGGAGCAAAATAACTGATGATGGTCGAAGTAGAGAAGATATAAAATGTATACTGGCAATGACAAGGAAAGTGTTTCTGAAGAAGAGAAATTTATTAACATCGAGTATAGATTTAAGTGTCAGGAAATCGTGTCTGAAAGTGTTTGTATGGAGTATAGCCATGTATGGAAGTGAAACATGAACGATAAATAGTTTGGACAAGAAGAGAATAGAAGCTTTCGAAATGTGGTGCTACAGAAGAATGCTGAAGATTAGATGGGTAGATCACATAACTAATGAGGAAGTATTGAATAGAATTGGGGAGAAGAGGAGTTTGTGGCACAACTTGACAAAAAGAAAGGACCGGTTAGTAGGACATGTTCTGAGGCATCATGGGATCACAAATTTAGCATTGGAGGGCAGCGTGAAGGGCAAAAATCGTAGAGGGAGACCAAGAGGTGAATACACTAAGCAGATTCAGAAGGATGTGGGTTGCAGTAAGTACTGGGAGATGAAGAAGCTTGCACAGGATAGGGTAGCATGGAGAGCTGCATCAAACCAGTATCAGGACTAAAGACCACAACAACATGGAGCTACAGTCATATAAAACTTTCTGGTAGATATAACCGCCATTTGACTGTTCAACAAGTTTTATTTCACAATCCAGATTGCGGCCTTACGCCGTTATCGGATGTTACAACGGTTATAAACCATATTCATATTGCAAAAATGTTCTTGCATTTATTTAAACAAAATTGGTTTATACAACCGGAGATATATTTTTTAGCAATGACTTAGGCTCTACTCAAGTCTAATGATATGATACTTGTAATATTTAATAACGGCGTAGGGCTGAAATCTAGATTGTGAAATAAAACCTGTTGTACAATCAAGTGGCGGTTATATCTTTCAGAAAGATTTTGTTGATGTTCCTCCGAGAGCTATCCTTGCGAAAGCTTCAAGAAATACAAGAAGGGCGTAGCAGAATCAACACCAGATTGCGAAATGAAGCACGATACACATTATTTTTGTTTACAGTTAAAGATACGAAGCGTATACGGCTCACAAAATTTCGGGTGGCAACAGCGTCACGAGTGCTACTGAAAGAGACGGGGAAACGGAAATCATTGGCTTAATGTCGTGTTACCTAATCAGGCCCACTACTTTCTGTCAGACACTGGACGCTCGGTGACAGAATGGAAACTCTGACTACCCAGTGTGACGGGCAGCCTTTGCAACCGTAACGAAGCGCCGCTTGTCCTGGCTGCACACAGTCAGAGCCTGTGGTGAATCAGGTGGCCGAGTGCAGTGGTGTGAGACTTAATCACCCCGGCTGCCATTCACCTGCTACCCGTCGAGTCCGGGAGGCTTTCTGTGTTCATTACGGGCTTCTGTGAGTAAATTACGTGGACCAGAGCGAGAAGTTTCGAGTTTCCAGTTAACCTTTCGCTCTATTTTCCTGCTGCTTTTGCTCTTCCCTGTAAGTAATCAGAGGATGAGGATGAGAAATTTTTTCCTCCCGACCTGCGGATAATGCATTAGAATTATCAAGTGAATACAGGCTAGCTTATATCGTAGAGCGAAAATTTCCTTAGAGTTTCTCTTACAGTTGTAAGGTTTTGCTTCTAGTCATCTCCACCCTAGTGCTTTTAGGTTGGAGGTTTTAATGGGTTGCAAGATGACTGGCTGCTCCATTTTATTTTCGTAGTCGGCCAGCCACTGTAATCTGCTTCCTTGTTTTACTCTCCTCTAACTGTTTCTTGCATCTCTCTGTTGTTTTCTTGTCTTCTTTTGTTCCTTTCAGTGTTCGTTGCCTTTCCTTCTTTCTTGTGGTCTTTCCTTTCTTTCCGTGTTGTCTCGTCTGTTTTATTCTCACACTTGTGAGGTTCTTTTATTAGGATCAAAGGACCGATGAACTCGTAGTTTGGTTCCTTCCCCCCCGCCCTCCCCCTTTAAACCAACCAACCAACCTTCCAGTCATCAGAATATATCCAGTTCTTTAGTTTTCGATGTTTACTAATCCGCAGCATTGCTTTGCAAACTAAAAGGTTAAAAAAAGCATTATTGAAATTACAAAGAGTTGAAGGAGATTGACTATGATAGACTGTAATGGAGAGCTGCAACAAACCAGTCTTCGAACAGATGTCCATGAAGACATAATCTACCATCAATGACGACGTTATTAGATATGAAGCGAAGCTTATAGAATGGCGGTCGACTGATGAATATGTGACACTGCAGCGCAGTTTCACCAAGCAGCAGGCAAAGGCAATAAACAGGGGACATGTCGATACCAGCGCACGACGTCTTTACGAATTACATTCCGTGTACTCAGTTGTACAATAACTAAGTTTCACAGTCAGGCGAGTGAACAACAAACCCAGATGTCTGCATTTGAGAGAGAAGACGTGTAGTAGGCCTCAAAGACGCTGGCTGGAGTAATCGGCGATTCGCTAGATATTTGAACAGTAGTCACGCCATTATTAGACGATATTCGCAGAAATCGGTGAACCACGACCGAACGCAGGGTCAAGAAGGAAGCGGCCGAATAAGAGAAAAGGCTGAACGAGCGGAGCGAGCTGTCGTCAGAGGGGGACTCACAGCCCCCGATCTGTCGTCATCATCATCGCTCCGATGTGCAATTGGTGCTTCTATTACAAGGAGGGTCCTTAATAGGCGGCCCACAGGAAGCACGCTGAGCTCGTGGCGCCGACTACTGTGCTCACAAACAAACTCACTTGCAATGATGTCACGCAGTTCGGGCTGTAATCTCATTAAATGGAGTAGAGTTGTCTTCATTGGCGAGTTTCGCTTCGAATTGAGCCCCGATGAGTAGCGAAGACGTGTCTGGAGACGGCCTGGATAACGGTGGGATGCCAACTGCCGTCCGCCACACGGCCCAACAACCAGTAGTGATGGTTTGATGAGCCATTTCTTTTCATAACAGGACCCCTTTGGCTGTCATCGGTGGCACACTCGAAGCATAGCGATATACTGCTATGTTGTGCCCCCTGGTATGCCATCCTGGGTTTACATTTCAGCAAGATAATGATCGCCTGCACATGTCGAGTGTGTTTATTGCTTGCCTTCGTGCTTGCCAGGTTCTGCCTTGGTCAGCAAGGCTCCCGGATCTCTCCTCATTTGAGAACGTTAGGAGCATTATGGTCAGGGCCTTTCAACCAATTCGAGTTTTTGACATAATAACGCGCCAATTGGCCAGTATTGGCGTGATATCCCTCAGGACATCCAACAGCACTGTCAGTCAATGCCAAGCCGAAAATTTCTTGCATAAGGACCAGGGGTGGACCAACGTGTTGCGGACTTGCCCGACTTGTGAAGCTCCATCCTTTCAATAACTAATCCATTTCTTTTTGAAATTGTAATTATTTGTTTGTCTGTACATGTGCATCACATCTAACGCCTTCCTACTGGAATAATTCCTTCGTGGTGCGTCTTTTTCTTGACTAAATCTGAATTGCAAGCCTTGCATTTGAACACCGATCCGCAACATTATAACCGCAGAGCCTTAACAACAGTACCATCTCACTGTGTATTTGAAGACTAATCGAACAGATTACTATTACATTGTTGTTATAGTCTCTTAGGTATATCGCACATGTCGATCAAGTAAACAGCTTCACTCTGTATGCACATAAATAAATACGAATTCAGAAATTATTCCAAACCATATGCCGCATACAGCAAACCAGTGATTAACAGTATTGGTTAAAAACAGTCTTGGTTGCAATTTTAGTCTTTCATTTTTCAACTACGCTTTTCACCTTATTTAGGCATCTACAGGTTATCTTAATTTGGTATTTCTTAGAAGAATCCTTTAGTCAGAGTACCCAAAGGCCATCGTCAAGTACACTCCTGGAAATAGAAAAAAGTACACATTGACACCGGTGTGTCAGACCCACCATACTTGCTACAGATACTGCGAGAGGGCTGTACAAGCAATGATCACACGCACGGCACAGCGGACCCACCAGAAACCGCGGTGTTGGCCGTCGAATGGCGCTAGCTGCGCAGCATTTGTGCACCGCCGCCGTCAGTGTCAGCCAGTTTGCCGTGGCATACGGAGCTCCATCGCAGTCTTTAACACTGGTAGCATTCCGCGACAGCATGGACGTGAACCGTATGTGCAGTTGACGCACTTTGAGCGAGGGCGTATAGTGGGCATGCGGGAGGCCGGGTGGACGTACCGCCGAATTGCTCAACACGTGGGGTGTGAGGTCTCCACAGTACATCGATGTTGTCGCCAGTGGTCGGCGGAAGGTGCACGTGCCCGTCGACCTGGGATCGGACCGCAGCGACGCACGGATGCACGCCAAGACCGTAGGATCCTACGCAGTGCCGTAGGGGACTGCACCGCCACCTCCCAGCAAATTAGGGACACTGTTGCTCCTGGGGTATCGGCGAGGACCATTCGCAAACGTCTCTATGAAGCTGGGCTACGGTCCCGCACACCGTTAGGCTGTCTTCCGCTCACGCCCCAACATCGTGCAGCCCGCCTCCAGTGGTGTCGCGACAGGCGTGAATGGAGGGACGAATGGAGACGTGTCGTCTTCAGCTATGAGAGTCGCTGCTGCCTTGGTGCCAATGATGGTCGTATGCGTGTTTGGCGCCGTGCAGGTGAGCGCCACAATCAGGACTGCATACGACCGAGGCAGACAGGGCCAACACCCGGCATCATGGTGTGGGGAGCGATCTCCTACACTGGCTGTACACCTCTGGTGATCGTCGAGGGGACACTGAATAGTGCACGGTACATCCAAACTGTCATCGAACCCATCGTTCTACCATTCCTAGACCAGCAAGGGAACTTGCTGTTCCAACAGGACAATGCATGTCCGTATGTATCCCGTGCCACCCAACGTGCTCTAGAAGGTGTAAGTCAACTACCCTGGCCAGCAAGATCTCCGGATCTGTCCCCCATTGAGCATGTTTGGGACTGGATGAAGCGTCGTCTCATGCGGTCTGCACGTCCAGCACGAACGCTGGTCCAACTGAGGCGCCAGGTGGAAATGGCATTGCAAGCCGTTCCACAGGACTGCATCCAGCATCTCTACGATCGTCTCCATGGGAGAATAGCAGCCTGCATTGCTGTGAAAGGTGGATATATCCACTGTACTAGTGCCGAAATTGTGCATGCTCTGTTGCCTGTGTCTATGTGCCTGTGGTTCTGTCAGTGTGATCATGTGATGTATCTGACCCCAGGAATGTGTCAATAAAGTTTCCCCTTCCTGGGACAATGAATTCACGGTGTTCTTATTTCAATTTCCAGGAGTGTATATCAGGCCAACATCGCCTTCGTTAAACTCAGATATGGAGCTGGCAGCTAGCAGTCATGGGAGCCAGTCAAACGCTGATAAATACTTCCATGTAGAGTACGTTTAATGTTGTTAAAAATATCGTGCTACTTCAGTTTTCATTCATTTCGTGTCTTCTGCGACCTACAACTGAAATTCAGTGAGTATCTGTGTGATCCGCCATCCTTCTAAAAGTTGTCTAGGGGAGGCTTACAGCTATTTATAAAAAATCTAGATGCATTATTGAGCTACCTGTCAGATAAGAAGTAAGAATTAATATTTTGTAGAGTTTTCACTGTAAATCTCTTAAGGTATTCAGATTGTAAAAATTAAAGTGAATCATTACTTGGGTTTTCAGTCTGACTTCAATGGTAAACTCTCCAACTCGTTTGCAGCAAAATAGCAGGACCCTGATTGATAACATTCTTATAGGCAGTGATGAGGCTGAAACAATTGTGTACCCATTTGGTAAAGGGCTATCTGATCATGATGCACAATTAATATAAATAATGACGTAGCAGTTTACAGCTCTGAGGCATGTTCATAGAAAGCAGTGAGTGTTGTTAGTAAAAATGATAAAATTTTTAAGAATTTGTTAAAAGACTCAGTATGTAACGAAGTAAACATACAAAGAGAAGTGCTGTTAAATACTTTCCACAGTAAATTCGTGTTGATATTTGAAAGTAGCTTTCTTAAAAAGTTATCTGGAATGTCCACCAAAAAAACAAGTAAGCCTTGGATAAATATAGGAACAGGGAAATTTATACAGTGGCTAGAATATGCCAAGCCCTGACGTTACTTGCATTCCACAAAAATTTTAAAATAGTATAAGGAAAGTCATTTAAGTTTACAGAAATATGCACATTCTAAAATCAATCAATAATGTACATAATGAAATGAAAGCTATACTGTGAAGTAGGAGACAGGACACTCAATCACTATACAAAATAACACAACAACTGAATCCCAGAAGGATTGATCGACTAAGAATGCTGTTCATATATTCACTCACCTAATATGAATGTCTTAAACAATAAAGTGTCACCAGATGGTGTTTTTTATGACTTTCCAAGACATGACCATGATACACTCTTAGAAAAATTTGCGTTTTATGGAATTGATGGCGCTCACACAACTAATTTGAACGAAAAGCAAAAGATAATGCTGAACAGTTCAAACAATGTTGAAAGGAGAGAAAATTTTAATGGCTGGAGAAAACTCCAAAGATAGTTTAAAAGGATGGACTCCCCCTGCATTACCATGAAAAAAATTCAGTTCTCTATAACAAATGCGGTCATAACAGCTCTTGACCAAGCACATGAACAGGAGTCAGTAAAGAGGGTAGAATGCTCCACATTTTTTTAATGTATATATTGATAAAATCTTGAAGTGGAAGATGCATATTACTGAGCGGCTCAGATTAAGTTCAGCTACATTTGTTTTAAGTTCAGCTACATTTGTTTTAAGTCCAGCTACATTTGTTTTACATATAACTGATAATACTGAAAAAAATCAACTTCTGACAAATTTTGCGTATTTCAACTCAATAATATCTTATGGAATATTTTTCTGGGATAACTCATCATTTAGAAAGAAAGCATTGATTCCTCAAAAGCAAACAGTAAGAATAATATGTGATGTTCACCTCTTCAAACATTTATGCATTTTAACCGCACCATCACAATACATGTATTCGCTTAAGAGAGCCATCATAAAGAAATTTTCACAATTTGAGAAGAATAGTGATGTCAATTTCTACAACTCTACCTTTATTACCCATTATTAACGCTGTCAGTGGCTCAGAATGGGGTTCAATATGAAGCAACAAAAAAATTTGGATCATTTGGCCAAAACCATAAAATGTATGACAGGAAGCGAACCAAGTTTTAAACCTAACCAAATACTTCTCCTGAACAACGTCTTGTATCTATGGACGAATTTTTATTCCAAAACTGATACCCCTAAAAAAAATCAGGTTGATGTGTAGGAGTAAAATATATCTTCATTGTTGTTAACACTAATGTCACATACATATAATGTAAACTGACTCGTTCTGCATCATTCCAGTTCAAGGAAAGTTCGAACGATCTATTCTATGAACCATTTAACTAACATACATCAGGTTTTCAGTTTTTTATCTGGGATATATACTCCAGAACAAATTTAATTATAGTTCTGTCCATCTGTTCTGACCAAAGTTTTCGGGAGTTTTCCCTTGATTGTAAGGCAATGGCCTTCCAAATATGCTCAGCTGGGAACAGCTCTCCAGCTATTTGGCTGAAAAATCTGCCTCTAGATGGATCATTTCTCGAAAAGCCAGATCTACCTAGAGAATTTAAGGTAAGTGTATAAAGAAAACGCAGTTCCACCTAACGCCCAGAGTTTCCTGTTTGACAACGGTGCAGGGTGTTTCTGAAATTCACCGACAGACTCGAAGTGATGGCAGGTAGCAGACTGAATATAAATATTGTTTTGTTTAGGTAGACATCTTCTCCAATCAGACGAGAACGATCGTGCCATCTCTGTATCACTTTACACGACACTGAGGAGGTCAAAATAGACAAACTGCACGAGCCAGATGAACAGACGGAGGAAATAACTCTCCGAAGAGAATCGTCAGTCATCTGTAAGCCGGTACTACCGCACTGTTCCTGAGTCAAGTAACTGAGTGAAGAAACGTTTGGTAATATATATTACTACCGCCTGCTTAATGGCATGTTCATGCACATTCACCATGTAACACGGAGAATCTACGTGACATGGAGTCGACATGTCCTTTGTACATTTGCAGGGGTATATGGCACCAATTGTCTAAGTCAGGGGTCTCCAAACTTTTTAGTCTGCGGGCCACATTGACTCCTCCACGAAGTCATAAGGGCCAAGATCTACGTAGTGGGATTAAAGCACCCTGCCACTCCATGATCACCGTAATGTAAGGCTAAAGTAAAGATCAAATCGCAAAAATCTAAGGTTGTGGGAATAGCTAGCACTGAAACGAACTACGATTTTTATTTAATTGCATAATTTTGATTGGTGGACGTACCTGACCGAAACTCTGGCGTATTTTATTCTGGCGAATTTCACCGACAAAAAAGTATGTTCTTCATGAAAGCGTCCTGCAAAGGTAACGAAATCTCAAAATCATTGTTAGCAACACTATTACTGCAAGACTTAACAGAGGTAGAGTATGTCAACGCATTGTTATTTCAAGCGGCGCAACAATAAGTTTTATTGTGTAGTCTTGTAGCGAGTAGCAGAGCCAACGTCGCGATGTATTGGTCGCGATAAGCCTCGAAACTCGATTGTTGGCATTATAGGTACCACCTCAAATATTTGGAGGGCCGGATACCGGGGATGTCCGGCCAGCTAACGCGGGCCGGTTTGGCGGCCCTCGCGGGCCGGTTTCGGCCCGTGGGCCGTAGTTTGGAGACCCCTGGTCTAATTAAAGCTTGTGAATCTCCAGGAAATTACGAGTCAGCTGCTTATGGGCGCTTGGCTGAAACCGTGTAGCATTCTGTTAAGTTCGGGTAAGACCAAGGCATCGACACGAGTCCACTCCTCAGCCCACTATATCACGATTTCGGCCTTGACATGGACAGTTATCCTGACGGAAGATGCCACAACTGTCAAGGAAGACAGGTATGAAATGATGCAAATGGCTGACAATAACGTTCACGCAGTTATCAGCCCGTAATTACTACCACACGTCCCGTAGACCCACAGGAAAATTCCCCTCCAATATGATACCGCCCCTACTGACTTGCATCCATTGCCAGGTGCATGATTTCATCAGCCTTTTGCGTGGATTGTGGTACACCCTGAAACGTCCCCTTAGGAAAATTATACATGACTGTGCTTAAACAGACACACAGTATTTTTAGCGCAAAGCAATCTGACTTTCAAAAATCCCTACGATAGAATGGCCCTGACTAACATTAACCTATACCTTGCACAAATCACTTGTCTCACCAACAATCTTCCTTACTCGAACTACTGCAATACAGCGAGCGCCACTACAGCCAGCTAAATAAAAGATTCAAACTATTGAAGGCACTAACTACTGGTAGGCATAGTTAGCAAAAGAAAGATTTTGATAGAGAACAAACAATGTATTTACCTTAATAGTATTCAAAAGTCATAATATATATAGCAGTTCACGACATCCAATCTTACAAATTTAAAAACTCCCCATTTCTCTCCCCACATCCACCATTGCTGGCGGCTCATCTCCAACTGCCCAACGTTACGCGCTGTTAACATCCATCTGCCCAAAAGTACAATGGCGACTATTACAACAATGCCACCCAGCCACAGACTTCACACAGCACAGCCAGTCATTTTCATACAGAGCGCTACGTGGCGTTACCAATATAAAAACCTAAACAACCTACTTACACCCCGTGCACTACTGTAACAGGAAAAGTGATTTAACTGACTAGGTGACACATTTTCATTGATCCATGGTGGATTCTCGATAACCCCGAGCTTGTTGCAATCTTAATCAGCCACACTGTAGAGCCAAAGAAACTGGTACAACTGCCTAATATCGTGCATGGACTCTACTAATGTAAGAAGTAGTGCTGGAGGGAACTGATGACGAGAATCCTGCAGTGCTAACCATAAATTTGTAAGAGTACGACGGGGTGGAGATTCCTTCTGAACAGGACGTTGCAAGGCATCCCATTCCCCAATAGTGTTTATGTCTGGGTACTTTTGTAGCCAGAGGAACTGTTTAAACGCACAAGCGTGTTCCTGGAGCCACTCTGTAGCAGTTCTGTAAGTGTGGGGTGTCGAATTGTCTTGCTGGAATTGCCCAAGTCCGAATAAATGCACAATGGACACGAATGGATGCATGTGATCAGACAAGATGCTTACGTACATGTCACCTGTTAGAGTCGTATCCAAACGCATCAGGGGTCCCATATCACTCCAACCGCACACGCCCCACATCATTACAGAGCCCCCACCAGGTTGAACAGTCTCCTGCTAAAATGCGGGTCCTTGGAATCTTGAGGTTATCTCCATATTCTTACACGTCCATCTGCTCGATACAATTTGAAACGAGATTCGTCCGACCAGGCAACATGTTTCCAGTCATCAACAGTCCAGTGTCGGTGTTGACGGGCCCAGGCGAAGCGTAAAGATTTGTGTCGTGCAGTCATCAAGGGTACACGAGTGGGCCTTCGGCTCCGAAAGCACATATCAGTGATGTTTCGCACGTTGATATTTGTTGATGGTCCAGCGTTGGAATATGCAGCAGTTTGCGGAACGGCTGCACTTCCGTCACTTTGAACGATTCTCTTCAGTCGTCGTTGCTGCCGCATCGATGTCGGAGATTTAAAGTTTTACGGGATTCCTGATATTCACGGTACACTCGTGAAGTGGTCGTACGGGAAAATCCCAACCTCATCGCTACCTCGGAGGTGCTGTGTCCTATCGCTCGTGCGCCAACTATAACAGCACGTTCAAACTGACTCAGATCTTGGTAACCTGCCATTGTAACAACAGTAATCGATCTAACTGCGTCAGACACTTGTTGTTTTATACAGGCGTTTCCGACCGCAGTGCCGTATTCTGAGTCTTTATATAACTCTGTATTTCAATATGCCTACCTATATCAGTTTCTTTAGCTCTTGACTGTGTGTCGTTGGGTAAATTTTCTAACATATAAGAGTCGTCCGCTGCGGAACTCGATGTTCAACAAGGTGTGCGAAACAGTGTTTTCCGAAACCCTCGTAGCTTCGTTGCCCACTCGTCTTTCCACTGTCCTTCAAATACTTCTCGTAGATGCTCACGAAAGAACCTCCCGTACATCTGATTTTCTTCGCCGTTTTCCGAGATGCTCGATCCCAGGCACGGGGCCTTAACTATCTGCTCTTTGTCAAAGTTGCTTATGTCTGTGAACGGCCTCATTTACGGTCGGTACTGTCTCTTTTTATTAATTCATCTCCTCCGCCCCTTATGGGCGGGGGATGAGTTGTCGGCGGTTGAGAGATCCCCACTCTTCAACCAAAGAATAGGTAATATGCACGAAAAACAGTATATTTAAACTTGTAGTGTATAAACATGATTTTAAAATTTGTAAAGGATGTGTTTAATAACTAATTTATTTATAAGAACGTTGACCTTATTCATTTTAAAAATTGAACACGCAAACTAAGAGGTGAAATGAAAATAATAAGAATATATTTAAAACACTTGAAACACGGAATGAAGTCTGTGGTCTTGAACACGGAGAACTGTACCTTTACTCAAAGTTCAAGGGTGCCTTGCACTCTAAGTAAGTTTATTTCCTTTTTATTCCCTCGACGAACTCCAGTTTGTACTTAGAACATGCAGGATGACCAGCAGGGCGATGTATTTAGAAAGGTTCTTTTTGTCGTCAGCTTTCTTGCCCTAAGTGATATAAAAAGTACACTTTACGAGGTGAAGGTGAAATGTATCCATTCGAAGTGCTGTCCCGAAAATAGAGATGGTTACCCGAAGAAATTCCGTGCATACACGACTACTGTCGTTTTATAGCTGTATAAAGGATCCGGTAATGAAGGGACGTCACTGATACGTTATAGACAGCTTTGTGGTTAAATGATTGGAGAATGTCAACGATGAAATCAGGGGACTCACATAAGATCATGGACTGAATTCCGAAATTATTATATGTTTATACTGTTCAATGTGTTTTACTCTGGTGTTTTTTCGTATAAATACGTATAGCGAATACTGGGTACATAGTGTTGAATTGAAATTTGGAAATTATTTGTATAGCAAAACAACTGTGTACATTCTTTTCTGCATTCGCTGACGTTATAAACGTGTAGGAGTTCGTGAAATTACTGTATACAGTAAAATAGTTAACGAGGAAGCTGTACCTCCGTACAACGGCGCGTTGCAGACACATCAGGGCTATATAAATTTTGTTCATGGAACGAGCCAACTTTTAACAATGACCAGCTGCAACTGGTTATTGTTAAAAGTTTGAATGCGCATTTCATGAAAACATGTATTTCACGCCTGATTTGCATTTCATCCTTTCTTTTTTTCATTATATTCCATCGATATTCAGTAGCTTTGATGGAATTTCGTCGCAAGTGAGTATGAATGTGATACAGCAGTCAGATTGTTTGACGTGCACATTTCACGGCCCAGTATAAATCGTATTTTCAGACAATAAGGAAATGCAGCTGTAGTTATAAGTATTTACCATTCTTCTTCTTCTCATGGCCAAAAAACGAAACAGCAACACACTATGTAAAAACGTTCGGGTACAAAAATTAAAGAGTACAAACGAAATTAAACAAGAAAACAGTTCTGCAGATAGGTTTGAAGTTACACTAATATCAGAGAAATTAGGGTAGCAGAAGGTACACTGTGACAAAACCGAAAATGGAAAGTGTATTTATATGTTAACAATCTACATTCACTATTTACATAATGTAACACTAAAGAGTGAAGCTCTTTAGCTCAGTGGGTAAGAGTTAGACGAAAAGTTCAAAGGTGATCTTAGTGTTTTTTCTGTACATATCGCTTGTATCACGTCTGGCAGAGACTTTTGTATGTGAAAAATACCTGGAGGCCCCAATGTCGCGAGGTGTAATAAATGTCTAAATAAATAAGTAAATACCTATGGCTGGCATCGTGGCTGTCAGTTCGGAGATCGGTGGAAGTCAAGGACATACTGCCATCAACAGCTGGTAAGGTAGCGCTGTTGTCGGACCAGCTTCCGAACTGAGGTCGGTATTACGTTTAATTCTAAAGTTAAATACTATTTTCACTTGACTCAGTGACAACGGCAATTATTATTACTTTTCTTTAAAAAATGGTCTTCATACTCAGTCTACCTTTCAGGCACTGAAAAGAGAATTCAGCTCTACTAGATCTGAGTCAGAACATCCATAGTCTTAAATCTACAGAAAAATCGTCTCCGAGGTATTGAACTGAATCTATTTCCATATTCCATAACTGCCATACAAGGTCTGATACGTCCAGAATCTTAGTTGCGCCTATGCTGAACGCTATATCTTTCTCAATATCCTTCATTTCAGCTGGAACTAGTTTTTCAGTAACCTGTGTCTCATCCAAAGTTGTTTCCTATACAAGAGAAGATTTAAAGTTTATCTGGGGGTCATGAGCGTAGTTTTCCTCTAGCCAAAGTCTCCTATTCCTCCATCTACACTCCTGGAAATTGAAATAAGAACACCGTGAATTCATTGTCCCAGGAAGGGGAAACTTTACTGACACATTCCTGGGGTCAGATACATCACATGATCACACTGACAGAACCACAGGCACATAGACACAGGCAACAGAGCATGCACAATGTCGGCACTAGTACAGTGTATATCCACCTTTCGCAGCAATGCAGCCTGCTATTCTCCCATGGAGACGATCGTAGAGATGCTGGATGTAGTCCTGTGGAACGGCTTGCCATGCCATTTCCACCTGGCGCCTCAGTTGGACCAGCGTTCGTGCTGGACGTGCAGACCGCGTGAGACGACGCTTCAGCCAGTCCCAAACATGCTCAATGGGGGACAGATCCGGAGATCTTGCTGGCCAGGGTAGTAGACTTACACCTTCTAGAGCACGTTGGGTGGCACAGGATACATGCGGACGTGCATTGTCCTGTTGGAACAGCAAGTTCCCTTGCCGGTCTAGGAATGGTAGAACGATGGGTTCGATGACGGTTTGGATGTACCGTGCACTATTCAGTGTCCCCTCGACGATCACCAGAGGTGTACGGCTAGTGTAGGAGATCGCTCCCCACACCATGATGCCGGGTGTTGGCCCTGTGTGCCTCGGTCGTATGCAGTCCTGATTGTGGCGCTCACCTGCACAGCGCCAAACACGCATACGACCATCATTGGCACCAAGGCAGAAGCGACTCTCATCGCTGAAGACGACACGTCTTCATTCGTCCCTCCATTCACGCCTGTCGCGACACCACTGGAGGCGGGGCGTGATCGGAAGACGGCCTAACGGTGTGCGGGACCGTAGCCCAGCTTCATGGAGACGGCTGCGAATGGTCCTCGCCGATACCCCAGGAGCAACAGTGTCCCTAATTTGCTGGGAAGTGGCGGTGCGGTCCACTACGGCACTGCGTAGGATCCTACGGTCTTGGCGTGCATCCGTGCGTCGCTGCCGTCCGGTCCGATGTCGATGGGCACGTGCACCTTCCGCCGACCACTGGCGACAACATCGATGTACTGTGGAGACCTCACGCCCCACGTGTTGAGCAATTCGGCGGTACGTCCACCCGGCCTCCCGCATGCCCACTATACGCCCTCGCTCAAAGTCCGTCAACTGCACATACGGTTCACGTTCACGCTGTCGCGGCATGCTACTAGTGTTAAAGACTGCGATGGAGCTCCGTATGCCACGGCAAACTGGCTGACACTGACGGCGGCGGTGCACAAATGCTGCGCAGCTAGCGCCATTCGACGGCCAACACCGCGGTTCCTGGTGTGTCCGCTGTGCCGTGCGTGTGATCATTGCTTGTACAGCCCTCTCGCAGTGTCCGGAGCTAGTATGGCGGGTCTGACACACTGGTGTCAATGTGTTCTTTTTTCCATTTCAGGAGTGTATTACCAGCCACTCAAGTTCTTTTCCATATCTGATTGCTTTTGTACTGCTTCCGTACATCTCTCTTAGTATTCAAGTATTTTATGAATAAATTACTTAATATAAAGTTAGTAAGATTGACATTAAATTCATTATCACGGCTACTACTGTTATTATGTGGTTACATCTAACAGAGGGTCTGGAGGCCCCAATCTCGCCACGTGCAATAAATGTGTAAATTTGGATTCGAGGACATCATCCTGGTTGTTCAGTACCGACACGCAACAACAATAAACTGTGTGAAGTACATCGTATAAGATTTTCTATTTTAAACATTAATTCTAGCTACAGCTAGAGTGTTGTAGATACTACGTGTCGTATCCTGCCCACCCCGGTAATATAGGGCGCCTAGGAAGCTGTTTTCTCGGATAGCTAGACAACAATTCAAACAAACCTTATTAATGGAGCTTATTACAGTAAGTTAAATTGACAATACTTAACTTTGCGTTTTGACGAAGAGGTGTCGCAAGCAACTGGCGATATGTAAATATTCAGTGTCCTTTGGTATACACTATTTCAGTGCAAGCAAAACACAACAGTTCTTAAGTCACGGCTAAAGCATTTCGATGACGCCTTGTCTTCTACCGTGGCCGCGACTAGGCAGAGCACCGCTTATATTCTTTTCGTATAGGGGCCACTCCTGTCGTGGTGTCACCCTAGTCAGCCTACTATTGGCTGACGTCATCTCACAACCCTCTCTGCTGTAACGTTCCAGGCCGATGTGCGAGCACTTGATGATGTTGGAATATTAAAGTAATATCTGATTTCGAAAAAAATGTGATGGCAACGGAATACAAGATCACTCAAGACTCATTTACAGAAATACTTCATAAGTAACTCAAGGTGAAAAACGGTTTGATTGCTAAAGGTGAACAGCCATTCTACAAGCTTTTCCTTCGAAATGTACTAGTAAATTGGCAGTGGCAAATGTGCAGGACAGTGCCGTGCCTAAATGAACTTAGCAGCAGCTTATGGTTTGATTATATCACATTTGCAAAGAACAACTTCTGCTTTAAATACACAAAGAACATAAGAAACTATGACGCACTAGTGGAACCGTTATAGAGCCAAAGGTGTGTCAGATGTGCTTGTGCCATACCAACAATCATCTGAGTCATTTCTGACGTTCTTGACGGAGAACTGATGTGAGTTAGTAAGAGAGTTGAACACTGGAGCTTAATGCAGAAAGGTGTGACACGAGCAGGGACGTGAAGAGTCCGAGAATTCACGAGAAGCATAGACTATAAAAAAATGAAAATACTGTGCCACAGCGACGGGTACATTGTTTTTCATTGTATGTCAAAGATTACGCATAACGGATATAGATTTTTTTACCTACCCCCAGATATGGCTGACTACAGTAGATCAATGTTGGAGAAGAACAAACATAGGAAGACGCAAAATAAGAGGTGTTAATATCTTGACTGGCCGACATACAAACCTTCGAGACTGACAACTGTATACTACATCCAAGATGACCACACACTACAGTAATAACAGCAGGTGGGACTACTATAATGTTTTACGACTAAAAGATACATTATGAACTGGCAGGTACAGCTACCAATATTGAAGTTGTTATATTACAGGTAGAAGGAAGATCTTACTTGTTACTACTGATGTGTTATTCCAGTGAGATGCAGACATAAATGAAACAGAGGTACATGGACTGAGCTTAGAGGTCAGTCTACTTATTAGGTAAAAACATAGATCGCTACTTCGTGATTGGTCCCCTGGGACCAAACCTGCGGGTCCCAAATGCCAGTATGCAATGGAAGCAGTATACAACGAAATTGTTTGGAGTTAGATAAATTCTGCGGAAATTATTGTACAATCATCTAAAATAAAAGGAATTTTCCGTTGTAAGCTGGAAGCAACACGAACTGGGCTCCTAAAAGGATAAATGGAACCATGTATTGTGGAAAAGATAATAAAACAGATGAAATTTGATAATCTGGAATATTTAAGGGAACTTCAACACAGGATAAAAGGCAAAGGAATAAGCTGTTACCATGTGACGTTTACGAGAAATGAGCAATCGGAAGAGGCGTAAAAGTTGCTTTGTATGAATTTAGCTAGTACTCGTCATTTTTGCCTTATACCCAGTATTTGAGATGCATGTGTAACGTGCTCGTTGAAGTTTGAAGTGCATGCCGTAAATACGGCACATTGGTAAATTCTGGCATGGTATTTTCATGTTGTTTACAATATGTGCTGGCGAATCATTAAGTATCTTTCTGGAACACTGGATTATTAATATGATATTGGTAGTTCATTTTAAAGACTGTTAGTTCCGACCTCTGTATCAATGTATTCCTGTGGATTAACTTTTCAAAGTCCACGTTGAAATCCCTTCTTGCCAATCACAGGAACGTACGTGGACCTTACAAAAATCCAAGGATTCCTGTTTTTATTATAATGTTGTAAACCAGAGTTGCAGTTATGTATCCCTTTCATTCATTACATTTTCGAATTTTCTGTCCACAGTTTACACAAAATTCATATCATCATCTAGTAACAGAAGACTTTCTTGTTTCAAGTTCAAACGGTTCTTCCTGTCACCTCTCCACGAGCTGTACAGAAAGATTTCTTACTTGGAACTCTCACTTGCAACTGCTCACACGTACCTCTACCCGGTCAACCTTAGTGTACAGGCTTGTCACTGCCAGTGTTGGCGCCAGAACAAAAAGGAATGAATGCAAATGACCGACTACACATAATATTAATTACTGCCAGTTACAAATTTTGAATCTAATCCTACTTTCGATGAAAACTCATTAATTTTAAGTTTATTGTTTTACATTAAACATTTTTATGTTTCCATAGGTAATAATTTGACTAAACCCATAGTTCCAGTCTCTTACATATTATTCCAAATTTCAGTGGAATAACTGGAAAAGTTCTAATGAAATGACTGATGTTTCAAAACTTATTAGTTTATTGATTTTATTAACAAAAAGCGCAAATAGTAAGTTATTATTGGCATTTTTTTACAGAATTTCATTTCATTTATGAAGTAAGTGTTGACTTAAATTTGTATGCCGGATAAATCATTTCATTAAACTGCGGTTCAACAACAGTGCACGCCACAAGTTTTGAATGCATGCCATATTTTTACTGTTATAAATCTTCGGTGGATGTCATGAGAACACGTCGTCCTTTAGAGACATAGTATACTACCCAGTAAATTTAATTACTTTCGAATATATTACGACCCGTATGATCTAAGTGAATCAACAGATATTATCATCATTTATGAACTTAACAATCAATTTTTTTTTTTTACATTTGTATTGACCAACTAGGATCACGTTAACAACTTCAGTTCCTCTTCTTCCTTTGTTGTTGTTTCCTATTTTTCCAGTATTCCCTCATTTTCTCCCCACGAAGTCTCTTCCTTTCTTCTGTCCATGTTGTTCCCGATTTTTTATTTCTTCTGCTTTGAAAGCCTCCCAAATTTAGTATTTTGTTTTTAAAACGGTTTCTTTCTGCTATTTCTGATTCTTTGATGCTGTTTTTTTCAAGATGTTTTCTTACTTCTGTAATCCATGCTATTATCGATTTCTTCTTCCAGAAATATAGGCGTATTTGTTTTATTAGTCTATTTCCATTCATTCGCTAGAGATGACCAAAAAAAGGTTAACCTTCGTTTGGCCATTACTTCAGATATTTTCTCTATATTTTTGTAGATCTCCTCATTACTTCTTATTTTCCAACCATCTGCAGTTTTCATTTCACCCATTCTTTTTCTAATAATCCTTGTTTCCAGTACCTCTAGTTTGTCGATCTTATAGTTCAACGTTAGGCATTCAGATCCATATAAACAATTTCGTCGTACCGCTGTGGTGTAGTGTTTTAGTGTTGATTTTCTAGATATACATTTCTTGTTGTAAATATTTTTGGTCAAACCATATGCTCTTTCAGTTTTGTTAATTCTTACATCTATTCCAGATTTTTCTAGCCCATTCTGTTCTCCAAGATATTTACATTTATTTACTCGCTCTATTTTACCTATTTGTGTTTCTATGTATTTTGGTGCATTATTTATATTTGTCATGAATTTTGTTTTTTCAGCTGAAATTGTGAGACCAATTCAGTTAGCTAATTTTTCCTGAACGTTTATTTGAGTAACTGCTTCTGTCAGGTTTTCTGAAAGTATTGTAAAATCATCCGCAAAAGCCAAGCAGTTTACCTTAATTCCATTTGTTTTGCTTCCCAGAGTTATTGGTACAATTCTGTGATTTTTTAACTCCGAATTCCAAATGCTTACAATTTTTTCTAGAACACAGTTCAACAGTTGTGTTACGGCACAGACCGAATGTAATGATACATTTATTTGCTCTGAGTGTAAATTCCTGCAACAAAGGAAGGTACACTTGTCAGATTATTTAATGGGTTTGTTGTTAAGAACTAGGTAACATACAACAGATTATTAAAAGCAATGGACAGTGTTTCAATCAGCGAGATTTTAAAATGGCACTCTTACTTTCTGTAATTCAAGCTGAGCTCACTGGAACGCATCTATGGAGAATAAAATTGTTAGCTGATCGTTAGCAGATGTTTTCGTAATGGATCATATTGTAATAAAGCAAGGGAGGGAGAGTGACACTTACACGATATTTGGTTATTAAGTTAAAGCCTTTCGTAGAGTACTAATAAGATTGAAGCTCAGAGATTTCATGGATAGAAGATAAATCCTCAAATGGTTCAAATGGCTCTAAGCACTATGGGACTTAACATCTATGGTTATCAGTCCCCTAGAACTTAGAACTACTTAAACCTAAGGACATCACGCAACACCCAGCCATCACGAGGCAGAGAAAATCCCCGACCCCGCCGGGAATCGAACCCAGGAACCCGGGCGTGGGAAGCGAGAACGCTACCGCACGACCACGAGATGCGGGCAGATAAATCCTCGAATATCTTGTAGAGGTACGAGAAGACCTTTACAATAACTCTTAAACACTCGGTGAGAAGAACCCCGAAGAACAATATCAAAACATGGGTGAAAGAGATCATTCTTGTCAGTTATTTCATATTGTTTTTACTCTGATGACGTCATCCGAGACTGAAACAGGAAGCATTTATAAGTGGATAGTCCACTCGACTGTCTGTTAAGTTTATTTAATGTTACCTAGGGTGTATGACACATCCACGTTGTTACGATCATTTTCAGTGTGCAGCCTCACGTTATACAACTGTCGTGTGCGTTACATGTGTCGAACCTCTCACAGAATTGTCTTACGTCAGGTGACGTTACGTAGCAGCCTTTTTTGTGTTTTTTTGTTTCGTTTTTAGGGTACCGACGCTATCTGACGCCTTTTTGGCCTGTATCGAAACAAGGTACAAAGAAAAAAAGTCACATCAGACACCAAGTTCTCTTCCACATGGCCTGTTAAAATCCAGTTCGTGTACCTACGCGAAATTCACAGTTCACTTCCTGATGAACGACTTATGAATATATCATTAACTGTATTGTGGTCGAACCATTTGTTGAAAGAATTCGGGGGTTTGCTTAAATCATGGCGGCTTTGTGCAGATTCCGAACATTTAGCGCAGCAGTTCGGTTGGGCGGAACTATTGTCATGAAGTGCTGTGTGCCCTTTCGGCCCGAGATGACCTCTGACATATGATCCGCGCTTTGCCGAGGTGGGATAACAGCACTTTACGCTCGCATCACACACAGCATACATGAATATCACTCACCTGCTAACCAGAGACTCGGAAACGAGTTAATGCACACAAATTCGTTGTGTTAGGCAGCTGTTACTTCATGTAACGACTTAGCTTTTGTGGTCGCCATTACTGGCACAGTAACTCGTTTAGTTGTTGCGCTATGTGGTAATCCGATGAAGTTCACCGATATTTCGAGTCCGAAAGTCGAACCTTATTCTCAGGAGTTCGACGCACGTTGTTAATACCGTAATTATAGGGAACATACGTGATACTAGTGCGGAAGAGGGGCACACACTATTCGGTCTGTTAAATGCCGACGCCATTAATAAAAATATACATGTGAACGTATTACCGAAAATGAGTATGACACAACGGCTAGCAGAACAGATAATCTACATCTACACGTATGCCCCACAAGCCACTATAAGGAGTCTTGCAGAGGATCCTCTGTGCCGCTATTAGCCACAAAAAAGAAATTTGTTTTATTTACGTATGGAGCAAGGCAAAACTTGTTGTGCGCCGTCAACGCACTGTAATCTCTCTTAACTTGTTCTCAAGATAACTGCGACAGTTGTAGACAGCAAAACTGCTGTATAGTCTAGCGCGAAAGCATCTGCATCTGCAAATGAAGAGGAAACGAATAACGTTCTAAAAGTAATTTTTTTGACAAAACGTGTTTTAAGTGCTATTGTATTCGCGGTACTCTACTGTTCCATGTCCCTAAACTTCCTCCAGGCACCAAACCATGGAGAAAGTCTTTCAGACGTATGCTAGCAGATGTAACAAGGTCTTTGTGCTTCTCACTCCAGTACCAAAATTTTGAAAGATATGAGAAGTGGTTTACGTTGGTTAAATTTCTAGTGCTTACTTAATACTGTGTTTCTGCACGTATGCTACTCACAAATAAAAAGTACTGCCCAATATTAATTGCCTGGTGCTTTATCGAAAGCTGATATTTTCGAAATTGTGGCTTTGTACAATATACAATTTGACTCTGCATACCGGTTCGAAACCATTAACAGTGCTATCTGTATAAACAAACAGCATTATTATCAATGTCTGGTTACTTCTTTGTTCTTTTCAAGAATCAACTTGTAGGAACTTTGTTGTTTTCCCTTACAAGCAGTCTGATTACTCGTATGGAACTTAAAACGTGCTTAATAAAGTATTTATTTTCTAATCTGCAGCATTCTGTGAGCAGTGTATTTAAGCGGTATCAGAGTTACTTCTCAATTTTTACGGTTCCGTGGCTCAATCGGTTAAAACAGAACACTTATGGGACCACTTTGTTGTGTTTCTGTCTTTTTTGGCTGTTAAAAACCCTTTTTTCAGGGACGGGTTTGAAATTTATATGACATACTAAGGTCTATGGATCTTTGGCGATGTAAAAAATTTAAGTTTCTCAATGCAGTCAGGAGATACTGCTTTTTATGTCAAATATTTTAATACTCGCAAACTCACTCTGCAAAATCTGTAGGGTACTTCTAAGAATCAAGAAATTTTCGAGAAAGCAAGGTTCCACAAAAATTTCTAGTTATATCATACGAAAAATATTTTTTATCCTTTCTTATGCAACTTTCTGTTTGTCTGTTTCTTAAGACCTCTTTTTTCAGGAACGGGTAGATGTATCAATTTTTCAAAGAAAATTCCGCACTGGCTGTATGAATGATTTTTATAAATAATATAAAAAATATAAAAATCATTCATACAGCGAGTGCGGAACTTTCTTTGAAAAAATGTCGAGGTTTGGCTGTGGTTGCCTCTCCTACAAAATAATTTGTATGACTTTCTAAGGTTGTCGGTTCCCTTGGCAGTGTACAAAATCTAAGCTTGTAAGTCAAATACATCAAAAGATGCTGCCATTTATATAATATATTTTGATATCTTGCCTGTCTCGATATATATAAAAGGGAAAAATAGTCGAAATTCTCGATTCCCAGGATGACTGAACTATCTGTTTAACATTGATCTTTTTTTGGATACAGTTGAAAGTAATGTTTAATAACATTGGCTATTAAAATGTTTGTATTTACAAAGCGTCTGCTTCTGTGTCATTATATGGATGCATATCTAAAGGAACATACACTGTTTTGACGACTACAGCTGATATAAATATTACAAAATTTTGCACGATACAGCGTACAAGAAAATAATTGGAAATTTTTGCTATAGAGAAAGTTAATATTAAATGCCTTTCTCTGTAAAAAGTATTCCTACATTGTATAAGCGCAATTCGTAAATTGTGATCCTTGAGTTGTACCTAATTGATGTTGCTTACTGAGATGTATTAATTTTCATAAATTGCAATTTTGATATATAAGCAAACATTTCAACTTGTTTTTCATTTCTTATATTTACTTAAGTACTAATTTTGCCTGATGGAGGTTCGCATGTCGTATTATGTTATAGTATGTATGTTATTTGGAATAGAAAAGTGCCAAAAGTAGTACAAGGTGGAACATAACAAAAGTTAAACCGTTTTTAGAAACTCAAGAAAAGTGTCACAAGCCACAGAATTAGTTAATAATTACCTGATGTCCTCTCATATTTGACTAGTACAGAGTTATATTTTCGTATTACAGTTGTATAGACTATAATGGAATTTATTGCTAAAACATCTTATTAGAAATTTAAAAGACACTTACACTATTTCAATATAAGTTTCATAGACTTCTGCAAGTCGATTTTTCACCAGTATTGCATTGTTGAGTTGTCACCGTTCTTGCCAGTGTGATATATGTTAGATTTTCCACTTATAACGTTTTCCATTTCCACTCTTCAAATGCATCATGCAAGCCAATGTGGAATGCGTGCCAGGTAACATTACGTACCAATACTAGCGATTTCCATGTTGATCACCATGTCGTTAACTGTCTATGCGTCTGTAAGCAGCATAATCCCTCTAGTTGTAACCATCTCTAAACGATATATCCAATGGTAGCTGCAGAATTATCGCATAGTTTACCTCGAATACCGCTTCCCTAAACTTAGGTAACAGGACATCGTTCTCGAAGCAACTATGTCATACTTTCATTTTGGCTATATCTTCCTTTTAGAATCCAGCAGAGTTTATCGGAATTCGTCTGATATCTGTTGCCATGCCTACTTAAAAAGGACTCTAAACACTGCTACAGTACTTTAGAATTGATCGCACTAGCGTTTTTAAGAAATGTTCTTTACTGATGAAGTGCACTTTTTCAGAGCTATACCAAATAATTTAAATCTTCTATTCGTTTGGTTACCAATGGTCTAAAATGTTTATCGCATCTCATGACGCTTCTTTGTGTTTGCACTAAGTATTTAAACGTGCTAAAGATGTTAGCGTACTACACTTGTAATGGGATACTTCATTGTTTCTTCTCTTTGTTGTACAGTTATCCACACTGAAATAGAGTTTACATTCATCACACCAAATGAGAATTTGTTGCAAGTCTTTCTGAATTTCCCGATTACCTTGGACTAAATGATAATAATATACCAAATAAAAATAATATTTCCTCGGGAGAGCGTATGGAAAAGTGATTTTTGAGACGAATATCAGGAAAAGTGAAACTAGGGTAATGAATCTAATCATACTAAATCAGGCGATACTAAAGGGATTAGACTGGGAAATGAGACATTAATAAGTTGATGAGGTTTGCTATTTGGGTAGCAAAATAACTCATAAAGGGCCAAGTGGAGAGGATATAAAATGCGGGCTAGCAGAGGCATTAACAGACTTTCTAGGAAAGATAAGTTTGTTAACCATGAATATAAAATTACGTGCCACGAAATCTTTACTTAAATGTTTGTTTGAAGTGTAGCCTTCTGAGCAGAAGTGAAATGTGGATGACAAGCAGTTCAGACAAGAGGAGAACAGAAGCATACGAGATGGGATAATAAGTAAGAATGTTGAAAATTCGATGGGCAGATAGAATAACGACAGAAGAGGTACTGAATCGGATTGGGGACAAAAGAAATTTGTAGCACTACTCGACTAAAAGAGGGGGTAGGTTGATGGATACATCGTGACGCATCAAGGATTCACCAGTTTGTAATTTAAGGAAGTGTCGGGAGTAAAAATTCTAGCGACAGGCGTGAATATAGTAGGTTCCAATGTGGTAGTCATGCAGAGATAAAGAGGCTTGTACCGGACAGACTAGCGTAGTGAGGTACATCAAAAAAGTGTTCGGACTGAAGACCCTGACAACGGTAATTTTTCCGTTGGGATGATGTACGTTCACCAACAACGACTGTTCAGGTACACATGTCGGTGTCGCAAGCTGAAGGAGAAGAGACAGAGAAAGTATATAAGGATATTGAACGGGTAGTTCAGTAGGTAAAGAAAGATGGAATTCGGGGGGGGGGGGGGGAGGGGAGAGACACTACAAAACGGTTGTAAGGGAATGAGTAGAAGAAAGTGTTATGGGAAACTATGGGTTGGGACTAGGAATGAGAAAGCAGAAAGACTAATTGAATTCTGCAACAAATTTCAGCTAGTAATAGAGAATACTATGTTCAAGAATCACAAGAACAGGAAATATCCTTGGAAAATGCCGGAAGGTAAGGGAATATTGCAGTTAAATTACGCCATGGTCAGGCGGAGAGACCGAAGTGAGATACTAGATTGTAAAGTGATCCAGGAGCAGATACAGACTCAGACGATAATTTAGTAGTGATGAAAAGTATGCTGAAGTTTAAGAGACTACTCAGAATGAATCAATCCGCAAAGAAGTAGGATACAGAAACACTTTGGGATGAAGAAGTACGCCTGAAATTCTCTAAGGCTACAGATACAGCGATAAAGAATAGCTCTAAACGTAGTTCAACTGAAGAGGAATGGTCATTTCTAACTGTGAAGGAACTACGGCTAACAGAAGAAATACTCCACTTTGATCGATGAAAGAAATAAGTACAAATGCTCAGCAAAATTCGGGAATACAGCAATACAAGATGCACAGAGATGAAGTAAACAGGAAGTGAGGGAAGCTAAGATGAAACTGCTGAAAAAGTGAAGAAATCCAAAACCATATGAGTTGCTCGAAGGGCTGACCCAGCACATAGGAAATTGAAAACAATCTTCGGTGAAATTAACAGCAAGTGTGGTAGCACTAAGAGAGCAATGGAAATGACACTGTTAAAAGCGGAGGAGAGGTGGGATGGATGGAAAGAGTACAGTGGAGCCCTCTATGTGGAGGAAGAATTGTCTCTTGTGATAGAAAGAGAAACATAAGTCGATGAACAAGAGAAAGGGAATCCAGTATTAGAATCATAATTTAAAAGAGCTTTGGAAGACCTAAGATCAAATAAGGCAGAAGGGATCGATAATATTCCATCATAATTCTAAAATCATTCAGGGAAGTTGTAACAAAACGACTATTGACATGTATGATTCTGGCGAAATACGATGTGACTTTCGAAAAATAATCATCTACACAATCCCGAAGACTGAAAGAGCTGACAAGTGCGAGAATTATCGCATAAACAGTTTAACAAATGGTTCAAATGGCTGTGAGCACCATGGAACGTAACATCTGAGGTCATCAGTCCCCTATAACTTAGAACAACTTAAACCTAACTAACATAAGGACATCACGCACATCCATGACCGAGGCAGGATTCGAACCTGCGACCGTAGCGGTCGCGCGGTTCCAGACTGAAGCGCCTAGAACCACTCGACCACACCTGTCGGCACTATATCTACATCTACATCTACATCCATACTCCGCAAGCCACCTGACGGTGTGTGGCGTAGGGTACCTTGAGTATCACTATCGGTTCTCCCTTCTATTCTAGTCTCGTATTGTTTGTGGAAAGAAGGATTGTCGGTATGCTTCTGTGTGGGCTCTAATCTCTCTGATTTTATCTTCATGGTCTCTTCGCGAGATATACGTAGGAGGTCGCAATATACTGCTTGACTCTTCGGTGAAGGTATGTTCTCGAAACTTCAACAAAAGCCCGTACCGAGCTACTGAGCGTCTCTCCTGCAGAGTCTTGCACTGGAGTTTATCTATCGTCTCCGTAACCCTTTTGCGATTACTAAAGATCCTATAACGAAGCGTGCTGCTCTCCGTTGGATCTTCTCTCTCTCTTCTATCTACCCTATCTGGTACTGATCCCACACTGCTGATTAGTATTCAAGCAGTGGCCGAACATGCGTACTGTAACCTACCTCCTTTGTTTTCGGATTGCATTTCCTTAGGATTCTTACAATGAATCTCAGTCTGGCATCTGTTTTACCAGCGATCAACTTTGGATGATCATTCCATTTTAAATCACTCCTAATGCGTACTCCCAGATAATTTATGGAATTAGCTGCTTCCAGTTGCTGACCTGCTATATTGTAAGTAAATGGTAAGGGATCTATCTTCCTATGTATTCGCAGCACATTACACTTGTCTACATTGCGATTCAATTGCCATTCCCTTCACCATGCGCCAATTCGCAGTAGATCCTCCTGCATTTCAGTACGATTTTCCATTGGTACAACCTCTCGATATACCAAAGCATCATCCTCTAGAAGCCTCAGTGAACTTCCGATGTCATCCACAAGGTCATTTATGTATATTGTGAATAGCAACGGTCCTACGACACTCCCCTACGGCACACCTGAAATCATTCTTACTTCGGAAGACTTATTTCCGTTGAGAATGACATGCTGCGTTCTGTTATCTAGGAACTCTTCAATCCAATCACATAATTGGTCTGATAGTCCATATGCTCTTACTTTGTTCATTAAACGACTGTGGGGAACTGTATCGCACGGCATCTACCTGGCAACCCGTGTCTTTGGCCCTCTGAGTCTCGTGGACGAATAGCGCGAGCTGGCTTTCACACGGCCGTCTTTTTCGAAACCCATGCTGATTCCTACAGAGTAGATTTCTAGTCTCCACAAAAGTCATTATACACGAACATAATACGTATTCCAAAATGTACAACTGATCGACGTTAGAGATATATGTCTATAGTTCTGCACATCTGTTCAACTATTCTTGAAAACTGGGTGACCTGTGTCCTTTTCTAATCCTTTGGAACGCTACGCTCTTCTAGAGACCTACGGTACACCGCTGCAAGAAGAGGGGCAAGTTCCTACGCGTACTCTGTGTAAAATCGAACTGGTATCCCATCACGTCCAGCGGCCTTTCCTCTTTTGAGCGATTTTAATTGTTTCTCTATCCCTCTGTCGTCTATTTCGATATCTACCATTTTGTCATCTGTGCGACAATCTAGAGAAGGAACTACAGTGAGACAGCTTTGGAAAAAGTATTTCGGCCTTCAGTCTGTTTCAATACTAGTTTGGTCACAGAGTGTCTGAACATTAAGTTTCGATCCACCTACCGCTTTGACATCAGACCAAAATTTCTTACGATTTTCTGCCAAGTCAGTACATAGAATTTTACTTTCGAATTCATTGAACGCGTCTCGCATAGCCCTCCTCACACTACATTTCGCTTCGTGTAGTTTTTGTTTGTCTGCAAGGCTTTGGGTATGTTTTTGTTTGCTGTGTAGTTCCCTTTGCCTCCGCGGCACTTTTCTAACTCGGTTGTTGTACCACGGTGGCTCTTTTCCATCTCTTACTATCTTGCTTGGCACATACTCACTAACTCATTTTGTACGATGGTTTTGAACTTTGTCCGCTGATCCTCAACACTATCTATACTTGAGACAAAACTTTTGTATTGAGCCGTCAGGTACTCTGTAATCTGCATTTTGTCACTTTTGCTAAACAGAAAAATCCTCCTACCTTTCTTAATATTTTTATTTACGGCTGAAATCATCGATGCAGTAACCGCTTTATGATCGCTGATTCCCTGTTCTGCGTTAACTGTTTCAAATAGTTCGGGTCTATTTGTTACCAGAAGGTCTAATATGTTATCGCCACGAGTCGGTTCTCTGTTTAACTGCTCAAGGTAGTTTTCAGATAAAGCACTTAAAAACATTTCACTGGGTTCTTTGTTCCTGCCACCCGTTGTGAACTTTTGAGTCTCCCAATCTATATGCGGCAAATTAAAATATCCACCCAAAACTATAACATGGTGGGGAAATCTGCACGAAATATTTTCCAAATTATCCTTCAGGTGCTCAGCCACAACAGCTGTTGAGCCAGGGGGCCTATAGAGACATCCAGTTACCATGTCCCCCTTCACTGTCCAGCCTGTCTCTGCGGTATACATTCCAATCTCAGTTTAGGATTTCATTATTGTTTACATCTGGTTTCAGCCAACTTTCTGTCCCTAGTAGTATATGGGCATTGTGACTTTATTAATGAGAGCAGTTCTGGTACCTTTCTATAGACGCTCCTGCAGTTCACTATTAGCACATTAATATTGGTATTCCCTGTTGCATTTTGCCTACTCCTACCTTGCTGTGTCTCAGGAGGCGTCTTGTCGGGCCTAGGAAGGGAATTCTCTAACCTAAAAGACCCACATGTACACTCCACACCTACACCGCTACCCTTGTAGCTGCTTCCTGCGTGTAGTGCACGTCTGACCTATTCAGAAGGACCCTACATTTCTCCACCCGATAGCGGAGGTCGAGAAATTTGCACACCAGATCTCCGCAGAATCGTCTGAGCCTCTGGTTTAAGCCTCCTACTCGGCTCCAAACCAAAGGACCGCGATCGGTTCTGGGAATGATACTACAAATAGTTAGCTTAGATTCCACCCAGCGAGCGAGTCTTTCCGCCTTCACCAATTCCGCCAACCGCCTGTACGAACTGAGGATGACCTCTGAACCCAGACGGCAGGAGTCATTGGCGCCGACATGAGCAACAATTTGCAGTCGGGTGCACCCAGTGCTCTCTATCGCCGCCGGCAGGGCCTCCTCCACAACTCGGATGAGACCCCCCGGCAAGCAGACAGAGTGAACACGGGCCTTCTTCCCTGACCTTTCTGCTATTTCCCTAAGGGGCTCCGTCACCCGCCTAACGTTGGAGCTCCCAATAACTAATAAACCCCTCCCCCCGTGTGCCTGCTCGGACCTTGCTGAAGGAGCGGCCACATGTCCACTCACAGGCAGAGCGGGCGATGCCACATGGCCAGCCTCCACATTGACCCTCCGCCTCGTGCGCCACGAACGCCGCTGAACCCGCCACTCCCCTTGGGGAGAGGATGGCCCAACCGCGCCCGGTACCCGCGAAGATGTCTAGACAGCAGGGACAGTGGGTGAAGCATGTAACACATGGGGTGTACCTGGCGACGCACCAGACTCCCCACTGCCGCTACACTCCCAGGCAGCATCCTGAAGATGGCTGACCGCGGCCATCAACACTTTCAACTGTTTGCGAACAGTGGCCAGCTCCTACTGCATCCGTACACAGCAGTCACACATCCTATCCACCCTCAGAAATCAATTTACTGTAGAGAGTTAATCAACTTTGAACTAGACTGCTAATTCACTAAAGGTGACTGATAGTTGACTAAACTGTGGTTGCTAGACACTTCTTGTAGAAAACAATAAAAATAGCACTACCTGTCTTTGGACTGTATTGAAAACAAACACTAGCACTACTGGCACTATGGTTGCCTAAAGGGACTCTCTCTGACTGTATTCAAAACAAACACGAAATCTATGGAATACTATTACTAGCACTCGACAATTAAAGCTTCCTAAAAGCAAAAACACACGGAAGAAGAAGTGGCAAGTAAGAAAAATACAGTTAATACTAAAATTAACGTCATAGCGGTGAGTGACGGTCCGGGACATTGGAGATCAGACAAGTTTGTGCTACTTTGTTGTGATGATGAGAGACACCTCGCCCAATGGCTGACCACACTTTTGTTCACTTCCAGGTCTCCGCAGATATTTTGCAAGCGCCAATGAATTACTGCAATGCTCTGGTTTTCCGCCAAAAGGAAATCAACGACAGCTCTATGCCTGGAACACATTCCTGTTACAAGCACCATTCTGATCGCTATATGTATAGCGCCTCCACCTAGCGGAACTTCATGAAATAGGGCTGAAGCGTGTATATTCCAAGATGTCACGCAGCAAATTCAGAATTTTTTCAACCGAAGTTGTACGAGAAGAAACGTATTTTGCATTGCTTATTGAATGCCCCTCGTATATTTGGTTTGCCAATGCTGGATCCTGATGTGGTTGATGGCCTCTGTTGTTGAGGACTTTTGAGCGATGCCTTTCCAATTGAAGACATAAAGTCTGAAAATGAGTCCGTGATCATATTTTGGCACTTTATTTTCAGGGTTACATAACTTTGTACCCTTCACTATTGCCTGTTTCGGGTACTGCCGTCTTCAGATCTGTTACAAACAAAATCAGTGTGTAACCAACTAAGTTCAGTTTGCTGACAATAAATGTTTAAAAGTACTCGTACTACATAAGAAAAATAACAATTTTTTTACATGATTAACAGCCATGTATACCAACCATACAAACCATAAAATATTGTGATGTAACATCAATATCAAACTAAATGTGTAGGTACGTAAGGGCTGGTGCACCTGGTATTTGTACAAGGAAACTGAATCCATCAGAGATCACTATAGTTAGGGTACGTGATTAACCAGTATCACAAATGTAATGGTTAAAATACGGTATGCGTAGTTGTAAGGAGGCAGAATAAATGGTGAGAATCAAGATGACACCTAACATAAATCGACAGTTATGAGAACACCTGCCTATCAATATGTAATGCAAAAAGGGATGACAGTCAATCGACGGTAATTAACACACCATCTCTATATTCCTATACAATGCATGTCTTTGAGCAGAAGGTAGAACAGGAAACGCAAGTCGAGATGCTTTTAGTTTTAAAAGCTAGCTCCAAAATGGCGTAGAGAAGCCGTGCTGCGGGAGTTATCTGGCAACCACTTGAAGGGGTGTCAGGAAGGAGGACAGCAACACTGGGTCAGGTGATTCAAGCTGGAGGGCCCCCAGTAGCGAGGGCATCGGTGCAAGAGCAGAGAAGAAGCTTTAGAAAAGTGCGTTTCGAAATTCCAACGGGATACGAACAAAAGCAAGTGACGCATTTTCGTCCAGCGAGTGTGAAACACGGAAAGGTCAATGTACTTTAGTCACCTGGAATGTGCACGAAACGTCCGATTGGCGGAAACTCACTGGGAAGGAGAAAACTACTGAAGTTTCGACGCCGTTTGATAGAAGGGATGTTGCGATTGGTAGAGGGTGTTTCTACAAAATGAGAGGAACGCTCGTATTGGTCGAAAAAAGGCGTGATGTGAAGAAGGAACCCAAGTGGAGCGAGGCAGTTCTGCCATGAAGAGGACAAGAGAGAAATTTTGTGTGAGGGACTCTTCTCTGAACTGGCACAGGTGCAGAACACAGCGCTTAACGCTCCGTACGACGCAGAGAAAAAAATGGTGTGGACACTGTGTTTACAACGGCTGCACTCCAATTAAAATTAGGTGTAGCAACGTTTAGCTCCAACCGTGGAGAAACGAACCAGCCAAATTAGTTGTTCTCGAGAGAACTGAGAAGGCACTATAATATGCACGCTGCTACAACCATGCACGTGTATATCGCCACATAATAAGTCAAGGGCTGAGTACATGTTTTCTCGCATAACGAGAAACATAGGGAAAGTTTCTGCTGGAAAGTTCAGCAAAGGCCAAATTAGTTTTGTAGGAATTTCAGTGGGAGAGAGCGTCCTTGTAGACAGCAGCACGTCGCAGCTTCAGGTAAGTACCGCGTGCAGAGGCGTAAACTTCGTTGGTTCACCAGCTTTCGTCCTCTGTAAACTCGAGCGGCCTTGGGTAATCTTGCTCGCAAATTTGTCACTTGACTAAACATCCACCGTATACTTGATTGCCATCCTAAATAGTACCAAACTTTGAACCAGAATCGGACGATTTTCGTAGTACTGGCCAACATCATAATGTACGTGTAGGAACAATTTCGTAAAGAAACGTCCAATTGAAACCTCGTATTATTGTGCTTAGGATTAATGTAAAGAAACTTCCAATTAAACTTTCATAATATTATGCTTAAGATTAATGTTCTTTCAGAGAGTTAACATATAAAACTGTTGTGTATAAACTTATTTAACTTTCTGATGTTGGCAAGATGCGTTATCCATTCCACCGTTTTTATGTTGGCGAGTTGAAAATTGTGTGAAAAGCTGTAATTTGGTGAGAAATATTGCGACATTAAACTTGTCATTTTACCTCACAAAGTTGTTCTCAATTATAGAATAAGCAAGCAAAAGCAAACCCCCGCAACCTTAACATAGCCATTAATTAAAATTACTTCACGTGGCAAAAACAACATGTACTGAAATATACGTGGAATTGGATCTGTAATTAAAATCCACATAAAATGTGCAAATACTAATAATGTGAAGCTCCTAGCTTGGCAAGGTAAACCATGCAACTGTATAAAAGCCAGTGTAAAATGTATAACATTAAAAATCTCTATAAAATACCAGTAGATGAGGAGAATGGACCTTCCTCCGCAGGAAAACAAGACGTCATACAGAGAAACCACGACGTGCCACCGTTGAGACCATTACCTACTATCGTTTTTTAACTTTTAATTAACATTCACTGCTTCGCTAATTACCTTAAAATTACGTTTACGGTAAATGATCTGCCAGGTTGGAAAATTTTATTTTATAGATGCTTTTAATCTTATACATTTTATAATGGCTTTTACACAATTGTAGGTTTGTGTGAAAAACTGCAAACGCTCTGCTTATACTCGTATACTTATACTCGTCTAGACAAAACGGACTCTTTCCTCCATCCATGTGTGCAAAAATAAGTTGCAGTAGAAAAGAAACAATGCCTGCAAAATTTCCCTACAAGTACGGTAGTCAGTTCTACTTCTGCAGCTCATATGTTACAGATAAAAAAAAAGAAAACAAGGAAAAGATTTGTCCGGATTTGAAGTTCATGAAGCAACTGGTGGTAAATGTCAAAGATGGAAAAATTACAAGAACGCAGATGTGTAATTAGTTTCATATAAAATAAAACCTGGAAGAATAAGCTTAAAATGACAACGCCAGTTTTCGTAATGGGCTTACACTATAGGCTTGTATGACAATAAATTTGTAAATATATTTAAAAATAGAAGAAAATGTAAATTTGTCAATAAATTTGGGATGTGAGAAAGTTCGTGGCGCACCCTAATAAAAATGGTACAAAAACCACAAACTCATATTTAATCTATAGGGGCTCCGTTTCTTTTAGTCTTGCTGGACAATCAGAGTCAATTTTTCTTATTACTTAAGATCTTATCTTATCTTGTATCTTATTACTTAAGATACTAGTAACATTTATGTTACTAGCTGCTTGCAACGAGAGGCTATGGTTCTTTGCCCCAGGCGGGCCCTTAAAGGTCCATGAGGCGTAGGTCCTGTATTTCTGACCATGGGAGGCACGGGTTATGTAGCTGGTGCCCTAGTGAAGCGGGTGCGGACCAGAGTACAAGGTCCAGTGAGACTCTCACTAGTCTGGACGTGGCATCATGGCCACCACTGCAGCTTGGACAACCTTTATTGAGAGCTGAGTCAGACGATTGGGTCGATATAATGATCAACTTTACACATACTGCATTAGGTTAGGTACTGAATCTTTTACAATATTTTTAATAACAACTGGAATATTTGAGCCGTGCACAGCTCGCGTTATTTTTTGTGTGTCATCTTCTATTACGGTACTGCCGCCTCGTTTTCTTATTCCATTTACTGGCGTCACTAATTTCCTGCCTCACTTGCCCGTGAGGGGCAGCAGCAGCGAGTATCGATAAGTGCACTGTCGTACCATCTCTGGAGCGACCGATAGTATATCCGGGTTGTCGTGTGTCTGATAGTCAATTCGGGACGGACCAGCAGTGCAATCGGGACGCAGCAGTAGTGAAGTCGCGGACGGAGCGCCGGTGAGGCGCCAACAGCCAGTGCTCGCCGACCGCTGGAGACACACATGCACTGTCCGACGAAGGGAGATTGGAGCGGGACGACCGTTGGTTGGTCGTTCGGCTGATCGTCGGATTGGCCGACCTACATTTGGTCCATCACCGTTTCCGGTCCTGGGCAGTTGGTCGGTTGGCGTGGAGCAGCAAGAAATCTCCGCGGAGCATAGTTTGGCCGGGGCCACTGCCGGCGAGCACGCACGATCGGAATGTGAGGGGCTCTTCCGGTTGCTACGAGGTCCGTGGCGCACCGATACCGAACACGAAAGTTAAGTTATCATGAAAGAGATTTTCACTCTGCAGCGGAGTGTGCGCTAATACGAAACTTTCTGGCAGATTAAAACTGTGTGCCCGACTGAGACTCGAACTCGGGACCTTTGTTTTACGCGGGCAAGTGCTCTACCATCTGAGCTACCGAAGTACGACTCACGCCCGGTGCTCACAACTTTACTTCTGCCAGTACCTCGTCTCCTTCCTTCCAAGCTTTACAGAAGCTCTCTGCAGAGTGAAAATCTCATTCTGGAAACATCCCCCAGGCTGTGGCTAATCCATGTCTCCGCACCATCCTTTCTTTCAGGAGTGCTAGATCTGCAAGGTTCGCAGGAGAACTTCTGTAAGGCTTTCAATGTATTCTTTCCACCTATCTGCTCTCTCCTCTGCATTTAACAGTGGAATTCCCGTTGCACTCTTAATGTTACCACCGTTGCTTTTAATGTCACCAAAGGTTGTTTTGACTTTCTTGTATGCTGAGTCTGTCCTTCCGACAATCATATCTTTTTCGATGTCTTCACATTTTTCCTGCAGCCATTTCGTCTTAGCTTCCCTGCACTCCCTATTTATTTCATTCCTCAGCGACTTGTATTTCTGTATTCCTGATTTTCCCGGAACATGTTTGTACTTCCTCCTTTCATCAATCAACTGAAGTCTTTCTTCTGTTACCCATGGTTTCTTCGCAGCTACCTTCTTTGTACCTACGTTTCCCGTCCCAACTTCTGTGATGGCCCTTTTTAGAGACGTCCATTCCTCTTCAACTGTGTTTCCTACTGCGCTATTCCTTATTGCTGTATCTATAGCGTTAGAGAACTTCAAGCGTATCTTGTCATTCCTTAGAACTTCCGTATCCCACTTCTTTGAGTATTGATTCTTCCTGACTAATGTCTTGAACTTCAGCCTACCCTTCATCACTACTATATTGTGATCTGAGTCTGTACCTGCTCCTGGGTACGCCTTACAATCCAGTATCTGATTTCGGAATCTCTGTCTGACCATGATGTAATCTAACTGAAATCTTCCCGTATCTCCCGGCCTTTTCCAAGTATACCTCCTCCTCTTGTGATTCTAGAACAGGGTATTCGCTATTACTAGCTGAAACTTATAATAGAACTCAATTAGTCTTTCTCCTCTTTCATTCCTTGTCCCAAGCCCATATTCTCCTGTAACCTTTTCTTATACTCCTTCCCCTACAACTGCATTCCAGTCACCCATGGCTATTAGATTTTCGTCCCCCTTTACATACTGCATTACCCTTTCAATATCCTCATACACTTTCTCTATCTGTTCATCTTCAGCTTGCGACGTCGGCATGTATACCTGAACTATCGTTGTCGGTGTTGGTCTGCTGACGATTCTGATTAGAACAACCCGGTCACTGAACTGTTCACAGTAACACACCCTCTGCCCTACCTTCCCATTCATAACGAATCCTGCACCTGTTATACCATTTTCTGCTGCTGTTGATATTACCCGATACTCATCTGACCAGAAATCCTTGTCTTCTTTCCACTTCACTTCACTGACCCCTACTATATCTAGATTGAGCTTTTGCATTTCCCTTTTCAGATTTTCTAGTTTCCCCACCACGTTCAAGCTTCTGACATTCCACGTCCCGACTCGAAGAACGTTATCCTTCCGTTGATTATTCAATCTTTTTCTCATGGTAAGCTCCCCCTTGGCAGTCCCGTCCCGGAGATCCGAATGGGGGACTATTCCGGAATCTTTTGCCTACGGAGAGATCATCACTTCTTCAACTACAGGCCACATGTCCTGTGGATACACGTTACGTGTCTTTAATGCAGTGGTTTACATTGCCTTCTGCATCCTCATATCGTTGATCATTGCTGATTCTTCCGCCTTTAGGGGCAATTTCCCACCCCTAGGACAAGACAGTGCACTGAACCTCTATCCGCTCCTCCGCCCTCTTCGACAAGGCCGTAGGCAGAATGAGGCTGACTTCTTATGCCGGAAGTCTTCGGCCGCCAATGCTGATTATTTATCAAAATTTAGGCAGTGGCGGGGATCGAACCCAGGACCGAAGACGTTTTGATTATGAATCAAAGACGCTACCCCTAGACATCGGGTCCAACTAGTTAAGAACTGTTGTACGTAAGGCCTTGTTTTTTTAATTAATTTTGTTTAGCCTTAGGTCTTGGGCTATCAGCCGATTTTGAATTCAAATTGTTTGATCTGAAAATCTCAGATTATTTGAGCCTTCAGCCTAAATAAAGAACTGTTGTAAGATAAGGCATGCCTTTTAAATTTGTGATTATCCTTGCGTTTTAAGTTATTGGCCCTCAGCCATCTTTAAATTAAAGTGGTTTTGAGCTGGTAATTAAGTCCCAAAGATTAAAGCTGTGTGTTTCAAAAAAAATCTTTGTACTCGTGTAATGTTTGATCAAATAATAAAGTTGTATGCTCGAGTGTAACTGACAGCCCCTTATTCTGGGCCCATTCCACAATATAAACTACCTGTCCTATCCTGCCGGTTAAGTCTGGCGTCTCAATATTATCCTGAATTGTAAGGTAGGCCCTTTGCCAAGATCGCTATCAAAAGATTAACAAGCGATCTCAGCAAGCCTGATATTTAAGAATAATATAACAATAGCACATACAACTGTACTAATTTTACTAAAAAAGGGCCGATGTATCATATAAGAGCGCACATCAAGACACATTCGTTAAGATAGCTGTGTACCGTATCCATCGTATTCGGTTAAAAAGTACTCCAGAACGTAAGTGAATTGCAACAGAGCCAGTCGCAGGCAAGCAACAATGTTACGCCTTGCGAAGCAAAACACGGCCGACAGGTTCGATTCCCGGCGGGGTCAGGAATTTTCTCTGCCTCGAGATGACTGGGTGTTGTGTGATGTTCTTAGGTTAGTTAGGTTTAAGTAGTTCTAAGTTCTAGGGGACTGATGACCATAGATGTTAAGTCCCATAGTACTCAGAACCATTTGAACCATTGAAAAAAAATTGAACGGCCTACAGGCATTGGAAAGCAGAGCCAGTTGTGTGCGGTATAGCAACAGCCAATGCTGCATCATGCTGACGGGAGGATGGAAGCCTCACTTGCACCACACATGCATATAGAGTACTTGCTTTAAGCCCTAGACGAACATAGTCGGGAGTGTGTAAGTACCCAGCCATTCGAGTAATAAAATATTCTTGTCTCAGTATCACAGTGTACACCACGAGCTTGTGACATCAGGAGTGACATTCTGGAATGAGGTAGAGCGCCCGCAGTTCGACCACAGGACGAGGCAGCCTGCTCCGACTCAAGAGACCAGCCACCGCCGCCGGAGCAGTGAGCCGCCTGCCCGATGGAGAGGGTTACGGCCGCCTCCGCGGTATTCTCAGCTGAGCTGCCGCATCAGCAGGGTCACAGCCGGAGACGTCGCTGACAGGGACGTTCGAATGGCGCCGTGATCGGTCCTGGTCTTTGCACTGTCAGCTATGCTGGACGTCTATTGTTTCCTATGAGAGGCAGCTGGATGCCTCCAGCAAGCTGCTCCTGATATGCTACGGCCAAGGGCCGGACTAAAGGACTTAATTAAACAGAACTACTGCCGTCCTGACGTTTCATTTCACTCTCCACGGATTAGAATAAATGGATCATTTAACAGCGATGTCATTGACATCGCGTTCTTAGAGCAAGTCTGAACCTACAAGCTACGGTACAGTGAGTTCAAAATTTTATATTGTATTTTAGTTTCGGAGAAAAGGTTTGATAGTCATGCAGTTCGTAAACTAGATTTTATTGCGAGCAGGGAACCAGTGTATTTGTCCAGTTTTAGAGGTAATGGCTGTCACTATTAGATAGTGCCTGTTAGATGTGCACGTTGTAGCCTTGAGGGTCACGAAGCGCCTTGTAGGGAAGCAGTTCTGGTAAAATGCTATACATGATGTAATCTTTGTGCTCATATGGTTAGGCAATGCCGGGAGACGAGATGGCTCATGATTAGGTGAAAGAACTAAGTTAATGTACTTCGTTTTCTTGTGTTGTGCATGTTAGTTCTCAAAATGATTGTCGTCTAGGACAAAGATGTGACAAAACCAGAAATGCAAGGCGCGTCAGAGCGGGAAGCAGTACACATATTGTAGAAAAAAAGCAGTAAACATATTGTAGAAAAATTATACATAACTGTGCTTAAACTGACACACAATATTTTTAGCGCAACGCAATCTGACTTTCAAAAATCCCTACAAAAGAATGGCCCTGACTAACATTAACCTATACCTTTCACAAATCAGGTACCTCACCAACAATCTTCGTTACTCGAACTACTGCAATACAGCGAGCGCCACTACTGCCAGCTAAATAAAAGATTCAAACTACGGAAGGCACTATCTACTGACAGGCATAGTTAGCGAATGAAAGATTTTAGTAGAGAACAAACAATGTATTTACCTTAACAGTCATAATATATATATAGCAGTTCATGACATCCATTCTCACAAATTTCAAAACTCCGCCATCTCCCTCCCCACATCCACCACTGCTGGCAGCTCACATCCAACTGAGCAATGCTACGCGCTGTTAACATCCAGCTGCCCAACACTACAATGGCAGACAACAATTCAAACTAACCACAGACTGCACACTTCACAGCTAGTGATTTTCATACAGAGCGCTACGTGGCGTTACCAATAAGAAAACCTAAACAGCCTACTTACATAGCCCCCAAGCTCCCCACAAAAAAATTTAGAAATTGTTTTGGGTAGTGGCCAATTCAGATTTGAATCATTTTTTCATAATTACAGTAACAAAGAAATGAAATGCAGACACTGATCGATACAATGTTGGTCAAAAGCTAAAATTTTCTCACAGTCCATAAAGACAGTCCTGATCATTCATCACAGTAAAATAGCAGTGTTTTTCTCAAAGACTGAGCAATAAAAGAAAATGCACACGGAAGTAGAGCATTTCCATACAGTCTTGAAGAAGTAGTGTTGTCCTTCCAACGGAAAGACAGTGCTGACTCTCAACATGCAGACGGTAATGGGCCACAACAGAGCAATCCCACCGCAGAGTCAGTCGAAGTTTTAAGAATATTGGTAGGTAGGTCATCACAGAACAGATCACTGCAGTCTTGTTAGAGATTACGGTATTGGTGGGCCACCAGAGGTGCAGACCCACTGCAGTCCTTGTAGAAATAATGGTATTGGTGAGTCATCAAACGTGTAGACTCACTGTAGTCCTTGTAGAGATGGCTAGCAGCCATCTGTTGCGACTGTGCGGGTGCACAATCACCATCGAAGAGTCTTGTGGAGAATATAGCAAGTCCATAAACCACCACTAGTGCACTAAGAAAATTTCTGCATTGTCCTTAGAACCAGCAATGCTGTTATCCAGTCCTTTGCTGAATTATTAACACACCAGAGAAGCAAGGCGCGTCAGAGCGGGGAGCAGTACACATATTGTAGAAAAAAAGCAGTACACATATTGTAGAAAAATTATACATAACTGTAATTAAACTGACACACAATATTTTTAGCGCAACGCAATCTGACTTTCAAAAATCCCTACAAAAGAATGGCCCTGACTAACACTACCCTATACCTTTCACAAATCACTTACCTCACCAAAAATCTTCTTTACTCAAACTATTGAAATACAGCGAGCGCCACTACTGCCAGCTAAATAAAAGATTCAAAATATGGAAGGCACTAACTATTGATAGGCATAGTTAGCGAATGAAATACACTCCTGGAAATGGAAAAAAGAACACATTGACACCTGTGTGTCAGACCCACCATACTTGCTCCGGACACTGCGAGAGGGCTGTACAAGCAATGATCACACGCACGGCACAGCGGACACACCAGGAACCGCGGTGTTGGCCGTCGAATGGCGCTAGATGCGCAGCATTTGTGCACCGCCGCCGTCAGTGTCAGCCAGTTTGCCGTGGCATACGGAGCTCCATCGCAGTCTTTAACACTGGTAGCATGCCACGACAGCGTGGACGTGATCCTTATGTGCAGTTGACGGACATTGAGCGAGGGCGTATAGTGGGCATACGGGAGGCCGGGTGGACGTACCGCCGAATTGCTCAACACGTGGGGCGTGAGGTCTCCACAGTACATCGATGTTGTCGCCAGTGGTCGGCGGAAGGTGCACGTGCCCGTCGACCTGGGACCGGACCGCAGCGACGCACGGATGCACGCCAAGACCGTAGGATCCTACGCAGTGCCGTAGGGGACCGCACCGCCACTTCCCAGCAAATTAGGGACACTGTTGCTCCTGGGGTATCGGCGAGGACCATTCGCAACCGTCTCCATGAAGCTGAGCTACGGTCACGCACACCGTTCGGCCGTCTTCCGCTCACGCCCCAACATCGTGCCGTCCGCCTCCAGTGGTGTTGCGACAGGCGTGAATGGAGGGACGAATGGAGACGTGTCGTCTTCAGCGATGAGAGTCGCTTCTGCCTTGGTGCCAATGATGGTCGTATGCGTGTTTGGCGCCGTGCAGGTGAGCGCCACAATCAGGACTGCATACGACCGATGCACACAGGGCCAACACCCGGCATCATGGTGTGGGGAGCGATCTCCTACACTGGCAGTACACCTCTGGTGATCGTCGAGGGGACACTGAATAGTGCACGGTACATCCAAACCCATCGTTCTACCATTCCTAGACCGGCAAGGGAACTTGCTGTTCCAACAGGACAATGCATGTCCGCATGTATCCCGTGCCACCCAACGTGCTCTAGAAGGTGTAAGTCAACTACCCTGGCCAGCAAGATCTCCGGATCTGTCCCCCATTGAGCATGTTTGGGACTGGATGAAGCGTCGTCTCACGTGGTCTGCACGTCCAGCACGAACGCTGGTCCAACTGAGGCGCCAGGTGGCAATGGCATGGCAAGCCGTTCCACAGGACTACATCCAGCATCTCTACGATCGTCTCCATGGGAGAATAGCAGCCTGCATTGCTGCGAAAGGTGTATATACACTGTACTAGTGCCGACATTGTGCATGCTCTGTTGCCTGTGTCTATGTGCCTGTGGTTCTGTCAGTGTTATCATGTGATGTATCTGACCCCAGGAATGTGTCAATAAAGTTTCCCCTTCCTGGGACAATGAATTCACGGTGTTCTTATTTCAATTTCCAGGAGTGTATTTTAATAGAGAACAAACAATGTATTTACCTTAATAGTCATAATGTATATAGCAGTTCATGACATCCATTCTTACGAATTTCAAAACTCCGCCATCTTCCTCCCCACATCCATCACTGCTGGCGACTCACCTCCAAATGAGCAATGGTACGCGCTGTTAACATCCAGCTGCCCAACACTACAGTGGCAGACAACAATGCAAACTAGCCACAGACTGCACACTTCACAGCTAGTGATTTTTATACAGAACGCTACGTGGCGTTACCAATAAGAAAACCTAAACAGCCTACTTACAATTGTTAGAAAAGGTAATAGAATTAACAGCGGATAATAGAGAACTGCGTGGACTGGTAGAATCGCAAGTTTTACTGCTCCTTTTTCTAGTAAGGCAACCGCGGATGTGCAGACCTTTGTGAGAGAACTCATAAATGTGGTTGAGATGCAGGTTGGTCAGTTAAGGAATAATTGAATGTAGCAAAACTGAGACTAACAGAGGAAGCTAAAACTTGTGTAGACAGAAGCTCTTAAGGGAGTCACAACATCCGAAGAATTTAAAAAATAGTTAATTCAGAGATATATGAAACTAAGTAGTGCCAGAAGCTATAGGGCACAATTACGATTAATAACTAAGAAATACAGGGTGTTACAAAAAGGTACGGCCCAACCTTTCAGGAAAAATTCCTCACACACAAAGAAAGAAAATATGTTATGTGGACATGCTAGAGCTCATTTTATTACTTTCCTTCAAATCACATTACTCATGGAATGGAAACACACAGCAACAGAACGTACCAGCGTGACTTGAAACACTTTGTTACAGGAAATGTTCAAAATGTCCTCCGTTAGCGAGGAGACATGCATCCACCCTCCGTCGCATGGAATCCCTGATGCGCTCATGCAGCCCTGGAGAATGGCATATTGTATCACAGCTGTCCACAATACGAGCACGAAGAGTCTCTACATTTGGTACCGGGGTTGCGTAGACAAGAGCTTTCAAATGCCCCCATAAATGAAAGTCAAGAGGGTTGAGGTCAGGAGAGCTTGGAGGCCATAGAATTGCTCCGGCTCTACCAATCCATCGGTCACCGAATCTGTTGTTGAGAAGCGTACGAACACTTCGACTGAAATGTGCAGGAGCTCTGTTGTGTATGAACCACATGTTGTGTCGTACTCGTAAAGGCACATGTTCTAGCAGCACAGGTAGAGTATCCCGTATGAAATCGTGATAACGTGCTCCAGTGAGCGTAGGTGGAAGAACATTAGGCCCAATCAAGACATCACCTACAATGCCTGCCCAAACGTTCACATAAAATTTGTGTTGACGACGTGATTGCACAATTGCGTGCAGATTCTCGTCAGCCCACACATGTTGATTGTGAAAATTTACAATTTGATCACATTGGAATAAAGCCTCATCCGTAAAGAGAACATTTGGACTGAAATGAGAATTGACACATTGTTGGATCAACCATTCGCAGAAGTGTACCCGTGGAGGCCAATCAGCTGCTGATAGTGCCTGCACACGCTGTACATGGTACGGAAACAACTGGTTCTCCCGTAGGACTCTCCATACAGTGACGTGGTCAACGTTACCTTGTACAGCAACAACTTCTCTGACGCTGACACTAGGATTATCGTCAACTGCACGAACAATTACCTCGTCCATTGCAGGTGTCCTCGTCGCTCTCGGTCTTCCCCAGTCGCGAGTCATAGGCTGGAATGTTCCGTGCTCCCTAAGACGCTGATCAATTGCTTCGAACGTGTTCCTGTCGGGACACCTTCGTTCTGGAAATCTGTCTCGATACAAACGTGCCGCGCCACGGCTATTGCCCCGTGCTAATCCATACATCAATAGGGCGTCTGCCAACTCCGAATTTGTAAACATCGCACTGATTGCAAAACCACGTTCGTGATGAACACTAACCTGTTGATGCTAGGTACTAATGTGCTTGATGCTAGTACTGTAGAGCAATGAGTCGCATGTCAACACAAGCACCGAAGTCAACATTACCTTCCTTCAATTAGGCCAACTGGCGGTGAATCGAGGAAGTACAGGACATACTGACGAAACTAAAATGAGCTCTAACATGGAAATTAAGCGTTTCCGGACACATGTCCACATAAAATCTTTTCTTTATTTGTGTGTGAGGAATGTTTCCTGACAGTTTGGCCGTACCTTTTTGTAACACACTGTATATGGAACTGTGTGTAGAGGACAAGGGATTATTTTAAGGAAATATGGTGTGAAATTGTGATTTAGTGTGTCTCAGTGGGCGGTAGACGTTGGACGAAGGCTGGCCGTCGCGTTATGCAGGTGACACAGTTTTGCAACAAGCGTCGGTATGTGTGTACGTCTGTGGCAGCCATCAACAGCCAGAACGCTGCATTAGCAGAATTATACAGGCGTGGGCCGCGTGTGACGTGGTTGCGTTAGCCAACTCGTCGAGAACATTCTAATAAACACAGCGCCGCCTAACCGGCAGATTCAGCAACGGTCTGCACTATTTAAGGGCATCAGAGGTGGGCATCAGCATCAGTTTGACCGATTGGGCGTTCGATCGCTGTTACGTCGTCGTCATCAGTGATGTTGTCCCCAACGACCGGCCGTCGGAGGACGTTGCCCGCTGCTGCACCGGCGACTCCCGGCGTCGTCACGAGCCGAAGCGTCTGCAGGAGGCGAGCTGGGCTGGTCCTCGTGCTGCTAACCTCCTACTGCCTGCGCAGCCGCTGACCGAGCACGGCGTCGCGTTCCCCGTGCTGCGCGCATCAGAACGTCTCCACCACAACATGAGCGGTGGTGCTGAGGTACCTGATAAAGTATTGGAAGAACCAACAATTAAGAGGAAGATTGCTAAAAGCAGCCACCTTCTTCTACCCAGCCACGCACTACAACCCCGACCACATCACCCCCTCCGGTCATCCTATTACAAGTGGTGTCAGTCGGGCAACCTGCGCATCACACAGTCCTGTAGCAATTGGTGACAGTAGTGGTCTTCTCCTTGGATTTGGAGGAAATTGCGGCTCGCAATCGACGTAGATATGTGGCACCTGACAACGGCAACAATGGATCAGAAACTCCTGCAACATGACAAGTAAGTGCCAAATTTTCGTTTGGTGGTTTGTCTGAACCTGTAGCATAGTCTGTCCTCTATTCCTGTTGTTCTTTCTGGGGTTACTGTGGTCTTGATTCGATAGCTGGTAGTGATGTAGCAGTCTGTGTCCGCTGAGGTGGCTGTTCAGCAGCTACTTGAGCGAGTGTTGGAATTGGAGATAGAGCTTGCTCGGTCTAAAGAAGCGAGCAAGAAACGGTTTCCTCTTAATTCTTGACACTAACACTGCGTTTTATGTCACCCCTTTCTCGGGAAAAGCTGCAGAGGATGTTATGATTTTTTTTTGAAAACCTTAGCATGGCCGCTAAATTGGGAAATTGGGGTGCAGAAACACTTTTGCGTGTGGCTAAGTTGAAAGTAACTGGGGATGCCAGAGCGTACCTTGCATGCCATGAAGAATTAAGGGATGCTCGGACATTTAAAGTATTCTAAAAAGGGTTGCTAGAAAGATATTGGAGGAAAAATACGTCTAGATATTATCGGGAACAATTGAATAAAATTTATCAAATGAATGGGGAATCAGTAGCAGCTTTTGTAGATCGAATTCGAAAAATTAATGTTAATATCTATGAGCTAATGGGTTCCAATAGGGTTAATGAAGCCATTCTACAGAAAGCTGAGCAGAGGGCACTAGACTAATTTTTGCAAGGAAACCACCCACAAGATTAGGATGGAATTCACTAAGACTCTCAATGAGGCAGTCGGAATCGTTGTGGTGTTAGAGGAAGTTGAAGCAGTAACAAAGACACGGGACAGGAAAGCAGTGTTTAATGCAGAAATAAAATGATTCAGATGTGGTCGGATGGGACACATTAGACGCGATTGAAAGGAAGTGCAGTGCAGGAAATGCAGACGTTTGGGTCATCGGGAGCGTAATTGCAATGGGTCCTGGCAGAAACATGATAGGAAACCGCAAGGTGGGCCTCAGTTAAACAGGGCAGGGTGTGGTGTGTCCACTGTGCAACACCCCCGGTAAGGATTAATGCTGGTGCAGAATCAGTGGCAGATTTTTTTCTGACCGGCTTGGTGAGGGGCAGACTGTGTAGATTTTTGGTTCAAATGGCTCTGAGCACTATGGGACTTAACTTCTGATGTCATCAGTCCCCTAGAACTTACAACTACTCACACCTAACTAACCTACAGACATAACACACGCCCATGCCCGAGGCAGGATTCGAACCTGCGACCACAGCAGTCGCGCGGTTCCAGACTGTAAGGCCTAGAACTGCTCAGCCACTCCAGCCAACTGCAAATTTTTATTGGATACCGGATGTCACGTATCTGTGGCGAGTAGAAATGTACTCGGTAAAGTATAATTAAAACCACCATGCTGGGCGTTAAGTAGCGTGGGTGGGGGGGACAGGTGAAGTCACTCGGATCAGCGGTGTTAAACTTCCAAGTGGAAATGAGGAACTTCCAGGTGAAGGTAGAAGTTCTTAGAGTTGTTGGCAGCAGCTATGATGTCATTTTCGGATTGGATTTCCTGGTTGCGCATCAAGAAAAAGTTAACCTGGGACGATGTACAGTAGAACTGCATGGAATACAGTTTCGCCTAAGTTCGGTGGTCGAATAACCATTACTGTTACAAGGAACCGCTCAGACATTGGGTGGGCCACCTAAACAGTGTGCAAGTTCCCTCAGGGTTAACTCGTGGGATACAATACCGAAGAGTGGGGAAAATAATCTGGGCAGATGTTGGAGCTAGTGTGCAAGTAAATTCGTTGTGTGTCGTTGAACCTTTGTCTGAGAATGAAGTGCTGGATAAAATGAAGTGTTTTACGGGCCATAGCGTGTCCTACGTACAGGAGATAGAAGGAAAAAGGTTGTGGCTTTCAGTATTGATGCTCCAGCAACCTTCCAATGGTTACTAGAGAGCATCTTACGAGGGGTGAAACCTAATCAGTGTATGGTATATTTGGACGACATTTGTTTTCTCGTGCAAGAACATGTGCGCTGTTTGCGCGAAGTTTTCAATCATCTGAAAGCAGCGCGGTTAACTCTTCATATTGAAAAATGTCATTTTTTTTTTTGCAAGAAGTCCGTTATTTAGGTCATATTATAGGACAGGAAGGTGTCCGCACGGATCCAAAACTTGTAGAGGTGGTAATGAATTTTCGGACACAAAAGTAAAAGCGTTGCAGTCATATTTAGGTCTTGCTAATTTTTACAGGAGGTATATTCTAAAATTAGCGGAAATTGCAAGGCCCCTCACGCAGTTTTTGAAGAAGGGAGCAAAATTTTATTGGTCAGCAGAATGCGAAGAGGCTTTTCAAAAGTTAAAAAATTTGTTAACATCTAGTTCGGTTTTGGCTTTTCCAGATTTTAGTAAACATTTTGTATTATCTTGTGACTCCAGCAGTTTTGCTTTGGGTATTGTATTATCTCAGGAAATAGATGGGCAGTAACACCTGATAGCATATGCTTCCAGACAGCTAAACAATGCAGAAAAAAATTACTCAACAACGAAGAAGGAGTTATTAGCATTAATTTTCGTCATAACCTATTTCCGGTGTTATTTGTGTGGATGACGTTTCAAGGTGATTACTGACCATGCAGCACCTTAAGTGGTTGTTAGGGCTTAAAGACCCAATGAGTAGATTAACTAAGTGGGCTTTGTGTCTTAGTGAGTAGGATTTTGAAGTGATTCATTGACTGGGTAAATCGCACGGAAACGCAGATGGTCTCAGTCGTAAAGTATGCGCCATGGAACGCACAGGAAAAAATGAGAACGAATGGGTGGAGGCACAAACCGCTGACACAGATTGTCAACGATTGACGTCACAGCGACAGTTTGGCGTGGAAGACGGGATATTGTACCATAAAACTAGGAACGGTCCACGCAAAGTCGTATGCAGTATTAGTAATTTTCGCCTCACAAACATTAATATACGCTCAATAATAAATGCGTGATGGTCTAAAGTTATCGAACAATTGTAAAGTAAAAGAAATGAACCATCGCATACCAGCGACAGAGTCTATTATTCATTATTTTTGTGAAAATATTGAGTGAATATGCTAATTGTTATTTTTTCCAATCAGAAAACATGTAGTTTCTTTTAACTGATTACGAAAAGACAGCATCAAGAGGACATTTTGAATGTTATGTATAAAGTACACTCCTGGAAATGGAACAAAGAACACATTGACACCGGTGTGTCAGACCCACCATTCTTGCTCCGGACACTGCGAGAGGGCTGTACAAGCAATGATCACACGCACGGCACAGCGGACACACCTGGAACCGCGGTGTTGGCCGTCGAATGGCGCTAGCTGCGCAGCATTTGTGCACCGCCGCCGTCAGTGTCAGCCAGTTTGCCGTGGCATACGGAGCTCCATCGCAGTCTTTAACACTGGTAGCATGCCGCGACAGCGTGGACGTGAACCGAATGTGCAGTTGACGGACTTTGAGCGAGGGCGTATAGTGGGCATGCGGGAGGCCGGGTGGACGTACCGCCGAATTGCTCAACACGTGGGGCGTGAGGTCTCCACAGTACATCGATGTTGTCGCCAATGGTCGGCGGAAGGTGCACGTGCCCGTCGACCTGTGACCGGACCGCAGCGACGCACGGATGCACGCCAAGACCGTAGGATCCTACGCAGTGCCGTAGGGGACCGCACCGCCACTTCCCAGCAAATTAGGGACACTGTTGCTCCTGGGGTATCGGCGAGGACCATTCGCAACCGTCTCCATGAAGCTGGGCTACGGTCCCGCACACCGTTCGGCCGTCTTCCGCTCACGCCCCAACATCGTGCAGCCCACCTCCAGTGGTGTCGCGACAGGCGTGAATGGAGGGACGAATGGAGACGAGTCGTCTTCAGCGATGAGAGTCGCTTCTGCCTTGGTGCCAATGATGGTCGTATGCGTGTTTGGCGCCGTGCAGGTGAGCGCCACAATCAGGACTGCATATGACCGAGGTACACAGGGCCAACACCCGGCATCATGGTGTGGGGAGCGATCTCCTACACTGGCCGTACACCTCTGGTGATCGTCGAGGGGACACTGAATAGTGCACGGTACATCCAAACCGTCATCGAACCCATCGTTCTACCATTCCTAGACCGGCAAGGGAACTTGCTGTTCCAACAGGACAATGCATGTCCGTATGTATCCCGTGCCACCCAACGTGCTCTAGAAGGTGTAAGTCAACTACCCTGGCCAGCAATATCTCCGGATCTGTCCCACATTGAGCATGTTTGGGACTGGATGAAGCGTCGTTTCACGCGGTCTGCACGTCTAGCACGAACGCTGGTCCAACTGAGGCGCTAGGTGGAAATGGCATGGCAAGCCGTTCCACAGGACTACATCCAGCATCTCTACGATCGTCTCCATGGGAGAATAGCAGCCTGCATTGCTTGAAAGGTGGATATACACTGTACTAGTGCCGATATTGTGCATGCTCTGTTGCCTGTGTCTATGTGTCTGTGGTTCTGTCAGTGTGATTATGTGATTTATCTGACCCCAGGAATGTGTCAATAAAGTTTCCCCTTCCTGGGACAATGAATGCACGGTGTTCTTATTTCAATTTCCAGGAGTGTATTTAACCACAATGGTCATCTATTATAATTTAATATGAAATGGTATGTAGCATTAAAAAAACGCTTGTTAAAGATAAGTGTGCTTATTTTAGTAAATTAACCTTGATGATTTCCATCTCCTTATTTACCTGAAGGATAATTATTTTGTGTTACTTCATCACCAGAAATTAAGATCATGCTGATGGGCCGAACGCAACAGGACGCAGAAGGAACATTATCGTTTTCCTATTATTTCTGAACCAACTTTTCGGTGTAGTGTTGCATTTCTTTTAAAGTCTATAAATCTTCTGGTCCATTAGTGTTGTTTTGGGTATGACTACATCGCGACTATAAAAATGCACAGGAATGATAATTTTTCTTCCGAACGATCTCAAATATATATCAATATGCTGCTCTTATTCAGGTATTTAATGCTCAACGTATGTTACTATAATAGTGTAATCAATCCCTGATTCTGTTGCCAAGTGGCCCACCAAAATATTCACTTTGTCGACATTAAAAAAAGTAACAATTCTTTTTATTTTCGTCCCCCAAGAGCAACGCTACACTTGGCGCCTGAACAGGGACTTGATCAAAAATCATTTCATGTATGTGTTTAAAAATTTTTCAGTGCTTGTTCTATTAATTGTTTCATTTTTTCATGTGGATTCAATTCAACCGAGAAAGAGAAGTGGGAAAACCTTTTAATTATTTAAGAAGAACGATTGATGAAATTACCAAAAAAAGCGAGTATCCAGCCGCGTCACCATCAAGACAGCCATAGTAAGTGAAATTTCTATACGCAGTAGCCTTTCGTAGTGATGTTGCATCTTTCGAGTTGAACAGAACGTAAACCTGTCTTTCGTTGCCTTGAAACAGCTTTATTTCAATTTGTCCATAGTCCATTCTTATGTAGTTAAATTCAGTGAAAGTGTACCATTGTTGTCAGTGCATAAAAAAAATTACGATATGGCGGATAATTAGGCTCAAAACTGGTAAAACGTGTGATATTTCGTTTGTTTGTAATTAGTAAGAACCATCTTGTCTTCTTGGCGTACATAAACGTCAGTTGTTACCCAGAGTTAAAATTTCATCTTAGGTCCCAGTAAGCCATAGCACTACGTCACAGACAAACGACTGACGGCAGTGACAAACAATATCTGTAGCATTTTGACGTTTGACAAATAATTCATGAACATGGCTGACGGTAAACAGCGGATACAAACAAAAGCAGACGACAGCGGTGATGCGAATGGACCTCACTATCCATTACGATCACGCGCGATAGGTAGACGAGCGGAGGCAGAAGCAGCCTCGACCGAAGTTTTAGAAGCTGGTCCTAGTGTGCGAACTATTCCCGCTTTTGAAAAAAATTACTTGGCCGCAATGGTCGAAGCAATAATGGAACGAAAGTTCGAAAGTCAAAGACAGAGAGAAGCGCAAAGACAGGAACGTGAAAAGCAGGAAAAATTAGATGAAAAGGCCCGCGAAGAAAAAGAGAAGGCCGAAAGACGGCATAATAAAAGTCAGGTCCTTACAAATCTGTGCAATTCAATAAAAGGAGACATAAATTCAGTAAAAGCAGAAATAAATTCAGTAAAAACAGATATAAATTCTGTAAAAACAGACATAAATTCAGTAAAAACAGATCTGCAAACGGAAATAAATGACCTAAATACACGGTTAAATTCGGTAAAGGCCGAACTAAAGGCAGATATAACAGCTGATTTCAATACCCTGTTGGGTAATGTCCAAAGCCAAATCAGTAGTCAGATCACGACCATGAGGCTAGAAATTGACACACAAGTAGAGTCAAAAATAGAGGTTATTTCAAAACGGTAAGGTGAAAAAATCGAGCCAGCCAAGGGAGATATAAATTCAAAAGTGATGGAATATCAAAAACAAGCTGCGACCTTAAAAGAAGATTATACTGCAATCCCTGATGAGGTCAAAGGAGTTAAAACCGGAGTAGACACGACTGAGAATGCTGTTGTTGATCTTTCGAAACAGATTGAGACTCTTAATGTAGAGGATCAAATAAAGAATACTGTTAAGGCACATGCTGAAGCATTGTCCGACCACTACCAAGAGTGGATTAAAAACAAAGACAGATTCATAGAAAACAAGGTCAAGAATGAACTCAGGGAAACTGTCCAAAACGTGATCTTTGAAATATTGGCAGCCCCTGGAAAAAGGAAAAACAGGAGACACGGTGATGTCAGAATTAAGCCACATAAGACGAACGTTAGCTCAAGATCTACCTGAATGACGCCAACAGATAGTTGATGAAGTTTGTACACTAAAATGTCAAGTTGAAAATACCCCACCTCCCGTGTCAGGAGAGTGGAATAATTCACCACGATGTAATGAACAACAGCAGGTACATTACCGTTCACCATTTGATAACGCTCAAACTCATAGTTCTATAGAAGCACAATTTAACCAGAGTAGCAGCCCACCCATTTTTGTCAGTTTGATGCAGGTGGAAAGCGTGATCAAACATCGTGTATTTCCGACCTTTCACCCACAGAACTGAGAGATTCATCCTATAGTGTTCCTCCAAAATTTTTCAGGAATTTTCCCGAATAGCTGGAGTGACCGCCAGCGAATTCAATTCGTTACTGGATTTATCGTAGGCGATGCTGCCTTATGGAGAACCGAAATGGTCGACTCTTGTAACAGTTACAAAGAGTTTGAACAGATGTTTTTAGCTGAATTCTGGAGTTCTGGTGTGCAGCAGCGCCTGAGGAAAGAGTTTTACAACACCGAAGTGTTTAACAGTAAGCGCGGTAGTTTGAGAAGATATTTTGAAAAGTATTTAGCGAAAATCAAGTTCTGGGATTCGCCGATCACCGCCAGAGACGTTATTGTTGTTGTTGTCTTCAGTCCTGAGACTGGTTTGATGCAGCTCTCCATGCTACTCTATCCTGTGCAAGTTGCTTCATCTCCCAGTACCTACTGCAACCTACATCCTTCTGAATCTGCTTAGTGTACTCATCTCTCGGTCTCCCTCTACGATTTTTACCCTCCACGCTGCCCTCCAATGCTAAATTTGTGATCCCTTGATGCCTCAAAACATGTCCTACCAACCGGTCCCTTCTTCTAGTCAAGTTGTGCCACAAACTTATCTTCTCCCCAATCCTATTCAATACCTCCTCATTAGTTACGTGATCTACCCATCTAATCTTCAGCATTCTTCTGTAGCACCACATTTCGAAAGCTTCTATTCCCTTCTTGTCCAAACTAGTTATCGTCCATGTTTCACTTCCATACATGGCTACACTCCAAACAAATACTTTCAGAAACGACTTCCTGATACATAAATCTATATTCGATGTTAACAAATTTCTCTTCTTCAGAAACGCTTTCCTTGCCATTGCCAGTCTACATTTTATATCCTCTCTACTTCGACCATCATCAGTTATTTTACTTCCTAAATAGCAAAACTCCTTTACTACTTTAAGTGTCTCATTTCCTAATCTAATTCCCTCAGCATCACCCGATTTAATTTGACTACATTCCATTATCCTCGTTTTGCTTTTGTTAATGTTCATCTTATATCCTCCTTTCAAGACACTGTCCATTCCGTTCAACTGCTCTTCCAAGTCCTTTGCCGTCTCTGACAGAATTACAATGTCATCGGCGAACCTCGAAGTTTTTACTTCGTCTCCATGAATTTTAATACCTACTCCAAATTTTTCTTTTGTTTCCTTTACTGCTTGCTCAATATACAGATTGAATAACATAGGGGATAGGCTACAACCCTGTCTCACTCCTTTCCCAACCACTGCTTCCCTTTCATGCCCCTCGACTCTTATGACTGCCATCTGGTTTCTGTACAAATTATAAATAGCCTTTCGCTCCCTTTATTTTACCCCTGCCACCTTTAGAATTTGAAAAAGAGTATTCCAGTCAACATTGTCAAAAGCTTTCTCTAAGTCTACAAATGCTAGAAACGTAGGTTTGCCTTTTCTTAATCTTTCTTCTAAGATAAGTCGTAAGGTCAGTATTGCCTCACGTGTTCCAACATTTCGACGGAATCCAAACTGATCCTCCCCGAGGTCTGCATCTACCAGTTTTTCCATTCGTCTGTAAAGAATTCGCGTTAGTATTTTGCAGCCGTGGCTTATTAAACTGATAGTTCGGTAATTTTCACATCTGTCAGCACCTGCTTTCTTTGGGATTGGAATTATTATATTCTTCTTGAAGTCTGAGGGTATTTCGCCTGTCTCATACATCTTGCTCACCAGCTGGTAGAGTTTTGTCAGGACTGGTTGTCCCAAGGCCGTCAGTAGTTCTAATGGAATGTTGTCTACTCCCGGGGCCTTGTTTCGACTCAGGTCTTTCAGTGCTCTGTCAAACTCTTCACGCAGTATCGTATCTCCCATTTCGTCTTCATCTACATCCTCTTCCATTTCCATAATATTGTCCTCAAGTACATCGCCCTTGTATAAACCTTCTATATACTCCTTCCACCTTTCTGCCTTCCCTTCTTTGCTTAGAACTGGGTTGTCATCTGAGCTCTTGATATTCATACACGTGGTTCTCCTTTCTCCAAAGGTCTCTTTAATTTTCCTGTAGGCAGTATCTATTTTACCCCTAGTGAGATAAGCTTCTACATCCTTACATTTGTCCTCTAGGCATCCCTGTTTAGCCATTTTGCACTTCCTGTCGATCTCATTTTTGAGACGTTTGTATTCCTTTTTGCCTGCTTCATTTACTGCATTTTTATATTTTCTCCTTTCATCAATTAAATTCAATATTTTTTCTGTTACCCAAGGATTTCTAGCAGCCCTCGTCTTTGTACCTACTTTATCCTCTGCTGCCTTCACTACTACATCCCTCAGAGCTACCCATTCTTCTTCTACTGTATTTCTTTCCCCTATTCCTGTCAATTGTTCCCTTATGCTCTCCCTGAAACTCTGTACAACCTCTGGTTCTTTTAGTTTATCCAGGTCCCATCTCCTTAATTTCCCACATTTTTGCAGTTTCTTCAGTTTTAATCTACAGGTCATAACCAATAGATTGTGGTCAGAGTCCACATCTGACTCTGGAAATGTCTTACAACTTAAAACTTGGTTCCTAAATCTCTGTCTTACCATTATATAATCTACCTGATACCTTTTAGTATCTCCAGGGTTCTTCCACGTATACAACCTTCTTTCATGATTCTTAAACCAAGTGTTAGCTATGATTAAGTTGTGCTCTGTGCAAAATTCTACTAGGCGGCTTCCTCTTTCATTTCTTAGCCCCAGTCCATATTCTCCTATTATGTTTCCTTCTCTCCCTTTTCCTACACTCGAATTCCAGTCACCCATTACTATTAAATTTTCGTCTCCCTTCACTATCTGAATAATTTCTTTTATTTCATCGTACATTTCTTCAATTTCTTCATCATCTGCAGAGCTAGTTGGCATATAAACTTGTACTACTGTAGTAGGTGTGGGCTTCGTATCTATCTTGGCCACAATAATGCGTTCACTATGCTGTTTGTAGTAGCTTACCCGCATTCCTATTTTCCTATTCATTATTAAACCTACTCCTGCATTACCCCTATTTGATTTTGTGTTTATAACCCTGTAGTCACCTGACCAGAAGTCTTGTTCCTCCTGCCACCGAACTTCACTAATTCCCACTATATCTAACTTTAACCTATCCATTTCCCTTTTTAAATTTTCTAACCTACCTGCCCGATTAAGGGATCTGACATTCCACGCTCCGATCCGTAGAACGCCAGTTTTCTTTCTCCTGATAACGACATCCTCCTGAGTAGTCCCCGCCCGGAGATCCGAATGGGGGACTATTTTACCTCCGGAATATTTTACCCAAGAGGATGCCATCATCATTTAATCATACAGTAAAGCTGCATGTCCTCGGGAAAAATTACGGCTGTAGTTTCCCCTTGCTTTCAGCCGTTCGCAGTACCAGCACAGCAAGGCCGTTTTGGTTAATGTTGCAAGGCCAGATCAGTCAATCATCCAGACTGTTGCCCCTGCAACTACTGAAAAGGCTTCTGCCCCTCTTCAGGAACCACACGTTTGTCTGGCCTCTCAACAGATACCCCTCCGTTGTGGTTGCACCTACGGTACGGCCATCTGTATCGCTGAGGCACGCAAGCCTCCCCACCAACGGCAAGGTCCATGGTTCATGGGGGTAGGGAGACGTTATTATGATTCCAAAAACTAAGCTACCGATTACGATCAGAGAAAAGTTAGTAAACGTGTCTGAGGACGATACGGGCACTTTCCTATCTGTGTTAGACTCGTTAGATCTGATTTACGAGGACGCTAGAGTTGATGTTGGCAACGCCCACTTCAGTGCAGGCGGCCAGCACAATACGGAGTACGCAGGCAACAATGGTGGCCGAGCGAAAGCGCGTCACAGCGACGGCCAGTACCAACCCCACAATGATTTCAAAAATAAACACACTACGTACTCCAACAGTAAATACAAAAATAAGTACAATAACGGCCAGAGATACAATCCAATATATAATTCGTCATCACCTTAGTACGGAAATGCACTTTATAATACACAGCCCCAGCAATATGGAAACACGCAACTGATCAACGGTAATTATCAAAACGATCAGTCTTACGATTCAAATCGTCAGTGGAAAGGAAATAAATGACATAATCAAGGTGGAGACCAACGTACACCTTTCAGTAACGGTTAAAATCAACACAAGCCACAGCAAAATACCATTCAGCCACAAAATATACACTTCATGCAACAAGCGAACGGACCTTCGGGAAGTCTGAAGCCTAAACGCCCGCATAATATGCAAATTTATTATACGCAAGCGAATACGCCAGGACAACAAGATCCATTTCCAACCGAGTTCGTACTACAAAACCAACACCAGTTCCAGACGGAAGAAACTTTAAGAAATATTAATTAGCAGGAAAGTAAGCGTCGATCGGAAAATTAAAAGCAGCACCTTTGAGCCTCCTAGAGGATGCTGCATGTTTGAATGGGGGCACCCTGTCCCTTAGTCCACACGAAATTAAAGCAATTAGTTATGACAAAGTGACAAACTTACGGGATGATCAAGTAGCAGACACTGAGACGAAACACAATGATGACGTATGGGACGAACAAGTTCAAGCTTCCATAAGAGTATCAATTGCCAACATACCAGTAACAGCCATTGCCGATACGGGAGATAATATAATGTCTTATCTTTATGTTTATTTAAGCAAATATCCTCTGTATGCAAAGTTTTATCACTTCAAATTCAAGGTTGCACCGTTTCGGGAGCAATTGGTCCACTAACACGACGTGTAAATCTTCAGACTCAGCTTCAAATCCAGATACAGTCTATTTCAGTAACGTGCATTTTTCTTATTGTTAAAAACCTATCATTGCCATGTATCCTGAGTAAGGAATTCTTGAGGCAGACGAAAGCTAAAATTGAGATCGAGTGTGGAATCTGTACTCCAGTAGCGAGCCAGCAACAAGTAACTGTAAATTTGTTAAGAAGTAAGGTGAAGACAAACTTCGGGGTGCTTCAAATAGCAGTACGACCATGGACTAAAAGACAACAGTACCGTCAGACAGAAGACATGACAGATCTTGAAAGTGTTAATGACGATAGGTACAAAAACCTAATTCCGGGTCAGAATGAATTATACGGTAAAGCTAGTGAGTCCACTGAATTATCCAAACAACAGAAGAATGAGCATTGCAATTTGTTAACAGATTACGGTCAACTATTTTCTAAGAAACCTGGACTAATAAAAGGCTTTGAATACCGAATGGATGTCCTGCCACATTCAACCTACTGTAGAACAAACTATTCCATTCCATATGCGAGACGCGAAGCTGTCAGGTGCGAGATCAGGAAAACGTTACACTGGAATGCGATAGAAGTATCTCATTCACCTTATTCGAGTCCTTTATTGTCTGTACTAAAATTAGATGGTAGCGTAAGGCTAGTCCTAGATGCAAGATCAATCAATAAAATTATAGTACTCATAAGAACGAGGCCAGAGGCTCTTGAAGAGCATCTGCAGAAGTTTCATGGAGTTAAGTATTTGTGCACCCTTGATTTGAAAAGCAGTTACTGGCAAGTAAAACTTGCACAGGAGACTAGGAAGTACACTGCGTTTATATTTGCAGGTAGATCTTACCATTTCAAAGTTGTAACGTTTGGACTAAATGTGAGTTCCGGAATTTTCATTTCTGCCCTTGACTATGTACTAGGTCCCGAACTTTTAGATGAGGTAACAGTCTATGTGGATGACGTTCTTGTAGCATCGAAAAATTGGGAAGATCATGTGGCCCTTCTGCAAAAGGTATTTCAACGATTCAGAGAGTATGGTGTTACAGCAAATCTTAAGAAATCCAAGTTTGGAAAAAGTGAAATTAAGTTTGTAGGACACATCATCACCCCTGAAGGAATTAAACCTGACCCGGAAAATTGTCTGCTACCCCTGTTACAAAAAGGCAACTGAAAGGATTTATCGGTCTTACGTCATTTTTCAGACATTTTGTTCCCAATCAGGTATTGAACAATCCCGCTCTTCACAACCTTTTAAAAAAGAATTCACATTGGGATTGGACGCCGGAATGCCAAGACGGATTTCAGAAAATTAAAGACAGTCTGGTTAACAGTAACATTCTCCATCATCCTCAGATGGATAAGGAATTTTCGATTACTGCAGACGCTTCCTTTGTGGGTATCGGCGCTTGTCTTTTCCAGATTCCATTAGTAAATAGACACGAGCAAATCCTAGTGATTAGCTTTGCGAGTCGAGTGTTATCTGAGTGTGAAAGGTCTTATTCGGTTACGGAGTTGGAGGCATCCGCCGTAATATGGACTTTTAGGCGATTTAACTATTATATCTATGGAAGAAAAATTAAAGTCTATTCAGACCATCAAGCCTTATCATTCCTCCTTTCATGCAAGTTGCAACATCCCCGTCTTACTCGATGGTGCTTATTCCTGCAGGAATATGACTTTGACATTATATATACACTCCTGGAAATTGAAATAAAAACACCGTGAATTCATTGTCCCAGGAAGGGGAAACTTTATTGACACATTCCTGGGGTCAGATAAATCACATGATCACACTGACGGAACCACAGGCACATAGACACAGGCCACAGATCATGCACAATGTCGGCACTAGTACAGTGTATATCCACCTTTCGCAGCAATGCAGGCTGATATTCTCCCATGGAGACGATCGTAGAGAAGCTGGATGTAGTCCTGTGGAACGGCTTGCCATGCCATTTCCACCTGGCGCCTCAGTTGGACCAGCGTTCGTGCTGGACATGCAGACCGCGTGAAACGACGCTTCATCCAGTCCCAAACATGCTCAATGGGGGACAAATCCGGAGATCTTGCTGGCCAGGGTAGTTGACTTACACCTTCTAGAGCACGTTGGGTGGCATGGGATACATGCGGACGTGCATTATCCTGTTGGAACAGCACGTTCCCTTGCCGGTCTAGGAATGGTAGAACGATGGGTTCGATGACGGTTTGGATGTACCATGCACTATTCAGTATCCCCTCGACGATCACCAGAGGTGTACAGTCAGTGTAGGAGATCTCTCCCCACACCATTATGCCGGGTGTTGGCCCTGTGTGCCTCGGTCATATGCAGTCCTGATTGTGGCGCTCACCTGCACGGCGCCAAACATGCATACGACCATCATTGGCACCAAGGCAGAAGCGACTCTCATCGCTGAAGTCGACACGTCTCCATTCGTCCCTCCATTCACGCCTGTCGCGACACCACTGGAGGTGGGCTGCACGATGTTGGGGCGTGAGCGGAAGACGGCCTAACGGTGTGCGGGACCGTAGCCCAGCTTCATGGAGACGGTTGCGAATGGTCCTCGCCGATACCCCAGGAGAAACAGTGTCCCTAATTTGCTGAGAAGTGGCGGTGCGGTCCCCTACGGCACTGCGTAGGATCCTACGGTCTTGGCGTGCATCCGTGCGTCGCTGCGGTCCGGTCCCAGGTCTACGGGCTCGTGCACCTTCCGCCGACCACTGGCGACAACATCGATGTACTGTGGAGACCTCACGCCCCACGTGTTGAGCAATTCGGCGGTATGTCCACCCGGCCTCCCGCATGCCCACTATACGCCCTCGCTCAAACTCTGTCAACTGCACATACGGTTCACGTCCACGCTGTCGCGGCATGCTACCAGTGTTAAAGACTGCGATGGAGCTCCGTATGCCACGGCAAACTGTCTCACACTGATGGCGGCGGTGCACAAATGCTACGCAGCTAGCGCCATTCGACGGCCAACACCGCGGTTCCTGGTGTGTCCGCTGTGCCGTGCGTGTGATGATTGCTTGTACAGCCCTCTCGGAGTGTCCGGAGAAAGTATGGTGGGTCTGACACACCGGTGTCAATGTGTCCTTTTTTCCATATCCAGGAGTGTATAAAAGGTAAAGATATAGCAAACGCACTTTCTCGCTCACCTGAGGGCTTACCTGAAACCAGCGAACTGGTGGAACAAATGTCTAATTATAAAGTTTTGTTAATGAAAGATCCAATTCACAGAATGTATTTTCTTCAGTTACGTAGGCAGATTCAGATTCTTCAAAATACAGATCCAAAATGGGAAAAGGTTAGACAAATTCTTCATGAAAATCCAGCCCACAAGTTGTCCAAGTTTTATAAAGTTCATAACCAAGTCCTATATCATAAGACGTCTGAGTCATCTGAGAGGTGGTGTGTTTGCATCCCTCGAAATTTCACTGAACATCTTCTGTGGTACACTCACATTTCACGGGGTCACTACAGACCAGAAAAATGTAAAAGGAAAATCTCGACTTACTGTTATGTTCCGAATCTACATCAGAGAATCCATAAATTATTGAGAAACTGTGTCATCTGCCAAAAGGCAAAATCCTTAAACATTTCCATTTCAATCCCACTAAATCCAATAATTGCTGAAAGGCCAAACCAGCTTCTTAGTATTGATTTGGCAGGTCCACTAACTGCCGGTAGGGGAGGCGCTAAATGCTTAGTAGCAATCCTGGACAATTTTTCTAAGCACATAAGGCTGTACGCAGTGAAATCTTCTTGTGGAAATCCGATAATTCGTCGCATTGAAAATGATTATTTCCCACGATTAGGGGTTCCAGAGTCAATCTTGTCCGATAATGCTTCAAATTTCAAATCACGCCCGTGGCGTTCATGTCTTGCTGGCCATGGAATCAACAAATTTTGATATCCTTGTTTCAACCGCAATCGAATCCGATCGAAAGAATCTTCAAATAATTTAACCGACTTATAAGAACGTACATTCCGAAGCAATCTAAGTGGGTAGATTTCGAAACACCTTTCGAACAGATTGTAAATCACCTTCCTCATCTGTCGATCGGATTCACGCTACATGAGTTAACGTCAAGATCAAAAGAAAGGAATGAATGGATAGACCCCCTTTCAAAATTACAAGACAACGAATTGGACCTAGACGAAGAAATCAGGCAACCTCTCATATCATTGACAACGTATGCTAATCTCCGAAAAAAGGCATTTGATATGAAGGTAAACAGAGTTATCGATTTCATAGAAGGAGGAAAGGTATTAGTGAGGACTCACTTTAAACCATCCCTACTGTTAAAGAAGAATCGTAAGTGGCAACACATTTATGAAGGTCCATTTGTGATAATGAGCAAACCACACATTGGTAGCTATTTGTTATCTGACCCTGCCACGAATAAAAACAAAGGATAGTTCCACCATCATGATTTAAGAAAAATTTTAGCGCCAGGAATTAAGTTAATTTAAGCTGTAAGAAAATTCTAATGTATTGGAGATCAGGATTAACCAATGAGTGACAAGAACGAAACTGAACTAACTACGGACGTCAACCGGTGCTAAAAGGAAACCTCATGTATTAAAACAAGTCTCTGGAAAATAAAACACAGAATACATTGTAAACAAGTATTTATATAAATAATCTTTATGTAAACAGGAGGAAATGTCCTAGAGGCGATTTTCAGTTTTAGTTATAAGTTATTATGTAATAAAAATGATGTACTTTAGAGGTATTAATTAGTCCTGAGGTACTAAAAGAAGGAAAGAGGAAGGAGCGAATAATGCATTTCTCTCGCTAAACAGTAATTTTAAAATGAGCTGGAAGGAGCGAATAATGCACTACTCTCGGTAAAGAGTAATATGAAGATGATGATTATATGTGCTTAGTATTAGTAAGTGAAATTTAACCGAGGACAAATTAATGACCTGTTTTAAAAGGAAATACTTAAACGTCCAGACAAAAGAGGAAAGTTGTGTGAAAAGATTCGATTCCATGAGGTTATTCCCTATTTTCAAATGTGACGTAAATAAGGCACCACCTGTTAGCGCAAAACAGTCGGTAGATGTAACTTGTAAGTTCCAGTACAGTGCAGTGCCAACGATAAAATAACATCTCTTTGAAGTTAACAGATACCTAGGATTAAGCATGAACAGACTGATAACGCAGTGCAATTGTTCTAAAAAGACCTGACGTTCACCTTAAGTAAAAGCCTGCTGGAATAAAAAAGGAAGTTTATTATGTAACGCAAAGTAAGATGAGTCCAGACTATGAACAAGCTGAGTAAAAGAACATATGAGTAACATGGTTTATTATGGCAACTTCACGGTACTATTGAGCATTAGCGATACTGCAAATTCACAAGCTAGCAGCAAATAGAATGAGAATCTCGCCCAAGCTTCACAGGTCGCGACACCAGCAAACAACACTCTAGTGAGAGGCTTATATATACAAATGATAATTAATACCCAAATGCGTAATGTATAAAATTGACTTAGTCTAAGAAATGAGCAAAGAGTAGTAAGCAAGCTACAGCAAGATATTAGATATGCATGCATGAAGTGATAGATTTTATTTTAAGCGCGTACTGCAATATTTATTGTTTTCTCTGTGATTATGGGATTATTGAACCCCTTTCATATGTGCAAATCCTTTAAGATCCTTGATCCTATCCTCTCCCCAGGATCAACTTGTAAAGATGCACGTGTTGCTTGGGAAGTGAGGCATTACGTGTAAAAATGAGTAGGTTCACGACGCGCATATTGCTTTTGTAATGGGCAATGTAAATTAAATTTTCGACCTGGTTGAGGAGTAATTTAAATTCTGTCGACGATCAGCCAGTAGGCCCACTTTTTCCCACTTTTCTTTTTCGACTGTTTGTATTTCTACACGAAATCCAGAGGCGGATTTGATATTTTCAAATCTGTCCTCGAACTTTCTTTAAAGACAAACACACACGAGAGAAACATTGACATAAATGAAGCTCCCCTCACAAGTCACTAAATAAGAAGAGCATTAAAGAAAATGTATTGAGCCTACGAAATGAATAAGCAAGTGTGATAAAGATTACTATGAATGAAATTAATTTGTAAAGGAGATTGGAATGAATTTGGTCAAAGAAAAAGGACTTATAATAACTTACCTATGACAGTAGGCATGAATAAAAAAAAGGCTAATTAAGAAACAATTCTTCTGAATCAATGTGGTCAATTAGATTATTTATCGATTTAAATGAACTCTTTTAAATATTAGTATGTAAATCAACTTGTAAACACCGTGTGATGTTATGAAGCGGGAATTTCTTTTAATACACCGTTCATGCAGACGTTCACCACAGTGCAAAAGAAGTTTTAAAGTTCGACGATTTTCAGTGGCAGTATTCTACTGCACCATATGTGTGAAAAATTCATTGATGTGTGCAGTGTGTAATAATCAGTGTCATTCCACACATACAGTTGCAGCGGTAGCTATCACTTACCTGTGAATCCGTAATTGGATAGTAGACAGGAAGTGGTGTGAGGCAGTTTCGGTGGCAGAAGCTCCCTCCAGCAATCTAAAAACCACAAAGCCACGATCCGCCGAACAAAAGCGACGCACGGCATCTCAAACGCGAAATCAACGCTCCGCAACAAAGCTGCGCTCACGTGCGCGCGCACAGACTGAATTTCAAGATTGCTCGCAACAGTGGAGGCGGACCGCCACCATGTGACGAAATAATGTAAACGTTCAACCGCCAACAGCAGTTGCTGTGCGTATATTCTGTTGTAAAAACATTCACATCCAATACTGAAAACCTTCTGAGAGACTCTAAGATAGAGAAGTTAGCGTAATTAGTATAATGACAGATTGTACGCAGAGATAAGTCACAAGGTCACCTCTGAACACTGTTGAAACGTAACCTTTAACGAGAGGTCACGATACGAATGAAAATAAGCACACTAAAATACGTCAAAGGATCCGATCCTTCCTATATCCCATCCCACATGTATATAAAATTAGTTTTGTAAGCTATTCTAATATAAGATATTTCATCTGTTTCTTATGTGCAGTAATTCAGAGAGCCACACTCGAGCCCTGAAAGTGAAAGATGTGGACTTCCTTGTCGAAGCCATCACCTGTGGCCGCTCTACAATCCAAGTCTATCATAAATAGTGTATGTGCGACGAAAACAAATGTATATGTAAGTGCGACAATGGACAAGGCAATCAGTCGACAAGACGATGACAATATAATGAATACGGTCAAAACAGAAAGTTGTGTACCAGTCGTCATAGTCAAATTACTTTTGCAACCATGAAAAGTGAAGTGTGACTCTATTTCCTTATAAATTTTGTAAATTTGTGTACTTATAGCCTTAATTTTAAGAATCATCAAGAAAGACTGAAGCCATGCAAACACTGATAGGAACACAGAACAAATTCACAATGATCCACCGTCACTAATTACAAATTCAAACGTTAATTCTCTTATTATGGAGTGAATGTGAAATGAAACTTTTAATAACCTGTATGTTACACCCGAAAATTACAAATATTCCAATGGGCATGAGGATGAAAGTAATACCTTCGGTATTCCTTCCCCCCTCATGGGAGGCAGTGCAATATTAGTAATTTTCGCCTCACAATCATTAATATAGGCTCAATAGTAAATGCGTGATGGCCTAAAGTTATCGAACAATTGTAAAGTAAAAGAAATGAACCATCACATAGCAGCGACAGAGTCTATTATTCTTTATCTTTGCCGTTCTTGGGCGGTACCTCTAAATCTTTATGTACATGTATCGATTAATAGTATAAAAAAGAATTCTGTTGTTTGAAGACGAATGAGCCTTTGGCGCCTCACCTTTTACTGTTTGTATTCTATGAAAGTAGACGTGGACTTGCTGCGTTCCACAACTGTATTTTATATTTTATATGAAAATATTGAGTGAATATGGTAATTGTTATTTTTTCCAATCATAAAACATGTAGTTTCTTGTAACTGATAACGAAAAGACAGCATCAAGAGGTCATTTTGACTGTTATGTATAAAGTATTTAACCAAAATGGTCGTCTATTGTAATTTAATATGAAAAGGTACATAGCTTTAAAAAAAACGCTTGTTAAAGATAAGTGTGCTTATTTTAGTAAATTAACCTTGATGATTTCCATCTCCTTATTTACCTGAGGGATAATTATTTTCTGTTACTTCATCAGCAGAAATTACAATCACGCTGATGGGCCGAATGCAGCATGAGGCAGAAGGAACATTATCGTTTTCCTATTATTTCTGAACCAACGTTTTTGTGTAGTGTTGCATTTATTTTATAGTCTATAAATCTTCTGCTCCCTTAGCGTTGTTCCAGGTATGGCTACATCACGACTATAAAAATGAACAGAAATGATAATGTTTCTTCTGAACGATCTCAAATATATATCAATATGCTGGTCTTATTCAGGTATTTAATGCTCAACGTATGTTATTATAATAGTATAATCAATCCCTGATTCTGTTGCCAAGTGGCCCACCAAATTTTTCACTTTTTCAACATAAAAAACAATTCATTTTATTTTCGTCTCCAAGAGCAACGCTATACGTACCAGGAAAATTGCGAAGCTATATTTTAAGGCAGGCACATGATTCAATGTTTTCTGGTCATTCGGGTCGAAGAACAATAGACAGGATGGTAGCACAGAATTATTGGTGGTCAACATGTAGGCAAGATGTCGATCAGTACCTACAGTATTGCATAGCGTGTGCTCAATTGGCAGAATTGATTCATCAAAAAATTGTGTTGGAATGACAACCGGAAGTAGATAGGCCTTTTCAGTTACTTGGGTTAGATATTGGGACCATTTGTGCAAACACCACGGGTAATCACTATGTTTCAACAACAATAGACCATTTTTCGCTCTATGTGTCTATGACAGCTATTCCATACCAGCGAGTCGAAACTGTGGCTCATGCCATGGTACATCAATCGATATTGAAGTTCAGAACACCTGAAAGTATAATTACAGATCAAGGGACAAACTTTATGTCGTTTTCAGTATAGAGAAATACTCGACCGAGACTTGTACTAGATAAGCTTGAGGAGGTACTATGCACTAACGAAGTGACATGTAGTTGTCAGTGGACACAAGGTCCCTGAGTCTGCCTACATTGTCGAACTGTGTCACCAGAGGAAAATTTGACTTCTGGTGTGTTTGTCAGTGGATTTGAAGTCCCTGAGTCTGCTTACACCGTCAATTAACTGATGCTGGAATATTAGTGTGGTTGTCAGTGGATATGAAGTCTCTGAGTCTGCTGCACTTAAAACTTTTGACCAGAGAGAACTGCGAGCATAAAAACATAAAATATCATGTAGTCAGACCACTACTGATTACTGTCATGGAAACGTAAGTGCCCAAACGCAGAAAATAAAATATTATTTTTTGCTCGTTATTAGGTTACGTTAGCTTATTGAAGATTATTCAATGCTTAAGTAGTTACTGTTACACATGCGTTAAGACTTATATGATCTTTTTTATCTACTTATGTATGAAACTTGTTATATTCCTAGGATAGCAACATTTTCGTAATATTTTTGTAAAAGAAGCCATGTTTTCTCCTTTCTAATCAATTAGGCAAGCAACATTTCTGCCATTTTGTATAAAATTTTAACATTTTTCTCTTGCCTATATGCCATACAAGAAAATCTTAGTCGTTTTGTAACAAAAAAAAAAGGAAAGACAGAAAATGACTTAGATGCTAAGCAAGAATTACCTTCAGTCATTGGATAGAAATTGTAAAATTTTAAAATTTTTTCGTCGGTTTGTAATAAAATTACTTTTTGTTCCTTGCCGAAATGTTAGGCAACAATCACCCAGCAAATTTTCAAAAATGAGGTTGGGGGTTATGAGAGTTGGCAGTACTCTCTTACGATGTAAAGGTTGGCTACAGCGTGCATACGCAAGCTCTCGAATCTAAGATATTGATGTCACGCTTCGAAGTGCACGGATTAACTAGTGGCAGTTTTGAAGCCAGTATAGGAGCCTGCCTGCTGTGGTGCGCACGTGTTTTGGGCGAGGGGTCGTTGCCGAACTGCCGTACTGCTGCGTCCGCCAGCAGCGACACAGGATTTGGTAGTGAGTTGACATTTTTTATAAATTTCAGCGTGATTATTAATTTAAAGAAAAGGGTTTGTGTATGTAACGGTAATTTTGATAATGTTAGTAGTTGAATTCTTAAGGGAAACCATTGTTAGGAGAATAGATTAAGTATTGACTTTTGTCATTGATTTCTTTTGTAATTGTCAGGGAATTGTTTCACTCTGCATATAACTGAGAAGTATTTCAGTCTGTCTCAAGAGTTTGATTAATTTGTAATATTGATTTAATGCCACTGGAGGCAGATTTACATACGAAGCGATTGTTCGAAGAGCTTCTAGCACTTTTTTAATTGAATAAGAAAGAATCGCTTTCGGAAAATAGTTTTTTTAAAAAAAAGGAATTACAAGTTTGGGTTATCATTTATCAAGTTTAGATTTGACCACACCCTTTCACTTGAATTATCTGTAGTTGTAGTAAGCAGCAGCAGCCACAGAAACAGCAGGAGCCGCCATACAGAACCTGCATTGCACTCAGCATGAATAATAGTTTTTTTATGTTTTTGTTAAGTAATGGAATGCAGCAGATCAAGCAGTGGCAGCAGAAAGACCAAGTAAGTTATTTGTTGTGCACAGAACCAATTTTAAAAATAATAAAGTTCAGGCGATCTTTGTAATAGTAAAGTTAACAAGAGTACAAGCACAAGATTTTCAGTAGAAAACACGAGATAAGAAGATAGAGCTCGCGACTTCCAATAGCTAAGATGTTAAATTACTATGTAAATTCGCAACACAACAATTGGGATACCCTATTTTCGTTTGTAACCGCGGCGTATAACTCAAAAGTGCATGAAAGTACCGGATTGTCTCCGTATGAAGTACTGTTCGGTCGGTAGATGCCGTCTCCGTTCGAATTGCTCAAGACCCCACCAGGAACCGATATTTCGGGTGTTAAGGATTTTTCCACAAAGTTGAAAACAATCTGGTGGCACGTGAAAAGACTGAACACTAAGGCATTAGAGAGACAGGACAAATTTGACAATGGAAAGGCGGCTTTACCCAAATATCATGTAGGACAATGGTGATGATGACTAATCTGTATGTGCAAAAGGCGAAACGAAAAATATTGTATCCCGTTATCAAGGTCCTTTCCAGGTGATCGAGATGACATCGCCGGTGAATGTAAACTTACAGCTTCCAACTCGTCCTACTGTAGTGCATGTGAGCCGAATTAGGTCTTTCAAGGGGAATTGTGAGGAGCTTCCTTCATTGTCTGCAGTAACTTCTTGTGGAGAGAAAGATGATTCTAAGAAAAAGGATAAGAAAGGAGTAGATAAACAAGAGGACCAAGGTAATTGTGGAAGCGATCAGACATGCTACTATATTCTTAGGCCACACGTAAAGGCGTGACGTTCTGGAAAGACCAGCAGTTTCAGTGTCATGGATTGCGCTGGAAAGGGAAGAGGGAAGGTGTGCACTATCTCTCAGTATAGTTATTCTGTTTTAGTGTTGCAACTTAGCTGAAGCCTTGAAGGTACGTCCTATATCAAGTGGTGTTTTGTTCTCGCGACAAGCGGACGTAATTATGTCCGGACATCAATGGACCTTAAGGGTGGACTGTAATATTTGGTCGGTTGAAGACGAAAACTATAAATTAGAGGATATATTTAATGAACTTCATTCCATGGTGGCTTATCAGTCAAGGTTTAATTACCCACAGGGGGAATATCAGCTACTACCATCAGGTTTTGCACGTTTACGAGCTCAGTTGCGGCAAACTGCAGGGTTAATCCAGCACGTCTGTAGGAAAAGAGGATGGTAAGACGCAGGTGGCCGTATCCTAAACACTGTTTTTGGGACCGCTGACACGGAAGATATTAAAAGTATTAATGAAACGCTACGGCAGGTACAAGATAATATGAATAGCAACCAGTGGATGCTACATCTTTACCCAACCCAATTAGAGAGTTTGGAGAAAGATGTAGTTAATAATACGCGCCAATTATGAGCTTTGGCCGCGACCTTGATGTCCCACATTAAGGTCACAGCCGACACAACCAATCACGGCTTAGGTATAATCAACTACCGCTTGGATAACATTGATTCACAGCTGATAATCGCTAAGCTGCTCCGTTTTCTTGCTGATAGTATTATGGGAGCACGCATAGAAGCCACGGAACTACAGGAGGCTTTGCTTCACGCAATGCGCGGGCACCTAACCCCTTAACAACTTCGGGAAGGATTACGGAAAGTTCAGTCGGAATCCCTGCAGCTACTGACGGCATTAACAGACGATCACTTATCTCTGTGCTACAAAATGGCCACTGTTACCAGTACGCGGACGTGTATCCTGCTGAGAATTCATAGCATAATACCATTAACATGTAACGATTGTAAATTTGAATGTTACACCTTGCATACGTATCCAGTGAAGTGGGAATCGTACAATGAACCATACGGGAAATACTGTTAGTGGCACGTAACTGACAAGCTCATGCGTTCCGCAGTGCACAAGCCTTGCTGCATTGTCGAACAGGTCCAGTTGCCATCTGCCCCACGAAATTGTTACACACTGTTCCCAAATCTTGTGAATATTCTCTATTTCGCTCTCAAGAACCAGTCGCAGAGTGCCCTAAGGAAATCACAGCAGGCACAGTGCATTCTTTTCAGCAAATGGGTCTATATTAGGTATTTTCAGTAATTGAAAACACAGTCGATAATTGCATTTGTTACATGCAGAGTAAGCAAGGAAATATGCAAAGAATAGAATTGCAGAGGCAGGGACTGTAAATTAATGGCACACAGTGTGACATTTCATAGCCAACTTTCCGTTTACCAGCCATGATTGCTGGAGCTACAATCATGAACATAACACGCACATTGATCTACGTAACCGACCTACCGGTGCAATCCGTCACGAAAGAAAATCTCACTCTTTTGAATAGCACATTAGACCAGACTTTGCTCGCCTCTTTGGACCGGATGCTAGCAGCTCATGATGGACGTATAACTATGGAACATCTTGTCCAACGAGTGCATGAATACCATATTGAGCATAAGCAATGCTAACTAGTTATTGGATCATAAACCACCGCCACCTGTATTTTTATCTTTGTCATAGGATTAGTGCACTATGGCTCAAGAGGAAGGTAGCCCAAATCCCATCACTTCCAACCTTTAACCTAAGGGTCCAGACAAAATCACTGAACAGTTGTGAGGCACTGCAGCAGAACACTGAGTAATGTTTATGAACAAAGAATAGACTGAGAGTAGAAGTGAATGAATACAGAGTAAACAGTGAATCAATCCCATTTTGTGGTGTTTGTGAAATTGTTTTGAGTTTTTGGTTGAATTTGAGGACGAATTTTTTCATACGAGGGAGGAATTGTAGAGGATAAGGGTCTATTTTAAGGAAATATGGTGCAAAATTGTGATTTAGTATGTTTCAGTGCGCGATGCGCCAGCCTTACCGCAGACGGCGGAAGAAGGCTCGCCGGCGCGTTATGCAGGTGACACAGTTTTGCAACGAGCGTCGGCATGTATGTACGTGCGTAGCAGCCATCAACAGCCAGAATGCAGCCTTTGCAGAATTACGCAGGCGCGGGCCGCGTGTGACGTGGTTGCATTAGCCAGTTCGTCGAGGACATTCTAATAAACATGGCGCCGCGTAACTGGTGAATTCAACAGCGGTCTACACTATTTAAGGGCATCAGAGGTGGGCGTCAGCATCGGTTTGACCGATTGCGCTTTCGATCGCTGTTACGTCGTCGTCATCAGTGATGTTGTCCCCAACGACCGGCCGGCGGAGGACGTTGCCCGCTGCTGCACCGGCGACTCCCGGCGTCGTCACGAGCCGCAGCGTCTGCAGGAGGCGAGCTGGGCTGGTCCTCGTGCTGCTAACCTCCTACTGCCTGCGTAGCCGCTGACCGAGAACGGCGTTGTGTTCCCCGTGTTCCACCATAACATAAGCTGTGGTGCTGAGCTACTGGAAAATGTATTGGAAGAACCAACAAGAAAGAGGATGGTTGCTAAAAACAGCCACCTTCTTCTACCCAGCCACGCTCTACAACCCTGAGCACATCACTCACTCTGGTCATCCTTTTACATGCAGAACAGTTTACGGATGGGATAAGAAAATTTAATGGCTGTACTTATGAATTAGGATGCTACAGTGAATGAAATTAGTTGGCAAGAAGCTGAGCAGAGGGCATTCGAAACTTTTTTAAGAGGGTTGCATGTGGAAATGTTTGGCTCTGAGCACTATGGTACGGAATATCTGTGGTAATCAGTCCCCTAGAACTTAGAACTACTTTAAACCTAACTAACCTAAGGACATCACACACATCCATGCCCAAGGCAGGATTTGAACCTGTGACCGTAGCGGTCACGCAGTTCCAGACTGAAGCGCCTATAACCGCATGGCCAGCATGTGGAAATGCCGAGACGTGTACAGACAGGGGTCCGGCAGATTTATGTACAGCAGTGTAGTTAACTACGGAGTGTGAGGAGATTGATTTGTCGACAGATGTGCATGGTAAACGGACAGTGTATGCAGCTGGTACAAATGTTTCAGGTGAAGACGAACGAGGCATGTAAAAAGGAAGTGCCACCAGCGTAGAGGAAATAATAGTCTTACAATAAAGTGTTAAACTTCAGCGAGAGCCCCAGGTCCACTTATTGTCATTCCCAGTAAGATTGGAAGCTACGAAATCCAAGGCATAGATGGATTGCGCGAAAACAGAAATAGTAAGAAAAAATTACTGCAAGATGTTATTGGACATGGGGTCTGTGTCAGTGGTGAAATGTAAGCTGTGGGACGCACATGGTACAGATTACATGGAGTGGGGGATAAAAATTTCACTCTATTAGCATCAGTGAACATAGATTTTTGTCTGGATAAGTTTCAATTTAAACAATGCGTACAGACTGTGCCACTCGTGAGTGAGGGCTACGACATATTTCCTGGATTAGATTTCTAATAACAGCATTGTGGCATAATCGATCTCCGGCAACATAGGGTGGAATTTGACAGAAAAATATTTCAGTTTGGTGAAAGCATTGCCAGTGTAGCAATGACACGTGGGGAATTTGTAGCTAAAGACGAACCGATTGAACTGCGGACTACCACCCTAGCACTTAGTTCACATGATTGTGTACTGAAGGGTACTGGGAAATCACTTCTAATCAGTGCTGGGTCTAGGTTGCCTGTAGGAATTTTGTGCGTAGTGGAACTCTTAGTAGAGAATAAAGTGTTAGATCAGTTGGGATGCCTGGTTAAAAGAGGTATTGTACCGGTACGAGAAGTAAAGGGTGAAATAAAACCATGGCATAGTTTTAGCACAGAGGACTTAGTATTAACAAAGGGGTTGTTAATCGCTAATTTGGATATTCTGGAGGAAGAAGAATGGGACATGAGGGGCGTCAGCCATGCAAAATAGCTGGACGCCATTGAAACTTAATTACGAGGAAACGTAAAATATCTATAGGGAAGCTATGTGGAACGGATGGAAAAACTATTACACAGCACTGCGTTCAATGGGAAGCGTATCCTGCAAACCGTACAGAATACGCAGGCACTTGAAGACGATGTTAGAAGAATTTGAAATCAATAGCTGAAAGATGGAATAATTGAGGAACGTAATAGTGCTTAGTGGAGGGGACAAAAATAATTTTACTGCCAATAAAAAAATTAAATAAAAATCAATGGATGGAACACCACCAAAATAAAGGTTTTGTTGTGATTACAGACACCTCAATGTGAGAACATAACGGGCGCCTACCCTTTGCTATCGCAGAAACTTTGGATCATTTAGGGTAATACGAACGTTTTTCAACAATGGGTCTGAAGAGTGGTTATCATCAGACAGTTTGCACCGCTGTATCGACACAAAACAGCGTTTTCGGCACCCTTGGGACACTGTCAATTCAAAAGAATGCTTTCGGATTAAGTAATGATCCTGCAACGTTTCGCAGATTGTTAAATGGAGTATTCATAGGTTTAAAACCATGGCAATGGTTGGAGTATCTCGATGAGATAACTGTCTATTCAAGGGACACAAAACATCATATGCAGCGATTAAGGGAAGTATTCCTAAATTTAAAAGCAGCAAAGTTAATATTGAGTACAGAAAAGCCTAATTTTGTGATGGAAGAGGTAGCATACCTAGCTCATAACATAAGTAAAGGTGGAGTTAAGAAGGACCCAATATTTGTAAAGTAGTTTCAATCGTTAAGAGTCGTGAACTATTATCGCCGGTTTGTGAAAGGATTTGTGGATATTGCCAGACCGTTGACACTAAGTATTGAAAAAGGTCACTAAATATGTATCGTCAGAAGAGTGCCAGCATGCTTTTGAGGAGTTAAGAGAAACTTTAATAGCGAAAGTATCGTGTTAAGTGCATCCTTAAAATATATAGGTAGCCCCTTTCCCTGGCATGCAGCCGTCATATTCGCTTCCAAAGTAGGTGTGTCAGATAATAAAAGTAAAGGTTATGCTAAATTTTAAATGTAAATTGCTGCCAGTAATGATAAGAGTTCCCCCTGTGAACATAGTTTCTTTGATTTTCTTCTCAAGAAAGAGTAACAATGTCTAAAGAATATAAATGAAATTTACGGAATCATGTAATAAAATAAAAAATAAAGAGTTCCTACTGTAATACAACGTTAAAAGCAAAATAGTAAATATTGGTAGCCATGTTTACATTCACCATTAGTATACGGTTTTTATCACACTTAAACATCGATATGACCATACATTATATAACTAGTGTCGTCATAATAACAGCACTACATACCAAAAATCCAAAATGGAACAGATAACAGCCGGCCACGGTGGTCTCGCGGTTAAGGCGCTCAGTCCGGAACGGTCGCAGGTTCGAATCCTGCCTCGGGCATGGATGTGTGTGATGTCCTTAGGTTTAAGTAGTTCTATGTTCTAGGGGACTGATCACCACAGAAGTTAAGTCCCATAGTGCTCAGAGCCATTTGAACCATTTGAACAGATAACAAGCCTTCATATGGGACGGCATTGCAGTGTGGCTAAGTACTACCCTGAAACTGGCAGCAGACCATTTTTTGCCGCATTTCCAGTTTCATGTTTATGTCAACTGTGTCTGTGTGTGTGCACTTTCTCCTCGCAACCGTCGTGCTGTGAATGTTATCCTACTGTGGCACTTTAATCCAACAATTATATTTTGATCCTGGTAGTGCTTTATATCTACAGGTGATGACACAACTTTACGTCAGTAATTACCTTGTGCCTCTGCAACTTAAAACAGTGCATTTAAAATACCATGTTGTTAGAGTCCCTATCATCTTAAAATCAATATTACATCAGTCATGTAAATCGTAATTAACAGTGGGGTGTACTAGTCTAATTATTATACATTTGCATGTAATAATATTTTATAGGGTATGTCATGGGCGGGGGGGGGGGGGGGGGGGAAGAGAGGATAAAACGGACGTGCAAAGTGAAAGGCATAGGAGAAGGAGGAACCCATAAAACTATGTACGTAAAATAAAAATAAAAAGATATAGGTTGGAGGGGGGAGGGGAGTTTATAAACAGTATCTGTAAATTATGGGTGAAAAGTGTATCTACTAATTAACCCCAGAAGGCAGCCTGATATCCATTTGAAAACAGTTCTAGGAATTGCTTTTCTCTAATAGCTGTTTGATCGTTGAGTAACTCATGCGTTCCTCCTTTCATGTGACTGGATTTGCAGTTCTTTTGAGACGGTCATCACTGGGCCCTTGTGGACAATGTGAAAGGTTCCAAGGATAATCCTTACGTTCTTTATCCTTCTTCTGAATAAAGCGGTTATCAAAGGTAGACTTTATCCTTAGCTGACACTACACTATATTCTCTATACCTGGTTGTGCATCGACTGGCAAATATAAAAGCTATTACATTCGTTACAAGAAATTTTAAACATACCCAAATTTAAAGATCTTTCTATGCAAACAACGCTATTTGAATGCATGTCATGCCATGAACCGTTACATCTGAAGCTTTCGGAAATTTGTGTTAAGCTCCTATGGGATCAAAGGGCTGAGGTCATCAGTCTCTAGGCTTACAAACTACATAAAAAATGGCTCTGAGCACTATGGGACTTAATATCTGAGATCATTCAGTCGCCTAGAACTTAGAACTAATTAGCGCTAACTATCCTAAGGACACCACACACATCCATGCCCGAGGTAGGATTCGAAGCTGCGACCGTAGCGGTCGCCCGGTTCCAGACTGAGGCGCCTAGAGCCGCTCGGCCACAACGGTCGGCACTACATAATCGAACATAAACTAACTTACACTAAGGACACCACACACACGCACACACACACACACACACACACACACACACACACACACAAGAACGCGCGCGCGCGCGCTCGACGGTTGACTCGTACGTCTGATGATGGAGCCGCGCGAACCGTGGCAAGGTGCCTCATACCGCACGGCTACAACGCGCGGCATCTGAAGCTTAACTTTAACTTTCTGTTTCGAAATAACCTAACAATTTTTTCTGAGGAATTTCAAGTGATCGACGAAAATATGAAGTACAAAAATGTTCAGAGAAAAACAGGAATACACCAATAAAAGATAATTAGAAATGAAATAAATGGAAAGTGCAGAGAAACCAAGGCGATATGGTTGCAGGAAAAATGAGAAGAAACAGTAAAAGAAGTAGTCATCGGAAGGCCTGATTCAGAGAATAGAGAAGTCGAAATAAAATTAAAAGCTAAAGCGTCGACATTAAGAGTACAGCTGCAGTTTCACTGTTAAAAGCAGGGGGAGAAAGTATTTGATGGCGTGACAGAACACTTGATATTGCAGATCTAGGGGATCTAGTATTAGAGTTTGACTGACCCCTGAAAGATTTTTTATTTCTTTGGAAACTCTATTTTCAGCTGGAGTGTGTGGAATCTAGGGGCCTGCAGACAGACCATCAAGCTTTTGGAAAAAATATCAACTACAGTCCCAAAGATAGCAAGGACAAACACGCGTGTTAAGTACTGCACAATCAACTTAACGCCTCATTTGACCAATTTGCCGACAGGAATAATACAGGGTTAGGCAAATAAACGTGGCGCAGATAACAGAGTTCCAGGGCGCTAAGAAACATAGCAGAGGGAAAGAAACACAGTAACAACCTGACTATAGCAGAAGTTGAAAGTTACTATCCAGTTCTTTTCACTTCTGGGTCCTGCTCAGCAAGCTTCTGAAGGCGGATCGAAGCTGGACTGATGGAATTCCTGCAGTATAATCCGAAAATTCTGCTGCAGTTCTTGAAGACTAAGAAGGTTGTTGCGATGCACCATACACTTGAGGTCTCCCCACAGAAAGGAATCTCACACTGGCAGATAAGGTGACTCTGTGACCAGCTAGGGCCACGACCAGACTGACTTCTGCTCACAAATGTGTCAAGCGTGGAGATTGTGTTGATGTGCTCAAAGGTTCGTCCGGCTGTGATGGAAGTAACTTTAGGTCTTTTCCTCCTCCGCTAATGCTGTCACAAATGCACGTCCAATCCTAGCAATCGTTTGGGACACTTTTATTTGCCCCAGTCTGTACATGGGAGATTGGGAACAGAAACGGAAGATATGTTAGGTGGCATCAGGTTGTCTTTAGGACAGGTAAAAGCTGTTCTGACGTTGAGCTTAGTAGCGGAAGCAAGAATGAAGGTAATTAAGCCATCTGCATTGAATTTGACGACCCGTAAAAAAACGTCCGACAAAGTAAAATGGTGCAATACGTTTGAAATCTCAAAGAAATAGGTGTAACCTACACGGAAAAACGGCCAAGACGTTTTAAAGAAAAGTTAGTATAAGCGAAATCGAAAGGCAGTTACAATACGTATAGCAATCAAAAAAGATTGCTAATAATGTAAAACCAAGAATTATTTTCTTGGAATAGAAAGGGTGTAAGGACGGGAGCAGTATTTCTATTCTTCTTTTTCAGGTGTACACTGAAGAAACAATGACTAAGACAAGAGAGAGGTTCAGGAGTGGGAGTCAAGTTCAGGGTGGAAGTAATGAATGGCAAAATTCTCTGACGACTGTGCTATTCTCAATGAAATTGAGTAACATTTACAGAATCTGGCGAACGAAACGAATAATGTAATGAGCACAGAATATAGACTGAGAGTAAGCAAAAGAAAGATGAGAGTAATGAGGAGCAGCAGAAAAGAGATCCTTGAAAAATAGCATCAAAATAGGGAACCATGAAGTAGAACAATTGATACAAAACTATGACCAACTTTTTTCCTTTTATTGGGTTTCGATTCCCCCTGGAGGAGACGGGCTGGCAGCAGCTTAATACGAAGATAATAAACAATAACAACAGGCGATAAGAACAGTGACTTTTTGAACTGTAAAATGGTGGAAATTTGTGGAAGTTAAAATATAAAACAAATGGTTGATGATGCTAATTAAAACACACAGTAAACACATAAGTTAAATAGTTGGCAGACAATTAAAAAAACGCGGTGACAGTCTGGTTTCTGTTCGCAACAGATAAAAAAATTACACCTAGCGACAGTGTGGTTTCTATTCGCAACACTTCAAAAAAGACACTCAACACATAACACTCACTGAAACATTGCACTAAAGAGTAGACATGCAGATGACAAACCACAGCCTAAGGCAGATGGGGAGGGGGGTAGGACCTGGACAGATGAGGGGAAAAATGGGGGGAGGAGCTGATGGACAGAGAGGTCACATAAATGGGGGGGGGGGGGGTGCAGGGCGGTCGCCAGAGGGAGTGGGAAAGGCAGAGGAGGGGAACGCAAAAGGACTCTGGGGATAGAAGGGAGTGAAAGAGAAGGTAGGCTGGGAAAAACAGGAAGTAAGGGGGAGAAAGGGAGCCGGGGAAAAGGACAGAAGTTGGAAGGGGGACGTGAGGAACAGAGTTGATAGGAGTCATAAATAGAGGGAGAGAGGGCATCACCTGGGAGGGGGAGTTAACGGGAGCCACCTTGGGAAAGGGTGTAGAGGTGGAGGGTAGGTGGGACACAATGGTTAAGGTGCAGTAGTGGGCAGAAGTTGGAGAGGAGAGGAGCAACCAATGGATGGTGGGGAGGGATGGCATAAAGTCTGTGGGAGGTGTAGAGGATGTGAATATGTTTGAGGAAAAGGAGCAGATGGGGAAAAGGAATCAGGTCATAGAGGATCCGTGTGCAGAATGGGAGTCATATATGGAAGGCGAGACCAAGTGAATGACTCTTGAGGATCTAGAGGGACTTACAGAATTTGGGGTAGGGGGGGGGGGAATCTATGTGGGACTGGCATAGCAGAGGATGGGATGGCTGAAGGATTTGTAGCTGTGGAGGATGGTAGAGGGGTTCAACCCCCATGTCCACCCAGAAAGGAGTTTAAGGAGACAGAGGTAGTTGTGGGCTATGGATTGGATAGAGCAGAGAAGAGGGGTCCAGGTAAGGTGACAGTCAGTGGTGGGTCCAGGGTAGGTGAGGAAGTGGGAGAGCTGGACAGGGCGGGTGCAGATGGTAAGGGAAAAATCAAGGAGGTGGAAGGAGTGAGTGGTGCCATCTATGATGATTGCCTGGGTCTTGGAAAGATTGATTTTTAGGAACCACTGGTTACACCATATGGCAAAAATCAAGGTAATTCTAGAGAAGGCGTTGGGGTCGTTGAAGGGTAGGAGCGAGGGCAAGGAAGGTGATGTCATTGGCTTACTGGAGGGGGTGGGAGTAGGGGCATATCTGTTGTGTACAGGAGGTAGAGTATCCGGAAGAGGACACACTGAGGTGTAGAAGGTGTGGGAATCAGTATTATGGATTGTGACATAAGAGGGCATGTGGGAGAGGAAGGAGGCAATCAGATGGACATCGGTGATAGGAAGTGCGTAGGTCTGGAGTTTAAACAGGTGAATGGAATGCCATATTTGGTTGTAGCAATTTACGAGGTGTAGGGGTACAAAAATGGCTGAGCGACTGGAGTTAAGCTGGAGAGAGAGGAGATGGGTGGGGCGTAGAAGTTGGTCATCGGCAGAGAAGGAAGGTCGAAAGCCACACTGGGTGTTGGGAAGGAGGTGGTGTTGGTGGAGGTGGTGATGGACGCGCCGGGTAAGGACGGATCCTAAGAGCTTGCTGAAAACCGAGGTGCGACATATAGGTGGATAGGAAGAGGCATGAGACGGACGGTTGTTAGGTTTGGGAAACATCACGATACAGGATGTGGGAAGGATTAAGTTCTAGAGCCCGGCAAGGATTGCAAGGGAGGAGGGAGGGCACGTGTGAAGTTGCGGTAGGTAGTGCAGTCGTGGCCGGGAGCCGTGTGGCGTTTAGTGCAGAGTGCGAGGATGATATTCTGTGTAGTGATTGGAGTGCGAAATTCCGATGGTGGTGTGTGGCCCATTACTGGAAGCTAAGAGCAAGGGCAGGAGCGGAGGTATCCGTACGTTCGATGAAGCCAGGCACGGCGTTTCTTTGCAGTAAGCATTGCCGGTGACGAGTGAGTGTGTCCCGGCCACGAGTGCGGAGGAAGGATCAGTGGAGTAGACGGGATTCACGAAGGAAAAGGGCGGTATGTTGGAGCAGGGTTGGGCGGTGAGAATGGATGGCTTTGGTATGGGTATGGGTGGCTATGGCGTCAGTCAAGGTACCGATGACCGACAGTACGAAGAAGATATAACATCTAGACCAGCACAAGCAAAGAAGGCATTCCTGGCGAAGGGAAGTCTACAAGTGTCAAACATAGGGTTTAATTTGAGGATTAAATGTCTGGGTATGCACGACGAGCGTTCAATAAGCACTGTAAGGCTCCTTTTCTCGGCTAACTTCGGTTGAAGAAGTGCATAATTTGTTGTGGGAGATCGTGCAATATTCTCCTTTCAGCTTCTATAGTTCCATGAAGTTCAAATAGACGGCGGCGCTACATGTAGCCTTCCAAATCGAGTCTGTAAAGAAGGTGCATGCAGAGAACTGTCACTGAGTTTCTTCGGGCTGAAAACCAGAGCGTCGCAGATATTAATAGGCGAGTCGTTTTGCGATGCATTTGTCATCATCGGAAGGTCGTGAAAACCTGTCCGGTCTCCCGCTTGTCACACCACTTCTTTTCGGAAGAGAAAGTTCAAAGATGCACTCTCAGCCGGTAAAGTCATGGCTACAGTGTTATGGGGCGCTGAAGGGGTTATTTTGTTTGATGTCCTTCATCATCATGCAATGGAAGTGTGTTGCGCCACCCTCAGGAAACTGAATAAATGACTTCAGCGTGTTTATCGCCACAAAAATTTCTCTACCTTCTCTCACACAACTCTACGCACCCGAAAGCTGCTCACAAAACATGATTGTACTGTACTTTGTCGTCCATCCTACAGCAGAAACTCGCACCTTCCGGCTTCGATGTGTTTGGCCTAGTGAAGGATGCACTACGCGCGAATCAGTACGTGTGAAATGGGAGGTTACTGATGCACCAAGACGATGGGTCCGACATAGTCCAGTAGAGTGGTACCGTGCGGGCGTACAGGTCTACAAGTAAGGCAGCGTAAGGCCGTCCCATTGAACGGAGATCGTATTGAAAAATAGGGTTTTGTAACCAAAGAGTGGAAAAAAATATGGTGAACTGGAATGTTGAATTAAACCAATCTGATCCCGGAGAAAAATGAGTTACACTGTTTCTTGAACGTTTTTAGTTCAACAGCTGGCTGGAGTGGCCGAGCGGCTCTAGGCGCTACAGTCTGGAAGCGCGCGACCGCTACGGTCGCAGGTTCGACTCCTGCCTCGGGCATGGATGTGTGTGACGTCCTTCGGTTAGTTAGGTTTAAGTAGTTCTAAGTTCAAGGAGACTGATGGCCTCAGAAGGTAAGTCCCATAGTGCTCAGAACCATTTGAACCATTTTGTAGTTCAACGTAGCATGGAAGTGAATCATGGACTGTGGGAAAATCGGAAAAGGAGAGTATAGAAGCGTTTGAGATGTGGTATTATAGAAGGACATTACAAATTCAGTGGCCACGTAAGAAAAGAAAGGAGGTGGTTCTCCGCAGAACTGACGAGGAAAGAATATGTAGAAAACACTGAAAGAATGAATGCAGGTGGTGTTAAGACATCAGACAACTTCCATTGCACTAGAGAGAGCTGTGAGAGTGTAAATTGCGCGGGATACGGAGACTGAACTATATCTAAAAATATTTGAGACCGTTAGGTGTAATTGCTGCTCGGAGAGTAATAGGCTAGATAGGAGTAGGGGAATAGCTATTATGGACGCTATGATAATAGTAAAATAGCCACAGGTGTTTTTGTGACCACTCCTTAATGACGCCTCTCGAAAATATCATCATCACATTCATTGAAGGGAACAGACTCCTATTCAATATGCCACACTTAAAGTTACTCGGTATATTCTATGGTGTTTCTTCTCTCAATGGAATCTGATGATGATATTTCCAAATGCGTCTTTAGAAAGAGTTGTCACAAAAATACCTGTGGCTGTTTTACTATTATCATAGCTTCCATAATAGCTATTCCAATACTCTTATGTAGTGTCAACATGGACTGACACCCCATTCGCAGTTTTACATCGCAAATGCAAGCGATGTGAAGAGATTGCCACAGGAGACATAGTCGTGCCGGGCCGCAAACATCGCACCAGTTAGAAGACTAAAGATCCAAAGAATGATGGGTCTTCCGTCGTTCTCAATCATTGAATTTACTGGTTTCTTTAGATCTCCTGTTCAGAAATTGTCACAGCTTCAATACCTTGTTTTATCATTCGGTTTACAAGACGATTCAGTATGTGCCGTCTTTAGTGAACAATCCCCGTAACATTAACAGGCCACGCACCATTGATTTATTACACACGCTTGGATGTTATACAGACTATTATTTGTCCACTTCCAGTCACCATAGCCAGCAGCCATTTACAGTGTGACAGCTATTGAACTATACGAACTGCGGCGTACACACACTTTATTCAACATGGAAACGACTCTACAGATATTGAGATTTAGGTTATGACATGTTCGATATGCCTGCCATCCTTGGCGATGATGTGCGCAGACGAATAGCGAAATTCTCCATGACACGCTGAAGTGTTGGAACATCGATGTTGTCAATGGCCTCCTGAATGGGTGTTTTTAGTTTGACAATGGCTTGGAGTTATTGCTGTACACCTTGTATGCCAGTGGCCTCAGGGTACCCCAGAGCCAGAATGTGTTCCCTAAAGCACTCTCCTGCTCCGATGGGATCGAGCTCCGTCTTGCATGAACTACATTTTGTCGAAATCAGGGTCACTTTGGATGATGGGGATGATATCATCTTCCAAAACCTTCACGTACCGTTCGGTAGTCACGATGCGATCAAGGAATATCGCACTTTCGTATTGCGTGACTGGACATTGCACACCACACAGTCATCTGCTGACACTGAAGAGACTTTTCGGTCTCGAAATGCGAATTATCAGTTCCTCACATGTGCCAATTTTGCCCGTTGACGAACCCATCCAAACGGAAGTGAGCTTCGTCGCTAAACCAGCCCATACTAATTCCCATCATGACCCGCAGCCAACCAAGCAGCTTGAACGTCCTAACTCAAATCGTTCGGAAGTTATGACGATTTTATTTCATATAGTCCAATAACTGTCACCCTGTATTATTCACTGCTCGATAGAGACCTCTGATAGATTTCTCAGTACGTTACGATCTTCAGCTTTCCGTATCGAAGTTTGTCCTGCTTGTTTCATTACGCCGTCAGTTCATTGTAAGCTACATTAAGTCTTTCACTCTCGTAACCTATCAGGAATCCAAAAGAGAATCAGTCCTTTTTCAATCATTACGTCTCTCCATTTGGATTTCGTAGACTCAGATTTTCTGTTTATTCTTGCTGTACGCCAACATGCAACTTCTCCTTTGCTCGTTTGGAAACTTTAATTTTTGAACCGTTTTCGCACGTAACATTCATGTTACGCTTCAATAAGTTGGTAATAGCTACTATAAACTTGAACTATGAACTACGTACATTATTTCTGAAAAATAAGGAAAAAGAAAAGAAACATCTATAGCTGAGTGTGTAGTTAACACGTTAGCTCTGCGTAAAAACTTACACGATTGGTGCTTTGAGGTTGAGAGAACACAGCTGGGATGTGCAGTCTGGTCAAATGTCGTCGCTGGATCAGTTACTTGACTATGCTTTAATGTAAGAATAGTGTCACAACACTAGTTCAACTTCACTTCTTTGCTACAGCTAGCAGACGTGTTATGTTTACCGTGTGTGGAAGGCTACATGAATGAGGTAAGTTGCGAGACATTTATCCACTTAATTACCATTCATCGCAGCGGACAGGAGGGAACGTCTGCACTGTTCACAGTAAGATATACACTGGGATGCACATCTGAGCACATGAGGATGGCTGTCACCTTTCCGAATAGATGTACAAAGCGAAATCAGATATTTTAATTTGTTGAGCAGCCAGAACACGTTATCATTCATCAAATATAAGGGACAGGGGCATTTCTGAAGGACGAGGAGGTGTCATATGTGTATGTATATGTAGACGACCACCATGGGAGTTCACGTACTACAGCTCCTATCTTCACCCCCCCCCCCTCCCCCTTTCCGCTCAGAAACTTAGAAACTTCTGTCTACTATATTAATGACTGTAGGTTTTCTGACCTGTTGACAATATCGCAGACTCACATGATAACTATCACAGATCGCTTGTAATGGCCACCACTTTTGCTTAGGACTCCGACACTCCACCAAAAGATGACACACACACACACACACACACACACACACACACACACACACAGAAAGAGAGAGAGAGAGAGTGGGGGCAGAGAATGGAGAGAGGTGGAATAGTGGAGTAGGAGGAGTGACACTGAAGTGCCGAGAAAGTACGTCAGTGTAGTTATGGGCGTAAGCATAATAATAAGAATGGGAATGAAATTATTTTATATGTAAAGTGGTTTCGTTTTTGACGCATGCAACCAAAAAAAAAAAAAAAAAAACAATCCACCACTGTACAACAGAGTTGGAATTTTGTAATGGATGACTGATCACGCTTTTATCTAAATGCGAATCACATATTCTCAAACTGGGGATTGATTACAGTGTCCAGGTGACAATATTATACCGTAGAGAATAAATAATTTTCGACAGTTGCTGCGGAAAATCGATGGCTGGGTGATTTATTACTGCTATCAGTTACTGCCATCGGCCTCAGCTTCATTAATGTCACTGTGCGAGAGGCATATTTCCCATTTTTCACTTTTATTCGTCAAGGAAATAACACACGCTAGCGAGAATTTAAGCCCGTGTGTGTTGTGTCATTCAGTTCATTCAATATACTGAATGGTAATTGTAGTTTTCTCGGTGACAGAATTATTTATCGCTAAAGTATTGCGATACAAAGCGTAGGCTACAGATGGGCAAGGAAACCTCCTAGTGAGAGTTGAATACAGTTTCTTTTGAAAAAAAAGTGCATCGTGTTCCGTCTATCATGTAACTTTACACTGTATAGAAAGGTCATTATTACTAACAGTTCACCAGTGGTCAAGCCAGAGAATAGGAAATGGTCATGGTCAAATTGAAGGAAACATCTTAAAATTTGTTTGGGGAGAGGACACGAGACATAAATCTGAACTGTCGGATGATGATTGTAGCCCCGTCACTCGCAAACAGGACCTCGGTACCACACCACTGCACTACTTTGACTAAAGTTGACTGTTTGTTTTACAGCCCCATTTTATGATTTGTAAGTATTTTTACGCACCTGGTTCTAATTATAATAAAAGTGTTGATAGAAACGCTGTTGAAATTCTATCTACAATTCACCGTCGTTCTAATAAAAAATGTGTGTAAAATCTTACGGGACTTAACTGCTGAGGTCATCAGTCCCTAAGCTTACACACTACTTAACCTAAATTATCCTAAGGGCAAACACACACACGCCTATGTCCGAAGGAGGACTAAAACCTCCGCCCGGACCAGCCGCACAGTCCATGACTGCAGCGCCCTAGACCGATCGGCTAATCCCATCGCGACCGTTCTACTAAACAATATCAGTTATAGACGGACAGTGAATTATTCCTCTTCCCTTCCCCCTCCTCGATCTTTTCCGAGCTGAGCTACGATTTTGTCTTTTCTGACCTCTGCGTAGACGGGACGAAGGTGTCAAATGTTCTTCCTCTCCGCCTCTGAAAAAAGCTACAGTAAAGTCAAAGCTAGTGTCTTACGCCAGATCAGCGCCGCAGAACGTTCATTTCCAGTGTCATTCATCTGAGTTACGTTCTGAGGTGTAGAACTTCGGCAGACTTCTTCGGCCTTGTGCAGCGAAGAAAGCGAGAATGTCTCTGGTTCGCCTTTTGAATGTTTCACTGACGTATATACGTTGCTGATGTGATATATTTTACCTCAGTTTACGCAGTTTTCGAACAAGTCCGTCTGCGATGCTACCGTTGCGGTCGAAATTGAGGAACGAATATCTCTCTCCTGTCTTTGAGATGATTCATGGGACTATGCCGTTGGCGGCAGGCACGCGCTCCATAAATCCCAGCTGACAGCAGCATGTAGATATGGGCAAAACTTCGTCCGATATAGTATGGGAAAGAGAGAGAGACTGTTACGCTATCGGAATATAGATTGCAATACATCGTATCGAACTGAAGCCTTATTACAGGTGCCTTAAAATTAATTCATGGTTATGTAACTCAGTTTGCAAGTGCTTATCACAGTATTGTAGGAACTCAAACACATTAATGCACAACACTAAATTAAGCAAGTTGAGAATGTGAATTTTTTCAGACGTTTTGGCAGGAGACGCTCATCATTGTGGAAACAGCTAATTTCGAAAATAGAGACAAAATAAATTCTCATTTCGCGTGGATAATGGTCATGATAGGTGGCTGCGATATGGAACTGTCAGTTAATTAATAAAAATATTCATTTTCACACTGAAAATATGGTCGCACGCAGGCAGTTCGCAATAGTTAAATTATATTCATGTAATGTTCTACATTTGAATTGATAAACAGAAACACTGAAAAAAAAAATCACACACACACACAGAGGGAGAGAGAGAGAGAGAGAGAGAGAGAGAGAGAGACAGAGAGAGAGAGGGAGAGGGAGACACACACACACGACTGTTTCTGGAACGTCTTTCGTCACGCGACCCTTAACGGCAAGTGTGCTACGCTCCGATCTGAAAATATCGTCTACTACACAAAATTATGTAACGTTAAGTGCTTTCGTTTCTGCAATGGAGAATACTTCCGTTGGGACCAAGTTTCCTGTAAGAAATGCAGTTAAGTCAACCTTAACAACAATAAGATGAGAAACAACAATATCATTCTTCCCGTTCTACAATTTTACAGAGCAAAAAAAAGATATTCTTGGCATTCATTCATCACATAATTCAACACTTTGCTGTGTATTTGTATCAGAACTCCTTTCGTGACTCATAGCTATGTCTTAACTTTACTGTGACTTAGATTTTAAGTAAGTGTGTACTGTACCTTAACATTACTGTGACTTAAATTTTACACAAATATGTATAAGAAGTTTATCTTTCTAACCTTCTCTTGTTCTATAAATGTCTGCAAAGTGCTTCCTCATTGTGTCACACTATTCATGAGTGGTCCATAAATCCTAATACGCCTTACCTGGAAAACTAATAAACACGAAAAATCCACATAAATCATCACTCTTCAAACTACCTCATAAATCAGAACAAGTGTCAGTTCGAAGTTCCTAATTATACTATTGCCCATCAAATATACCTTCTCAATTCAGAGCCATTTGTACACTATATTTTTCCTGAAGATAATGTCAACAGTTTCTGTTGTTTCATGTTATTTCTCCCTAAAAAACGTACATAGTTATTTTCCTTCAAATAAGTCACGAAAATTTCATTGTGTCGCAAGGTGTCAACAGGTGGTATAATTCTCTCGTCAGAAGTGTCCCTTTGCAAAGTTCTCATTCTCTCAAACAATACAAATCATTCATAATCATTCATTCCTGGTCTTTCATACAGGATAGATTGATAGTAAAAGATTAATAGATAAACAGGTTAGTCAAAGATTATGAAACAGTACTGAAAATTAAAATCGAAAGAATATACTGTAACGGCTGGGGCACCTATGCTCGAGAAACATATATTTACTAAAGATCAGTAAACCCACTAGGGCCTCATTCCTTGGAAATTTTATTGTGAGATAAGTGATGAAGACCTCGCGATTTCTGTGTTCGTATTGTCTTAAGTTCCACAGCGTTTGTGTGTGCAATGTGTCGTATACGGAACGATCCTCCATACACCAAGAAAAGCTTCCTAATCAAATATTTTCCCTTATGAGATAGTCGATGTGATCTAAGCAATACTTTTTGACCTACCTGTAAATTCTTGACGTTGACTCGTGGATTATGCAGCTTCTTTCTTCTGTCTGCAGCTTTCTGGATGTTCTGTAATGCTATACTTACCACTTCATGGTGTTTTTGCAATAGCTCATCTAGAGTCTGTGGTCTATCGATTTCAGGTTGGATTACTGTGTTAATTTGTCTGGAATCATGAACCAGTCTAATTGAATTATCCCTTTTCGTAACCACGTGTATTGGGCTGTTATATGAACTCACAGCAGGTTCGATGATTCCCTGCTCTAACATGGATTGTATTTCCTGTTTGACTTTGTCTCTGGATGTCAATGGGATGACGTATGGTGGTACAAAAAATGTATTATGTTCCTTGACCTTGAATTCATATAGAAAGTTACGTATTGTTTCTGTCTGGTGAGAAAAAACTTCACAATTTGTTTGTAATATTACAAATAACTCATCAGTGCCTGCATTATGATCTACTTCGTTTCGTTAAACTTTCCTTTTAATTAATTGTTCTGTACTAATAGGTTGTTCTGTTTCACAGTAAAACGTAGTGATGTTATCTGTGCTACTATTAGACAAATTCAGTGATTGTTGTGCCTCAAGCGGAAAGAGAAAACGCAGATAATTCACTTCCTCATCCTCCTTTGTTAGCCATCCTTAAAATTTAAGGGTGACTTGCATTTGATTTACTCGTAACATGACTTCAGCATTAGAAAAGTTTAACATTGATTTATATTCACCTAGGAATTCCACACCCAAAATCATTTCTGTTGATAAAAGAGGGACTACGAAGAAATTTGCAGGAATCTCGTGTCCTTGACACCTGAAACCTAAAAAAGCCTATTTGCGTACGTCTACACTCTTTCCTTTAATGATTCCCTTTAATTTGGTTTTTAATAGTGGCAAGGTTGGACAAACAGGTGCCTGTTCACACTTCTTAAACATTGTCTCGCTAATTACATTCACAGGGTTGCCAGAATCAAGTACACCTGAAAGTAGAATATTTCCTACCGAGATTTTTGTAACTGGAGGAGCATACATAATTTCGCTGTTGTCATTTCCTTGTAATCATGTGTCTCTAATGTCCTCCAGTCCAACAAAGTTAACATAATTTGTGTGTCGGCTTTCCGCCGCTACAAACGGTTGGTTTGTAGTCTTTGTTGCTAGTAATTCTTGTACCGGCTCGTATTGCCGTGAATTATTGCTTGGGTTGGGTGGTCTGACTTCTACATTGTCGCCACGCTCTAAATTGGAATTTCTGTGATCCTGCCAATTATGATTTGTCCCCTCATCATAACTGTTTGGTTCTCATCATTGTTATGACCATAATTATCACGTGGGCTCGATGCTTTGTATTCTGCATGAGCACCGCGTTACGAATTGTAATTTGCGTGTCCGCGCCAATTTCGGCTGTCTCTACTGCGACCATTCCTTCTAAAATCATTTTCATTTCCATAACGCCTTTGCTCTCGCGGTCCGCGATCCCTATTACTGTACTGAGACTTCCTATGATCATAAAATAATTTCTCTGGCGTCTATGATCAGTATTATACGGTTGATGCCGCATATCGCCCCGGTCTTCTTCCGCCCTGTACACATGAGGTTCGTCCGAGTTCCATACGCGTTTATGGTCACGCCACGAACTATTAGTTTCCCAATACTGATTACTATTATCTCTTTGTGTGTTTTCATAGTTGTCAAATTCTAATTCTTGCAAAAGAGCTTGGAATGCCTCCAAGTCATCTTTGCACCTACCTACCAAAATTATGTGGCATAATCTGATAGGCAGTTTACAGCACGACTCACGTTTCCTTCATTACGTCCCGCAAACGTGTCATATCGACGAGTAAAGTGGTCAGCATTTCCATAATTAACGCGCTCGTTGTCATTACCAATTTGGTAATTATCGGATCTGCCAGTGTCATTGCTGCAATCGATCTTTTCTTCCATGCTGGCAATCTGTTCCTGTATATTTTTCACGTCACGTTTGTTTTGCTGATTGTCATCTTCCCTTGTTTAAAACGTTGCAGAGACTGAAATTATTCGGTATCCGCAAGCGGTATGGGCTGAGTGTCGTTTGACCTCGTATCTAACCCGCTACTCAGTTCCATCACTTTCATGGATAATTCATCTACCTGTTTAGCTACTGTCGTTAATTGAGTTTCTCTCTTTGAAACTTCATTGCTGGTCTGTAATAGCAATGACTCAACATTTTTCGATAATGACTCTACTTGCAGTTCTTGTTGCGACTTCTGTTGTTTCACTTCAACAATAACAACATTTTGTACATGATCAAGTCGGGATACAAGATTATTAATATCTGATTTGAATTCTTCACATAGTTGACTTTTCAACAGACTGGCCATTTCTTCTAATTTACTATTTAAATTGTCATTCATCTCACCCCGAACAATGTGAGATTGACGTCAATTTCGTTCTGAAGCGATTTGAAATTTATTTGCATTATTGTTGTTAAATTCAGTGAGTTTACTCTCCTGTCTGTCATTAAATTCAGTGTGTTAACTCTCCTGCCTGTAATTAAATTCAGTGAGTTTACTCTCCTGTCTGTTATTAAATTCAGTGTGTATACTTTCCTGTCTGCATTTAAATTCAGTGAGTTTACTCTCCTGTCTGTTATTAAATTCAGTGAGTATACTCTCCTGTCTGTAATTAAATTCAGTGTGTTTACTCTCCTGTCTGTCATTAAATTCAGTGAGTTTACTTTCCTGTCTGTAATTAAATTTAGTGAGTTTACTCTTCTGCCTGTCATTAAATTCAGTGAGTTTACGCTCCTGTCTGTCATTAAATTCAATGAGTTTACTCTCCTGTCTGTCATTAAATTCAGTGAGTTTACTCTCCTGTCTGTCATTAAATTCAATGAGTTTACTGTTCTGTCTGTAGTTAAATTCAGTGAGTTTACTCTCCTGTCTGTCATTAAATTCAATGAGTTTACTCTACTGTATGTAATTAAATTCAGTGAGTTTACTCTCCTGTCTGTCATTAAATTCAATGAGTTTACTCTCCTGTCTGTTATTAAATTCAGTGAGTTTCCTCTCCTGTCTGTCAATAAACTCAATGAGTTTTCTCAGTAATAATTGTAAAACATCATTAGTGGGGCCAGGGAGTTTACTCTCCTGTCAGTTATTAAATTCAATGAGTTTACTCTCCTGTCTGTCATTAAATTCAATGAGTTTTCTCAGTAATAATTGTAAAACATCATTACTGGGGGCTGGGAGTACAATGTTACTCTTCTCTGTTAAAGCAGAAGCAATACCTGCATTTCGCTAATTCGTCTACTTGCAGTTCTGGAATTTCTCATAATGAGTTTGGTTTGCGTCACTGTATTGTCATGTACTAAGGCGCGTGTAGCACACAGTTGTTCATCACGCATTGTTGGCTAATGATCGCCTATATTCCGATTCTCTGCAGTATTATTCGAAAATTCCCAGATCTCAATATTCTCAAAAGAATTTTCTACTCTCTGTTCCAAATTTTCGGAAACTGCGTTTGAAACCGCTCCTACATTCATGTTCACAACCGTATCGACATTCGCGTTTGCAGTAGCATCTGCATTATTTTCCATTTTCTTTTGTGCTCACATCGTCATTGTCGCAATACGAACGAAAACATGTCACTAAAATACATCGCTATCCTAAAAATACCACTGTTCACTTAACTATTACACAATGCACCAAAAAATTCAAAGACGAAACTACTGAAATAAAATTTTGTGTCAATGCAAAGCAGTGCGCAAGCTATCAAAATGCTGTGCCGCCACTAATGATTACTGTTGCGTAATCTTGCAGTTGGCAGTAGAAAGACAAAGCATATCTAACTATGAATCATCCAAAAAAAAAAGTATCCTGGCAGGCATGTCGACAGGTGAGAGTCGCAAGCTCTATCTTCTTATCTCGTGTTTTCTACTGAAAATCTCGTGCTTGTACTCTTGTTACCTTTACTATTACAGATATAGCCTAAACATTTTTAATTTGTCCTGTGCGTAACAAATAACTTACTTGGTCTTTCTGATGCCACTGGTTGATCTGCTGCATTCCATTATTTAACAAAAACATAAAAAAAACTATTATACATGTTGAGTGTAATGCATGCTCTGTATGGCGGCTCCTGCTGTTTCTGTGGCTGCTGCTGCTTACTACAACTACAGATAATTCAAGTGAAAGGGTTTGGTCAAATCTAAACTTGATAAATGGTAACCCACACACGTAATTCATTTTTTTTAAAAAAAACTATGTTCTGAAAGCGAATATTTCTCATTCAATTAACAAAACGCTAGAATCTCTTTGAACAATCGCTTCATATGTAAATCTGCCTCCAGTGGCATTAAAGCAATACTACACTCCTGGAAATTGAAATAAGAACACCTTGAATTCATTGTCCCAGGAAGGGGAAATTTTATTGACACATTCCTGGGGACAGATACATCACATGATCACACTGACAGAACTACAGGCACATAGACACAGGCAACAGAGCATGCACAATGTCGGCACTAGTACAGTGTATATACACCTTTAGCAGCAATGCAGGCTGCTATTCTCCCATGGAGACGATCGTAGAGATGCTGGATGTAGTCCTGTGGAACGGCTTGCCATGCCATTTCCACCTGGCGCCTCAGTTGGACCAGCGTTCTTGCTGGACGTGCAGACCGCGTGAGACGACGCTTCATCCAGTCCCAAACATGCTCAATGGGGGACAGATCCGGAGATCTTGCTGGCCAGGGTAGTTGACTTACACCTTCTAGAGCACGTTGGGTGGCATGGGATACATGCGGATGTGCATTGTCCTGTTGGAACAGCAAGTTCCCTTGCCGGTCTAGGAATGGTAGAACGATGGGTTCGATGACGGTTTGGATGTACCATGCACTATTCAGTGTCCTCTCAACGATCACCAGAGGTGTACGGCCAGTGTAGGAGATCGCTCCCCACACCATGATGCCGGGTGTTGGCCCTGTGTGCCTTGGTCGTATGCAGTCCTGATTGTGGCGCTCATCTGCACGGCGCCAAACACGCATACGACCATCATTGGCACCAAGGCAGAAGCGACTCTCATCGCTGAAGACGACACGTCTCCATTCGTCCCTCCATTCACGCCTGTCGCGACACCACTGGAGGCGGGCTGCACGATGTTGGGGCGTGAGCGGAAGACGGCATAACGGTGTGTGGGACCGTAGCCCAGCTTCATGGAGACGGTTGCGAATGTTCCTCGCCGATACCCCAGGAGCAACAGTGTCCCTAATTTGCTGGGAAGTGGTGGTGCGGTCCCCTACGACACTGCGTAGGATGCTACGGTCTTGGCGTGCATCCGTGCATCGCTGCGGTCCGGTCCCAGGTCGACGGGCACATGCACCTTCCGCCGACCACTGGCGACAACATCGATGTACTGTGGAGACCTCACGCCCCACGTGTTGAGCAATTCGGCGGTACGTCCACCCGGCCTCCCGCATGCCCACTATACGCCCTCGCTCAAAGTCCGTCAACTGCACATACGGTTCTCGTCCACGCTGTCGCGGTATGCTACCAGTGTTAAAGACTGCGATGGAGCTCCGTATGCCACGGGAAACTGGCTGACACTGACGGTGGTGGTGCACAAATGCTGTGCAGCTAGCGCCATTCGACAGCCAACACCGCGGTTCCTGGTGTGTCTGCTGTGCCGTGCGTGTGATCATTGCTTGTACAGCCCTCTCGCAGTGTCCGGAGCAAGTATGGTGGGACTGACACACCGGCGTCAATATGTTCTTTTTTCCATTTCCAGGAGTGTACAAATTAATCAAACTCTTGAGACAGACTGAAATACTTCTCAGTTAAATGCATAGTGAAACATTTCCCTGACAATTACAAAAGAAATCAATGAAAAAAATCAATATTTAATCTATTCGCCTAACAATGGTTTCCCTTAAGAATTCAACTCCTATCATTATCAAAATTACTGTCACATACACAAACCCGTTTCATTAAATTAATAATCACACTGCAAATTATAAAAAATATCAACTCACTACCAAATCCTGTATCGCTGCTGGCGGACACAGCAGTACGGCAGTTCGGCGACGATCCCTTGCCCTCAAATGTGCGCACCACAGCAGGTCGTCTTCTACACTGGCTTCAAAATTGCCACTAGTCAATCTGTGCACTGCGAAGCGTGACAACAATATCTTAGATTCCAGAGCTTGTGTATGCGTACTGTAGCCAACCTTTACATCCTAAGAGAGTATTGCCAACTCTTACTACTGTACGATGAACTCTCTTGGTCTGACCATTAGCCTGCAGGTGTCACGTGCTCATTCTCAATTTCTTTACACGCAACAACTTGCATAACTGTTTCATCAAATCCGACATAAAGTTTCTCCCTATCTGTAATTATACTTTCAGGTGTTCTGAACTTCAATGTCGATTGATGTAGCATGGCATGAGCCACAGTTTCGACTCGCTGGTATGGAATAGCACAGACACATAGAGCGAAAAATGGTCTATTGTTGTTGAAACATAGTGATTACCCGCTGGTGTTTGCACAAATGGTCCCAAGATATCTAAGCCAAGTAATTGATAAGGCCTATCTACTTCCAGTTGTCGTTCCAACACAATTTTTTGATGACTCAATTCTGCCAATTGAGCACACAGAATGCAATACTGTAGGTACTGATCGACATCTTGCCTATGTGTTGCCCACCAATAATTCTGTGATACCCTCCTATCTATTGTTCTTCGACCTGGATGACCAGAAAACATTGAATCATGTGCCTGCCTTAAAATATCGCTTCGCAATTTTCCTGGCACGTGAGGCGTTGCTCTTGGGGGACGAAAATAAAAAGAATATTTTTTTTATGTCGAAAAAGTGAATAATTTGGAGGGCCACTTGGCAACAGAATCAGGGATTGATTATACTATTATAATAACATACGTTGAGCATTACATACCTGAATAAGAACAGCATATTGATATATATTTGAGATCGTTCAGAAGAAACATTATCATTTCTGTGCATTTTTATAGTCGCTATGTAGCCATACCCAGAACAACACTAAGGGACCAGAAGATTTATAGACTATAAAAGAAATGCAACGCTACACCAAAAAAATTGGTTCAGAAATAATAGGAAAACGATAATGTTCCTTCGGCCTCATGCTGCATTCGGCCCATCAGCGTGATTCTAATTTCTGGTGATGAAGTAACACAAAATAATTATCCTTCAGGTAAATAAGGAGATAGAAATCATCAAGGTTAATTTACTAAAATAAGCACACTTATCTTTAACAAGCGTTTTTTTTAATGCTACGTACCATTTCATATTAAATTACAATAGATGACCATTGTGGTTAAATACTTTATACATAACAGTCAAAATGTCCTCTTGATGCTGTCTTTTTGTTATCAGTTACAAGAAACTACATGTTTTCTGATTGGAAAAAATAACAATTACCATATTCACTCAATATTTTCACATAAAAATAAAATACAGTTGTGGAATGAAGCAAGTCCGCATCCGCCTTTCATAGAATACAAACAGTAAAAGGTGAGGCGCTGAAGGCTCATTCGTCTTGAAACAACAGAATTCTTTTTTATACTATTAATCGATACATGTACATAGAGATTTGCAGGCACCACGCAAGAACGGCAAAGATAAAGAATAATAGACTCTGTCGCTGCTATGTGATGGTTCATTTCTTTTACTTTACAATTGTTCGATAACTTTAGGCCATCACGCATTTACTATTGAGCCTATATTAATGATTGTGAGGCGAAAATTACTAATATTGCACTGCCTCCCATGAGGGGGGGAAGGAATACCAAAGGTATTACTTTCATCCTCATGCCCATTGGAATATTTGTAATTTTCAGGTGTAACATACAGGTTATTAAAAGTTTCATTTCACATTCACTCCATAATAAGAGAATTAACGTTTGAATTTGTAATTAGTGACGGTGAATCATTGTGAACTTGTTCAGTGTTCCTATCAGTGTTTGCATGGCTTCAGTCTTTCTTGATGATTCTTAAAATTAAGGCTATAAGTACACAAATTTACAAAATGTATAAGGAAATAGAGTCACACTTCACTTTTCATGGTTGCAAAAGTAATTTGACTATGACGACTGGTACACAACTTTCTGTTTTGACCGTGTTCATTATATTGTCATCGTCTTGTCGACTGATTGCCTTGTCCATTGTCGCACTTACATATACATTTATTTTCGTCGCACATACACTATTTATGATAGACTTGGTTTGTAGAGCGGCCACTGGTGATGGCTTCGACAAGGAAGTCCATATCTTTCACTCTCAGGGCTCGAGTGTGGCTCTCTGAATTACTGCACGTAAGAAACAGATAAAATATCTTATATTAGAATAGCTTACAAAATTAATTTTATATACATGTGGGATGGGATATAGGAAGGATTGGATCCTTTGACGTAGTTTAGTGTGCTTATTTTCATTCGTATCGTGACCTCTCGTTAAAGGTTACGTTTCAACAGTGTTCAGAGGTGACCTTGTGACTTATCTCTGCGTACAATCAGTCATTATACTAATTACGCTAACTTCTCTATCTTAGAGTCTCTCAGAAGGTTTTCAGTATTGGATGTGAATGTTTTTGCTACAGAATATACGCACAGCAGCTGCTGTTGGCGGTTGAACGTTTACATTATTTCGTCACATGGTGGCGGTCCGCCTCCAATGTTGCGAGCAATCTTGAAATTAAGTCTGTGCGCGCGCACGTGAGCGGAGCTTTGTTGCGGAGCGTTGATATCGCGTTTGAGATGCCGTGCGTCGCTTTTGTTCGGCGGATCGTGGCTTTGTGGTTTTTAGATTGCTGGAGGGAGCTTCTGCCACCGAAACTGCCTCACATCACTTCCTGTCCACTATCCAATTACGGATTCACAGGTAAGTGATAGCTACCGCTGCAACTGTATGTGTGGAATGACACTGATTATTACACACTGCACACATCAATGAATTTTTCACACATATGGTGCAGTAGAATACTGCCACTGAAAATCGTCGAACTTTAAAACTTCTTTTGCACTGTGGTGAACGTCTGCATGAACGGTGTATTAAAAGAAATTCCCGCTTCATAACATCACACGGTGTTTACAAGTTGATTTACATACTAATATTTACAAGAGTTGATTTAAATCGATAAATAATCTAATTGACCGCATTGATTCAGAACAATTGTTTCTTAATTAGCCTTTTTTTATTTATGCCTACTGACATAGGTAAGCTATTATAAGTCCTTTTTCTTTCACCAAATTCATTCCAATCTCCTTTACAAATTAATTTCATTGATAGTAATCTTTATCACACTTGCTTATTCATTTTGTAGGCTCAATACATTTTCTTTAATGCTCATCTTATTTAGTGACTTGTGAGGGGAGCTTCATTTATGTCAAAGTTTCTCTCGTGTGTGTTTGTCTTTAAAGAAAGTTCGAGGACAGATTTGAAAATAGCAAATCCGCCTCTGGATTTCGTGTAGAAATACAAACAGTCGAAAAAGAAAAGTGGGAAAAAGTGGGCCTACTGGCTGATCGTCGACAGAATTTAAATTACTCCTCAACCAGGTCGAAAATTTAATTTACATTTCCCATTACAAAAGCAATATGTGCGTCGTGAACCTACTCATTTTTACACGTAGTGCCTCACTTCCCAAGCACACGTGCATCTTTACAAGTTGATCCTGGGGAGTGGATAGGATCAAGGATCTTAAAGGATTTGCACATATGAAAGGGGTTCAATAATCTCATAATCACAGAGAAAACAATAAATATTGCAGTACGCACTTAAAATTTATCACTTCATGCATGTATATCTAATATCTTGCTGCAGCTTGCTTACTACTCTTTGTTCATTTCTTAGACTAAGTCAAGTTTATACATTACACATTTGGGTATTAATTATCATTTGTATATATAAGCCTCTCACTAGAGTGTTGTTTGCTGGTGTCGCGACCTGTGAAGCTTGGGCGAGATTCTCATTCTATTTGCTGCTAGCTTGTGAACTTGCAGTATCGCTAATTCTCAATAGTTCCATGAAGTTGCCATAATAAACCATGTTACTCATATGTTCTTTTACTCAGCTTGTTTATAGTCTGGACTCATCTTACTTTGCGTTACATAATAAACTTCCTTTTTTATTCCATCAGGCTTTTACTTAAGGTTAACGTCAGGCCTTTTTAGAACAATTGCACTGCGTTATCAGTCTGTTCATGCTTAATCCTAGGTATCTGTTAACTTCAAAGAGATGTTATTTTATCGTTGGCACAGTACTCTGCTGGAACTTACAAGTTACATCTACCGACTGTTTTGCGCTAACAGGTGGTGCCTTATTTACGTCACATTTGAAAATAGGGAATAACATCATGGAATCGAATCTTTTCACACAACTTTCCTCTTTTGTCTGGACGTTTAAGTATTTCCTTTTAAAACAGGCCATTAATTTGTCCTCGGTTAAATTTCACTTACTAATACTAAGCACATATAATCATCATCTTCATATTACTCTTTACCGAGAGTAGTGCATTATTCGCTCCTTCCTGCTCATCTTAAAATTACTGTTTAGCGAGAGAAGTGCATTATTCGCTCCTTCCTCTTTCCTTCTTTTAGTACCTCAGGGCTAATTAATACCTCTAAAGTACATCATTTTTCTTACATACTAACTTATAACTAAAATTGAAAATCGCCTCTAGGATATTTCCTCCTGTTTACATAAAGATTATTTATATAAATACTTGTTTACGACGTATTCTGTGTTTTATTTTCCAGAGATGTTGTTTTAATACATGAGGTTTCCTTTTAGCACCGGTTGACGTCCGTAGTTAGTTCAGTTTCGTTCTTGTCACTCATTGGTTAATCCTGATCTCCAATACATTAGAATTTTCTTACAGCTGAAATTAACTTAATTCCTGGCGCTAAAAATTTTCTTAAATCATGATGGTGGAAGAATCCTTTGTTTTTATTCGTGGCAGGGTCAGATTTACAAATAGCTACCAATGTGTGGTTTGCTCATTATCACAAAGGGACCTTCATAAATGTGTTGCCACGATTCTTCTTTAACAGTAGGGATGGTTTAAAGTGAGTCCTCACTAATACCTTTTCTCCTTCTATGAAATCGATAACTCTGTTTACCTTCATATCAAATGCCTTTTTTCGGAGATTAGCATACATTGTCAATGATATGAGAGGTTGCCTGATTTTTTCGTCTAGGTCCAATTCGTTGTCTTGTAACTTTGAAAGGGGGTCTATCCATTCATTCCTTTCTTTTCATCTTGACGTTAACTCATGTGGCGTGAATCCGATCGACAGACGAGGAAGGTGATTTACGATCTATTCGAAAGGTGTTTCGAAATCTACCCACTTAGATTGCTTCGGAATGTACGTCCTTATAAGTCGGTTAAATTATTTGAAGATTCTTTCTGTCGATTCGATGAAACAAGGATATCAAAATTTGTTTGATTCCATGGCCAGCAAGAAATGCACGCCACGGGCGTGATTTGAAATTTGAAGCATTATCGGACAAGATTGACTCTGGAACCCCTAATCGTGGGAAATAATCATTTTCAATGCGACGAATTATCGGATTTCCACAAGAAGATTTCACTGCGTACAGCCTTATGTGCTTAGATAAATTGTCCGGGATTGCTACTAAGCATTTAGCGCCTCCCCTACCGGTGGTTAGTGGACCTGCCAAATCAATACTAAGAAGCTGGTTTGGCCTTTCAGCAATTATTGGATTTAGTGGGATTGAAGTAGAAATGTTTAAGGATTTTGCCTTTTAGCAGATGACACAGTTTCTCAATAATTTATGGATTCTCTGATGTAGATTCGGAACATAACACTAAGTCGAGATTTTCCTTTAAAATTTTTCTGGTCCGTAGTGACCCCGTGAAATGTGAGTATACCACAGAAGATGTTCAATGTCATTTCGAGGGATGCAAACACACAACCTCTCAGATGACTCAGACGTCTTATGAAATAGGACTTGGTTATGAACTTTATAAAACTTGGACAACTTGTGAGCCGGATTTTCCTGAAGAATTTGTCTAACCTTTTTCCATTTTGGATCTGTATTTTGAAGAATCTGAATCTGCCTACGTAACTGAAGAAAATACTTTCTGTGAATTAATCTTTCAGTAACAAAACTTTATAATTAGACATTTGTTCCACCAGTTCGCTGGTTTCAGGTAAGCCCTCAGGTGAGCGAGAAAGTGCGTTTGCTATATCTTTACCTTTTATACACTCCTGGAAATGGAAAAAAGAACACATTGACGCCGGTGTGTCAGACCCACCATACTTGCTCCGGACACTGCGAGAGGGCTGTACAAGCAATGATCACACGCACGGCACAGCGGACACACCAGGAACCTCGTTGTTGGCCGTCGAATGGCGGTAGCTGCGCAGCATTTGTGCTCCGCGCCGTCAGTGTCAGCCAGTTTGCCGTGGCATACGGAGCTCCATCGCAGTCCTTAACACTGGTAGCATGCCGCGACAGCGTGGACGTGAACCGTATGTGCAGTTCACGGAGTTTGAGCGAGGGCGTATAGTGGGCATGCGGGAGGCCGGGTGGACGTACCGCCGAATTGTTCAAGACGTGGGGCGTGAGGTCTCCACAGTACATCGATGTTGTCGCCAGTGGTCGGCGGAAGGTGCACGTGCCCGTTGACCTGGGACCGGACCGCAGCGACGCACAGATGCACGCCAAGACCGTAGGATCCTACGCAGTGCCGTAGGGGACCGCACCGCCACTTCCCAGCAAATTAGGGACACTGTTGCTCCTGGGGTATCGGCGAGGACCATTCGCAACCGTCTCCATGAAGCTGGGCTACGGTCCTGCACACCGTTAGGCCATCTTCCGCTCACGCCCCAACATCGTGCAGCCTGCCTCCAGTGGTGTCTCGACAGGCGTGAATGGAGGGACGAATGGAGACGTGTCGTCTTCAGCGATGAGAGTCGCTTCTGCCTTGGTGCCAATGATGGTCGTATGCGTGTTTGGCGCCGTGCACGTGAGCACCACAATCAGGACTGCATACGACCGAGGCACACAGGGCCAACACCCGGCATCATGGTGTGGGGAGCGATCTCCTACACTGGCCATACACCTCTGGTGATCGTCGAGGGGACACTGAATAGTGCACGGTACATCCAAACCGTCATCGAACCCATCGTTCTACCATTCCTAGACCGGCAAGGGAACTTGCTGTCCCAACAGGACAATGCACATCCGCATGTATCCCGTGCCACCCAACGTGCTCTAGAAGGTGTAAGTCAACTACCCTGGCCAGCAAGATCTCCGGATCTGTCCCCCATTGAGCATGTTTGGGACTGGATGAAGCGTCGTCTCACGCGGTCTGCAAGTCCAGCACGAACGCTGGTCCAACTGAGACGCCAGGTGGATATGGCATGGCAAGCCATTCCACAGACTACATCCAGCATCTCTACGATCGTCTCCATGGGAGAATAGCAGCCTGCATTGCTGCGAAAGGTGGATATACACTGTACTAGTGCCGACATTGTGCATGCTCTGTTGCCTGTGTCTCTGTGCCTGTGGTTCTGTTAGTGTGATCATGTGATGTAACTGACCCCAGGAATGTGTGAATAAAGTTTCCCCTTCCTGGGACAATGAATTCACTGTGTTGTTATTTCAATTTCTAGGAGTGTATATATAATGTCAAAGTCATATTCCAGCAGGAATAAGCACCGTCGAGTAAGACGGGGATGTTGCAACTTGCATGAAAGGAGGAATGATAAGGCTTGATGGTCTGAATAGACTTTAATTTTTCTTCCATAGGTATAATAGTTAAATCGCCTAAAAGTCATATTACGGCGGGTGCCTCCAACTCCGTAACCGAATAAGACCTTTCACACTCAGATAACACTCGACTCGCAAAGCTAATCACTTGGATTTGCTCGTGTCCATTTACTAAGGAATCTGGAAAAGACAAGCGCCGATACCCACAAAGGAAGCGTCTGCAGTAATCCAAAATTCCTTATCCAACTGAGGATGATGGAGAATGTTACTGTTAACCAGACTGTCTTTAATTTTCTGAAATCCGTCTTGGCATTCCGGCGTCCAATCCCAATGTGAATTCTTTTTTAAAAGGTTGTGAAGAGCGGGATTGTTCAATACCTGATTGGGAACAAAATGTCTGAAAAATGACGTAAGAGCGATAAATCCTTTCAGTTGCCTTTTTGTAACAGGGGTAGGAAAGTTTTGTATAGCAGACAATTTTTCCGGGTCAGGTTTAATTCCTTCAGGGGTGATGATGTGTCCTACAAATTTAATTTCACTTTTTCCAAACTTGGATTTCTTAAGATTTGCTGTAACACCATACTCTCTGAATCGTTGAAATACCTTTTGCAGAAGGGCCACATGATCTTCCCAATTTTTCGATGCTACAAGAACGTCATCCACATAGACTGTTACCTCATCTAAAAGTTATCTCCCTGGCTCGATTTTTTCACCTTACCGTTTTGAAATAACCTCTATTTTTGACTCTACTTGTGTGTCAATTTGTAGCCTCATGGTCGTGATCTGACTACTGATTTGGCTTTGGACATTACCCAAGAGGGTATTGAAATCAGCTGTTGTATCTGCCTTTAGTTCGGCCTTTACTGAATTTAACCGTGTATTTAGGTCATTTATCTCCGTTTGCAGATCTGTTTTTACTGAATATAGTCTGTTTTTACTGAATTTATATCTGTTTTTACTGAATTTATTTCTGCTTTTACTGAATTTATGTCTGCTTTTATTGAATTGCACAGATTTGTAAGGACTTGATTTTTATTATGCCGTCTTTCGGCCTTCTCGTTTCCTTCGCGGGCCTTTTCATCTAATTTTTCCTGCTTTTCACGTTCCTGTCTTTGCGCTTCTCCCTGACTTTGACTTTCGAACTTTCGTTCCATTATTGCTTCGATCATTGCGGCCAAGTAATTTTTTGCAAAAGCGGGAATAGTTTGCACACTAGGACCAGCTTCTAAAACTTCGGTCGAGGCTGCTTCTGCCTCCGCTCGTGTACCTATCGCGCGTGATCGTAATGGATAGTGAGGTCCATTCGCATCACCGCTGTCGTCTGCTTTTGTTTGTATCCGCTGTTTACCGTCAGCCATGTTCATGAATTATTTGTCAAACGTCAAAATGCTACAGATATTGTTTGTCACTGCTGTCAGTCGTTTGTCTGTGACGTAGTGCTATGGCTTACTGGGACCTAAGATGAAATTTTAACTCTGGGTAACAACTGACGTTTATGTACGCCAAGAAGACAAGATGGTTCTTACTAATTACAAACAAACGAAATATCACACGTTTTACCAGTTTTGAGCCTAATTATCCGACATATCGTAATTTTTTTTATGCACTGACAACAATGGTACACTTTCACTGAATTTAACAACTTAAGAATGGACTATGGACAAATTGAAATAAAGCTGTTTCAAGGCAACGAAAGACAGGTTTACGTTCTGATCAACTCGAAAGATGCAACATCACTACGAAAGCTTGGCTACTGCGTATAGAAATTTCACTTACTATGGCTGTCTTGATGGTGATACGGCTGGATACTCGCGTTTTTTGGCAATTTCATCAATCGTTCTTCTGAATTAATTAAAAGGTTTTCCCACTTCTCTTTCTCGGTTGAATTGAATCCACATGAAAAAAATGAAACAATTAATAGAACAAGCACTGAAAAATTTTTAAACACATACATGAAATGATTTTTGATCAAGTCCCTGTTCAGGCGCCAAGTGTAGCCTTGCTGTTGGAGGACGAAAATAAAAAGAATTGTTACTTTTTTTTAATGTCGACAAAGTGAATATTTTGGTGGGCCACTTGGCAACAGAATCAGGGATTGATTACACTCTTATAGTAACATACGTTGAGCATTAAATACCTGAATAAGAGCAGCATATTGATATATATTTGAGATCGTTCGGAAGAAAAATTATCATTTCTGTGCATTTTTATTGTCGCGATGTAGTCATACCCAAAACAACACTAAGGGACCAGAAGATTTATAGACTTCAAAAGAAATGCAACACTACACCAAAAAGTTGGTTCAGAAATAATAGGAAAACGATAATGTTCCTTCTGCGTCATGTTGCGTTCGGCCCATCAGCGTGATCGTAATTTCTGGTGATGAAGTAACACAAAATAATTATCCTTCAGGTAAATAAGGAGATGGAAATCATCAAGGTTAATTTACTAAAATAAGCACACTTATCTTTAAAAAGCGTTTTTTTAATGCTACGTACCATTTCATATTAAATTACAATAGATGACCATTGTGGTTAAATACTTTATACATAACAGTCAAAATGTCCTCTTGATTCTGTCTTTTCGTAATCAGTTACAAGAAACTACATGTTTTCTGATTGGAAAAAATAACAATTAGCATATTCACTCAATATTTTCACAAAAATAATGAATAATAGACTCTGTCGCTGGTATGCGATGGTTCATTTCTTTTAGTTTACAATTGTTCGATAACTTTAGACCATCACGCATTTATTATTGAGCGTATATTAACGTTTGTGAGGCGACAATTACTAATACTGCATACGACTTTGCGTGGACCGTTCCTAGTTTTATGGTACAATATCCCGACTTCCACGCCGAACTGTCGCTGTGACGTCAATCGTTGACAATCTGTGTCAGCGGTTTGTGCCTCCCCCCATTCGTTCTCATTTTTTCCTGTGCGTTCCATGGCGCATACTTTACGACTGAGACCATCTGCGTTTCCGTGCGATTTACCCAGTCGATGAATCACATCAAAATCCTACTCACTAAGACACAAAGCCCACTTAGTTAATCTACTCATTGGGTCTTTAAGCCCTAACAACCACTTAGGTGCTGCATGGTCAGTAATCACCTTGAAACGTCATCCACACAAATAACACCGGAAGTAGGTTATTCCGAAAATTAATGCTAATAACTCCTTCTCCGTTGTTGAGTAATTTTTTCTGCATTGTTTAGCTGTCTGGAAGCATATGCTATCAGGTGTTACTGCCCATCTATTTCCTGAGATAATACAATACCCAAAGCAAAACTGCTAGAGTCACAAGATAATACAAAATGTTTACTAAAATCTGGAAAAGCCAAAACCGAACTAGATGTTAACAAATTTTTTGACTTTTGAAAAGCCTCTTCGCATTCTGCTGACCAATGAAATTTTGCTCCCTTCTTCAACAACTGCGTCAGGGGCCTTGCAATTTCCGCTAATTTTGGAATATACCTCCTGTAAAAATTAGCAAGACCTAAATATGACTGCAACTCTTTTACTTTTGTGTCCGAAAATTCATTACCACCTCTACAAGTTTTGGATCCGTGCGGACACCTTCCTGTCCTATAATATGACCTAAATAACGGACTTCTTGCAAAAAAAATGACATTTTTCCATATGAAGAGTTAACCACGCTGCTTTCACATGATTGAAAACTTCGCGCAAACAGCGCACATGTTCTTGCACGTCCTTTGAGAAAACAAATGTCGTCCAAATATACCATACACTGATTAGGTTTCACCCCTCGTAAGATGCTCTCTAGTAACCATTGGAAGGTTGCTGGAGCATCAATACTGAAAGCCACAACCTTTTTCCTTCTATCTCCTGTACGTAGGACACGCTATGGCCCGTAAAACACTTCATTTTATCCAGCGCCTCATTCTCAGACAAAGGTTCAACGACACACAACGAATTTAGTTGCACACTAGCTCCAACATCTGCCCAGATTATTTTCCCCACTCTTCGGTATTGTATCCCACGAGTTAACCCTGAGGGAACTTGCACACTGTTTAGGTGGCCCACCCAATGTGTGGGCGGTTCCTTGTAACAGTAATGGTTATTCGACCACCGAACTTAGGCGAAACTGTATTCCATGCAGTTCTACTGTACATCGTCCCAGGTTAACTTTTGCTTGATGCGCAACCAGGAAATCCAATCCGAAAATGACATGATAGCTGCTGCCAACAACTGGAAGAACTTCTACCTTCACCTGGAAGTTCCTCATTTCCACTTGGAAGTTTAACACCGCTGATCCGAGTGACTTCACCTGTCCCCCACCCACGCTACTTAACGCCCAGCATGGTGGTTTTAATTATACTTTACCGAGTACATTTCTACTCGCCACAGATACGTGACATCCGGTATCCAATAAAAATTTGCAGTTGGCTGGAGTGGCTGAGCAGTTCTAGGCGTTAGAGTGTGGAACCGCGCGACCGCTGTGGTCGCAGGTTCGAATCCTGCCTCGGGCATGGGTGTGTGTGATGTCTGTAGGTTAGTTAGGTTTGAGTAGTTGTAAGTTCCAGGGGACTGATGACATCAGAAGTTAAGTCCCATAGTGCTCAGAGCCATTTGAACCAAAAATCTACACAGTCTGCCCCTCACCAAGCCGGTCAGAAAAAAATCTGCCACTGATTCTGCACCAGCATTAATCCTTACCGGGGGTGTTGCACAGTGGACACACCACACCCTGCCCTGTTTAACTGAGGCCCACCTTGCGGTTTCCTATCATGTTTCTGCCTGGACCCATTGCAATTACGCTCCCGATGACCCAAACGTCAGCATTTCCTGCACTGCACTTCCTTTCAATCGCGTCTAATGTGTCCCATCCGACCACATCTGAATCATTTTATTTCTGCATTAAACACTGCTTTCCTGTCCCGTGTCTTTGTTACTGCTTCAACTTCCTCTAACACCACAACGATTCCGACTGCCTCATTGAGAGTCTTAGGGACTTCCATCCTAATCTTGTGGGTGGTTTCCTTGCAAAAATTAGTCTAGTGCCCTCTGCTCAGCTTTCTGTAGAATGGCTTCATTAACCCTATTGGAACCCATTAGCTCATAGATATTAACATTAATTTTTCGAATTCGATCTACAAAAGCTGCTACTGATTCCCCATTCCTTTGATAAATTTTATTCAATTGTTCCCGATAATATCTAGACGTATTTTTCCTCCAATATCTTTCTAGCAACCCTTTTTAGAATACTTTAAATGTCCGAGCATCCCTTAATTCTTCATGGCATGCAACGTACGCTCTGGCATCCCCAGTTACGTTCAACTTAGTCACACGCAAAAGTGTTTCTGCACCCCAATTTCCCAATTTAGCGGCCATGCTAAGGTTTTCAAAAAAAATCATAACATCCTCTGCAGCTTTTCCCGAGAAAGGGGTGACATAAAACGCAGTGTTAGTGTCAAGAATTAAGAGGAAACCGTTCCTTGCTCGCTTCTTTAGACCGAGCAAGCTCTATCTCCAATTCCAACACTCGCTCAAGTACCTGCTGAACAGCCACCTCAGCTGACACAGACTGTCACATCACTACCAGCTATCGAATCAAGACCACAGTAAGCCCAGAAAGAACAACAGGAATAGAACATAGACTATGCTACAGGTTCAGACAAACCACCAAACGAAAATTTGGCACTTACTTGTCATGTTGCAGGAGTTGCTGTTCCATTGTTGCCCTTCTCAGGTGCCACATATCCTCGTCGATTGCGAGCCGCAATTTCCTCCAAATCCAAGGAGAAGATCACTAATGTCACCAATTGCTACAGGACTGTGTGATGCGCAGGTTGCCCGACTGACACCACTTGTAATAGGATGACCGGAGGGGGTGATGTGGTCGGGGTTGTAGTGCGTGGCTGGGTAGAAGAAGGTGGCTGCTTTTAGCAATCTTCCTTTTAATTGTTGGTTCTTCCAATACTTTATCGGGTACCTCATCAGCACCGCTCATGTTGTGGTGGGGACATGCTGATGGGCGCAGCCCGGGGAACGAGACGCCGTGCTCGGTCAGCGGCTGCGCAGGCAGTAGGAGGTTAGCAGCACGAGGACCAGCCCAGCTCGCCTCCTGCAGACGCTGCGGCTCGTGACGACGCCGGGAGTCGCCGGTGCAGCAGCGGGCAACGTCCTCCGACGGCCGGTCGTTGGGGACAACATCACTGATGACGACGACGTAACAGCGATCGAACGCCCAATCGGTCAAACTGATGCTGATGCTCACCTCTGATGCCCTTAAATAGTGAAGACCGTTGCTGAATCTGCCGGTTAGGCGGCGCTGTGTTTATTAGAATGTTCTCGACGAGTTGGCTAACGCAACCACGCCACACGCGGCCCGCGCCTCTATAATTCTGCTAATGCAGCGTTCTGGCTGTTGATGGCTGCCACAGACGTACACACATACCGACGCTTGTTGCAAAACTGTGTCACCTGCATAACGCGCCGGCCAGCCTTCGTCCGCCGTCTACCGCGCACTGAGACACACTAAATCACAATTTCACACCATATTTCCTTAAAATAATCCCTTGTCCTCTACACACAGTTCCATATACAGTGTGTTACAAAAAGGTACGGCCAAACTGTCAGGAAACATTCCTCACACACAAATAAAGAAAAGATTTTATGTGGACATGTGTCCGGAAACGCTTAATTTCCATGTTAGAGCTCATTTTAGTTTCGTCAGTATGTACTGTACTTCCTCGATTCACCGCCAGTTGGCCTAATTGAAGGAAGGTAATGTTGACTTCGGTGCTTGTGTTGACATGCGACTCATTGCTCTACAGTACTAGCATCAAGCACATTAGTACCTAGCATCAACAGGTTAGTGTTCATCACGAACGTGGTTTTGCAATCAGTGCGATGTTTACAAATTCGGAGTTGGCAGATGCCCTATTGATGTATGGATTAGCACGGGGCAATAGCCGTGGCGCGGCACGTTTGTATCGAGACAGATTTCCAGAACGAAGGTGTCCCGACAGGAACACGTTCGAAGCAATTGATCAGCGTCTTAGGGAGCACGGAACATTCCAGCCTATGACTCGCGACTGGGGAAGACCGAGAGCGACGAGGACACCTGCAATGGACGAGGCAATTCTTCGTGCAGTTGACGATAACCCTAATGTCAGCGTCAGAGAAGTTGTTGCTGTACAAGGTAACGTTGACCACGTCACTGTATGGAGAGCCCTACGGGAGAACCAGTTGTTTCCGTACCATGTACAGCGTGTGCAGGCACTATCAGCAGCTGATTGGCCTCCACGGGTACACTTCTGCGAATGGTTGATCCAATAATGTGTCAATTCTCATTTCAGTCCAAATGTTCTCTTTACGGATGAGGCTTTATTCCAATGTGATCAAATTGTAAATTTTCACAATCAACATGTGTGGGCTGACGAGAATCCGCACGCAATTGTACAATCACGTCATCAGCACAAATTTTATGTGAACGTTTGGGTAGGCATTGTTGGTGATGTCTTGATTGGGCCTAATGTTCTTCCACCTACGCAAAATGGAGCACGTTATCACGATTTCATACGGGATACTCTACTTGTGCTGCTAGAACATGTGCCTTTACGAGTACGACACAACATGTGGTTCATACTCGATAGAGCTCCTGCACATTTCAGTCGAAGTGTTCGTACGCTTCTCAACAACAGATTCGGTGACCGATGGATTGGTAGACGCGGACCAATTCCATGGCCTCCAAGCTCTCCTGACCTCAACCCTCTTGACTTTCATTTATGGGGGCATTTGAAAGCTCTTGTCTACGCAACCCCGGTACCAAATGTAGAGACTCTTCGTGCTCGTATTGTGGACAGCTGTGATACAATATGCCATTCTCCAGGGCTGCATTAGCGCATCAGGGATTCCATGCGACGGAGGGTGGATGCATGTCTCCTCGCTAACGGAGGACATTTTGAACATTTCCTGTAACAATGTGTTTGAAGTCACGCTGGTACGTTCTGTTGCTGTGTGTTTCCATTCCATGAGTAATGTGATTTGAAGGGAAGTAATAAAATTAGCTCTAACATGTCCACATAACATATTTTCTTTCTTTGTGTGTGAGGAATGTTTCCTGAAAGGTTGGGCCGTACCTTTTTGTAACACCCTGTATTTCTTAGTTATTAATCGTAATTGTGCCCTATAGCTTCTGGCACTACGTAGTTTCATATATCTCTGATATACTATTTTTTAAATTCTTCGAATGTTGTGACTCCCTTAAGAGCTTCTGTCTACACAAGTTTTAGCTTCCTCTGTTAGTCTCAGTTTTGCTACATTCAATTATTCCTTAACTGACCAACCTGCACCTCAACCACATTTATGAGTTCTCTCACATAGGTCTGCACATCCTCGGTTGCCTTACTAGAAAAAGGAGCAGTAAAACTTGCGATTCTTCCAGTCCACGCAGTTCTCTATTATCCGCTGTTAATTCTATTACCTTTTCTAACAATTGTAAGTAGGCTGTTTAGGTTTTCTTATTGGTAACGCCACGTAGCGTTCTGTATAAAAATCACTAGCTGTGAAGTGTGCAGTCGGTGGCTAGTTTACATTGTTGTCTGCCATTGTAGTGTTGGGCAGCTGGATGTTAACAGCGCGTACCATTGCTCATTTGGAGGTGAGCCGCCAGCAGTGATGGATGTGGGGAGGAAGATGGCGGAGTTTAGAAATTCATAAGAATGGATGTCATGAACTGCTATATACATTATGACTATTAAGGTAAATACATTGTTTGTTCTCTATTAAAATACACTCCTGGAAATTGAAATAAGAACACCGTGAATTCATTGTCCCAGGAAGGGGAAACTTTATTGACACATTCCTGGGGTCAGATACATCACATGATCACACTAACAGAAGCACAGGCACATAGACACAGGCAACAGAGCATGCACAATGTCGGCACTAGTACAGTGTATATCCACCTTTCGCAGCAATGCAGGCTGGTATTCTCCCATGGAGACGATCGTAGAGATGCTGGATGTAGTCCTGTGGAACAGCTTGCCATGCCATTTCCACCTGACGCCTCAGTTGGACCAGCGTTCGTGATGGACGTGCAGACCGCGTGAGACGACGCTTCATCCAGTCCCAAACATGCACAATGGGGGACAGATCCGGAGATCTTGCTGGCCAGGGTAGTTGACTTACACCTTCTAGAGCACGTTTGGTGGCATGGGATACATGCGGACGTGCATTGTCCTGTTGGAACAGCAAGTTCCTTTGCCGGTCTAGGAATGGCAGAACGATGGGTTCGATGACTGTTTGGATGTACCATGCACTATTCAGTGTCCCCTCAACGATCACCAGAGGTGTACGCCCAGTGTAGGAGATCGCTCCCCACACCATGATGCCGGGTGTTGGCCCTGTGTGCCTCGGTCGTATGCAGTCCTGATTGTGGCGCTCACCTGCACGGCGCCAAACACGCATACGACCATCATTGGCACCAAGGCAGAAGCGACTCTCATCGCTGAAGACGACACGTCTCCATTCGTCCCTCCATTCACGCCTGTCGCGACACCACTGGAGGCGGGCGGCACGATGTTGGGGCGTGAGCCGAAGACGGCCTAACGGTGTGCGGGACCGTAGCCCAGCTTCATGGAGACGGTTGCGAATGGACCTCGCCGATACCCCAGGAGCTACAGTGTCCCTAATTTGCTGGGAAGTGGCGGTGCGGTCCCCTACAGCACTGCGTAGGATCCTACGGTCTTGGCGTGCATCCGTGCGTCGCTGCGGTCCGGTCCCAGGTCGACGGGCACGTGCACCTTCCGCCGACCACTGGCGACAACATCGATGTACTGTGGAGACCTCACGCCCCACGTGTTGAGCAATTCGGCGGTACGTCCACCCGGCCTCCCGCATGCCCACTATACGCCCTCGCTCAAAGTCTGTTAACTGCACATACGGTTCACGTCCACGCTGTCGCGGCATGCTACCAGTGTTAAAGACTGCGATGGAGCTCCGTATGCCACGGCAAACTGGCTGACACTGACGGCGCGGTGCACAAATGCTGCGCAGCTAGCGCCATTCGACGGCCAACACCGCGGTTCCTGGTGTGTCCGCTGTGCCGTGCGTGTGATCATTGCTTGTACAGCCCTCTCGCAGTGTCCGTAGCAAGTATGTTGGGTCTGACACACCGGTGTCAATGTGTTCTTTTTTCCATTTCCAGGAGTGTAGTATGAGACATTGTTCAGAGTAAATTTCGATGTCTAAAGATGTCACAATCCATCGGAGATGCAGAAAAGCAGATTTGCATCTACCAAGACTTATACTCCATGAGCTCCTTACGGAGTGTGGTGTGGAGTACTTCTGTCATCTGACACCAAACACTTTCCTGTTTCACGGCGCATGGGAAGAATGACCGTCGGTAAAGCTCCATATAATCTCTAGTTTGTCCACTGTTCTCAATATAGTCATTTAGAGCTAGGCACGTTGGAAGAAAAAATATTTTGCTAGGCTTAAGTAGTTGTAAGTTCTAGGGGACTGATGACCTCAGATGTTAAGTCCCATAGTGCTCAGAGCCATTTGAAACATTTTTAACGCTTCGCACCCACTATGCGATTCCGTGATTAAGCCCGCTACTCCTCGTTAGTTCGTGTCTCTCTCTTCTGTTGAATCAGTCTCGTAAGGTGAAAAACATGAACTCAATTTTCTCAATTTAACAATGTTTATAGAAAATGATTCTGTCAGTTTTAACATCATCTGTGTAAAAAAAATCAAACAATTTCTATGTGTGCATCCGTTTGACTGGAGGTCTTGGAGACCATGGCCGTTCACTTTTTTAAGAAAATGAAACGCCTACAGCCGTCCTTGTGATCTTATTTATTGTGTAGCTACCAGTTTCGGTGCTTCAGGGGGCCACCTTCAGACCGTAACTGACGCTGAAAGGGTTAACAAGATCCTTAGCGGCTCGGGATTAGCCGAGCGGTCCGAGGCGCTGCAGTCATGGACTGTACGGCTGGGCCCGCGGAGGTTCGAGTCCTCCCTCAGGCATGGGTGTGTGTTTGTCCTTAGGATAATTTAGGTTAAGTAGTGTGTAAGCTTAGGGACTGATGACCTTAGCAGTTAAGTCCCATAAGATTTCACACAAGATGCTTATATATACCGCACCAGTGGCCAAAATTACTGGTTACGCAGATTATGTGTAACTGTGACGTCAGCACTCCAACCATCAACTACAAACTCACGTTGGTAGCTGATGGCCGGAGTGCTGACATCAAAGTTTCCAGATCCCTTTGTCCCGCTCCAACGCTGGGTCGGCTTTGTTATGACGGATTTGGCAGTGTTTATTGCACAGGGTGTCCGGATGCCCTTACTGACGCCACCCCCAATCCCCGAAGGACCGAATTAGTGTACCCCAGCTGTCTCCGTCTAGTGTAAGGCATGAAATACTGTGAACGTTTCCAAATGTCTGTGAGTCGTGTAACTGAGGCGGAACTTGGGGACCAGCCCGGTATTCGCCTAGCGGGATGTGGATGGATCGTGTTAATCCCTTCAGCATGAATTACGACCGAAAGATGGCGCACTGAAGCGCTGAAACTGGTAGCCACGCAATAAACAAGCTCTTAAGGACGACTATAGATGTATCATTTTCTTACAATATTCAGACAGTGTCTTGCCTTCTGACTCGACTCATCCAGAAGTGCAGTAACTAGCGTTGTTTCATTCTGCCATACATCGTGTGGTAACTCCTTTACCGCCTGCCACTAAGCAAAATGTGCTAAATGTGAAGAACCCTATGGCAGTGTAGTGGTTAATAAGAAAGAAAAAGAGAAACAGAAGAAAATAAAATAAAAGGTTGAAAATGGTGGAAGAAATGGTGAATAAAAAGGGCTTTTTAAAATCGTAAATGACCGGGTAAAAAACGGAAAGAATGAATGGCAAGTCGGACTTCGTATTACAGAAAAGCTATCGGACTTCGTGATTCGGAAAAGTTATTGTTTGGGTGGCCCTTGTTGAGTTTTTGAGCAAAAGTTAAACTAATTTCCACTACAAAAATTATTATATCTGCATTAAGCTTCCGCTCTCGAGAGACAGTAGAGAAACGGATAGAAAAACAGAAACAAGTGACGATTTTAGTATTTCCTGTGCCGTTGAGCGCTCATACCGGTGCGATGGTATAATGTTTATCCGAGGGAAGGGGTGTAGCGCGGCGAAATTCAAAGTCCCGCCACAGCAGTCAACAACGAACATGACACGGGCATGGTAGGTTACAACTTCAGTAGGAAAACCTGCCAAAAATGTTCGACTATGAGCAGCAACACGTGTTACAGTAAAAACAAAGGCGCTGGTAAATTCATACCTGTTCCATTCTTGTGAATATTTCTTACAGGATTAAGCCTGTTCTATTGAGAAATTGTAATGGTAAAGTTTTCTTCTCTACATACAACAGTTTAAAGAAAACATTTCTGCTTACACCGAAAGATACTGGTGACTGTTTTTCGAAATTCAAGAGTCTATAAATTGACCTGTTTTGATTGCTCATGCTATTACATTGGTCAGACAGGCAGAGCTGCGAAGAGAAGATGTAAAGAGAATCTTTTAGAAAAGAAAGGAGTGAATGTATGTAATTCTCCATTTGTCGATCACTTGATGATTGTTAACCATATCCCGAAAAATTTGGAAGAAAATGTAATTAGACACACTGGCTACGAATAGGCACTGATATATAGTCAGTGGAGAAAGTTGAAAATTAGTCCCGTACTGAGACCCGAATCATCTGCTTCCTAGGCAGACCCTCTGACCACGAAGCCATTTGTGACACAGCGGTCATGGCAACTGCACGGACTCCTCCAGCACGCTTTCCGTCAGACCCAAATTCTCAACTTATACCACACAGCACGAATGTATGCGAAGATGGTATCTGTTCTTTCGGACATGTCCTAAAGAACAGATACCATCTTCATATAGATAAGGCTTACCGGCCAATGATCTTTTTCAGTGCGGATGCACTCACATTGCCCGAACTCTTACGGGAATCGGAGTTGATTGCCGCGAGTAATGAGTATAGGGGGCAGGCCCACTACAACCGCGGTGTGTGGACTGTATGTTGGAACAGTGGGCCTCACGGGGAACGGGCCAGAGATAAGTTTCTGCAGTCGCACAGCCCTCTCTGTTCTTGATGGCTCAGACGGATAGAGGGTCTGTCGCGTAAGCAGGAGATTCCGGGTTCCAGTCCTCGTAGGGATACACATTTTCAACTGTCCCCCTTAATATTTAGCAACGCCTGTAAGCAGCTAAATGTCTGGATTTCATTGTAATTTCAGTACGAATGTAGTGCACGTTGCCCATTGTCCTCACTACTCGAGACATTTATCTGCCTGGTGTACATCCGCACTGAAGTGATAAATGGTCGTCCTCGCCGTTCGCTTAGTGATCAGAGCATCTGCCTAGTAAGCAGGAGACACGATTTAGAGTCTTGGTCAGGCAAAAATTTTCTACTTTCCACATCGATTTAAAATCAGTGACCACTCGCAGGCAATGGCAATAATTCCTTTGTGCTTTAATTCACAGTGCCTGCTGAATCAAAACCATGTTTGTTTTATCATATATATCACACACAGTTGTTTTGCAGCCGGCCGCGGTGGTCTAGCGGTTCTAGGCGCTCAGTCCGGAACCGCGTGACTGCTACGGTCGCAGGTTCGAATCCTGCCTCGGGCATGGATGTGTGTGATGTCCTTAGGTTAGTTAGGTTTAAGTAGTTCTATGTTCTAGGGGACTTATGACCACAGCAGTTGAGTCCCATAGTGCTCAGAGCCATTTTTTTGAGTTGTTTTGCACAGAGAAGTCAAAGGACGAAAGTTGGATCTTCGGGGAAAAAATAGAGATCCTTAAATATCTAGATCTCAGGGACGAAAATTTACTGGATGACTCGCTACATCTTGCTTGCTGCAATTGTTTGAAGGCTTCAAACCTATACTGTGCATAGGGTTGACTTAGCCTTTGCAAATCGCTTATTCCTCAAAATTCTAATATACATTATTTATGAATACGTGTTCGTTTCCCCCGTATGTAGTTTATGGAAGTCCGCCTGGTTAGCTGAGGGGTTGCTGGCACGGTAGCTCAGCGTGTTCGGTCAGAGGGATAGCTGCCCTCTGTGAAATAAAAAAAAAAAAAAATAACAACTTTGATAATGGAACAAGGATGAACTTGAATGGGTGTCATCAGACGTCCACCACGAACAAACGCAACGAATAGAATGTGATAAAAGGCGGGCGGGGGTGGGGGTAACGTGTTTGCCTACCACATGGCGGGCCCGAGTTAGATTCCCGGACAGGTCGGGAATTTTCTCCGCTCGTGGACTGGGTGCAGTGTTGTCCTAATCATCCTTTCATCATCATCAGCGATGTGCAAGTCGCCCAGTGTGGCGTCGATTCCCTGCAACCGAACTTCCCCGATTGGGACCTGCCGACCAACAATGCCGCACGATCATTTTTTGTGTTTTGTGACGACATTGGTTTTACCCACTCACGTTACTGCACGTTTTCCACTATACGATAACCCATGCATCATAGTCTCTTTCATCTTCAAGTGCGATTTATTGCAGCTTGGTCACGCATTAACTTTGTTGTGGCATCAGACGCCAAATGCGGCGTATTGACACCAAATGTAGTGGGTGCGTCCCAGGAGTTGCCGTACTAAAACTCGGCCAAGCTTTTCAAATGATTTATTCGTTTCCACTACAGTGCTTCGTTGACCTCGGTCTGCGTCACAGGCCCCGCAATGCTGAGGCCACTGTCCCAGCAACCTGCGCAACGCAACGCTGTGTCGTGCTGTCCCTGTTCGCCAGCTGTAGGGATCTGATTATGTCAGGATGGCTGCGTCAGCAGCCGATTCAGCAGCCACCGTCCTCGCCGAATCCGCGCAGCTCTGCTCTGAGCATCAGGCTGGCTCCGCTGCTGCTTATTCCTCGACTGGCGTAGCTGGGAACGCAGCGGCAACGACCGCCCCCAATCCGGCGCCGAACCTGCGACCCCTCGCCTCAACAAGTCTCCGACGTGTGTCGGGAGCCGAGACGACTGCCCACGGCAGCAAGCCGGGGAGTTGCCTGCCCTGGCTGGCTGCGGATCCCACGTCAGCCTCAGAGTGTCGAACGAACGACCCACCGTGGACTAGGACACTGTCGCCCCATCTGTCGCTGCGTGTAGCTGTTGGCTGGCAGAGTGACACGCCCCGCCGTCCAGGAGAGCTGCCACACTTTAACGACTCTCGTTAGAAAACAACACCTATTTATACTCGGCTGTGAGGCTCTGTTCCGCTAACGCACTGTTTCGCGTCACTTACACCCCACACCCCAGTTCCGTCAGTGGGCCCCTTCAGCCTACAGCTTGCGCCATGCGAACCGCTGCATTTACTCTTTTCAGCGGTTCGACGGCCCTGTGGCCTCCATTCCACTTCGCTGGTCAGCGTAATTTACTGCAGTCCGGCCCGCACCTGGCTCTAACTTGTGCTCAGAATATTGCACAAAACCAACTTTCCCTATCCTGAACGGTGGAGCCGCTACAACTTTGTTGCTGTTCGTACGATGATGTACTTGTGGTCTTATAAGGGTTTTAAGGTAAGTTAGCATATTTTACTTTACAATAGAGCCCTTTAAAATTCTTTATTTTTCAGTGTTCTCTCACTTGCCCGCCCAATCTCACCTTCCTGAATGTATTTCCTTATTGGCCGTTTGAGCCGTAAGCGCGCTTAGATCTCGGTGCACGCGCCACCCGCCCTAATTCCCTGCTGTCAGTCTTCATGCAGCTCAGAACATGAGCTGACGTTTTATTTGATTGTTCTTTCTGGACTTTAATTATTCTTACTTGACAAGCCCTGATCGTAGGAGCCAGCATATTTAATAATGTACACAATGATACGCGTTGACACCAAATTTTCATTGGATAAATGTCAGATCGCTCCATTAATTAGTTATTGTCCAGTGTTAAATCTTAGTAAGTATTAGTTTTTACTCTTTTGGTTATGTATTATGATATATGTGATAATCCCACCCCTTTGTGGGCATCTAGTCTCCATATGACGCTTAATTTTGACGTACATGTTTCCGGGTATACAGTTATTGCTGTTGCAATGTCTTCAGGTTAGATGTGTTTCTGAAGAATACGGGTTTACAATCGTCGAAACCATGGTCAAAGATTGAATAAAACCACATTTTGTTGCAACTGGTTTGGATTTTTAAAAAAATGGTTCAAATGGCTCTGAGCACTATGGGACTTAACATCTATGGTCATCAGTCCCTAGAACTTACAACTACTTAAACCTAACTAACCTAAGGACATCACACAACACCCAGCCATCACGAGGCAGAAAAAAATTCCTGACCCCGCCGGGAATCGAACGCGGGAACCCGTGCGTGGGAAGCGAGAACGCTACCGGATGACTACGAGATCCGGGCGGTTTGGATTCATTTGCCAGTTTGGTAAGAATACCAGACCGATGAACAGTAAACAAGAACTCGTGGAAAACTGTCGCAGGCCACTTCTATCGTCGGTATGTTACATTTTCTTTATCCACTCCCAATAAATCACAGACTGCAATCTGCTTTTAATACAATTTGTTTTGTGTGGTGATTCTACTGTAGGTCGCTCTGTGTGGCTACTCTTGGATGTTTTCCAGTACTCACTGTTTGCAGTATTAGTGCAAATACTGTAATTAAAAACTAACAGATTTCTTCATCTGTTAATGCGAAATATGTTACATTTATATACGTGAGGGCTCGACCGCAAGTTGGAAGATTATAAGTACATTGACGGGGAAAATATAACAAAAACAAGGAGTTGCGTAACGTTAGCGAAAGTTCGTAGGTGATTTCTATATCTGAAAAATAATGTCTATTCAGATTTCGCGCCAGTCGCATAAGAGTGGCGGTAATAGCGCCAATATCAGGGTGTAAATCAAGTTTGCTTTAAATACACGCTGTAGCGTGTTAGTTACTTTTGCGACTGGACGTGGTGAGTTGGTGTTAATCAATAATGCCTTTAAACGTGACAAAGACGCCATTATCAGCACCTCACTGATTTTGAGGTTGAGAAATAAGGCTACGAGCAGCTGTATGTTTCTTCTACGGTATTGCAGAAAGATATGGTGGTATGTAGTCACTGTACATGGTTGCTGCCAGCGGTTGATTATGAGAATCAACAGTCACAAGAAGACCGGACTCCGGGCGGCCACATGGCACATTCGAGTGGGAAGACCATCATGTGCAGCATGTTGCTGTGGCGAATCGTACTGCATCTGCAGCAACGACCTGAGCAACAGTTGGCACCACAGTGACAGAATGAACTGCTGCAAATCCGTTACTTCAAGGACAGCTATAACCCAGACACCGTGTAGAGTGCATTCCACTGACCACAAACAACAGCCATTTGCGACTTCATTGATGTCAAGTGAGAGCTCATTGGAGGACAGGGTGGAGATCTGTTGTGTTTTTCAATGACAGCTGGTCCTGGCTCGGTGCCAGTGATGGCTGTTTACTGGTTATGATGAGGCGAGTTTAGGCCCTGAGACCAACCATGCCAGACACACTGGACCAACACATGGAGCTATCGTCTGGGATAGGATTTCGTGCGACAGCAGGAGCACTCTTGTAGTTATCCCACCCACCCTGACTACAAAGCTGTACGTCAGTCTGGCGATTAGACCTGTTGTACAGCCATTCATTAGCAGCATTCCAGAGGGTGTTTTCTAACAGAACAACGCTCGTCCACATACTGCTGTTGTAACCCATCATGCTGTACAGAGTGTCGATCACTAGAAGTGTCTCCAGTGGAGAACATATGGAACGTGATCGGACGACATCTCCAGCGTCGTTCACAAACAGTTTTAGCCGTCCCTGTACTGACCACACAAACTGCAACAGACATGGAACTCCACATGACAAACTGATATCTGGCACCTATAAAACATAATGCACGCACGTTTCCACGTTTGCATTCCACATTCTGGCGGTGACAGCGGCTGTTAATATACCAGCATTTGACATTTGCAATGGTTTATCTCACGCTTAGATTAACCTGTAATGCCGCAATGTTAATCATTTAAATATGTCACCTGCACGGATGTCTTCCAGAAATGTTATTGCTCTGTATTAATAATATTTTGGTACTGCAACTTTTGTTTCGTCAGTGTACGAAAGCCTTACTGTAAGAGCTTTCCCTGGCAACGTTCTGCTCCAGTTTCGTGCTTGCCCATCGGAATATGTTACGTTGACAGCGACTTCTTTCTTGGCAACAAACTCATTGAAGCAGTGGAAACCGAGAAACAAACAAACGCGTCGCATCAGGCACGTAGACGGCAGCAGGGCGAGAGCTGTCGCCCTGAGTGCATTCTGCAGAGGGAGACAGCCAGGAGTGGGAAGGAGACTAACGGGGTGGCAGACTGCAGGCGTGCAACCGCATCCTCCTGCATCCACCTACTCTGCGCTGCTACATCACTGAAATATTCCCCTTTTGCTGCTAACATGGAAGACAAGGGCGATTCTAAATGTAACAGCAGCAGGAAAAATGAATTCCACAGCTTATTTCGATGTGGTCGTGGCATAAAAGAAACGTGATGTATGTGAGTCCACATCTTTTTAGCTTCGGTAAACACATTCTGGCTGAATAACCACGTCGTAGTGTAAAATATGCCAACGTTCTCATCTCTGTTATAAGCTAACTGTCACATTGATATGGTACAGTGTCCAGTCACATTAATGTGACCAACTGTCAAAAGCCTGGACAACCACGTTTCGCAGTGAGATTTGCTGGAGAAGAGAATGGGGTACCGACTGTGGTGTGGAGCCACGCCGTGGCCAGCAGTACAAGGTTCTTGGCTGAGCATCCTTGGCGAGAAGAACCCGACCGAGAGGGTCACATAGATTTTCGGTTGGGTTTAAATTCGAGGAGTCCGGTGTCCGAGGAAGCCATCGGCTGAGTGGTCGTGGAGAAGACACTGTTGGTAGTCCCTTGACTCATTTGGGAGGTCAGCTGCTCAACAGTTGAATGTCTGTTGGGCTGTACACATCTCACCCTACTCTTCGAAACATGCATGACTCTGTGGGCTTTGAGGCACATTGCATTGTCCTCTTGGTAAATGCCGTTGTGTCGAGGGAAAAGAATCTGCATGTAGGGGTGGACTTGCTCCGCAAGACTAGATCGATTGTACCTCCCAGAAAGACGAAAACATCCAGGGAAAGCCACGAAATCGCGTCGTCGTCCAACAGGGACCCATCCACCGATTGCTATAGGGTGTCTGCTTCCAAACATTTCACGCCGTACTCGCCAACGCCCATCTGTCATCTGAAGAGGCCACCTCTCGCCACTAAGCGGACGTACAGTTGCGGTACTGGCATGCATATTCCATCCTTCGTCGTCGATGAACAGCAGTCAGCATTGTAACACCATAATTAATACTATAAATATTTTGGTTGGTTGTTTGGCGAAGGAGACCAGGCAGTGAGGTCTTCGGTCTCATCGGATTAGAGAAGGACGGGGAAGGAAGTCGGTCGTGCCCCTTGAAAGGAATCATCCCAGCGTTTTCCTGGAACGATTTAGGGAAATCACGGAAAACCTAAATCAGGGTGGCAGGACGCGGGATTGAACCGTCGTCCTCCCGAATGCGAGTCCAGTGTCAAACCACTGTAAATATTTTGTACTGAATAGTTCTGTTCAATGTCAATTATGTATTTTTCACTATGTAATGTCTTTGCCCTATTGTAATGAAGTGGAAAATTGTGTAAAATGTTTTCTCTTTACTATTTAAATTCTGTATTAACTGGAGGAAGATGTTATATAAATATGTGGCTTTTGTGCTGACATGTTAATGTATGTAAACATTAAGATTCTTTGAAAGATGTTTGTTTACAACTATGTACAAGGTGGTTCATTCCTAGCGACTTGCATTGTATAAAATGAAAAGCAACAGGACTTCCCATTTGTAACGGAAGTGAGTTAGCGTGCTCCAAAATGTTGTTGGCGCGGACTAAAGGGTGGCTGTGATGCTCAGTCTGGGCGCCAAGTGAGAGAGGAAAGTCAGTCGGCAGCTAGGTACTGGACAGCCTGGTCTGGTCTGAGCAGCAAGTGAGTGAACAGCACAAGTGCCTAGGGTAGCATTCATTACCTGGCGTAGTATGGAAAGGCCTCGGATGTGTGTACAACTCTAAATGGTGATTTATTATTGGAAAACGTTCTAAAGTTGGTAATTTCGTCGCCAAGAAGAAAATAATAGAGCAAATTACATCCAGAGGAAGGATCAGGTAGCCACCACGTTCTGAACCAGTACATTTATGTGTCGTTTAATTTGCAATTATAAGGGAAATTATGTCGAACTGTTTGTCCGACCCTTGAATTGGTTCCTCCCATCATGCCTCTTAGGATCGATTCCACGTAATTACTAACATCTCAGTATCCTGTATATGAAAAACGGTTGAGAATAAGTAATTGTTAGTGTTGCTTGATTATGAATGCAACAAGATACATAGGAATACTGTAGGTTTCTTTGAAATCAAGGGAAGTAGTTAGTATTGCATTTATGAAAACCTCCATAATGTTTGATTTGTTTGTAATTCAAAGTACTTGTGCTTCAAAGATAAACTGCATTTAATTCTGTTACTGAAATTTACTGGCTGTGCTAATGAGAAAAAGAAAGCTAGTTATTTTGAGGCTAGTTAGAGTAGAATGCAATTAAAGTCATACTTGAGAACCTGTATGAAAAATCACTAGCATAAACTCTTTTAAAAGTCCTGTAAGGTGAGTGAAATTAGTGAAAGAATAATACCAAAACTTGCGTCTCACAATTTGTCACAGAAAAGTGTTTTTACTTTTGCTTTATGGCAATGGACAGTTTAAGGGACCTCACTTTTGTATTGCTTAATATGAGAAACCATTCTTGAACAATGAGTTTACTACTTGCATTTTGAAGAAATTCTATAGTTCTGTGTGCTTTGTGTAGTAAAATTTGGAAAGACAGTTTGAGGGCCCCCACCTAAGTCTTTGCCTATGAAAGATAAAGTTACTGTAATTGCCCTTATCCATAAAAATAGAAACAATATTACTTCTTAATGAGTTTAAAAATCCGATTGCAAGTGACTTTCAATTATATTGTTACTATTTGGAAAGTAACTGTTGAAACAGGACTAAGTCCATGTCCAATTTCTGGTTCAGTACTGACATAACTTTCGGTGATCAAATTATTCACATATAACAAAGTAAATACTATTGAGAAGAAATAAGCCGTTAACGATTCCTGTGAGAACTTGCATATACTATTTATAACTGCTATCATCACTGTACTACTTATTCGATTACAGTAGAGTTAATTGCACTTCTTTGGGACAGTAATAATAAGAGCTTTTCTTTAACATAAATCTATACAGATTATATAAAAGTAATGTTTCACATTACTATGCCTAATTAGGGTGGCGACCGAATTTTATTTCATTTAAGTAAACTATGTGACTTAAGAAATTTTCCAAATTTCAATCTTTAGCTTTCTGGTATCTACTGTTATATTAAATTCTGGTTCGATAATCCAAATCCATTAGGTAACACAAGGTCAATTTATTTAAATCCTCCCAGAGGGAAACATTCACTGTAACGTAATACCATATTTGATAATACACATTGTGCCAGTATAACAAGCGGCGCAGTGTAGTGTTGTATTTGGATTTTCCCGTTATAGTATTAGATATTGTGCAGTAAGTGTTGTAGCATGAGTGCATGAACCATGAGCCTGCTGCTGAGGCCCATACGAAGCAACAGTGAACGGTCGTTGAGGAGACACTGTTGGTGGCCTCTTGGTTCATATGGGTGGTCAGATGCTCAACAATTGCATGTCTATTCTCTTGTACACATCCTCGCAGTTGTGTTGTGCCCCTGCCAACTACGGTCTGTTGGGGAATTGGTGGACACATTTTTCTTCTCATGCAAGACGACATCTAACACGTCAGTAAGGACCAAAATGGACAGGTCCGAAGGGACTACAAGATCAACTTGCCACAGATACTGGGGCTTTTCTTCCTGGAGTGGTCACAGATGTGAAGCATTCTCGTTGATAATGTTGAAGAACTGGACCAGAAAAATGTAACTTGTTACGATTTGTAAGATGATCTGGGAGTGTTTGAAAGAAGTAACTCACTGCAGAGACGAGTGTGTGTTGCACACATGGGACACATCTTTTAACTGGTATGAATATACAGTAAACTGAAACATCCAACGCGCTGAAGCGGAATTCTGTTTAGTCAAAACAAGTCATCGGAGAAATGTGCGTCTAGTTACATGGGTGCTTAATCGTAAGTTTACATGTCAAATACAACTGAAATGAACTGATTAGGACAAAGTTCCATTCTCAAAACAGTGGCAGCTTGTAACCACACATTCGCCACTGTCTCGCGAACTGATTGTTTACAAACGTCGGCCGGAGTATCCGAGCGGTTCTAGGCGCTATAGTCGGGAACGCGGGGCCGCTATGGTAGCAGGTTCGTATCCTGCCTCGGGCATGGATGTGTGTGATGTTCTTAGGTTAGTCGGGTTTAAGTAGCCATAAGTTCTAGAGGAATGATGACCTCAGCAGTTAAGTGCCATAGTGTTCAGAGCCATTTGAACCATTTGTTTACAAACTTACTCAGCGAGCAGGCCAGACCTCAAAATATTTTCAAGATGACACTTTTTTGATAAACAAGCGGAAATCATTTTTGTCTAGTTTTGAATCCATGTTTACTGGAATGCTGTTACTTCTGTAATCGTATATTTGCACTCACGCCAGTTTTCGCTATATCGTATAAATATGAGGGTGGATCAAAAGTAATGCTACCACCGTTCAAAAATTTAATAATGAACTTTGAAACAGTGGAATTAGCACGGTCATAACCTGAACTGTCCTCTACATAACAGTACCGTTTAACATTGTGTGGGGCACTGGCTGAAATTTCCCTATTCAGTTTGATATTTAGTTATAAGTTTAAATTTTCGCCAGACTTTTGCGATTTTAGTTACCAAACCCTTTTACAACGTCCTGAAAACTATTTGTGAGTACAGCCAAAAAGCGATGGAGAACGCACTGTCCATGGCCTTCGTTCCTCAGACCAACTTCTCAGCTCGCTGAAATAAAATGTTCTAACTCCCTAAGAATAATGCAAAAGAGTCACGAATGTCAATGGTAAATACATCTACTATCGTTTCACGAAATAGTATATTATAATCAATGTTCATACACACACAAGAAATAAGTTCGTCAAAGAATTAGCGTTTCCTGCGTACTCAATAATTGAAACAGTTAGATAAGATTTATACTGTTTGATCCTATTTACTAAAAGTTAATTGCTCTCCTTAAAAGTGGAGAGTAATCTTGGATGCTTGTCATGTCCTGTAATGCAGCGGGCGGCACACAAAACGGAACACCCAGAACGAAACACGGGCTTTCCAGATTAATTCTTAATCCATTAAGTTCACTTTCACACAGTTTCATCAGTTATATGTGATATATCATGCGACCGAAACACAATAATGTCATCCGTTATTAAGGCTTAAGCGGACGCAAACAGATTTACAGCGGAGCGTAACACATCGCCGTATTACTGACAACTGACATCTGATAACTTCCCTGATGCAGACACCTCGTTATTTAAACAGGATGTTTCAGAAATAATTAACACATGGAAAGTACAGGCCAAAAGTAGCCAAAAAGCTCCAATAAACATGGGGCTACATATCAATCGTCGTCGAGTTACATTTTCTGTTGCAGTTCATCAGCGTCTAGGAACACATGGCATCTCTAAACGTTAAATTACGTATTCGAAGTGTTGTCCATGCTTCTGAATGATACACTGAACTCGTCTCTAAAATGACTTACTAATCCTCCAAAGCAGACCCGGGGAATTCTGTAAATTCTGGAAGACTGCTTCAGTCCGTAAGCGCAATTCCTCAAGATAGTTGACCTCAGTTGCGTAGACCAGGCTTCTGACATGACCCCACGCACAGAGGTCAAAAGATCCTGGAGGCCGTGCCACGGACCCTCCTCTACCCATCCAATGTCGACTGTAAGTCGGAGGTAGAAGCCGGCGCACTAGTAAATTAAAATGTGTTGAGCTCCTTCATGAATGAACCACATGTTGAGGCGTTGGATCTGTGGGACATCATCAGGTACATATGGAAGTACAGTCGTCAAAATCACATGTACTGCTGTTCGATGTGTCTCAGTGGTATGAAGTGTGGTCCAATTATGAGGTGATGTGATAAGTGTGTTGCATCAGGATTGACATCGGCTCAAACGTGACAGTTATGGTAGTTGAAAACATCATCACGGGTAAATCTAGCCTCGTCCGTGAACAGGATACTGCTTACAAACAGGGGATTCAGGGCACACTGTTGTTGCACTGATGGGCAGAAATTCTCTCTAAGAGGGAAGTCTGCATTGTTGAGGGCTTCCACTCGCTGGAGATGGTATGTCTAGAGTAAATGCCGATGTAAAATCCGGCACATGCTGCTATGACTCAGGACGTGCTCTTGGAAAGCAATCCACTTTGTTGAAGTATTCGGACACTCGTGTACAATACCTAAAACACTTTACCCATCATCGAGTTATGGATCAGGGTTCACCTTCTCGTGAATTGTGTGCGAAGCTCACCGTTTCTCTAACCCGCTAAATGTACGCCTGTCGGGCTACCGGTAGGGAGGTAACGCTTCTTCATATAATCGTACAACCTGAAGGGCACTGCCATTCGCTTTGCCATACATAAAGTGCATGTCAGCGTACTCTTCATTGGTGTAACACCTGTCCAAGGTGCTTCAATTTCGTAACTGTTTGTGGTGCAAGTACAGCACAACACAGTGCATGGAGGGGGAAAGATGCATAAGCAAACAGATAGTCATTGCCATACCTTGAGATATCAACGAAAATTGAGCGGCGTGGAGTAAAGATCAGCATACTGGCCTCGCACGCGGGAGCGTCCAAGCGTTCCAAACCCGCGTCCGGCCATCCTGATTTAGGATTTCCGTGATTTCCCTAAATCGCTTCGGGCAAATATCGGGGTGGTTCATTTGAAAGGGCACGGCCGATTTCCTTCCTCTCCTTCCCTCATGTGATGGGACCGATAACCTCGCCGTTCGACCCCTCCCCAAATTAACCAACCAACCATACCAACGTAAATACCGCGGTATTCACAGGCGTATTCAGTTGGTTCCCAGCTCGAATTAACGCGATACCTCGGCAACAGTTGATTTGCGAACCCACGTTTGTAGGAGCTTATGTAGCTACTTTCAGCCTTTACCTTTCATTTGTGAATTATTGACCATCGAAATACCCTGCATGTTATAGGTGCGGATGGCAAAGGGAACGCTTGCTCCAAATCAGCTTAAAGTGTTGGTAGCAGTGCCCAGCCAGCAGCCTTTACGACTACAAAATTATTTATATCGTTGTTAGTTGAAGACTAACGAAGATCCTAATTATTCTACAAGTATCTCTGTACTTTATTTATGTTCTATAAAATTCTCAAGCTAATAACTCTAAAATTTTGAATTTGGGAATGTTCCAAACGGAACCAACGGTAGCTGGCGGCCTCTGATCTGTCTCTTTTAATTTTGTACATTTTAAAATTTGCTATATTACCTTGAAACTTGGCACAGCATCATTATTGCATATAATTAATATAGTTCTGCCATTGTGGCTTTGTAGCTCAATAAGAAAGGTTAGTTAACCTTACGCATTTTGCAACATGTAGGTAAAATTTGGTTTATCCTCAATAATTAAAAAATTAGATGAAATATCTTCATGAAAACTTCTACAACATGTGAAACTTCGTGGCAGATCAAAACTGCGTGCCGCACCGAGACTCGAACTCGGGACCAAAGGAAAAGGCTGTTCATTTTCGGAACACAAACTACGACCAGCTTAGAGACAGAAGTGATGACACCTCCTGCAGGACCTGACCATTATTTTGCAGGACAATGCTCAAGCACGTACAGTGCAAGCTGTTACTGATTTGCTTGACTGATAGGGCCGCTAAGTGCACTACCTACAGCACTCCCCTGACTTAAGACCTCGTAAGTTCAACTCTGTTTCTAAACTGAAGGAAACACTTCACGGCATTCGCTTCAGAAGTACTACAAATGTGTCGGGCAATAGACCGCTCATCTCTAACTGTCAACACAATTGGCACTGATAATGGTATCCTACGACTTCCACATGGCTGTTGGTCACTACTTTGAAGGTCAGTAAAACTTTGAAAGAAGTATCTATTTTGTACGAGCTGTAAAGAAATAATTGTCACTATTTCGCAAAAAATGCCATAATTCACAAAATGAAAGTAAAGTTCTACCATGATTCTACTGATTCCAAAAGTAGAATTTTCTGACTTTAATATTATGTGCGTCTTATAATTTAACACCAAAGCCGATTTTCGAAGTAACTAGGAATAATTAGGGAACCACGTTGACATGGACAATAATTGACTTTTTCGTAATCTTACATTATACGACCAGGTTTTGGAACAATATTTAAAGATTTAATTTTATATAAGTATAACAGGCTCGTCCAAACTGTGTCCCTGGGGCGCTAGCGCCCGCGAGCGCCCGAAGCATGTGCCCCGGGCGAACTCGTGTATGTTGTTACAGCGGCCGAGCCGTGTCGCTTGGCTGACCGTGCCGTACTCCCGCCGCGCCTCGCCAGGCCGCTGTATGCGCACTTCGCACAAAGCGCTGATACGACACAGGCCGTTAGTCAACAGACGTAAGGCTACAGTGGATCTAGAGGGATGGTCAACAGCAACAGACAGGAAAAAGGAGGAGCGGCGCTTCCGCACTACTTAAACCCGAGGGAAATTAAGTTCTTTTGTACTCCTGTCAGAAAATCTTGCCAAATGTTTAGTATGCCATCGGAACCTTATATATTTAAAAAAGTACTCGACTGAACGGCGCTTTCGAAGTGGCCGAGCGGCTCTAGGCGCTTCAGTCTGGAACCGCACGACCGGTGCGGTCGCAGGTTCAAATCCTGCCTCGGGCATGGATGTGTGTGACGTCCTTAGGTTAGTTACGTTTAAGTAGTTCTAAGTTCTAGGGGACTGATGACCTAAGCTGTTAAGTCCTATAGTGCTCAGAGCCATTTGAACCATTGTTTTTAACTGCACTTTAATACCTGTCACAAATATCAGTTTGAAAATTTGTCGTAAGAGGAACGCCAGTCAAAACTTGAAGAAAACTTCAAGCACCATTACGATTCAAGCACTTAAAAAAACTTATTTTGTGGGAAAAACATTTGCGTGAGAACAGTTGTGGACACTTCTCTGCATTAGACAGCGTTAAGGTTCAAATGGTTCAAATGGCTCTGAGCAATATGGGACTTAACTGCTGTGGTCATCAGTTCCCTAGAATGTAGAAAATGGTTCAAATGGCTCTGAGCACTATGGGACTCAACTGCTGTGGTCATTAGTGCCTTAGAACTACTTAAACCTAACTAACCTAAGGACATCACACACATCCATGCCCGCGGCAGGATTCGAATCTGCAACCGTAGCAGTCGCACGGTTCCGGACTGCGAGCCTAGAACCGCGAGACCACCGCGGCCGGCTAGAATGTAGAACTACTTAAATCTAACTAACCTAAGGACATCACACGCACCCATGACCGAGGCAGGATTCGAACCTGCGACCGTAGCGGTCGCGCGGTTCCAGACTGTAGCGCCTAGAACCGCTCGGCCACTCCGCCCGGCAGCGTTAAGGAAGACGTGGATTTTTCATATAATGGTCAGCTCAAAAAATGTTCAAATATGTGTGAAATCTTATGGGACTTAACTGCTAAGGTCATCAGTTCCTAAACTTACACACTAGTTTACCTAAATTATTCTAAGGACGAACACACGCACCCATGCCGGAGGGACGACTCGAACCTCCGGCGGGACCAGCCGTGATCAACTCATTTGCGGATTACAAGAAAAATTTGAAAACAGATTTTTGGTGATAAGTTAGCTTCAACCGGCCTTAGATTATTTGTTCGCCAGTTTTCCCCTCGGAGACAGGACGTCTGACAAGTGATTCAACTAGAGCTGATTGACTTGCAGTGCGATATCCGCCGGAAGGACCGGTTTCTTTTGTGTAAAACTTCGGATGACTTTTACATCTGTTTTCCATGAGAGAAGCGTCCTCTTTTATACAATGTTTGGTTCCAAGTATATTTGTGAGCGCTTTTTCTCTCTTTTAAAGCTTGCTAAAACAAAGAACCGTTCGCTACTTAGCGATAAGAATTTCACTAATTCTTTGAGGTTAGCATTCTCCCGGAATATTGTACCAAACGTAGACAAAACCATTTCCTCGAAAAATGAAAACGTGTAAAATAGTAATTGTCTTCTGTAAGAATGTTAACTGTAAAGATTAAAGGTCTTTATAACCTTAATTCTATTTTTAGTGAGTTTTCAAACTTGGTCAATAAAAATTATTGCGTCCAAAACAGCAAACTAAAGATCCGATGTCTAAAGTCTTAAAAGGGATACAAAAAGTGTAGTACAAAGTACATCAAAAAATATTTATTGGAGCTACTAACAGTAAGAATGAGACTGTATATACCTTACGTAAAATTATTTCTAAAATATCATATTTATGACACTAGTTCATTTAAGAAATTGATATATCTTTCAGGAGACGCCAATGGTACATACGACGAGTGTGCAAGTGCAGTACTAATAGAATCAACCTGTGGATCAGAAAACTACTAAGTTGTTCTTAGATTCCTGTTTTGGATATTGTTTTCTAAAGCTTTGCGTAGTAATTCTGCCACACGAACACTAGTTGTTACCTAAACAGTAAATGGTTTGCTTGTTTTACCGCACGTCTACCACTTTTACAGAGCTGCACTTCCTCTGTTATTTTGTTTACGTTGGATCTGACCTCGGGACAGTCCAATGCAGAACAGTGCTGTGCATTCTCACTCGCTCCTATGGCGACACCAGCGACACACGGTCGCGTCCGGGCGGCTGAACTACACTGCCTTGCGCCCGCGGGGCGCGGTCTCGCACACCAGGCGCAATTCAGGGAAGAGCCTGAAGTATACAGAGCAGTCTCTTTGTTAGCGCATCACAGCTTATGTCAGGCGCTCCGTTGGAGTGGCCTTGGTCAAGTGACTGAGAAAAAAGGCAATACTTTACTCTCCTCACTAGAGGTACCTCGAGTCCCCACAGTAGTAACCATGCATTCCTACACATTTTCGCTATCGTTGAAACCAGGAATTAAACTGGTTTGAAAATTCAAGGGTCCGATTATTGACCAGTAGGTTTATACTTGTCTTAACCACATTCACTGAAAAAATGTATTGGGATGCTGTAATGGAATTAGCAATGTGTGACGTTGGGTGAAGAAGCGACACCCGCAAGGTCCCGCACCACCACCGGCTGCGACACCCCAACATCGTGGGCCGCGCCACGTGCTCCGGAGTTGCGGGATTGGCGCTGCCGACGCAGACGAGGCAGATCAGCCTGCGGTCCAGCGGCTACAAACAATTTGACAGAACATGACTCGACTCTTCACCTAAAGGTCACAAGTAGAAAATTTATTGAAACGTTCCTTCAGAACGGCGCCATGACTCGGTTGCTAACCCGAGAAGATGTCATCAATCCAGATTTAAGTTTTACGTTATTTCCCTAATTGTCTCCAGATAAATACGGGGATGCTTACTTTGAAAAAGAGTTGGGCCAGTCTCCTTCTCCATCCTTTCGCAATAGAAGTTTGTGCTGTGCCTCTAATGACCTGGAGGTCGACGGTACATGAACTTCGGTACTTCCTTAACACCATCGATTGGTATGTAAATGATAGAGCTGCTGTTCCCTGTGACAGGCAGGGCGGCAACGAGAGTGTGTTCTTCGTTCAAAAATGGTTCAAATGGCTCTGAGCACTATGCGACTCAACTTCTGAGTTTATCAGTCGCCTATAACTTAGAACTCATTAAACCTAACTGACCTAAGGACATCACCAATGCTCGAGGCAGGATTCGAGCCTGCGACCGTGACGGTCGCTCGGTTCCAGACTGTAGCGCCCAGAACCGCACGGCCGTGTTCTTCGTGTTTCGTCTCGTTACCAGGTCTGGAATGGTTAATAAGGGACGTGAAGGAAACGGAGGAGCCGCGTACTAGTGTGGGACATCATTATCGGCAACAGACAGATTTCTAAAGGGGCTGCATTCCTCCAGGTTGTATTTGTGAGGCTTTCGGAAGTGACGCTGGTCCGATATGGGATTGTGTATAAACGTGATGGCAGGCGTACTCGGCCTGTTGTGCAATGTTGTTGTTGTTGTGGTCTTCAGTCAAGAGACTGGTTTGACGCAGCTCTCCATGCTACTCTATCCTGTCCAAGCTTCTTCGTCTGCGAGTAAATACTGCAACCTACATCCTTCTGAATCTGTTTAGTGTATTCATCTCTTGGTATCCCTCTACGATTTTTACCCTTCACTCTTCTCTCCATCAATAAAATGGTGATCCCTTGATGCGGCAGAGCGTGTCCTACTAACCGATCCCTTCTTCTAGTCAAGTTGTGCCACAAATTCCTCTTCTCCTAGATTCTATTCAGTTACTCCTCATTAGTTACGTGATCTACCCATCTAATCTTCAGCTTGACACTGTTGACACTATAGGGAGTTCGACGGGGCGATACGAGGGACTTCCAGTACGACCCGCGTGACCCAATATCTTTCCACTACTGTGACTCTAAACTTAGCATGAACTTCAATGTGAGATGCCTTTACTCTGTCTCAAAATGTGGCAGAAAACCCAAAGAGATTTTGGTCGCACGCCAGTGGCAAGACGTAATCAACACCTTCACTGTGCGACAGCAATGATGATGTTATTGGTGACAGTGCCACTAAAGCAGAATTACTAAACACGGATTTACGAAATTCCTTCTCAAAATAAGACCAAGTAGATATCCTCGGCGTAGCGATGCAGCTTAAAACACTTAAGAAAGGCAGGGCTTCCGGTCCTCGTTGTATACTAGTCATGTTTCCACATACAACCGCTCGCTCGCTGAAATATCCGTACCTAAAGCCTGAAAAGTAGCAGAAGTCACAACAGCACTCAAGAAGAGGAAATAAGACTAATCCAGTGAATTACATACCCATATCACTAACGTCGATTTGCAGTAGGGTTTTGGAAGATATTCTGTCCTCGAACGTCATGAATCACCTCGAACAAACCAATTTATTAACAAATATTCAAAACGGATTCAGAAAATATAGTTCTAGTGGAGCACAACTAGCTCTTTATTGTCACGAAGTAACGAGTGCTTCTGACTGGGGACGTCAAATGATTCCATATTTTCAGATTTCCAGAAGGCTTTTGATACCGTTCCTCGCAAGTGACTTTTAATTAACTTGCGTGCCTATGGAATATCGCCTCCGTTGTGTGACTGAATTCGTGGTTTTCTGTCAGAAAGGTCACAGTTTGTAATAACTACTGGAAAGTTATTTAGTGAACAGAAGTAGTATCTGGGGTTTTCCAAGGAAGTGTTATTAACCCTCTGTTGTTCCTAACGAACATGAACGATTTAGAAGACAATCTGAGCGGACTTCATAGATTGTTTGTTGATGATGCTGTCATTTACCGTCATTTACCCCATATAAAATCATCAGATGGCCAAAACTAATTGAAAATTGATTTACACATGGTATGTGTACGGTATAAAAAGTGACAATTGATTCTAAATCATGAAAAGTGTTAAGTCATCCATATGAACACTAAAAAGAATCCTCTAAATTTCAGTTACACGATAAATTACAGACTTCTAAATGCTGTAAACTCAACTAAATTCTTAGCGATTGAAATTACAAATAACTGAAATTGAAAGGATCACTTAGATAATGTTGTGGGAAAGGCCAATCAAAGACCAGAATTTATTGGAAGAACACTTAGAAAACGTAACGGGTCTACGTGTTGTGGACTACTGCTGCTCTGTGTGTGATCTGCACCGGTTAGGATTGACAGAGGACATCGAAAAAGTTCAAAGGACAGCTCGTTTTGTTCATCGGGAAATAAGGGAGAGTGTGCCACGGATGTGATACACAAACTTCCGTAGCAGTCATTAAAACAAAGGGGATTTTCGTTGCGCCGATATGTTTTCACAAAATTTTAATCAATATCTTTCTCCTCTGAACACGAAAAATATTTGGTTGATGGCATCTCACATGGGAAGAAATAATCGCCATAATGAAATAATGGACGTTAGAGTTACTGTTCGTGTTTCCAGGGCGCTGTCCGAAAGTGGAACGGTAAAGTATTTGTTAAGGGTGGTTCTCCTCCCCCCATGAACCATGGACCTTGCCGTTGGTGGGAAGGCTTGCGTGCCTCAGCGATACAGATAGCCGTACCTTAGGTGCAACCACAATGGAGGGGTATCTGTCGAGAGGCCAGACAAACGTGTGGTTCCTGAAGAGGGGCAGCAGCCTTTTCAGTAGTTGCAGGGGCAACAGTCTGGATGATTGACTGATCTGGCCTTGTAACACTAATCAAAATGGCCGTGCTGTGCTGGTACTGCGAACGGCTGAAAGCAAGGGGAAACTACAGCCGTAATTTTTCCCGAGGGTATTCGGATTTACGGTATTGTTAAATGATGATGGCGTCCTCTTGGGTAAGATATTCCGGAGGTAAAATAGTCCACCCTTTCGGATCTCCGGGCGGGGACTACTCAGGAGGACGTCGTTAGGGAAAAAAAAAGAGCTGGCGTTTTACGTATCGGAGCGTGGAATGTCAGATGCCTTAATCGTGCAGGACAGAAAATTTAAGAAGGGAAATGGATAGGTCAAAGTTGCATATAGTGGGAATTAGTGAAGTTCGGTGGCAGGAGGAACAAGACTTTTGGTCAGGCGAATACAGGGCTATAAATACAAAATCAAATAGGGGTAATGCAGGAGTAGATTTAATAATGAATGAAAAAAGTAGGAGTACGGGTAAGCTACTACAAACAGCATAGTGAACGCATTATTGTGGCCAAGATAGACACGAAGCCCACACCTACGACAGTAGTACAAGTCTATATGCCAACTAGCTCTGCAGATGACGAAGAAATTGAGGAAATATATGATAAAACGAAAGAAATTATAGAGATAGTGAAGGGAGACGAAAATTTAATAGTCATGGGTGACTGGAATTCGATAGTAGGAAAAGGAATAGAAGGAAACGTAGTAGGTGAATATGGATTGGGGGTAATAAATGAAGGAGGAGGCCGCCTGGTGGAATTTTGCACAGAGCACAACTTAATCATAGCTAACACTTGGTTCAAGAATCATAAAAGTAGGTTGTATAGATGGAAGAAGCCTGGAGATACTGACATATTTCAGATAGATTATACAATGGTCGTACAGAGATTTAGGAACTAGGTTTTAAATTGTAAGACATTTCCAGGGGTAGATGTGGACTCTGACCACAATCTATTGGTTATAAACTGTAAATTAAAACTGAAGAAACTGCAAAAAGGTGGGAATTTAAAGAGATTGGACCTGGATAAACTGACTAAACCAGAGGTTGTACAGAGTTTCAGGGAGACCATAAGGGAACAATTGACAATGGGGGAAAGAAATACAGTAGACGAAGAATGGGTAGCTTTGAGGGATGAAGTAGTGAAGGCAACAGAGGATCAAGTAGTTAAAAAGAAGAGGGCTAGTAGAGATCCTTGGGTGACAGAAGAAATATTGAATTTAATTGACGAAAGGAGAAAATACAAAAATGCAGTAAGTGAAGCAGGCAAAAAGGAATACTAACGTCTCAAAAATGAGATCGACACAAAGCGCAAAATGGCCAAGCAGGCTTCGCTAAAGGACAAATGTAAGGATATAGAGGCTTATCTGACTAGGGGTAAGATAGATACTGCCTACAGGAAAATTAAAGAGACCTTTGGAGAAAGGAGAACCACTTATATGAATATCAAGAGCTCCGATGGAAAAGCAGTTGTAAGCAAAGTAGGGATAGCAGAAAGGTGGAAAGACTATATAGAGGGTCTATACTTCTACATCATCATCTACATTTATACTCCACAAGCCACCCAACGGTGTGTGGAGGAGGGCACTTTACGTGCCACTGTCATTACCTCCCTTCCCTGTTCCAGTCGCGTATGGTTCGCGGGAAGAACGACTGTCTGAAAGTCTCCGTGCGCGCTCGAATCTCTCTAATTTTACATTCATGATCTCTTCGGGAAGTATAAGTAGGGGGAAGCAATATCTTCGATACCTCATCCAGAAACGCACCCTCTCGAAACCTGGTGAGCAAGCTACACCGCGATGCAGAGCGCCTCTCTTTCAAAGTCTGCCACTTGAGCTTGTTAAACATCTCCGTAGCGCTATCACGGTTACCAAATAACCCTGTGACGAAACGCGCCGCTCTTCTTTGGATCTACTCTATCTCCTCCGTCAACTCGATCTGGTACGGATCCCACACAGATGAGCAATACTTAAGTATAGGTCGAACGAGTGTTTTGTAAGCCACCTCCTTTGTTGATGGACTACATTTTCTAAGGACTCTCCCAATGAATCTCAACCTGGTAGCCACCTTACCAACAATTAATTTTATATCATCATTCCACTTCAAATCGTTCCGCACGCATACTCCCAGATATTTTACAGAAGTAACTGCTTCCAGTGTTTGTTCCGCTATCATATAATCATACAATAAAGGATCCTTCTTTCTATGTATTTGCAATACATTACATTTGTCTATGTTAAGGGTCAGTTGTCACTCCCTACACCAAGTGCCTATCCGCTGCAGATCTTCCTGCATTTCGCTACAATTTTCTAATGCTGCAACTTCTCTGTATACTGCAGCATCATCCGCGAAAAGCCGCATGGAACTTCCGACACTATCTACTAGGTCATTTATATATATTGTGACAAACAATGGTCCCATAACAGTTCTCTGTGGCACGCCAGAGGTTACTTTAACGTCTGTAGACTTCTCTCGATTGATAACAACATGTTGTGTTCTGTTTGCTAAAAACTCTTCAATCAAGGCACACAGCTGATCTGATATTCCGTAGGCTCTTACTTTGTTTATCAGGCGACAGTGCGGAACTGTATCGAACGCCTTCTGGAAGTCAAGAACAATAGCATCTACCTGGGAGCCTGTATCTAATATTTTCTGGGTCTCATGAACAAATAAAGCGAGTTGGGTCTCACACGATCGCTGTTTCTGGAATCCATTTTGATTCCTACATAGTAGATTCTGGGTTTCCAAAAACGACATGATACTCGAGCAAAAAACATGTTCTAAAATTCTACAACAGATCGACGTCAGAGATATAGGTCTATAGTTTTGCGCATCTGCTCGACGACCCTTCTTGAAGACTGGGACTACCTGTGCTCTTTTCGAGTCATTTGGAATCTTCCGTTCCTCTAGAGACTTGCTGTACACGGCTGTTAGAAGGGGGCAAGTTCTTTCGCGTACTCTGTGTATAATCGAATTGGTATCCCGTCAGGTCCAGTGTTGAGTGATTCCAGTTGCTTTTCTATTCCTTGGACACTTATTTCGATGTCAGCTATTTTTTCGTTTGTGCGAGGATTTAGAGAAGGAACTGCAGTGCGGTCTTCCTCTGTGAAACAGCTTTGGAAAAAGGTGATAGGATTTCAGCTTTACTCGTTTCATCCTGTGTTTCAATGCCATCATAATCCCGGAGTGTCTGGATATGCTGTTTCGAACTGATTTAACGTAAGACCAGAACTTCCTAGGATTTTCTGTCAAGTCGGTACATAGAATTTTACTTTCGAATGCACTGAACGCTTCACGCATAGCCCTCCTTACGCTAACTTCGACATCGTTTAGCTTCTGCTTGTCTGAGAGGTTTTGGCTGCGTTTAAGCTTGGAGTTAAGCTCTCTTTGCTTTCGCAGTAGTTTTCTAACTTTGTTGTTGTACCACGGTGGGTTTTTCCCGTCCCTCACAGTTTTACTCGGCACGTGCCTGTCTAAAACGCATTTTACGATTGCCTTAAACTTTTTCCATAAACACTCAACATTGTCAGTGTCGGAAGAGAAATTTTCGTTTTGATCTGTTAGGTAGTCTGAAATCTGCCTTCTATTACTCTTGCTAAACAGATAAACCTTCCTCTCTTTTTTATATTCCTATTAACTTCCATATTCAGGGATGCTGCAACAGCCTTATGATCACTGATTCCCTGTTCTGCACATACAGAGTCGAAAAGTTCGGGTCTGTTTGTTGTCAGTAGGTCCAAGATGTTATCTCCACGAGTCGGTTCTCTGTTTAATTGCTCGAAGTAATTTTCGGATAGTGCACTCTGTATAAATCACTCGATGCTCTGTCCCTACCACCCGTCCTAAACATCTGAGTGTCCCAGTCTATATCTGGTAAATTGAAATCTCCCCCTAAGAGTATAACATGCTGAGAAAATTTATGTGAAATGTATTCCAAATTTTCTCTCAGTTGTTCTGCCACTAACGCTGCTGAGTCGGGAGGTCGGTAAAAGGAGCCAATTATTAACCTAGCTCGGTTGTTGAGTGTAACCTCCACCCATTAGGCCGATGTATTTGAGGGGAATGTTATAGAAATGGAAGAGGGTGTAGATGAAGATGAAATGGGAGATATGATACTGCGTGAAGCGTTTGATAGAGCACTGAAAGACCTAAGTCGAAACAAGGCCACGGGAGTAGACAACATTCCATTAGAAGTACTGACAGCCTTGGGAGAGCCAGTCCTGACAGAACTCTACCATCTGGTGAGCAAAATGTATGAGACAGGCGAAATACCCTCAGACTTCAAGAAGAATCTAATAATTCCAATCCCAAAGAAAGCGGGCGTTGACAGATGTGAATATTACCGAACTATCAGTTAAATAAATTTACGGCTGCAAACTACCAGCGCGAATTCTTTACAGACGAATGGAAAAACTTGCAGAAGTCGACCTCGGGGAAGATCAGTTTGGATTCAGTAGAAATATAGGAACACATGAGGCAATACTGACTCTTCGCCTAGAAGCTAGATCAAGAAACGTCAAACCATCGTTTCTAGCATTTGTAGACATGACTGGGTAAAATACAGGGAACGAAATGCTATTTACAATTTGTGCAGAAACCAGATGGCATTTATAAGAGTCGAGGGACACGAAAGGGAAGCAGTGGTTGGGAAAGGAGAGAGACAGGGTTGTTCAATCTGTATATAGTCCATCATAGACAGTAAATTTGTAAGACTAGATGTCATGAACTGATGTATGTACGAGGGTCGGTCAAAAAGTAATGCCTCCCATTTTTTTCTACTTAAAAAATTAAGTTAAGTGAAAAATTTGAATTTGGCGCCATTCCTCAAACCTTCTTCTGCAATCCACTGCAGTAGTAACTTTCTGTGTCAACAGGTGGCAGCACAGCAGAAGTTTGTAAGATGGCCGACATCGATGTTCGTTTGAGACAGCGTTGTGTGATTGAATTCTTGAATGCAGAAGGTGAAACGCCCATACGCATTCATGAAAGACTGAAGAAGGTGTATGGTGTTGTGACAGTGGATGTCAGCACTGTTAGACGATGGGTTCGTCGTTGTAAGGAAGCTGAAGGGCAAACACCGTTGACTGACGAAAAGCGGAGCGGCAGGCCGGTGAGTGCAGTGACTCCACACAACATTCAGCAAGTTGATGACATCATTCGTGGTGACCGTGGGTGACTGCAGATGAAGTGTGTCGCATTATTTCTCTTAGTAAAGGCAGTGTGATCACGATTATTAAACAATTGGGGTACTCAAAAGTTTGTGCACGGTGGGTTCCAAGAATGTTAACCGATCAGAATAAAGAGGCAAGGAAAACAATAGCCTCCCAACACTTGCAGCGCTTCCGTTTGGAGGGAGATGAGTTTCTGAAAAAAATTGTGACCGGGGACGAAACATGGGTGCATTTTTTTGAACCCGAATCAAAGAGGCAGTCAATGGAGTGGCGTCACACAAGCTCGCCGAGGAAGAAAAAATTCAAAACTGTGCGATCGGCAGGGAAAGTTATGGCAACAGTTTTCTGGGATACAGAGGGTGTGATTCTGGTTGATTTTTTGGAGCAGGGATGCACAATAAATTCTGTTCAATACGTCACAACCCTCAAAAAACTTAAAGCACGTCTTCAGCGAGTTCGCCCAACAAAATCAATGGCAGATGTTCTTCTTTTGCATGACAATGCAAGACCACACACCAGTCGTCACACCTCTGACGAGATTGTCAAAATTGGATGGGAAGTTTTGCCTCATCCCCCATACAGCCCTGACCTGGCACCATCAGACTTCCATCTGTTCGGGCCACTAAAAGAAGCTCATCGTGGGATTCATTTTGAAGATGAGGAGGCCGTCAAAACATCCGTGCGTCAATGGCTTAGGAAGCAGAGCTGTGATTTTTACCGTGCTGGGATACATGCCCTTGTTCAAAGATGGACCAAAACTGTAGAGATGGGCGGAGATTACATTGAAAAATGACAAAATGATCCTCAATGTTGTGGTTTTCAACCTATGTAATTGCATTTAAATTTCCTGACAATTAAATCTTTCATTTGCATACTATTCCTATCAGTAGTTAGTGCCTTCAGTAGTTAGAATATTTTATTTAGCTGGCAGTAGTTCGAGTAACGAAGATTTTTGTGAGGTAAGTGATTCATTTGTAATTTTTCTAAGGGGACGTTTCAAGTCTATCGACATCTCGCCTACAGACATCGTGTTTACATTACTTTGTTTCTGTGTACGAGTGGATGCTCTGGATTAGTGAGGTTGTCGTTTGCGACACCATTGCTTCTTTCGTGTTGTTGTTTGTAGGGTCTCTCTCGGTCGTCCGTCGTTGTTCAATGCCGTCCTTTCCCGTTAGTTTGTTTGTTCGCGGGCCGCTCTCATTTGGTCCCAGAACGGTCGCCTTTACAACAGGAACGTTGAACCCCGTGTGCCAGAAACTTCTACGTGAATTGCAGAGTAATCATACAGACGAAGGTGTAGATGAACATTTGGAGTGGCGTCGTGGACTGATGTTGAATGACGTCGCATTCTGTTCAGCGAAGAACTGCGGTTCTGCCAGTATCAAGGATATCAACGAACAGTTACAGCAGTTGCGGGCCAGCTCTTATCAGTGGAGGATACAATGACGTTATGACACCTTTCCGAGCTGAATCAGTACATGCATTCAGGGTGCAACGTCACACTGATACGTGGGCTGATATTTCTACGTTCTTTGTCAGTTTGATTCGATTATAGCATTGAGATAACATCACATACCATCTCCGGGAAGTTTCATTTCGTTTCCTCCTCCTTATAAGTGGCCAACGGCCTTGCCGCAGTGGTAACACCAGTTCCCGTCAGATCACCGAAGTTCAGCGCTGGCGTGATGGGCTAGCACTTGGATGGGTGACCATCCAGTCTGCCAAGCTCTATTGGCAAGCCGGGTGCACTTAGCCCTTCTGAGGCAAACTGAGCAGCTACTTGCTCGGGAATTAGCGGCTGCAGTATCGTAAGCTGCCGTACGGCCGGGCGAGCGGTGTGCTGAGCGCACGCCCCTCCATATCCGCATCTAGTGACGACTGTGGGCTGACGATGACACGGCGGCCAGTCGGTACCGTTGGGCTATCATAGCCTGTTCAGGCGGAGTTTAGTTTACTTCTCCCTTAATGGTGCTTCACTTTTTCTATTACGCAGTGTATTCCGAAAAAAATAGTCAGAATACCCTTAGATTGGTGAAATAAGTATTCTGATTTAAACTTGCTTCAAATTGCGTTGTATTCCGCTTTTTGTTTCTTTCTGTGGAAAACATTGACCACCGTATCCCCTTGTTTCGATTCAAGCACTGTTCCTTTGTTATTAGGTCATGATTTTCTCCGTTCTGCTAATAGTCCTTGCTAAAATGCTTTGATGATACATTCCACAATTTTGTATTTTGCTCATATAAAACTTTCGATTTCACTGACAGATTTTCTGTTGTACTTTTTGACAGTGCTACCTCTAAATTAACTATCGGGCGTTGAATATTAAGATCCGTACACTAAGAAGAATAATTACAGAAACGTGTGTGAACACTCGAGATCCATTTATTACCAAGTACTGGTGCGCCGGGGAAGCACATTTTGAATTCGTGTCACGTCGAGACCGGGAGCTCAGAGCGCGTTCTGCTAGTGGACCGGCGCGCGAGACGGTGTACGCGAGCAACCGCCACTTCATAAATTGTTGGTGCACTAACGTGCCGAGCAGCAGGCGGCCCGCTGTGGCTGGATTTCCTGTGCTTTGCTGTGCGCTCATTAATTTTAATGACGCAGGGGCAACGCACGTGCAACGTCTCTGAGAGCCACACCAAGGGACGACGCTAATAAGTAAACCACATTACGTGGTTGTGCGGCTGCAGGCGCCCAGATTACCTGGAACAGGCGAGGATACACGTGTGAGCGGGCAGACAAGGTCTAACACAGTGGTGCATAGAGGGATGGTTTTGGCTGGCGTCGGTACGATCGGATGTAGTGTACAGACAAAGCAGAGTTAAATTAAGAACGAAGAACGCTAATGGCCTAAATTTAGGATATTTGGAAACGCCAGACGTAACAAGGGAACTTATGGTATCGAAAGAAGTCCCAGCTGAAATACTAAGTGCAATTAAATGTCCTTATCGACAAATGATCATTGAAGATAAGGTAAATGGGGGAAAGAAGCAAGCAAAAACTATAAATCAAGATATCAGACAATGTGCCACCTGCAGTATTCACAAATGGAAAAGATGCTTGGCTGTGAAATATAATAGACAGCTGCCAAAGATGAACTTACTATTTGCAGATGACCAAATAATTATAACAGTTCTGCTTTACAAAAACACATAGTTTTGAAATATTTGTGGATAAAACTAAGATTCAAGTACTCATCGGGAAACAGTTCACAACGTCAAGAATCTTAGTACAAAATTAAACCATTCTACAGATGATAAGGCATTATTAAATGAATTTCAAATGCATAGCTGTCGTTGAATCAATTATAAAATTTTTTAGTAGCATAGCATAGCAGTCTTTATGGAGTAGAGCGTTGGAGTCTGACAGGAAAAAACAAGGAGCTTAGGCAGAATATGTGAATTTTCGCTCGAAATGATAGTATCAGGTTCAAATTAGATCACAATAATATACAGTAAGAAATTCAACCACATCTGAGAAGTATCTTTATGTCACAATTTTTATCGTAGCTTGGTAATGACAGAAACTAATTGCAGTAGCCGGCCGTAGTGGCCGAGCGGTTCTAGGCGCTTGAATCTGGAGATGAGCAACCGCTACGGTCGCAGGTTCGAATCCTTTCTCGGGCATGGATGTGTGTGATGTCCTTAGGTTAGTTAGGTTTAAGTAGTTCTAAATTCTAGGGGACTGATGACCTCCGATGTTAAGTCCCATACTGCTCAGAGCGATTTAAACCATTTTTTAATTGCAGTAGAACCATTTTTGTAGAATTAGCATTTATTATAATATAAGTAACAGGAATAAATAATTATTACATAGATTTATTACTATCCACAAAAATTTGATTGTGTGGCCTTTGTTAGGTTTCTAGCTAGCGGGGTGTAATGTGAGGAATGAATAAATATCATTCGACGTACTGGGGTCTTAGGGAATCAGTTAGTATCGGATTTCTGGTCAGTAAAGCGCAGGACATGATAATAGCAACAGAAAATTATAGAATGGGAGTACGTTTCGTCATGTGTAGGTAAGTAGCGAAGAGTGTGAGTTACTGTGAAGAGTTTAGTGGTGTAGTTATTCTCATTAGAATCGGAGAAAACCAGTCCCGACAGCAATAGTACATACATATACATGGGTATCACAAGCGTAAGATCACGAGATACAGAAGATACGTAAGGGAATTAATGCGTGATGCAGTGTGTAAACAGAGATAAAAGTTTTAAAAAAGTATAGGGGACTGGAAAACCGTAGTACGGTACGGAATACAGGAAAAACGTACAGCAGAATATGAATTCTACAATAAATTTCAGTTAAAAACATCCAATGCACTGTTCAAAAATTACGGCAGGAGGAGATTCACTTGGAAAAGGCCTCGAGCTATGGGAGGATTCCAGTTGTATTACATGATCAGACAGATATTACGAAATCAGGTAGTGGCTTGTATGGCGTACACAGGAGCCAATATACACACATCAAAAAAGATTTGCATCACCCCGGTTCCCAGAACTCTTGAAGATAGAGGTTAGCTATGGATACTGTATCACAGACACAGTCCATTTGACTGTTCATAGATGTCACTAAACACGCCCAAAGATGTTAACAACCATGCATGAGTAGCAACTACACTCCTGGAAATGGAAAAAAGAGCACATTGACACCGGTGTGTCAGACCCACCATACTTGCTCCGGACACTGCGAGAGGGCTGTACAAGCAATGATCACACGCACAGCACAGCGGACACACCAGGAACCGAGGTGTTGGCCGTCGAATGGCGCTAGCTGCGCAGCATTTGTGCACCGCCGCCATGACTCACCAACCACTCTGAGGGATCTACGCCGAATCGCGGTTGAGGAGTGGGACAATGTGGACCAACAGTGCCTTGATGAGCTTGTGGATAATATGCCACGACGAATAAAGACATGTATCAGTGCAAGCGGACCGTGCTACTGGGTATTAGAAGTACCTGTGTGTACAGCAATCTGGACCACCGCCTCTGAAGGTCATGTGCAATGTGTGGTTTTCGTGAGCAATAAAAAGGTAGGAAATGATGTTTATGTTGATCTCTATTCCAATTATCTGTGCAGGTTCCGGTACTATCAGAACCGAGGTATTGCAAAACCTTTTTTGATGTGTGTAGTCCAGATCGCAATTTATTAGTGATGAAAAGCCGGCTGCAGTTTAAGAGAATTGCGCAGAAGAATGACTGTGGAAAGAAGTAGTATACTGAACAATTGTGGAACTGTAGCATCCACGGAACATAATCGTATCCTAAAATTTATAACGCCAAGCATTAGCTAAGGTAGACTAGCAAGCCGTCTTGAGTGAGCTGGATCTGCAATTGCAGGTGCCTACGTCAAGACTGCAAGAAACTGCCCGGAGAAACCTGCAAATAATGGGATGAGTACATCCCATGGCCGGACCAAGGCTGGGTCTCAAGAAGACAGCAAACAGCCTGTCAAATCGTCATAAGAGTTTGAAAGACAGTCTGGAAGGGCTCATGAATCTTGCCTATATACACGTGTGCTGAGGGATCTCTTCTCATTTGAAAGACAGCAAACAGCCGGTCAAATCGTCATAAGAGTTTGAAAGACAGTCTGGAAGGGATCATGAATCTTGCCTATATAAACGTGTACTGAGGGTAAGTAATAGTTCGTACCGAGTTTAAACTTAGCTTCAGTCACTGGTAGTGTGGTGGTTCACTTAGTATAAATCATTTTCCAGATTATAAGGTCACTTAGCGTCCGAAACAAAATTATCCGCACGAAATGAGATTAAAAAGGGAATTGCAACTATTCTCATTTGAAAGTATTGTAAACACTGATTATTTTTGGTTCTAATGAAACTATACTCGCTGACTGTAATAGACTGATTAAAATTTAGCTTCAGGCCAAAAGTTCTTTGTGGATTAACGGTGACGAATGAGCACGTAAGAAGTTAATTTTCATACAAATGGCGCTTAATCGTTACGTCACCAAATCAGCCGCTTCCAGCACAATTTAAGCGGCCCGAAATTGATTTCCTGATTTAATTAAAACGGGAAAATTAAGACAATTGTCATTTTACAAAAGAAAAACAGGTTTGAAATGTAATATGCCATTTATTATTGGAAAAAAGTTACATCTATTGCAACTTACATCTGCATTGTGCAGATGACACAACAAGAAGAAAAAGCCCATTAGTGGCACATATTTCTCAGACAGAACAATTAACGAAGCACAAAGACTGGTAAAACATTAGTGTGTCAAAAACAATGATTTTGCCAAGACTTTGCTTTTACACAGACAAAATAATTATTTTTTTGCTGTTCATTAACCAGAACTGACGTAAACTAGCAAACATTTTAACTGAAATGATATTAGCAGCTGTTTTGTGGCAGCCCACACGACCAGAAACATAATTTGACATTGTTACTATCTTTTAGGATTATTTAATGAGGCATAGGAGCTCACCTCTGAGTCTTTATCAAAGGATACGTTGTAGGAGACAAAGTATTACATAGATGATTCAGACGCCTGATTGTATTCACTCTTTGTTCAAGTTCTCAGCATAGTCGTCAGTCGACTAAGTGAACCGAAGTGTTCTATTTGTGTGGTATGGTTAGCTTGGCATAGCAAACCCAGTTTTTGCTTTGAAGCAGAATTTCCTAAGTTTACAACCGAGTTCCGACCATCTCAACAATTCTGTCTTTAGCCTCATACATTGTAGCCACTTCTGGACGAGCTCGCCTCTGTTTTGATGAAGAGCTGAAACCGCTCACAGGACTCAAACAGAGGTAAGCATTATGTTGTTTGGCCAATAGTACAACAGCAACCTGACATATGGTGTGAAATATGAGGTGAGGAAATAGTATTATTGCATCCTGCTCTTTGATTTGAATGGACTCCATTCTTAAGAAACGTCAAACCAGAGTTACGCACAAAGGCTTCCCGGCGTTCAGATTCTGTTTCATTTGAAAAAGTAATAGACAGACGGACAGGCGAGCGTAAGGCACAGGAAGAAAGAAGTAAATCACCAGAATAGTAGCTCTGAAAGGCTATGAGCGGCAACAACAAGATCATCAGTAACAAGGGGAGGCCACAAAGTTTGGAACGCGGGTTTACTGTAAACGTCGTACACTGGTAGTACTCCATGAGGACAAAATGTGTGAGCAGTAGCCCGTACTACTCAAGCGTTACTGAGGAAATCGCAAGATAATTTCGGTCGTCAAATATATACCTGTGCGTTGCCATTTTTACCATGAAGCGGCGGCAGCCGAGTGGTGCCGGCGCGGTATCTCAGCGTGTTTGGTCAGAGGGTTAGCTGCCCTTTGTAATAAAAAAAACTGAGCGACCCGATCAACGCACAAACTGAACGGGTGTCATCGTACGTCCTCCCTGAACAAATTCAGCGAACAGTATAGAACAAAATAAAGTAAAAACATGAAGTGGTTGGCGTTCAAGCCCCGTAATCGCTGGATCGAGTTCCTTTCGTCATTTTTTTTTCAAATTTTCAACACAATCAATTTCTTTACTGTTTATATTACAATTGATATAATGGGAACAATACGTGTAATCGGATGAAATTTTATTAAATTTGCAATGTTATTTGGCAGTCTACTAATTTTTAGTATCACAAATTAGATAAAATTTATAACTATCGACTAGTAAACGACCAAACGCATAAAGTGATACCGAAAATGTGTGCTTGTCCGTGTCTTCAAAGTTGTTCGCATTTAATCGAAATAGAACGAGAAATTGCCTTCTCGGAAGACGCTATTGAAATACTGCATAATTATGAGCGCCGATTTTTAAGGAAATACTGTGTTATACATGGTTTGCTTCCAAATTATCGTCTGAAAGAGAGGTTTTTGAAAATGTTAATGAGGTTTGTTTTTCCACGGAAAACCTCAAAAGATCTTACGTATGCAGGAACATAGCATTTATTCAATGAAATTGGTGCCGTTTAACTTTATATGTTTTCCAGGTTTTTACGAAAAATACCATCCTGCAACTTGTACTCGTAATGTCGAAAGCGACGATTAATTGTGCATCTTTCGAAAGCCGTCTGTACCGGTCAAAACTTGGAGGTAACAAGTCGTTTCGGGCTCGTTACAGGTATAAGGGATTTCTCAAATCACGGAGCATACACTTTCAGTATCACTTTACACGTTTGGCCGTTTACTAGTCGATAGTTATGAATATATTATTTATGACAATAAAAATTAGTAGACTGCCAAATAACATTGTAAATTTAATAAAAGTTCATCCGATTACAAGTATTTTCCAATTATATCAATTGTAATATAAATAGTAAAGAAAATGATTGTGTTGAAAAAAAACTGACGAACGGGACTCGATCCAGTGACTACGGGGTTTGAACGCGCACCACTAGGCTGCCGCCACTTCGTGGTAAAAATGGCCACGCACAGGTATATGTTTGACGGCCGAAATTATGTTGAGATTTTCTCAATAACGCTTGAGAAGTACGCGCTACTGCTTACACATTTTGCTGTCCTCATGGAGTACTACCAGTGTACGAAGACTGGAGTAAATCCGCGTTCCAAACGTCGTGGCCTCCCCTTGTAAGATAATTTTTGAGGATCCTTCTCGTGGAGAACAGCGGTTTTTCTTAGCAGTTTAAAATGAACGTAAACAGTCTCGACCGCAAGAAACCTTTATTTTTAGGTTACCGGTTTCGGTCAGTTACTACCAATCTTCAGACTGCAGTTGACGTTCGTGGAGTTCGTAACACCTGGTCCGTTTTCCACCACCGCCTACCATCATGGTATGAGGTCTGCGAGACTGTTTATGTTCATTTTAAACTACCATTACTAAGGTCTCGAGCAACTGTGACTATGTGCAAATGGGTGCCCCAGACCACATCCACCTAAGGTCCAAGGACGCCACCAGCACTGACCACGCTCGCTGTTATTTGCAAGAGTAGGCGCTTTTATACTTTGTTTGTTTTCTTGTAGACTTAGATTTTTCCAAGGTAAAAGATTCTAGGATTTTAAGCTGTATTTGTAGTTGGCCTGTAAATACTGTAACTGTGAAAGAAATGATGTATTCTAGACTACAGCACACCCTGCCCACCACGTTAGACCACGTCAATAATTCTTGACTTAGTTGCATATGCAACACCAATCTGTTTATGTGCTGCTTAGACTGCCGTGTTTGATACCAAATCCTGGGCAAAAAATGCTCTTGTTGTTGACAGTAAATGATTATAAACGGGACCTTGAATATGGTTTCCTTAACAGATGGAATTCGCTTTTACATCGGTGCTGAATATCACTCTATACCGCCACTTCTAGATATTTAAGAGACGCGTCACAATACAGAAGTTTAACACTGACATTGCGTAGGTTCTTTAACGGTATATCAGTGCCACAAACTAATACACCCAAGACTGTTGCCAATGTTATTTAAAGTTCAACGTTGTCATTATGTCTAATTTACCACATTGGTTCAGAATATTTCATCTCAAAGTCAAGCTGTTGGTTCTTCAGAATTGAAAGGAGTAAGCAGTGATGGATGTAAGTGAAGAGAGTTGTGAATCAGGCCATCCTCAAATGGAATGGAAATCGGATTCTGCAGAAACTAACCTCAACGCTTACCCCTTCGGGAAATCACTGTAGAAACACGCTCAGATGCTAATGGCGTATATGCCGGTGGCTTAATGTTGCACCAGAGCGCTATTGAGGTGGAAAGGGACGGACATAAATTTCATGAACGATCTGCACGTGACGCTTTGGAATAACTGTATTTATAGGTTGTACCTGTTATTGTATGGGCAAGATTAACCGCATGATTGCGACATTGGAAGATTCTACAAGTTAAGCTTTGCTTGGTGTCAAGCGCGATTAGCCGAGCGGTCAAAGGTTCTGCAGTCATGGACTGTGCGGCTGATCCCGGCGGAGGTACGAATCCTCCCTCGGGCATGGGTGTGTGTGTTTGTCCTTAGGATAATTTATGTTAAGTAGTGAGTAAGCTTAGGGACTGAAGACCTTAGCAGTTAAGTCCTATAAGATTTCACACACACATTCTTTGCTTAGTTTACCGCTACAGTTTGTCACATCGGCAGCGAAATCATCAGTGGTGGAGAAATAGCACATCTAGAAAAGTACTGTGGAAACCATCAGCCACAGCACTGTAACGTAGGATCCCTACTGACCATTAAACTCAACATTCTGTGTAAGCCTTTGTTCTTCGTTTTAGTGTGATCCGTTAATTGATAGACTTTAATATTTTACCAACTAAAGATAGGATGTCTGAGTAAGAGTCTGTTGCCTTCTCTCTCTCTCTCTCTCTCTATTTTTTTTATTCAATTCAACATAAAAGTAAAAATTACTAATACCTTGTCCACAAAGAAACAAAAGTCGGTAGTCACATGGGGATTCTTACGAACCATAAATGAAGGCAATAATAACTAAAACCTGAAAAGGAAATGCAATCGCAATCACTCATGACGAACACAAAAAAAAGATCGTAAGAGTGAATTTCAATCGAAGATATGTACGAAAACTAATGGTAGTAATTTTCAGTTCAGTGACAAAAAAGTGTGAAAGTATTGAATACCTCAAGCCCAGAGCATCGTCCACAAATGAAGCTGCATAAAAATAAGAAACCTTAAGATCTATACTCAATAATATGTCCTTTCCAAATAATAAAATAAATGCTATGTGTGATAAACTAGCGAAAGACACATACACATTTAAAACGATATATAACAGTAAAAATAGTTGCGAATTATCAGAGGATGTGAAGGAGACAAATTTCCTAACTGGAGCAACTTTTGCATCCCTTCATATTGTTAATTTATACACGAAATCCCAGTAGCTGAAGCACTAGAAATCATAAATCCAAGCAAGTAGATTAGTGAAGGACAAATTGTTGAGCTAATTGAAATGTTAAAACTTATTTTATATATAATGACAAAATATTTTATCAGAGGGGCAGAGTGCCCATGGGGGAACAGGTCGGTGGGGACAATAGCGAATATTTCCATTAATGATTTACAGAACAGTTCCTCATATCAAAAACTACACCTATTAAATAAAACTGTGTATTACAGAGAACAATGTAAAGACTTTATAGTGCTATAAAAGGCAGCAAGAAAGAAACACAGGTTTTAGGCAAACTGAACATAAAATTTTTGAAAACATAGTCAGCCATCTTAAAAGTCGTTAAAATTAAAATTTAAAACAGACTTGATCGCAATTTTTTATTGGAGTGAGTGACCGGTTTCGACTCTTTCATAGAGTCATATTCTACATCTACATCTACATTCGTACTCCACAAGCCACCCAACGGTGTGTGGCGGAGGGCACTTTACGTGCCACTATCATTACCTTCCTTTTCTGTTCCACTCGCGTATGCTTCGCGGGAAGAATGACTGTCTGAAAGCCTCCGTGGGCGCTCAAATCTCTCTAATTTTACATTCGTGATCTCCTCGGGAGGTACAAGTAGGGGGAAGCACTATATTCGTACATCACCCAGAAACGCACCCTCTCGAAACCTGGCGAGCAAGCTACACCGCGATGCAGAGCGCCTCTCTTGCAGAGTCTGCCACTTGAGTTTGCTAAACATCTCCGTAACGCTATCACGGTTACCAAATAACCCTGTGACTAAACGCGCCGCTCTTCTTTGGATCTTCTCTATCTCCTCCGTCAACCCGATCTGGTACGGATCCCACATTGATGAGCAATACTCAAGTATAGGTCGAACGGGTGTTTTGTAAGCCACCTCCTTTGTTGATGGACTACATTTTCTAAGGACTCTTCCAATGAATCTCAATCTGGTACCCGCCTTACCAACAATTAATTTTATATGATCATTCCATTTCGAATCGTTCCGCACGCATACTCCCAGATATTTAACATTAGTAACTGCTACCAGTGTTTTTTCCGCTATCATATAATCATACAATAAAGGATCCTTCTTTCTATGTATTCGCAATACATTACATTTGTCTATGTTAAGGGTCAGTTGCCACTCCCTACACCAAGTGCCTATCCGCTGCAGATCTTCCTGCATTCCGCTACAATTTTCTAATGCTTCAACTTCTCTGCATGCTACAGCATCATCCGCGAAAAACCGCATGGGACTTCCGACACTGCCTACTAGATCATTTATGTATATTCTAAAAGGCAATGGTCCCATAACACTCCCCTGTGGCACGCCAGAGATTACTTCAACGTCTGTAGACGCCTCTCCATTGATAACAACATGCTGTGTTCTGTTTGCTAAAAACTCTTCAATCCAGCCACACAGCTGGTCCGATATTCGGTAGGCTCTTACTTTGTTTATCAGGCGACAGTGCGGAACTTCAGACCCCAGAGCGGTGGATGGACACTGCCAGACGAGTTCCGTCGACCCTCGACACTCGTGTAACTGCTCAAACACACGAGCGTCGAGAGTTGACGGAACTCATCTGGCAGTGTCCATCCACCGCTCTGGAGTCTGAAGATGACTCTATGAAAGAGTCGAAACCGGTCACTCACTCCAATAAAAAATTGCGATCAAGACTGTTTTAAATTTTAATTTCATACTGAACGTAATGCTCTTCAGAATTGACTTTATTGTAGAATTAGAAGAGGCAGAGACGATCAACTTTCTAGATAGCTTGTTTATCAAAATGGACAGAAAACCTAAATTTGGGATTTTTAGAAAGCCAACGGGTATGAATATAATCACTAAGACAGTTGTAATACGAATAGAAGGTCTTTCCACTTCAAAACAAATAAACTGCCGTACTTTAGAGCACTAGTTAACAAAAGCCATACTATATTCAATAAAATAGGGCGTTCAATATAAGCCGGCCGGGGTGGCCGAGCGGTTCTAGGCTCTACAGTCTGGAACCGCGACCGCTACGGACGCAGGTTCGAATCCTGCCTCGGCCATGGATGTGTGTCATGTCCTTAGGTCAGTTAGGGTTAAGTAGTTAGAAATTTCTATGGGATTGATGACCTCAGATGTTAGCTCCCATAGTGCTCAAGGCCATTTGAACCATTTAATATAAACGAAGTGTTCTCTGATTGATGTCAATAATCTCTTTAAAAAGCAATACCGTTCCTCACGGGAGAGGTGGTGGATGGGGGAGGGGGGCGGGTGATTCTTTACAAACTTCCTTGATAGAATTCTCTCAGCAAGGGACGCGTCATCGTAAGGGTGGGGCTAGGGTGCTCATGTGAATGTATTAAAACTCAGACACACGCTACAGTTGGAACAGAAAGTCACTAGAAGATAAGTTCGCACATATCAAAGAAAATCCTCATAATGCCTTCGAATTGGTAGCTCTTGCCACCAGCCCTGGCTTGTGACCAATGATTCTCCTCAAGAAATTTTGGAGAGCACAATGGAAAAATCCTGACGTTGGTGGTTAATGAAGTCAAGTCGTATTTCCAAAAGATAAGTTGAAATCGTTAAAATTGACATACGAAAAATTTAGCCATGTGATTCCCTTTGTACCTGAATTTGTTTGTGCGGGATTACCTACGTTATGCAATGAAACGACTGAAAGGCATGTCAACAAAAATGTTGTATTCTAGGAGCAGTCAAAGGCAGCACTGACAACCGCTGACTATTTAACTCAGAAAATTACTAAAACTTCGCAAACGCTGTGGCGTGGCGGAATATCCGTGAGTGGTTGGAGAGGATAGCCAGTTGTCGTGAAACGACACAGTAGCGCCAGGCACTTTGTTACACTGGGTGGATGTTAAGAACACCAGCACCCATTGCTCGAGCTCTCCACCAATTTACTGTACAAAATTTGGTCAAGAGTTCGATGGAAATTTCCACAGTTTGCACGATTGTCTGCCTGAGAAATTAGAAGACATACTGCTTAAAAAGATTTGTGCAAACTTTTGTTTCTGGCCCGGTCTCGCCATTAGCGAAAACTAAGTTCTGTGGACGTTCCAACGCCTCTGCAAGGGAAATCAAGACAGCTATTCTGATTCTACGTTGGGACGTTCACTTCCTGTTGTGTCGGCTACTGTGGGAATTAGGACCGACACAAACAAGGAAGGAGAAGTGACAGGAATCCAAAATCATCTGTACAAAATCTTTCAAATTAATGGAAAACAATCTATTGCTACTGATCATAGAATGAAGACTTTCACGACATATTACTGAGTGCTCATGCTCTCGAAGCCTCCATTGTGTGATCAGAATACTCTACAGGGAGAATTTCTCAATCTATTACAACTCACAGAACGAGGGCTGTCTTCCTGTTACTCAGTACCGATGCTCTCGAAGTCTGCGACCGAACTGAGGCCGACCAGCGATGGGCGGCTGATTAAATCAGTGATGACGAGGGACACTGAGCTCTGTCCTCCTGGAGGTGTGGCGCTCTTTCCACTAGCCTTCTTGATGCCTGTGGCTTACGATCTATTCTACCAGTTATGGTACCAGCAATACACTAACGTATGATGTATTACGTTTGAGCAATGCGCAGCGGACAGATGTGAACAGAATTTTGTGTGACCCTTAAACGAGAGAGCTTTCTGGACAAATCAAATATCACATACTTCTTTAATAATTTAGTACAAAATCATATTACGTGATCAGTCATTGTTTTAAAAGAATAAATTTTCGAAATAAATGTTTAATGTATTAGATCAGTAGCCCAGTGCATCTGAGTCGACCGCCACCCAAGGCAAGAAACGGAAAAAGCAACGCCGCCAGACGCAGGAAAGCATGCGCCGCCCCGCAGGGAGAAACGTGGCTCTCAGACCCCGCGTGAACGTTCTAAACGAAGTTAATAAGTGTTTCTAGAGCCAGCAGTAGCAGTGGAGACGTTGTTACGAAAGTGGCGTTGTTCCAGTTGTTGGCCAACAGTCATATTACCGCACCTAACAAACAATGCTAATACCTCACGTCTTCATCTATATTTAGTGGACGTTCTCCGTGCCTTCACAGCTTTAACGTCCATCACAGCTTCTGTGCCAGAGGCGTTACAATGATGCGAACAAAGTGACGGTTAACAGAGCGCTGGTTCCAAGACCTACTACACTACTTCCTCTTATAACATCTCTTTGATGCTAATAAGGTAGAGTGAACACTCATCTCAGAGAGCTATTAATACATTTTTCTTAATAATTTTCTTGGTTTTGACCACATAGACCTGTTTCTTAGTACCATCCTTGCAACAGTACCTGAAACATCCATACATATTATACAAATGAATGTCTATGTCTGTTCCTAGTACACGTTTCACTTTTTTTTCTCTCTTTTTTTGGGGGGGGCGGGGGTGGGTCTTCTGATTTCGACTGGTTCGATACGGCCCGCCACGAATTCCCCTCTTGTGCCAAAGACTTCATCTCAGAGTAGCACTTGCAACCTACGTCCTGAATTATTTGTTGTGCATATTCCTATCTCTGTCTTCCTCTACAGCTTTTGCCTCTACGGCTGCCTCTAGCATCGTGGAAGTCATTCCCTTACGTACTAACAGATGTCCTATCATTCTGTCTCTTCTTCTTATCAGCGATTTCCACATGTTCCTTTCCTCTCCGATTCTGAGCAGAACCTCCTGATTCCTTACCTTCAGACCACCTAATTTTCAACATTCGTCTGTATCACCACATCTCAAATGTTTCGATTCCCTTCTGTTCCGGTTTTACCAGTCCATGTTTCACTACCATACAACGCTTTACTCGAGATGTCCTTCTCAGAAATTTCTTCCTGAAATTGAGGCCTATGGTTGATACCATTAGGCTTCTCTTGGCCACGAATGCTCATTTCATCATTGCTAGTGAGCTTTTGATGTTGTCCTTGCTCCGTAAGTCATTATTTATTTCACTGCCTAGGTAACAGAATTCCTTTACTTCGTGACCACCAATCCTAAAGATAAATTTCTCGCTGATCTCATTTCTGCTACTTTTCATTACGTTCGTATTTCTTCGATTTACTTCAATCCATATTCTGTACTCATTAGGCTGTTCATACCATACAGCAGATCATATAATCCTTCATCACTTTCACTCACGATAGCAATGTCATCAGTGAATCGTGTCATTGATATCCTTTCACCTTGAATTTTATTTCCACTCCTGAATCTTTCTTCTATTTCCATAATTGCTTCTTCGATGTATAGATTGAGCAGTAAGGGCGAAAGACTACATCCCTTTGTAATACGAGCACTTCGTTATTGGTCGTCCAGTGTTATTATTTCCTCTTGGCTCTTTTACATATTGTATACTACCCGTCTCTCCCTATAGCTTACCACTATTTTTCTCAGAATTTTGAACATATTGCATCATTTTAAATTTTCGAGAGCTTTTCCCAGGTGAACAAATCCTATGGACGTGTCTTGATTTTTTTTGTCTTGTTTCCGTTATTAACCGCAACGTCAGAATTGCCTCTCTCTTTATTTACCTTTTCTAAAGCCAAACTGATCGTCTTCTAGCACATCCTCAATTTTCTTTTCCATTATTCTGTATATTTCCTTGTCAGAAACATGAATGCATGAGTTGTTAAGCTGATTGTGCGATAATTCTCTTACGTATCAGCTCTTGCAGTCTTAGGAATTGTGTGGATGATACTTTTCCTAAAGTCAGATGGTATGTCGCCAGACTCATACATTTTACACACGAAAGTGAATAGTTGTTTTGTTGCCACCTCCTCCAATGATATTAGAAATTCTGGTGGAATTTTATCTATCCCTTCTGCCTTGTTGGATCGTAAGTCCTCCAAATGTCTTTCAAATGCTAATTCTAATACTTGATCACCTATCTCCTCTAAATCGACCCCTGTTTCTTCATCTATCGTATCAGACGAATCATGCCCCTCAAAAAGGCTTTCAGTGTATTCTTATCACATATTCGCTCTCTCCTCTGCATTTAACAGTGGAATTCCCGTTGTACTTTTAATGTTACCACCTTTGCTTTTGATGTCCCAAAGATTGCTTTGACTTTCCTATATGCTGATTCTGTCCTTCCGACAATCATTTCTTTTTCAATTTCTTCACATTTTTCAAGCAGGCATCTCGTCTTACCTTCCCTGAACTTCCTACTCTTATTATTTCATTCCTCAGCGACTTGTATTTCTGTATTCCTGAGTGTCGCGGAACATTTTTGTAGTTTCTCTTTTCATGGATCAACTGAAATATTTTTCTGTTAACCATGGTTTCTTCGGAATACCTTCTTTGTACCTATGTTTTTCTTTCCAAGTTCTGTTATGGTCTTTAAAGATGTCCATTCCTCTTCAACTGTTCTGCCTACTGGACTATTCTTTATTGCTATATCTACAGCCTCAGAGAACTTAAAGCGTATCTCGTCATTCCTTGGTACTTCCGTATCCCACTTCTTTGTTTATTGATTCTTCCTGATAATCTCTTAAACTTTAGCCTACTCTTCATCATTACTACATTGTGATCTGAGTATATATCTGCTCCTAGGTACGCCTTACAATTCAGTGTCTGATTTCTGAATCTCTGTCTAACTGAAATCTTCCTGTGTCACCGGTCCTTTTCCAAGTATACCTCCGCCTCCTGTGTTTCTTGAACAGAGTATTGACTATTATTAGCTGAAATTTATTACAGAACTGAATTAGTCTTTCTCCTCTCACATTACTTGTCCCAAACCCATGTTCTCCTGTAATCTTTCCTTGTACCCATTTACCTACAACTGCGTTCCAGTTCCACAATGCTATTAGATTTTCATCTCCCTTTACGTAATGTATTACCCTTTCAGTATCCTCATATACCTTCTCAATCTCGTCATCTTCAGCTTGTGACGTCGACATGTAAATCTGAACTTTATTACAGAACTGAATTAGTCTTTCTCCTCTCACATTACTTGTCCCAAACCCATGTTCTCCTGTAATCTTTCCTTGTACCCATTTACCTACAACTGCGTTCCAGTTCCACAATGCTATTAGATTTTCATCTCCCTTTACGTAATGTATTACCCTTTCAGTATCCTCATATACCTTCTCAATCTCGTCATCTTCAGCTTGTGACGTCGACATGTAAATCTGAACTATCGTTGTCGATTCTGATAAGAAGAACCCTATCACTGAACTGTTCACAGTAACACGCTCTCTGCCCTACCTTCCTATTTGTAACTAATCCTGCTCCCGTTATACCATTTTCTGCTGCTGTTGATATTATCCTATACTCATCTGGCCAGAAATCCTTGTCATCTGTCTACTGCAATTCACTGACGCCTACTATATCTAGATTGAGTCTTTGTATTTCCGTTTTCGCATTATTTTCTAGTTTCCCAACCATGTTCACGCCCCGACTAGTAAAACATTATCCTTCCGTTGATTATTCAATCTTTTTCTCATGGTCATCTTCCCCTTGGCAGACCCCTCCCAGACATCCGAGCGGGGGACTATTCCGGAATCTTTTGCCAAGGGAGAAGTAATCATGACACCTTTTCATTTACAGGCCACATGTCCTGTGGATACACGTTACGTGTCTTTAATGCAATGGTTTCCATTGCCTTCTGCATCCTCATCCCGTTGATCATTGCTGATTCTTCCGCCTTTAGGGACAAGACAGTGTTCTGAGCCTCTTTCCTCTTGTCCACTCTCTTAGACAAGACCTTTGTCAGAGAAAGGATGACTTCCTATGCCGGAAGTTTTGGGCAGGCAGTACTGATTATTAATCAAAATTTAAGGAGTGACGGTTTCGTTTTGCTTACTAATCATACACACTACCCCCTTATTTTATCATTAGATTGACTTGGTATTTTCATGAAAATCAGACAACCATAGTCAAATCATCATTTAATATCATGTGCAAAAAGAAAATAAACAAATTAGTTCAAGAAAAAACAATTATTAAATACTGAACGGGCAGACGAACCCATAATCCCACCCTTCTTGTCAACTGTTTTATATACATGTGCAAGAGAAAAAGTGACAAAAGAAAGCTACAAGGGAGGGGACTCAAGCTCAGGGAAGAAACAGGGATCAGAGGGGAGCTTAACCAAGACCCTGATGGTTAAACACAAGAAAAAGCACATTCGCAAAAATCGTTCTGTGACGAGGCAACCGCTGCCATTTACAATGCGCAGTTGTCAGATAATGGTGAAAAACGCGGGGATCTGGGTCATTCCAGCCTTCAACGACATAGTGAACATAGTAACCCAAGAGCCAGACAATAGTATCCGTTTTCGTCTGCGGAAAAAAGGATATGTCCGGATGTAGGAAAATGTCATCTGGGAAAGCGGTTTCAGGCTATTGAGTAAGGAAAGCTAATTGACGGCGGACCCAGAGGCAATAATCCCGTCCGCAAGCAACAAGCCTGTAAAGTGAGGTGTCAGTTTGATGACATTCCTCACACTGATCAGTCGTACGAAGGCCAATACGAAAAACACCATCACCATTAGGTATCAAACGGTGAATGACCTTATACCACGTTGAAACAACCTCCATCGGCAAGATAGGAAGACTAAGATGAGGCCAGACCGTTTTCCAAGACGTTGACGGGGAAGTAAGTTCAACAGAAGAAAGAGGACATGGTGCACCCCAACGGGGTGATAGCATTTTGGTATTAATATGCGTCATAGAAAGTATATCAGCACTTAGGATACCGACAAGTAGAAAGTATTTAATAATGTGCCCCAGTTTAGGATTAACCCGTCCAACATCAATAGGATGGGTCAGAGAGGCCAGCCGGAGACCGGAAAGTAAACGAGAAGTAGCTGAATGCGGAGCCCACGTACAGGTTAAAACACTGCGGAGAGCAAATAGGACGGATGTCTTCACTTTGGTATCGGAAAGACCCAATCTTCCAAGCTTTCGAGGCCTTGCCACAACTTCATACCGGACGCGAAAGATATGGCGGCGCCACAGGAATCGACCAGACAGCTGTTATGTCTGCAGGGCATCGTCGCGGGAGGCGGGAACACCTGCGCAACGTAATATACTTTACTGAAGATATAGGTCTTTAAAAGCCGTACCTTGTGAAGGAGGCTAAGGGAACGGCGTTCATCTTCAAGGATCGCCCTGTGAACACGACTCGTAACCTCACGCCAATTTAGAGTCGGCATTTTGATCCGATTGATCAGATTGCTATCCGCTAAGATCTCTAAGGTCTTATGGCGAATGACGACCGTCGCCCAAGGAATAACGACATGATCTAAGCCTCTCAACGGTAGGAACGTGCATTTACAACCATTAATGCCAGCACCAGCAAAACGTCAAAATGAATCCAATGTATTCTTAGGCCTCAGTATGTCCTCGACATGTTGTGCTAAAACCATGACATCATCGGCGTATGCACGGACCTAAAAAAGTTCCCCCAACATAATCCAGCCACGTAATTGCACGGCGAAGTAAGGGCTCTAAGAACAAGACCAAAAGTGACATGTATAAGGGGCTTCCTTGGGGGAAACCCCGTCTGATCGATATCCGGGAGGTAGGGTAACCGTTCACAATGCGAGTACGCACAGGTTTCCCAAACTCTTACGGGAATCGTCTTTTAGTGTGAGCGAGTAATGAGTGGAGGGGCAAATATCTATTAGGTACATTACGTATGTACATTGTGGACAGTTGAGAATGTGGGTCTTACGGGAAGCGTGCAAGGGACAAGTCCCTGCAGTCGCGTTATTCATCTGTGTTCTCGGTGGCTCAGATGGATACAGCGTCTGCCATGTAAGCAGGAGATCCGGGGTTCGAGTCCCGGTCGGGGCACACATTTTCAGCTGTCCCCATCAAGATATATCAACTACACCTGTTGACAGCTGAGGGTTCTAATTAATTATAATTCGTTCACAATCACCGAGACACTTATACCGGTAAAAAGGCGAGTTAAGACCTGTCGGCATCATTATTAAAGCCGACAGCGGTGAGCGTCCTGGTTAAAAAATAATGGCTGTCACGATCAAACGCTTTTTGGAAATCAAGAAAAAGCAAAGCCTCAGGGATATTAGCGGCAGCCACCACCGAAATTACATCGTGACACTCGAGAACAGAAGTCAGTATCGTGCGTCCAGGCATACAGCTTTGGTGGCGGCAATAATGGTATCGAGCAGCTTAGAGAAACGGATATTAATTGCTCGAGCGACAATTTTATAATCGAGGTTAAGGAGAGTAATAGGACGGAGGGAATCAATCGCTGGGTGACCTATGGATTTCAGGAGGAGGACCAGTTTACCTTCCTGAAAAGGATCAGGAAGTAAGATTCCACGCATCACTTTATTTAACATTGACGTTAAGTTGTCACCAACGAATGGCCAAAACTGAACATAAGACTCCTTACGAAAACTAATCCAGGCGACTTGCGGGACAGAGATCCTGTAACAACATCGTATATATTATCCTTGTCGAAAGGGACGCAGAAAGGCGTCGTTTAATTGAGGAGTGTCGACGCGATGCAGCAAGGATGTAAAGTCGTCGTGAAAATTTTCGCCCGGACAGGGGTATCGTACAGAGCAGTAAAATAAGAGTAAATAAAGTTGGAAATGTCACGGTGAGAGGTGAACATGCGGCCGTCAGCGGTTGTGAGGGAGGCAAGGCACACACGTTTCCGGCGTGCCCGTAAATGGACTAGATGGTATAGTGACGTCGATTCGCCTTGTAAAAGAGAACGTGCTTGAGACGTCGTCCGCAATCCCTCCATTTTAATGCATTCGAGCTGCAGCAGTTTGGCTTTGATGCGCTGTATATAAGTAACACATAGGGGAGCATGCGTAGCACTATCGTACAGTTGACCTAAGACCGAGTAGTAAAATTCTTATCTCGTCGATCGTCTGCCACCTTCGCAGCTCGAAACCCCTACGGATTTGTGGTTTAGCATGCAGTGTCCACCATACCACAATAGACGAGTACCGGTCCATAGTACGAGAACAACAAACTCTTGCGTCCTCCAGGACGACACCAAGAGAGGTATATTTGCAAATAGGATATATTGAGCATCCAAGGAGGACGAATCAATTTTACCAGTTGCTGCTCATAATTAAACGTGACGGCCACGGCGCAAAGATCAGTAAAACAGGTTGGTATCACATCAACATCCAGAAGTTGCCCACACAAGGAATCGGAAAGGTAAAAAAAGGTCGAGGCGACTGCTATATGTGGGAGTAAAGTATGTATGTCGCAGAAGTGTAGGACAGCGAGAAATCCACACGTCACGCAGGCGCAATTAGCGCACCAGGTCCCCGAGTTCTTTACTGAAATTAAAATTAGGAGACTGAGCCACCGGCCGTAGAACACAATTGAAGTCCCCACGTTAGATAATCTTTGTCGGGGATTTACGAAGAAGTAAATGATTTCTCCTTTATAGAAACTCGAACATGCGGTAGTACGACCTGTGCAGAAGGGGCATAAAGAAAGAGTAAACTGAGATCAGAAAACGTGCACCAGATCCCCCTTCCACTGTCGAGTAGTTAGAAATCCATCAACGGAATGCCTTCCCTACAAAACAAGGCAGTGCCCGTAGAAAGTTCGGAAGCCACATTAAAAAAGGTTGAGAACCCACAAATAGAAAACTGGTCGGATAAGACTTCCTGTAAAAATACAACATCTGCCTCAGATTGATATAAACTGTCGCAAAGCGGCGAGCCGAAGCTCGGAACATATTCTATTATTATTCGGAGGAAGAAATGTGTATTCAACCGAGAAAGAAGAACAAAGAACGGTAGAGATCCGTCAGTTGACGGAGCAACATACAAGTAACAATACCAGAATCAGTCGCTGAATCAGAGAGAGAAAAACCACGGAACAGAACCCTCATCTTCCCACTCCTTTTTCTTCGGCCATGACGCGGCTCTCTGTGGCTGTTTATGGATTGTACTGTGGCTCCGTGTCGCCGACGCTGCCGCGTTCGGTAGTGTCGGAGCATCAAGTAGGTATTCCGTTTCAGATTGCGAGGGAGAGGCCTCTACATGCCACTCGTCCGCAGACATGGGTTCACGGAGGGACAGTTGGTGAATAAGAACGGGATTCACTGGCTCTTGAGAATCAGTCAGTTGTTTCATGGGAAAAGGCTGTGACCCAGAGGGGACGACAGATGTCGCAGAAGGGGGATGGGAAACAGAGTCGATAGGAGAAGTGTCCGAGAGAACCGGAGAGGACACGTTGGAACAGGAAGCAGGTTCCTTCAGGGGCATCTCCGAAGGGGCGGCCTCGACAACAGGAACAAAGCCAGATAATGTGTAGGGATCTCCTGCATAAGAGTGAAAGCTCCTGTGGCTCCCTCATCCTGAGAGAGAGGGTCCTTTACCGGAGGCCGATAGGAAGGGCTAGCCAATACGGATGGTTAAAAAAAAAAATAATAAAATAAAATGGCGCTGAGCACTATGGGACTTAACTTCTGAGGTCATCAGTCTCCTAGAACTTATAGAACTTAGAACTACTTAAACCTAACTAACCTAAGGACATCACGCACATTCACGCCCGAGGCAGGTTTCGAACCTGCGACCGAAGCGGTCGCGCGGTTCCAGACTGTAGCGCCTCGAACCGCTCGGCCACCCCGGTCGCTGATGGTTCATTGGCTACATCATCCTGTGTTCGGCGAGGCTTGTTGTGAGAAATCATGGCGAGCACATGTGAAGTAACGGCTCCAACATCCCTACGCAAGGACAGCGGGGGAAAATTACGGGCGTTGTCGGTCAACGGATCACTGCGTCCCTCAGTAACAGGGAGCGATTCAGTCTGAGATCCCTGCGGTAGAAGATCAGCTAAAGTCATTTTTTTTACACTGTCCATGTGTAGGTTTTAATACCACCACAATCCGTGGACAATTATTACGGAAATAAACGGTGTGATTACAATAACATGTTCCTTCTTGGCCACTGTAAGTAATATGGACACTATAACCACATACCTGTAGTGGAGAAGGAATACGTATTTTGACCACCATTTCCTTCGACCGAATACCACTATAGACCTGTAAGCGGTGCTGAGCAGACCAGCGTTCCTTTAGACTACGACGTATTTCCGCATAAGGAAGCAAAAAGGGCCTCAGAAAACAGTCGTCTACCTCGGTTAAACACCGCAACATTCGGATATATCACTTCTGCATTGCTAAGAGAACCATACTAGTGGAACCATAACGGTGCGTAAAGGGTGCCTAGGAACAGTAACAAGAAATTATCCTATCAACCTGGAGCGGGTCAAGAAACTTAACAAAAAACACATATAATTCGCTGTCAAAATATGCAGTATGCACCTGATCATTAGTGCCTGACCACTCACTTATTTCCAAAGAACGGGTCTGAACGTGCTGCGTGGATTTGTCGAAGGTGAAGCTGACAGTACCTGTACGCGGAATTTTCGTGGGAACCATGGTGGACATCACGGTGCGAGACGACACCGCTCCAGGAAGGGACGCACGACCACCAACCAATAGCCGACAACCAGCGATGCGACGCGCACGAGACCAACACGACACTAAACGGACACGAGGAAAACACGCAGTGCTACGGCAAGGGCGGAACTAATAGCTCAACCAAGTCGCTCGACGGACCCCTAGATCACAGGGGCATCTATGTAGCAGGTATTGTCTAGAAAAAATCACTACGGGGATAAGAACCCCATAACTATCAAAGACGTGGCGGTGAAAAAGAGGTGTAGCCTAGAACTTTCAAATATCCGAATTTATTCATCCAGTATTTGAAAACGTGAGCACTTAGTGACCTAGCCGGCCGGTGTGGCCGTGCGGTTCTAGGCACTTCACTCTGGAACCGCGTGACCGCTACGGTCGATGGTTCGAATCCTGCCTCGGGCATGGATGTGTGTGATGTCCTTAGGTTAGTTAGGTTTAAGTAGTTCTAAGTTCTAGGGGACTGATGACCGTAGATGTTAAGTCCCATACTGCTTAGAACCATTTGAACCAACCACTTAGTGATATGCAACTAACTTTACACCTTTACAAATAATTCAAATGGCTCTGAGCACTATGCTATTTTCCTTGACTTCCGGAAGGCGTTCGATACAGTTCCGCACTGTCGCCTGATAAACAAAGTAAGAGCCTACGGAATATCAGACCAGCTGTGTGGCTGGACTGAAGAGTTTTTAACAAACAGAACGCAGCATGTTGTTCTCAATAGAGAGACGTCTACAGACGTTAAGGTAACCTCTGGTGTGCCACAGGGGAGTGTTATGAGACCATTGCTTTTCACAGTAGATATAAATGACCTAGTAGATAGTGTCGGAAGTTCCATGCGGCTTTTCGCGGATGATGCTGTAGTATACAGAGAGGTTGCAGCATTAGAAAATTGCAGCGAAATGCAGGAAGATCTGCAGTGGATAGGCACTTGGTGCAGGGAATGGCAACTGACCCTTAACATAGACGAATGTAATCTATTGCGAGTACATAGAAAGAAGGATCATTTATTGTATAATTATATGATCGTGGAACAAACACTGGTAGCAGTTGCTTCTGCAAAATATCTGGGAGTATGCGTGCGGAACGATTTGAAATGGAATGATCATATAAAATTAATTGTTGGTAAGGCGGGTACTAGGTTGAGATTCATTGGGAGAATCCTTAGAAAATGTAGTCCATCAACAAAGGAGGTGGCTTACAAAACATTCGTTCGGCCTATTGCTCATCAGTGTGGGACCCGTACCAGGTCAGGTTGACGGAGGAGATAGAGAAGATCCAAAGAAGAGCGGCGCGTTTCGTCACAGGGTTATTTGGTAAGCGTGATAGAGTTACGGATATGTTTGGCAATCTCAAGTGGCAGACTCTGCAAGAAAGGCGCTCTGCATCGCGGTGTAGCTTGCTGTCCAGGTTTAGAGAGGTTGCGTTTCTGGATGAGGTATCGAATATATTGCTTCCCTATACTTATACCTGCCGAAGAGATCACGAATGTAAAATTAGGGAGATTCGAGCGCGCACGGAGGCTTCCCGCGAACCATACGCGACTGGAACAGGAAAGGGAGGTAATGACAGTGGCACGTTAAGTGGCCTCCGCCACACACTGTTGGGTGGCTTGTGGAGTGTAAATGTAGATGTAGATGTAGATGTAGAGACTTAACTACTGAGGTCATCAGTCCCCTAGAACTTAGAACTACTTAAACCTAACTAACCTAAGGACATTACACACATCCATGCCCGAGGCAGGATTCGAACCTGCGACCTTAGCGGTCGCTCGGTTCCAGACTGTAGCGCCTAGAACCGCTCGGCCATCGCGCCCGGTGAAAACTCGCACAAATCGACGGAAGACAGAAAGTTTATGTTTTCGTTATTCATGTAGTAAAAGTGTCGCATGTTACATGACGATTTAATTTATTATTTCTTTACTATTAACCTTATGCGCTACATGTTTTATAGACATTATTTACTTACAGAATGTACTTGGAAAATTACGTCACTGCACCACAGGACATATGAGGTCATAAACATTGAGCTCTATGAAAACAAAATGGCAGAACGAAATTAGCTACAGTTCGAAGTTGAGGAGACTGGGGTTTGGGAACATGGGCAGACAGAGGGGGAAGGAGGAGAGAGACAGAGAGGGGGAAGGGAATATGGATGGAAATGGAACATGAGGAAATGGATGCAGAGGGGGAAGAGGAGATGGGCAGAGAATGGAAAAGGGAGGAGCTGGACAGACAGAAGGGGAGGCGGAAATTACACAGAAGAAGGAAAGACAACGAGACGAACAGAGAGAGTAGAGAGAAGGAGGTGGACGAGAAAGGAAAGAGGAAGTGATGGACATGATGGACAGAGAATGGGGGACGTGGAGTCGGACGGAGGGAGAGGACTAAGGAGGTGGGTGGAGAGAGGAGGGAGTAGGAGGCGGACAACGAGAGAGAGAGAGGAGAGGCAGGGATGGACCTAGAGGGGGTGAATGGGAGATAAAAGGGGTGGAGGAGATAGTGGGGAGGAAGCGCTGGACAGAAGGTGGAGAAGGGCAAGCAAGATATGGGCAGAGGGAGAAGAAAGGAGGGGCTGGACTAATAAGAGATGGGAAAAGACACACACCCGGTCAATAGCGTGACGAGGTAGTAATATTTCTCGAAAATATATTACTTAACGCGACAACTGTTGTGAGCGAATTTCGACTGAATGTCGGGAAGGATTCAAAAGGAACCCGATGAAACTTGGTCGAACGGACTGAAACCGACCACTGTGGGTCGAGGATTGGAAACAGAAAAGCCAAAAGACGAGGAAAAGTGAAGAGGGCACTACAGATAAACTAGATCCAACGAATAATCCAGAGGGAGTAAAAGGTGCGCCGCAGCGAAATTGGATGCCGGGAGTGAACTGTGCATTACGATACGAACGAAACGGATATCGCTGAATGGTGCGCGGCGCCACTGTAAGGCAATCCTAGTGCTGACAGAGTTAGCAGTCCCGCCAGCGGAATTTTCATAAATTTTTATTAATTACTATTTCAAATAACACAGCTATGTTTGGCTGTTTACCAAATGGGTAAGTACCTAATACATTTTAAGTGCATTTACATCTATATTGTGCCAGCCACTGTCAGATGAATTGTAGATATCTTTTATTATAGCAACCATGAGTGATCCTTACCATTCCATTTGTATATGGACTGTGAGAAGAATTATTAATTAAACGTTTCTGTACATGTGGTAATTAGTCTAATCTTGTCTTCGCAGTCCCTGTGGATGTGAAACGTTGTTGTTGTGGTTTTCAGCCCGAAGAGTGGTTCGATGGAGCTCTCCACGCTATCCTGTGCAATCCTCTTCATCTCCGAATAACTAATGAAGCGTACATCCATTTGAGCCCGCTTACTGTATTTGTCTCCTCACCATTATATTTGCTCCTCCTTCCCCTCCTACCCTCCTACAAACACTTCCGTCCAATGCTAAACTGATGGTTCATGGATGTCTTTGAATATGTGTAACATATCTAATACCTTCTCGGGGTCGCTCTACAAACAATGTCACCCCAGACAAAAGGACAAATCGCCCCCCTTTAAGAATATGTCTACTTATTTTTTTTATTTTCAATAAAACCAAATAATTTTATTTAAATTTTAATAAACGCACATCTGGACTTCCACGCCACAGAAAAAGAGGAGAAAAGAGCTATGCAAGAAGAAGACCGACGAGGGACTGGCGAAAGAAACTTTCATGTAAAAGACGCCGCATGGTATATAAAACTCGCTGGAAAAAGAAGAGGATTTAGAAATAAACAAACAGCATTGCTAATCAATCAGACACAAAAGCAGAAATGAAAAAAATGCCTTTACCTAGCCACAAATCGTAACGACAATTATTTTACACTTTTAAATGCCAGTGTTTTAAAAGTAAAACAAATTAACATCAACTACTCTAAAATCACGAAAAACATTTTTTCTTACTATTACTTCTTCAGGCTTTTTTATTACATCTTTTAAATGTACTTCATCTACAGTTTCATACCCAGTTGCCAAAATGCCCAAACCATTAAGTCGATTTTGGTCATAGTGGAATGTAAAATGTTCTTAGTTAATTTTAACTTAGAGAAAGTCATTTCACCAATAGCTACAGTATTGTTAGCAATATTCCTGACGCAATAGTAAGATTTAGGGCAAAATTTAAGATTGCAGTGAAGCTCAGTACACAGATCAGGATTTCTTTTTTGCACAAAATTGCAGATCCTGCTAAAATTTCCTCTTTTAGCTCTTCACTATTTTTGTCAACACAAAAAAAAAATCAGTTAAAATACATTCTAAAGTCTTACAGTGTTTTAGAACCATTTTTTCGAATAAAGTATTCAAATTTTGTATATGATATAAGTGTTGAAAATAGTTACTATCAATACTAAGTTGTTCAAATCCAGCCTCTATTGCGTTTAGTGCTTGATCGACCGGAAAGAAAATGGTCATTTGCGGGTAGGATTCAGTCTCTGCTGGTTCTGCACGTTCTTTATTATGCATATACACAGTTCATCCGTACCCCGAATAGAGAATATCAACAGTTTGTCGACATTGATACTAGCAAGATATCGGTGCCAGGAGCTCCAAAAACTTCCGAGAACGTTTAATTTAAAGTTTGAAGTTCTATAACAGATGATAAAAGAATGTTTCTTTATTAGAGTCATATAATTACATTTTAATACTTTTCAGATTTTTTACTTTAGTTGTACTAGGAAGCATTGCTTGTTGTTAAATTTCATCATTCAAGGTCAACGGAAGTAGCCCTATGGGTTTTAATTAATGAGTTTGTGAGTATGAAAATTTGTGACACATCTGGCCGCATAACATGATTGCATTGACTTAGAACCTTCACTTATTTACACCGCCAAAGGATCGTAGACCTTAATATAAGATACAAATTTCAGTCTGATAAGTATATCCGTTCCTGAGGAAAATGGTTTTTAACAATACAACAGTACAACAAAGTAAGCCTATAAGGGTTTCTTTTTTACCGGTTTGGGTACGAAACCGTAAAAGTGTATTTTATATTGTTCTTTGTGATCTTTGATGCGTTCATCCCGTGCTTCAAATAAGCAGTCTTTTTTATTCTACTAACGCGGTTTCATATTGTTGCTGATCCAAAATTAGCCTCCATATCAGTTCCCGCACAAAGTTCATTTTTATTCGTAGTAGCATCATCGAACGACGAATCCTACAGAAGATTTGTAAAAAATACTTAGCAGTTTTGTAAAAGGTCGAATGCAAAGGTTAGATCAAAATCTTTTGAACGCATCAACTTGCTTATTGGATTTATGGAATTATTTCACGCCAAATAACTAATAAATGCAAGAACTTCAATTGTTTCATACACTTTAATAAATCGAAGGCCTCGTCTCTTATCAAATTATCAATTTCTCGGCTGTCATAAATTCATGCTTAGTAAGGTATCTTACACCTCTGCCAATTGGGATCTAGTGTCAGTCAGTGGCTTGCAAGGTGAACTTCCAACAAGTTTTAAAATGTAGTGACCAACGAAAAGCACACGTTGTATGACTGTATAAGGAAACAGGACGACTTTGATAAAATTTCTAGTTGATGTGATGAATGGTAGCCAGCACTAAATACAGAAAAGAAACTAAGTACGAGAAACACACCCGTAATGTTCGAAGGCAGCGTTAGCAGTGTGCTGCTTGATACAGTCACATCATTAAATATATAGACATAACGTTGCTAACCTTGCAAAGCGCCATGAAATGGAACGATCATATAAAGATTGTAGCAGGGAAGGCGAATAGTCGACCTTCAGTTTCTTGGAAAAATTTTAGGGATGTTTGGTTGATCTTCGCCTGGAGGTATAAGTAGGCTGTTTAATTTTTTATGTTGGTAATGACCGTAGCGCTCTGTATGAAAATCACTGACAGTGCTGTGTGCACTCTGTGGCTCTTTGGCATTGTTGGAATATTCGCTATTGTAGTGTTGGGCAGTTGTATGTGAACAGCGCGTTGGAGGTCAGCCGCCAGCTGTGGTGGATGTGGACAGAGAGATGCCAGAGTTTTGAGAGGTTACTATAAGCGGACGATCTGGATGTGTGTCCACCAGAAAAAGGAAATTTGTAAAGATGGAGGTCATGAACTGAGTTGTTCTCTATCAAAGTCTTTCATTTGCTCACTATTCCTATCAATAGCTAGTGCCTTCAGTAGTTAGAATCTTTTATTTAGCTGGCAGTATTGGCACTCGCTGTATTGCAGTAGTGCGAGTAACGAAGGTTTATGTGAGGTAAGTGATTCATGAAAGATATAGGTTATTGTTAGTCAGGGCCATTCTTCTGCAGAGATTATTGAAATTCAGATTGCGTTACCCTAAAAATATTGTGTGTCAGTTTAGTGATGATCAGAATAAGTAAAGAGAAAACCGTTTGAGTACGTTCGGTTTTACTCAGCTGTCTCTGTATCAAATAACGTAGAAGTTCAACAGCATACTAATTCATAATTTTCCAAAGGAAACGTTTCAGAGGGAAGGCGACGTTCTTTTCAAGGAAAATATAAAGAGCCTGCATTTAAAGCTGACCGTAGACGATTCTACTGCACCAACGTACATTTCGCGTAAGGACCAAGAAGATAACAGAAATGAGGGCTAGCACGGAGGCATAGAGATAACAGGTTCTCCCTCGCTCTCTTTGTGAGCGGAACAGCAAATGGGCCAGTAGTGGTACAGGATATCCTCCGCCGGTGGGTTGAGGAGTATGTACTGACATACAGATACCTAGAAATACGTTCAAATTGGATAGAATATTTTATTGTTTCAATAAACAACCTTTTTGGAGGAATTAAATGTTTATTTAATTTTATTTTTTCACTATTTCGAATAAAAAATCCATGTACGACCTTCGCTCTGAACTGGATTTTTAGTTGTTCGGAATTTTTACCGAAATGTTCGGTTTTCAGCTCCGTGTTCCGTACCGAAGCATGAGTATTTTGGTGTTTTTTGGAATTCCATTCAAATCACTAATTTGCAAAATCAAATCAGTAAACATCTGGTGCTTTGTTTCTAGCCGGCGCGTATGCTGCATCTGGAACAATAAAGAGCGAAGCTTCTATGTCTACAAACTGGTTTTCGTGGCAAACGTTTTTAAATGAGGACATGGGTGAGATTAAAAGAATTATCAAAAGGATAATGATGGTTCCATGCCGCAGCGTCTAGGTGGAATCATTTATGGTCTGACACTAGAAACACACTGACTGTCGATATGGTAAAAGCAGAATCATGCATACTTTATTACTTAAAATTTGCATCATGCAACGGCTTCTGCCGAAAAATGAAAGGCAACAAAAATTGTTGAAATCTGTAACTACCAATGACAAATACAATATTTAATGTTTATTGTGTTCACGCTCAGCCCTTAGGTCAGCAAAGCGTGTCGTCAAACAGTGTTCGGTAGTTTTGATAGTTTAATCTGGCAACCCTGACTCTGACGGTTCCGTACGGCGAACGGTGCCCTGCTGCCGCTTGCTTTAACGCGATCCACGTCACGACAGACCACACAATCGCGACAGAAGTGTCCCTGAACGAACGAACGGAGAGCCTTCGCCATTGCAGTAGATCAGACTGACGCTCTTGAGGGCGGAGCAATAGGCTACGCAGCGAGAGACGTCATCATAATACAGAAAGTGTTGATGACGGGCTCGTTGGAACCATTAGCACGACAAAAATTTTCATTTTATGTTTCTGTTATCGAGTATTTGATACGTTAATATTTTTTTCACACTTTAAACCAAAATAGCGCATCTAAATTTGGGCGCCCCGGACATATGTCGGGGTTGCCCTCCTCTGCAGTGGGCGCTATCCTTGTTTTAGGCAAGCCACAAATTTCCTTTCTCCCTAGTTCTATTCAGTACTTCCTCATTAGTTAGGCGATTAACTCATTTAATATTCAGCATTCTTCTGAAGCGTCTGTTCTCTTCTGGTATGAATTGCTTACTGACCACGTGTTTCGTTTCCGTGCAAGACTACCCTCCAAACAAATACCTTCAGAAAAGGCTTCCTAACACTTCATTTTATATTCAGCGTTGACAAATTTCTCTTGTTTATAAAAGCGTTTCTTGCCATTGTCAGTCTACGTTTCATATCCTCTACGCTTAGGCCATCATCCATTACTCTACTGCCCAATTAAAAAAAACTCATGTAGTACCTTTAATATCTCATTTCCTAATCTGATTCCCTCTACATCGCCCAATTCAATTAGACTACACTCTACTTTTGCTGATGTTCGTCTTATATACTCTTTTCAAGACGCTGTCCATTCCGCTTAACTGCACTTCCACGTCATCTGCTGTCTCTGGCAGAATTACAATGTCATCAGCAAACCTCATAGTGCCCGCATCTCGTGGTCGTGCGGTAGCGTTCTCGCTTCCCACGCCCGGGTTCCCGGGTTCGATTCCCGGCGGAATCAGGGATTTTCTCTGCCTCGTGATGGCTGGGTGTTGTGTGATGTCCTTAGGTTAGTTAGGTTTAAGTAGTTCTAAGTTTTAGGGAACTGATGACCATAGATGTTAAGTCCCATAGTGCTCAGAACCATTTGAAACCCCATAGTTTTTAATTTTTCTTCCTGTTCCCACTCCTTTATTGACTGCTCAATGTACAGATTTAATAACATCGGGGATGGTCTACTGCAGTGTTGCACAACTGCTACTTTGCTTTATGCCCTTCGACGCTGACAATTATTGTCTGAGTTTTGTACGAATTAGACAAGACTTTCCGCTCCCTTTAGCTTACCGCTGCAACCTTCAGAATATCAAAGTGTGTTTTCCAGTCACATTTGTCAAAACCTTTCGCTAAGTCTACAGCTTTCGCTAAATCTACAAGCGCTATAAAAGTGGTTTTGCCTTTCTTTAGCCTGTCTTCTAAGATAAGTCGTAAGGTCAGTACTTCCTCCCGTGTTCTTCCCCAGGTTTTTACACTCTTTTATTCACTTCGAAAAACAATTCGGAAAATTATTTTACCATCACGGCATATTACGCTGCTACTCTGGTAACTTTCACACCTGTCAGCATCTGCTCTCTTTGAAAATGTAACCACTACACTTTTCTTGAAGTCTGTGGGTATTTCCTTTGTCTCATACATCTTGTAGACCGGGTGGAATAGTTTTGTCATAACTTCGAAGCATATCGTTATGACGGAAAGTCGTCTGCTTCAGGAGCATTGTTTTTCAATTAGTCTTTCAGTACTGTCAGATTCGTTTCGCAACATCGTATCTCCCTTTTCATTTTCGTCTACTTTCTCTTCTCTTTCTATAATATTACCTTCAATTAATTCCACTTGTATAGTCGCTCCACATATTTTACATTTTGCTTCTCTGCTTAGTTTAACATCCTCTGTTGGTTTTGTTTGATTTGCGTCCCACACAGTGGAGAGGTATTCTAGGATACGTGTTACGAGTGCACCGTAACCTATCTGCCTTATCGGCTAATTGCTTTTTCCCAGTATTTATCAACGAACCGAAGTCTGCAACCTGTTTTCCGTATTACTGAGCGTAGGTGATCAATCAGTTTAGTAGCCCAACAAATTTTTACAACCAGGTATTTGTATGAGTTAACTCATTCGAATTTTAGCGGGTTGATAATTCAGATATATAATACTAATTATTAAAATTTTGAGAAGTGCCATTTTGCAAACCTTAACAGAACCTGTCTTAAAACTTACACAGCTTCTTTTTATGGCACTACGTCATTATGGTGAACAGTATTATCTGGGAAAAACCTGTGATTATTTTTAACGTTGTCTGCCAGTTCATTAATATACAGGACCATTCCGGCAGGCACCATAACTTACTTCTTCATATGTCGATGACTCTGCATCCAGGGTAATGTGCCGAGTCCTTCCCACCAAGAAATACGTATGAAGTACTTGAACGAGTTAGGAAGCAAAATACACATGTAAAACATTTCCAAGTCTACAGCTGTTTCATTGGAGCCTGCCCAAGGGAATTTCCTACATTCATCTATAGTATTTTATGGACTTCACGATAGGCCTGTATCACTGTTGGTGAACGAGGGGTTGACTATCATAAGACTCGAAAACGTGTCCAGAATACAGCCTCCTTCAGTACAAAAATAAAGGACTATCGCTGACTGCGGATTTTCTAGTGGGGGACAGTAATCGTCAAAATATATATACGAGTGATGGCAGTGTAGATATGATACTCCAAAATGCTTATAACATGCAAAACAAACCATGTCCCGGGGTAAGTCCTGCAAGAAGTTCTTTCAGGTGTGTTTAGCCGTCGCGATTTCACTTATTTTATTATCATTTCAAGGGTAACTGAGAGATATACCATACGTCTGGAATGTCACTCAAATGGGTATCTTTCAGTTGTTTGATCAGATTTATAAGTTTTATTAACATAAAACCGAGTAAATTGCAAAGCTTGTGTAGGGAAGGTGGCATAAAGTAAACTAGAAAATATATTTGTGCTTTGTCTCCATAATGTGAAAGTATTAAAGGAAATAATTTTTCACTAGGAGACCGTACTGAATTAAGGAAAATCATTTTGTAATTTGCGACTGGCTAAATTCAGCAACATCGTTCATTTTCAGTGGCACCATTATTCACACGAGCGTTCGATCGTTAGGTGGTATGCAGTACTATTTGGACTAATACGGTAGCAGAGTAGAACGGGGGAAAAGGGTAGGGCGGTGGTTTGTAGAAGATTTGTAGAAGAAGTTGGCTGGCTTTGTTTTGGTATCGCACACGGAAGCCTGGTTCTTGAAACTGTTATTGGTCATAAGCATAAGAAGGGTTAGCGTTAAATGTTATTAAAGAAAATATGGAAGCTGATTATGTCGTGGGGGCCGCTTATGGGAGATTTGTAAGTATGAATCAAGAGAATTTTGTTGTTAATCGTTGCGTGGAGTTTAAAAATTTTAAAAATAGAGCTTGCAACCGGCCGTGGTGGCCGAGCGGTTCTAGGCGCTTCAGTCTGAAACCGTTCGACCGCTACGGTCGCAGGCTCGAATCCTGCCTCGGGCATGGATGTGTGTGGTGTCCTTAGGTTAGTTAGGTTTAAGTAGTTCTAAGTTCTAGGGGACTGATGACCTCAGAGCCTCAGAGCCGTTTTTTTGGAGCATACACCAATAATATAAAGACTTATTCGCCTGCTCGTCAGTAAGCTATTAGACTATTAGAAGGGGGTATAAGTCGCAGGGGTGCTTTGCAAATGTGTTAGTATTGTATATATAGCGCAAGGGTGTCTCTGGGTGAATGTGTTTTCGAATCATATTTTTAATGTTGCATGTTTCGCGCATGTGCCTTAAGGACTCTTAATGATTTCTATATTTTTTATTTATTCTGTTGGCGGGGTTAGCGTGATTATGTGATTTAATTCTTGTTTAGTTATCTCATTTCCAATATTTAAGGTCATTGTCAACATAACTATTGAAATGAGTGTGTGAAAGAGAACACTCCCATCTGACTTCTTGAGTGATCTTTATCTTACTTGGCCACTACTTTCCTGTATTTATTAATATTTTTGTATCATGACAGAAGTATTTGAGAACCCTTATAAGGAGAGACGGGTATCCAATGTCACTCATTATTGGAAGTAATTTATTTTGATCGAATTTTTCAAAATATATCAAAGTAATGTTGGTTGAAAGTTCCTTTTTTCCCTCGATTACTTTATTCTGAAAAAGTGTCTCAACTAGAACTATTATTTTGTTGTTCAATGTTTCTGAGTACAACTAGTAGGCAGAGTTCAACAAACTAATGGTGCTACAGTTTCCACATTCACTTCTGATGGCCTTTTCAAACGTAAAATTAACTTCCGTCGTATTCCGTGAGCTTGTGATTTTGCACGTTTGCCAACATATATTGCTACTATGTAAGAATGTAACATAAATGGAAGTTTCTGGCTGTTTTATTAACCTCCGCATTTATTCCGTCTAATACTGAAGCTGTGTAATATTTTTTAGTATGCTTTGCAGTTCATCCATTTTCGTATTGTCAGAATTAGCGAAGTTCTGCTTTTCATGAAAACAAACGTAATTTCCAACACCATCCAACTTGGGCGTTAACCTTGCTGCACCTTTCTCTGTCTGGTTTATGTGTCTCATCGTCCTTCGTGACGAGTGTAGCGGCAGCCGCCGAACCGAGAGCAGGAGCAGAGCAGCAGCAGCACTTGTGTGATAAACTGTTAATTAATGTAGCGTTTGCTTGTTTTTTGTTTACGTGCTTCTGCAAAGAAGTGAAATGTACGTGTGTATTTTACTGTGTAGACTAGCAATTAGAAAATCAGTCGAAGTATTTGTTTTCGCGTGAGTCTTTTTAATATTCTTGTGTAAGGCGGCTTCCTAGTATAAACTTTCCGTGTAGAGAAATTTATTTCTGTTTAACAGCCTGCGGCCTCAGAGGTCAGTGAAAAATCTGCATACCAACTTTTAATGTTACTTTATACTCCTTTGGTATATTTCCCAGTAGCGCCATTTGAGACTATGTATCTTTTTTATACACAATAGATACGGATAGGGGCAGTGCTTGTTCTGAGCGGACACATGGAGAGTTGGCTGCTGTTTGTAAACCGCTGGAGCTTCGTTGGCTACCGTCGACAAGCTCCTAGCTAATGCTGAAAGTTGCGGAAATGTCAGGGTGCCAGTGACGAGATCTGCGACACCTTTGGTGCCACTGGAATCCCTTGGTGGCCCGGACGTCGCTTCGACTGCCGATACGCAACATCTGACAGGTCCGTCCTCACCCCAGCGTGGGTGGCAGACAGTGGTGGGTTCACGTGTCACTGAGCAGAAGGCGACAGACGGAGCAGGCCTTTCCTGTTATGCCAGCGGTCGATTTTCCTGCCTAGTCTGGACAAGTACAGAGGGTGGGGTATGGTAGTCATTGGGAACTCCAAAGTTACGCGGGTGATGGAGCCCCTCAGGGAGATAGCAGTCTAGGCGGGAAAGAATTCCAGTGTGCATTCGGTATGTTTGCCGGGAGGTCTCATCCGGGACGTGAAGGAGGCCCTGCCGGTGGATATCGAGCGCGCTGGCTGCAACCGGCTGCATGTAGTGGCACATGTAGGCACGAATGACGCCTGCCACTTGACTTCTGAGGCCATCCTCCGTTCCTATCTGTGGCTGGCTGATTCGGTGAAGGCAACTAGCAACGAACGCAGAGCTAAGATGCCTATTTGTAGAATCGTACCCAGGGTTGATCGCTGTCCTCTGGTTTGGATCAAAGGTCTAAACCAGAGACTCAGGCGGCTCTGCGATGGTATCGGATGCAAATTGCTCGACCTCTGCTATCGGGTGCAGAATTGTATGGCTCGCCTTAACAGATCAGGCGTGCAGGAAGTAGATACTAGGGTAGCGGAGTACGTGTGGCCTGCACATGATATTTTGGGGGGGGGGATAGAGGACTCTTCCCTTGGTAGCAAAAACGATTTGCCTCTTAAATCAACCACAGCGACCTCAGAGAATGTGAGTCCTGGCAGATCAGAGATAGAATAGTTTAATATGGATTTGGTAAACTGCAAGAGCATCCATGGAAAGGTCTCAGAATTGGTATCGCTTATTGAAGGTTATAATGCACAGATAGTATTGGGAACAGAAAGCTGGTTGACGCCAGCCGTCAATGACAACGAAATCCTTAGTTCAGAATGGAATGTTTATCGTAAGGATAGGTTAGTCGCCAATGGTAGCGGCGTGTTTATTGCAGTAAAAAATTCGATAAAATGTAGCGAGGTTATCTGGGATTCCGAATGTGAATTAATCTGGGTGAAACTATCAAAGAACGGTTAAAAATGGTGATCGGATGCTTTTATAAATCACCTGGGTCAGGATATGTAGTTGTAGAGCGCTTCTGACATAACTTGCAGAATATCTTCGGTAATTTTCCTGATCATGCCGTTGTAATAGAGGGTGGCGTCAGCTTCCGAGGTATAGATTGAGACTGTTATGCCATCAAAACTGGTGCCAGAGACAGGGAATCTGTGAGGGTAACGTATTAGACCTCCTGGCAACAAATGAACCTGAACTTATCGAATCAGTTAACGCAGAGGAAGGTAACAGTGATGATAAGGCTGTGATAGAATCTATGGCGACGGGTCGTACAAGGAATATTAAGAAAGGTAAGAAGATGTATTTGCTCAGCAAGGGTAACAGGATACAAATTTCAGAATATCTCAGCAGGCAGCATCAAATATTCGGTGGTGCGGACGAAGATGTGGATAATAAATGGAAAAAATTCAAAGGCATCGTTCAATATGCCGTAGACAATTATGTTGCGAGTAAGGTTTTAAGGGATGGGAAAGATCCATCTCGGTTTAATAGCCGTGTTAGAAAAACGCTACGTAAATAAAGTGCACTTCATCTCAGCTTCAAGAGAAGCAAGAACCTAGTTGACAAATAAAAGCTGAACGAATCGAAAATGAGCGTAAAGAGAGAAATGAGAGAAGCTTTCAGTGATTTGCAATGTAGGACGTTGTCAACCGGCCTGAGTAAAAACCCTACCAGATATTGGTCGTATGTACAATCAGTTCATAAATGGTTCAAATGGCTCTAAGCACTATGGGACTTCAGTCCCCTAGACTTAGGACTACTTAAACTTAACTAACCCAAGAACATCACAAACATCCATGGTCGAGGCAGGATCCGAACCTGCGAGCGCAGCAGCAGCGATGTTCCCGACTGAAACGCCTAGAACAGCTCGGTCACAGCGGCCGGGGGTTTAAAATCAGGAAGTGGGTCAAAATCATCTATTCATTCTCTCAGTGACTTTACCGGCACCGAAATGAAAGATAACAGAGAAAAGGCCGAAATACTGGCAGCCGAACCGTACAGTAACCCTGGGTTCGGTGTGGGACGGCGGTGGGGTGGGTGGACTGCTGAGCCCCGTCGTGGGGTTGTGAACCACTGAGAGCTGTGGTGGAACGAAGCCTCTCCGTTGTTTCTAGGTCCCCGGTTCAATACACACGCAATACACAATATCGTGTTTAATGAATCTGTCTGATAATTCTTGATGGTCTGTCTTGTAAGTTATATAGCATAATTTGACTTTTGTTTATAGCAGTTGCTGCTGGTGTGTTATTCTCCAGGATATTTTGGTATGTCTTTTGTTTCTCTTTTATAGCTGCTTCTGATTCCTCATTTCAAATCCTCAATATCTTTGGTTTTACGTCTACTGTCTTAGCCACACTACTTCTTTTGCTGCATTTTCTGTACAGGTCTTTATGTTGCACCATTCATCACAAATAATTCCATCAGGTTAGTAATATACGGTCCGAATATATGTCGCATTCTCTGTAAACTACGGGTTGTGAGAAAACGAAATATACCGTTAGTCACACATGAAATGGATGATATTTTAAGCGATACCCCATGCTATTTATTATTTATTTAACGAAGTGTTTATCGAAATAATCTGCAACCGTTTACATGAAGAAGAATGACTTTTATATAATTGGCTGCTGATTCTTTAGATAAATGCAACTACAGTTGCTGAAGAGAGATATAATATTTAATGAAGTGTGCAGATTCAATATGGTTCAAATGGCTCTTAGCACTATGGGGCTTAACATCTGAGGCCATCAATCCCCTAGACATAGAACTACGTAAATCTAAGTAACCTAAAGACATCACACACATCCATGCCCGAGGCAGGATTCGAACCTGCGACCGTAGCATCAGAGAGGTTCAGGACTGAAGCGCCAAGAACCGCTCGGCCACAATGGCCGGTGTGCAGATTCTCTGTGATATCAGTTTGACAGAGCTGCTTTGTTCATGAAGCCCAATTTCAGATCAGTTAGAAGGTTTTTGTGTTTTGAGGTGATTCACTAAGTTCTCTTAACTGCTGGATCACTAGGTCCCGGGTTCCATTCCCTGCCGGGTTGGGTATTTTCTCTGGCTGGTGTCTGGGTGTTTGTGTTGTCCTCATTATTTTATAATCATCATCATTCGTCACAGTGGCTAGAGTGGGCTGTGTAAAAATTATACTGCGTAAAAGTTGGGAATTTGTACGGGCACAATGACGGCACAGTTTAGCGCCCCATAAACCAAAAATCATCATCATCTCTTAACTAACCATTCTCAGAGTGACTGTAATTAGCAAGTGAGTACTATGTCTGTGTCACTTTTTCTCGCCTTATAAACTTACGAGTTACAGTTACGTGTTAAAACGCTTTTTATTATTTAATATAAACAGCTGTTTTGTACTGGAACATTAAATGTTTTGTTTTGCTTTGATTTTCTGTTCCTAGTTTTCTTGTGAGTCTCAATATTGAATGTCATGAGTCCTACGTGTAAAGAGTAATTGTTTACTGTTCAATGAAGTGATGAGTGCTTCTCATGTGTAGTGATGTATCCGCGTTGTTGAATTGGGTGCTGATTTGGAGTAAGAGGGACGTCAGATCTCTGCACAGTCAGATTTGTATGGGAATACACATTTATGATAATCACCAACAACAGTATCTTGTGTTCTTAGTCTAAAAGCCACTTGATAGAGTTATTTTAATGCCACCATCTAAAAAGGGTACCCAAGATGTTATTTAGCAAATATTACGCAAGATGTTCTTTAGCAAACATAAGTTGACACTTTTTTCCCATTATCTTAACACAGAAATTAAGAATATTATTTTTTAACAGTATCTACTTCTGTTTGTTTCAAGTCAATGGTTTCAAAGATTACAATCACAGAATGTACTCTGCAGGACTGTAAGATCCTTCCTTACATTTCTCCGTCATTCTGTCTTCGAGATTACAGAAAGTCCAGACTACTCTGTTCAGCCAGGTGGAAGCTATTTGACGTGATGTCACTTTGGAGGCTTGTTTATATTTTTATTTTTTTCAGTGCAGCTGCTTATTTTTACTTCAGACGTTTCACATATGGTTTAACGATGGTGAACGAACTACATTCCATAGCTTTACATTACAGATAAATTAGGGGTAGTCACTCGGATTGGAACTGCAACCTAAACATTGTGTTGTTGCATGACTCTAATTTTTTGGCAATGTGTCGGCTTACGTGTACTTGGGAGCACGCCCATCAACACCGGTGTAATCAGTGATGGATCACAAAATCGGACTGAACAATGACGGGGAAGCAGTTGGTTTACTGGCTTCTTCTTTGTTGGTTGACATCAATAGGTTAATATAAATCTGATTTGAACAACACTGCTGCCAGAACGAATTTTCATTCTGTAGTGGAGCGTGCTTTGATGTAAAAATTCCTGGCAGATTAAAACTCTTTGAGACCGGGACTCGAACATGGGACCTTTCTTTTCACATGTCTCTGTCCGGCACAGAGTTTTAATGAACCCGGATATTTCAAGACACTTCTTCCGATTATGAACAACTGCGTTACTTCGCTTCGTCACATGATGTCAGATACCACCTGTTACAGAAAAGAGAGTCTGAAACTTTTTTACTGCCGTAGGCACTAAGGCTGATTGTACCAGCGTTATCCAACACAGGACTCCGTCACTAGCACGCACTCAGTCATAAGCTAACTACCCCGATACATCTCCCGACAAAGGGATAGATAAGGCAGTCGTGCGACGTATTCTGCAGTGTCATGCAATCTGTTCCGCTGCGCGAAGTTTTCTGATCGGTGTAGCAACACAAAATATGGAAACATAAAGCACACAAGATACGTCAACGTGAGTGCGCGTTACCTTCTTATCACTATATGGAAATCTGTTATTTACGAGTTGTGCGGAGAACGCTTCACAGCAAGGATAAAAAAGCGATCTCAACATTCTCCATAAATCCTCATTTTCCAGCCGACAGAAGACCATTAAGTACATCGTAAAAGGATATTTATTCGCGCATTCTTTTATTATCCCTTTTCCATGAAAAGTGCGCTGTTCGAGTCAGATGGTCCCTGGCAGAGGTGTACACATTCCACTTTTGCCTATGCTTGCCTGTCTAACAACCCTACCACACCAAAGGTCAAAAATTAATTATGATTGTAGTGTTGCTCACGCTGCCAAATATTGCATTTTCGGGCAACAACAAACTTATATTATGTGGCAGGTATCATTACAGCACAGTTAATCAGTCATTTCTTGAAATAATGGATGAACTAGGCACTCATCTTTTCGTGTTTCCCACGCTGGTCTCGTTGTAAACTCATAGCTCAATCGTCGCAACTCTTGGTAGTGATGATTCAAAGCTCGGATGCAAAGAGGCCTAGGTGTTATTCTGCTATATTCAGAAGTTTTATAGATGTGTTTCATAAACCATTCTTGAAGATTAAACTTTTGCAAGTTAGGACAATGGTGATGTAAAAAAGTAATCAGCACTCCTAATTTAAGTTACACTTCATTTTTATTATTTTTGTTGCAACATCACTTCACAATATAAAACATACTTGAAAATATCTTCCTCACTGTTAAAGTTCACATTTCATAAACTGACTGCAATTTGCGTCTTTTCAACATGACGACCAAGACTTGACTCTCTAATAACCGCTTACGCGCCCAAAAATCAGAGTTACAAGTACTTCAAAGATCATAGTGACAAAAAAAAGAGTAATACCATTGCAATATAAACATATCGACGTATCAAAGTACCTCTACATTAATGAAATCAAATCTGAATATTGTCACAGAAATATGTTAACTATTTTACAGAAACAGTAGAATATTGCTGGTATCGAGAAGTTGAAGTGAGGTACCGCAATGGTTACGTAACTCAAGTACCATTACACCTGTTAGCGAGGCAGGCAAGCTGCCGCACGTTAGCAGCAGAGCGCTCAGGCTGCTCTGCTCCCATACAAGCCGAGCGATGTCCACACCAGATGGCGAAAGGAATCTTGGTTGCCTCACAGTCTGCCCTCGGTGCTACACTACATCATAGCTTATTCTATACGCTTTCACTGTAGTGTTATGGTAGAGTTCCGACGTTTCTTACACTAGTATCGAAAGACGAGGCCCAATATACTACACTCCTGGAAATGGAAAAAAGAACACATTGACACCGGTGTGTCAGACCCACCATACTTGCTCTGGACACTACGAGAGGGCTGTACATGCAATGATCACACGCACGGCACAGCAGACACACCAGGAACCGCGGTGTTGGCCGTCGAATGGCGCTAGCTGCGCAGCATTTGTGCACCGCCGCCGTCAGTGTCAGACAGTTTGCCGTGGCATATGGAGCTCCATCGCAGTCTTTAACAATGGTAGCATGCCGCGACAGCGTGGACGTGAACCGTATGTGCAGTTGACGGACTTTGAGCGAGGGCGTATAGTGGGCATGCGGGAGGCCAAGTGGACGTACCGCCGAATTGCTCAACACGTGGGGCGTGAGGTCTCCACAGTACGTCGATGTTGTCGCCAGTGGTCGGCGGAAGTGGCACGTGCCCGTCGACCTGGGACAGGACCGCAGCGACGCATGGATGCACGCCAAGACCGTAGGATCCTACGCAGTGCCGTAGGGGACCGCACCACCACTTCCCAGCAAATTAGGGACACTGTTGCTCCTGGGGTATCGGCGAGGATCATTCGCAACCGTCTCCATGAAGCTGGGCTTCGGTCCCGCACACCGTTAGGCCGTCTTCCGCTCACGCCCGAACATCGTGCAGCCCGCCTCCAGTGGTGTCGCGACAGGCGTGAATGGAGAGACGAATGGAGACGTCTCGTCTTCAGCGATGAGAGTCGCTTCTGCCTTGGTGCCAATAATGGTCGTATGCGTGTTTGGCGCCGTGCAGGTGAGCGCCACAATCAGGACTGCATACGACCGAGGCACACAGGGCCAACACCCGGCAGCATGGTGTGGGGAGCGATCTCCTACACTGGCCGTACACCTCTGGTGATCGTCGAGGGGACACTGAATAGTGCACGGTACATCCAAACCGTCATCGAACCCATCGTTCTACCATTCCGAGACCGGCCAGGGAACTTGCTGTTCCAACAGGACAATGCACGTCCGCATGTATCCCGTGCCACCCAACGTGCTCTAGAAGGTGTAAGTCAACTACCCTGGCCAGCAAGATCTCCGGATCTGTCCCCCATTGAGCATGTTTGGGACTGGATGAAGCGTCGTCTCACGCTGTCTGCACGTCCAGCACGAACGCTGGTCCAACTGAGACGCCAGGTGGAAATGGCATGGCAAGCCGTTCCACAGGACTACATCCAGCATCTCTACGATCGTCTCCATGGGAGAATAGCAGCCTGCATTGCTGCGAAAGGTGGATATACACTGTACTAGTGCCGGCATTGTGCATGCTCTGTTGCCTGTGTCTATGTGCCTGTGGTTCTGTCAGTGTGATCATGTGATGTATCTGACCCCCGGAATGTGTCAATAAAGTTTCCCCTTCCTGGGACAATGAATTCACGGTGTTCTTATTTCAATTTCCAGGAGTGTATATATATTCATTTTGGGTTATTGTAGCCACGTAGTTTGTGGTTTTTATTTTTTCCTTTTCGGTGTATTTCGGGAGTATTTTTTTACTTCTATATGAACGGCTTTATCTGCAACTTCACCCTCTTTTGACTAATACAGTCTATTATTATCAGTTCAGACCATCATCAGATCACCTCTAATACATGTATTGTATAGTAAGCAGACCCATCCCTGAATCTCGAGCACCTTTGCACTTAAGAACCTGAAGATGTCTATATAGCTCAACGCCAGTTAAGGCTTTGGAAGTGTAGTTGCTGTAACCTGAATGTGTTTCAGAAAAATATGAACTCAGTTAAAACCATTTAAATTACTTTTTCCAGGATGTGTATTGTAGGTTCGCTGAATTCATCGTAAGTGGCCAATAAAGTTCACCCTAAATTCCCCGAATGCATTTCAGCAAACATAAAATTTGTTTTTCACGTTATGTTAATGTAGAAAGTACATGTCTGAAAGAAGAAACTTTTCTTTCGTAACAGGATTTTTTCGCACTACTCTGCGCACCATCAGAATGTGGTTTTAAATATCGACGGAGCCGTATATTTTTCCTATTTCAATAAACGTTTGCCCTACATTATATACTGATAAATAGCCTCAAGTCCTTAGCATACATTTCCACACACTTGCCAACCACTAAGACTTTGCTCCCTTTAAAAAAATATGCACGAATTTATAGACATTAAACGTACTCGAGATTTCCGAATGAGTGCTCAGTAACTTTTAACACAATTTGCTTTGCGAGACACCTACCGATTTATTTAAAGCTGCCTCAGAAACACACGGAAACGTTTTCTTTGCTGAACTGGGGCTCTGTTTCGTGACTGGTATGTACTCCCCAGCTCTTAATTTCTCCTCAGTCTCCTTTAAGTTTGGTTTGTTAATTTTGCTGCTCCCACCGTCAATATAGCTGAGCTCCAGTGAAACTACTCACGTAAATATATACCTGGTTATTTTGTTGTCACGTTGGACTGAGAGCGCAACCTGTTGTCACGTGCTGCAGGCTGAACTGTTCCCGTGAAGCTCGCCTGGCTCGCGGAAACCCTTGATGGCCTGTTTTAACGACTATGCTTCAGTACACGCGTACTCTAGCGTCTCCGTTAACGGTAGCGGCGGTGACAGGGGGAGGCTGGCTGGAAGGAGAATTCCTACACCTCTAACCACAGTAGGCGCCTCAGGAGTAGGAATACTCAATATAGGAGACGATATTCTAGATTCACACGTGTACAATTGCTAACACCCTAATTAAATCGTATACGTTCCCTACTTTGAATTCACTGTCAGTCAAAATTGGCTCTGAGCACTATGGGACTTAACTTCTGAGGTCATCAGTCCCCTAGAAATTAGAACTATTTAAACCTAACCTAACCTAAGGACATCACATACATCCATGCCCGAGGCAGGATTCGAACCTGCGACCGTAGCGGTCGCGCGGTTCCGGACTGAAGCGCCTAGAACCGCTCGGCCACACTGGCCGGCGGAATTGCCCAAGTCAGTCAAAATGCACATAAATGAATGCAGCTGATCAGACAGGATGCTCACGTACATGTCACCTGTCAGTCGTATCTAGACGTTATCAGGGGTCCGAACTGCACACGCCCCACACTATTACAGAGCATCCCAGAGCGTGAACAGTCGTCTGCTGGCATGCAGGGTTCATGAAGTCGTCTCCATACCCATACAGTCCCATCCGCTCGTTAAAATTTGAAACAGGCCTCGTCTGACCAGGCAACCTGCTTCCACTCAACAACAACAACAAACAATTCAATGTTGGTGTTGTCGGGCCCAGGCGAGGCGTAAAGGTCTGTGTCGTGCATTCCCAAGGGTGCACGAATGGTTCGCACGCTGATACTTTTTGATGACCCAGCACCGAAATCTGCAGCAATTTGCGAAAGGGTTGCACTTCTGTCACGCTTAACGACTCTCTTCAGTCGTTGTTGGTCCGTTCTTGCAGTATCATTTTCCGAACCCAGCAATGTCGGACATTTGATGTTTTGCTAGGTTCCTGACATTCACGGTACACTCGTGAATTGGTCGTACAGGAAAATCCCCACTTCGTCGCTACCTCGGAGACGCTGTGTCCCATCGCTCGTGCGCTGACTGAAACACCATGTTGATACTCACGTAAAAGTTGATAAGCTACCAATGTAGCAGCAGTAATCGATGTAACGACTGCCCCAGACACTTGTTGCTTTAAATAGGCGTTGCAGACCGCAACGCCGTGTTGTCTGTTTACATATCTCTGGATTTGAATACGTATGCCTATGCCAGTTTCTTTGGTGCTTTAGTGTATTACCAGCAACGCCTAGAGAGGATTCTAAATATAACATGGCAAGACAGGCGCTCTAATGTCATCGTTCTTGCTGAGGTACATGAAACTACTATAGAAGCGATCGTTCTCGGATGTCAGTTACGATGTGAAGGGCATGTGTTTGATTACAGTCCAAAACCAGAGTTTCACAGTGGGGAAACTCCGTGCGACAGGTCAAAGGAGAAGATACATAGATGTGACTAAGGCCCACATGCAGAGGTATTCAGTTAACGTTAACAGTTGGGATAGTGGTTCTCAAACTGTGGGGCGTGACCCCGAGGGGGGGGGGGGGGGGCGAATGGTGTGCAAGGGGGTGGGGCGTTATGTTAGGAAAAATAAAATATATTCTTAGTAACAAACAATTCGGTTTATCTTTTGTCGAAAAAACGAAATGCCGCTGATCTTGTTTGAATTTCGCCCGATGTCTGTGTTAACGCCAGACGTGGCCGACGATAATGAAACAGCTGTCACATTTTCAGCATTGTTTGAAATGATCGGTCGAGCTGGGCGACTTCCTACAACGCCACCTACGGACAAAACCAGCACACGCGAGCTGAGTAGGCTTTGCTCCTAGGTGGGATTGGTCCCTTCGACAGTCAGGGGAATACCCTTAGTCGCCTGCACCATTACTATTTCCGTAAATATCCTGCCCAGTGCAAAGGCGGCTCATTTGCTCAACAGTTGAACAATATTCCCGTCTCTAATAACCCAGTGCGTAGATGAATTTGAGACAGTTCTGATTTTTTACTCGAACAGTTAATCGATAAATTGCACAACGAATATTTTGCACTTCAAAAGGACCCTGCAACTGCCATTCATAAAAATGCTCATTTGACTGCTTATGTTCGTTTCGTTGACAAATTTAACATTAGAGTGGAATTTCTTTTCTGTGAGTCGATACTGGAAACAGTTACAGAAAAAAGCCTTTTTGACATGCTCAATACATTTTTAAATCAAAACGGCATATCATGGAGTAAGTGCATTAAAGTATGCACAGACGGAGCTCGATCAGTGTTTGAAATTCATGGTGGATTGCTAGCGAAAGTTAAAGCTGTAGCTCCTGATGCTGTATGGACTCACTGTATGATACATCGGGAGGCTCAGGCCGCTAAAGAACTTAGTCCACCCCTTCATGAAGTTCTGTAAACGGTTATACAAACAGTTACTATTATTAAGACAAAATCTAGAAATTCAAGGCTTTTTAAAGTGCTGTGTGAGGAGACGGGTGCTCAGCACACTCAGTTGCTCTTTTTTAGTAATACTCGATAGCTTTTGAGGGGTAAAGTATTGAAAAGAGTGTTTGAACTGAGGAATGAGGTATTCTGTTTTTTAAAGGAAAAGCTATTCTTTGGCAGACTGTTTCAACAACGAGAAACTAAAAAGCTGTGAGGACCGGGCGTGAGTCGTGCTTCGGTAGCTCAGATGATAGAGCACTTGCCCACGAAAGGCAAAGGTCCCGAGTTCGAGTCTCCAGTGCGGCTCTCGCAGCCGAGCGAAGCAGACGTGCAGTGTGTGCTCTCCGCTGCCAGCGAGGGCCCGCGCGCCTTGTTTACTTTCTTCGGCCGACACTAACATGACGCCGTAGAGCTACACGACCATGGTAAACCAATACATAAGATCAAATTTGAAATTCACATTTCGGGACGACTTTACCCAACCAAAGGCGCTCGAAGTCGAAGGCTTTTTAAAAGAGGAAGTCAAGATCCCGGCTGACGACATTGTCGGCATTCACTTTTCGATCGTCAGTATCACGGTCTATGTCAAGCTAATAAACGAAACTACATGCGACAAGGTGCTTCGTGAGATGAAACAAGAACTCCGCTTCTGCCACGCAGATGGCAATGTTGGCAACGTCGAGGTCGACCATGCCGCAATGGGACTGCGGACTATACGCATCTTCGAACTTCTATTTGAACTCCCGGCGGCAGAAGTTGTAGCGGCGTTCCGCCCGTACGGCACGGTACACGAACACGTGGCTGAAAAATGGGCCCAGTTTAAGACGTATCCAGTACTCAATGGAGTACGCCAAGTGCGCATTGATCTCCAAAGACACGTGCCATCCTATCTACAGATAGGAGGGTGCCGGGCCATAGTTATTTATGACGGCCAGCCGAAGACGTTCATATGGTTCAAATGGCTCTGAGCACTATGGGACTCAACTACTGAGGTCACAAGTCCCCTAGAACTTTGAACTACTTAAACCTAACTAACCTAAGGACAACACACACATCCATGCCCAAGGCAGGATTCGAACCTACGGTCGTAGCGGTCGCGCGGTTCCAGACTGTAGCGCCAGAACCGCTCGGCTACCAGCGGCCGGCGCCGATGATGTTTTCCGGATGCGGCATGGAAGGTCACCTTCGTTCCGAGTGCCTCCAGCGTCGGATCACACAACTCCCACCGAAGGACGTTGCACCACCAGCGACGAAGACTATTCTACCCTTGACTTACGCGGCGGCGCTCATGACGCTCTCCACACAACAGACACAGCCGACCGCTTCAGCGGGACAGGAATCACTTTCCACGGACAAAAACCTGGATGATCCGCCAACCTGGCCAGTGGTGGACAATAGTACTACGACTCTGGAGCTACCGAACGCGACAGACATTCACGACAGCAAGATGGCAATTGATTCCCTTATTGTACCGAACGAAGCGTTTTTCCCAGCGGAGCGTGAGTCAGTGCCTCTTCTGACAATGAAGGCCTTGTACGGAAACAGCGATCACCGAAACGCCGAAAGCGCCGTCGTCGGACCGTGTCGGAACACAGCGGTTCGCATTTGGATGGGAAAGAACAACTGACCACTCAAGAAGCCAGCCGCGATGCTGAGGAAGATTCCACTGGCTCCAACCTTGCAGAACAGACAGAAAACCATGCAGCTTTCGACCATCAGCCCATTGACAGATACACTGAGCATCGGGAAGGTACCAGTGCAGGCAGCGAAGTCGTCCGGTCCCTTACTATCAAACATTCCGAGGCTAAGGAACATGAACAGACATCCGCGTCCGCTTCGTGGGCCGAGGACGTCAAGACACAAGAACCCGATCCGCGGTCAGCTGAGGACCGCGTTCGGCGGGGGGTGACATCAGTTCCGATGTTCGCTTCTGTCCAACATCAACAAGGATAACCTCGCCCAAACAACGCGTTGCCAGGCTTACCGCCTGGTGACAATGAATATCAACATGATAAGTTCTCCTGTCAAGATCCAACTTTTGAAAGAAACAATACGAGCCATGAGAGTTGAGTTTGTTTTCCTACAAGAAGTGAAAACGACCGCACTCAGGAACTGTTACGGTTACGCCACACATGTGACGCTCGGTAGCCCAGCAGACACCGGAGTGGCAATATTAGTGCGTGATGGTATTGAAGTTACCGACGTCACGTATCTTCCGTCTGCGCGAGGAATAGCATTTACGGCGCTCAACACGCGATTCATTAATGTTTACGCCCCGTCGGGTACCACAAGACGTCACGACCGAGCCAGATTCTACTCGACAGATTTCGCTCCCCTTTTCCTTGGGCGATACGCAAGTTGCAGCAACGTTGACTGACTGTGAACGCCGCCACCCACGATACATCCCGACCCTGGAGTGGTGGCTCCTCTGTGCCAAACCAGCAATCCGTAGGACACTTATGCAATATGGCAAGGACGTGACTGGGTGCCATCGACAGACCCTCGATTTTTACTACCCGGCACTCAGGGACCTCGACGCCTTACCCCCTTCCCCGGAAAGACAACATGACCAAAGCAGAATCAAGGCTCACATACTTTCATTGACGTAGCGCCGACTAGAAGGTGTAGTAGTCCGCTTGCGACGGCACGACCGAACGGTTGCAGAGGAACCCACTATGCACCACGTTGTGGCGGATAAGCGTCGACAACGCCACCATTTAAACACACAACTCAGGAAACACGACGGTCGATTATGTACGACCCAAGAAACCATAGTAAAGGCTGTGGAGGATCATTTTCGTCATCTTTACCAGGAAAGAACTGTCTATGACGAGGCCACTACTGAAGTGTTACAGCAGGTAACACGTACTATCGACAAGGCTACCGTGAATGCACTAATAGAGGAATTCTCACTTGAAGAAGTGGAAGACGCCGTGGACAAAGGCGCAGCCAATAAGTCTCCTGGACCTGATGGATTGCCCATCGAATTCTACCGGACTTTCCGTGACATCATGATGCCTCGCTGGGTTATAATGTTCCGCGAACTTATGTCTCCAGACTGTGTTGTGCCGTCAGCGTTTGTAGAAGGACTTCTCATACCGGTACACAAGCCAGGTGGAGGGCTATCGATTAACGACTATCAGCCGCTTACAATGCTGAACGCCGATTACAAGATTTTCGCCAGGATTATGGCGAACCGTATTAAGAAGATCCTCGCTCCAGAACAAACGTCGCAGGGGGGAGAAGCCAACATAGACATGGCCACCAGTGACTGCAGGGACTTAATAGCGATCGCTTCTGCGTGCCGTCTGAGAGCGGCGATCGTCTCCATCGATTTCAACCGCGCCTCTGACAGAGTGCACCACAACTTCCTCCTACGAGTGATGGACTGTATAGGATTCCCCCGGGCCTCTTCGACACCCTACGGCGTCTTTGGACTGCAGCCAGCTCACACGTCCAGGTCAATGGAAGGACGGTAGAACCAGTACCCATTAAGACGTCTCTTCGACAGGGCTGTCCCCTTTCTACCTACCTTTATGCAATCGACCTCGAGCCACTCCTAGGGGGCCTTAACCACCGCCTCTCTGGCATCACGCTGCGGGGCGTCACCTTTCGCTACAGAACATACGCTGACGACCTGCTACTGCTGGTTCGTTCCAATGACGAAGTTCAAGGTGTACTAACCTGGATTTTGCGATACAGACAGGCCGCAGGCACTTTTCTGAACATCAACAAGTCGGAGGCGTTGGATATTGGGCGTGGTCTCGGACCGGAAGCCCTCGCTCCTCTCCCACCAGTTTCTGATGTGCGACATTTGGGAATCACATTCAAGAAAGATGTACATAAAACAGCTGCAGAAAACTACCGACGATTATTACAGATCAAATACGCGCAATGGTGCGACAGAACCTGCTCCGGGGCTTGAACCAGCTACAACGTGTTGACTACCTGAACCTCTACGTGGCACCAAAACTCAACCACGTGGCACAGGTCCTTCCACTACCGCTGCAGATAGGTTGCCGGCTTCAGGCTCCTTCAGTTACTACGTTTCCGCAGGTCATTTATTTAAAGTACGATACGACACTCTTACCCTACCAGTGCACAAAGGGGGGCTGGGATTGGCGAGAGTAGCTGCCCTTTACATGAGCAACATGAGGAAACGGTGGAAAAGTCAACATACCTCACTCAAGTGCCATTTACTACTGGTTCTGATGCCAGTCTCTCACGTCCCGCCGGTGTCGATGGTCCACGTCGCACCACTGCTCTCCCATGTGTCGACCTTCATTCTTGATTACAGCTATGTCACCTCGAACCTCTTCCCCACACGTCTACCAAAGGCGAAAGATTTTTATACCAACCTTCTGCGGGCTGTTCCCCATAACGTAGTGGAAAACAAGTACCCTACGGTTCACTGGCAAAGAGTGTGGGAAACGATACACCACAACTTTCTGTCTTCCACGGTGCGTTCGAAGTGGTATCAGATCGCCAACAAAAAATATGCCACACGACAGCGATTTCACACTATTGGACTGGCAGACTCACCTTATTGCCCAGATTGTCACTTCTTGGGTACCAATGAACATCGTTTTACTTGCGCATCATCCTCCGGAGTTTGGCGACTAACACAGAAGATATTGGCTTGTTACCTCCGGGTCACACCTGATATGATTGAACCTCAGACCCTACTCTGTCCAGATGAAACTTACTTTCCGGCCGCAAAATATCATGCGCTTACGTGGTTCAAAGGACTTACCGTCGCCTATATCTTTAGCGAAGGAGAGAAAGAGCAGCTTGATTACTGGTGGTTCCTGCAAAATGCTCACAATGCCCTCGAACGCACACCGAAATACCGTAGGTTCTTCGCAAATTATTTACGCAGCGTTTTCGTTAACCCCCCACTCAGCTGGGGAGTGCCAAGGTGCGGTTAATGTTCTGTGCCGTATCACACTAACGGCTGAACGTTCTGCCTTGTCAGCCAAGAGCGAAGGAAAAGACAGGCTGCGGCAAGGATGCTGTTTTCCTTGAGGCACTAGCGAAGCAGAATGCCTCCGTTGCAGATGCCCTTCAAAGGCGCTGTTGGAGATATCAGATAACGATGGCAAAGCACCAAGTGGAACCAGTTACATTTATTGAGGAAGCTTTTAGTTGGAATTGCATCAGTGATTTACATTTTTATTTTTTGATTATTCTTTTATGCCACCTTTGTTGTTGTAACACTTACTTGTAACATTGAGTTCCTAGAATTCTCCTTTGTACACGTTTCCTAAATGTAATCATGTAAAAAAATAAATAAATACATTTAAAAGAGTCTCGGTCGGGCGCAAAGTTTTAGTCTGCCAGAAAGTTTCATATCAGCGCACGCTCCGCTGCAGAGTGAAAATCTCATTCTGGGAACGAGAAACTAAATATTTTTAACACTTCACTTCAAGGTAATCGGGCATCTATACTATTTTGGAATGAAAAGGTGAAGGCGTTCATAAAGAAATTAGAGCTGTGGCAAAAACTGGATATGCTCCCTACTATAGTGTCACTGTTAGAGGATACAGGAAATCCGATACTTTCAAGTGTGATAAAAGCTTGCCTTCTTCATCATCTTGTAACATTAAAAGTTCACTTCGATAAATATTTCAGCAACGATTTTGATAAATTGTATATGATTTAAAATCCATTCATAAATGCTCGTGGATCATCATTTCTAAATACAGAAGAGCAAGAAAAACTTATTGATATTACTTGTGTCACTACACTGAAGAGCAAATTAAAGGAAGTGTCTTTGTTGGAGTTTTCGATACATATTACTAAGGGCTTTCCAACGGTAAGTCAAAATGCAATGAAGATCCTGATTCCTCTTGCAACAACATACTTGTGTGAGACTAGATTTTCAGATTTGTCACGTATAAAGTCGAACTACCGTTCAAAGTTAAATGTAAGCTATGACTTCAAGTGGCTCTTCTTGCTATTCCTCCACATCTTGAGAAACATTGTTCTCAAAAGCAAGCTCATCCATCACACTAATTTTTTTAATTTAAATATTTATTGCTCTTGTAAAAAAAATTTGAGAACCGCTGCCCAGTGAGACCTTCGGGAGGGGGGGAGGGGGGGGCGAATCGGGGGGGGGGGGAAATTATTTCTGAAGGAAAGAGTGGACGGGGAACGGCGAAAGGACAGGTGACTGAAAAGGGGCACGGCAATTAAACACATTAGCTGCCAGTGGGTATTCATTTTATCAACAGGGCAAGCTGAAAATTTCTATCAGAGCTGGATTTCAACCCGCTCTCATGTTTAATAAACAGATGCATTGATTATTAGGCGAACTTTTTTTATAGTTTTTTTAAATGAAGAAAAACAATGATCAAACTCACTGCAATAAAAAAATTAAAGCACGTTATGAGAGTGGAACCTACAACCTTCTGCACGGTCGGTCCTACCCTAAAGGTTTTGTTGTCAACTTTACCAAAAGCAAGGTAACAGGAATGAAACATTCAGTAGAAAAGGGACTCCAAACACCATTCAGCTCCTTGAGACACAGCATATTCGCAAGAAGCCACGATAGCGTGACATCCTTTTTCCACGTCCAATGGGCAGTAAACACATGTTGGTAAAAGGGGCAACGGTCTGGGTCATATCTGCTCCCCCCAGATATTGAACATAACGCCTGACAAGCCATGTAACTATATTATTCTACGTTCTGAGAAAGAAGATTGAATCAAGACGCAGGAGAATCTCATCGAGACAGCCGCTTGCGTCATCCTGGAAAGAAAGGCCAACTGTTGACAGAGACAATAAATATGTCTGTGGCCGCAAGAGACCAACCGATGACATGACGTGTCATTTTCGAGGTAAAGAGTGCATCGGTCAGTCACACTAAGATGACTGAGAAATGGTCTAACGTTGGTGGGGACAAAGTTATGTACCAATTGGTGCGACTGGGAATGAGTACCAGCCCCCAAATAACTTACATCAATAAGGAATTCCCGAATATGTCATAATTTAATATTTATCCTACCAACATCTACTGGAGGAGCTAAGCTTGCTGATTAGAGACAGGCAAAAAGGCGAACTGTAAATGAGTGGGTGACGCGAAGAGACGTTAAAATAGTGCGTCGAAGGAACGGAACAGAAGCCTTGACCCGAACAACACGGAGGTCCAAACATCCCATTAGCCGGAGTATCCCGATAATCTCCTAGTGCTCTCGGAAAATAGATTTTCACCAGCTAAACTTGTCCAGTAATCGTTGCAACTTTCAGGACATCATCGCAGGCATGGAAAAAAAAAATGCAACAAAACAGACAAACGCGGACGGTCATATACACGGTGTTGTTGTTGTCTTCAGTCCTGAGACTGGTATGATGCAGCTCTCCATGCTACTCTATCCTGTGCAAGCTTCTTCATCTCCCAGTACTTACTGCAACCTACACCCTTCTGAATCTGCTTACTGTATTCATCTCTTGGTCTCCCTCTACATCTACATCTACATCTACATGACTACTCTGCAATTCACGTTTAAGTGCTTGGCAGAGGGTTCATCGAACCACAATCATACTATCTCTCTACTATTCCACTCCCGAACAGCGAGCGGGAAAAACGAACACCTAAACCTTTCTGTTCGAGCTCTGATTTCTCTTATTTTATTTTGATGATCATTCCTACCTATGTAAGTTGGGCTCAACAAAATATTTTCGCATTCGGAAGAGAAAGTTGGTGACTGAAATTTCGTAAAAAGGTCTCGCCGCGACGAAAAACGTCTATGCTGTAATGACTTCCATCGCAACTCGTGTATCATATCTGCCACACTCTCTCCCCTATAACGCGATAATACAAAACGAGCTGCCCTTCTTTGCACCCTCTCGATGTCCTCCGTCAATCCCACCTGGTAAGGATCCCACACCGCGCAGCAATATTCTAACAGAGGACGAACGAGTGTAGTGTAAGCTGTCTCTTTAGTGGACTTGTTGCATCTTCTAAGTGTCCTGCCAATGAAACGCAACCTTTGGCTCGCCTTCCCGACAATATTATCTGTGTGGTCCTTCCAACTGAAGTTGTTCGTAATTTTAACACCCAGGTTCTTAGTTGAATTGACAGCCTTGAGAATTGTACTATTTATCGAGTAATCGAATTCCAACGGAGTTCTTTTGGAACTCATGTGGATCATCTCACACTTTTCGTTATTTAGCGTCAACTGCCACCTGACACACCATACAGCAATCTTTTCTAAATCGCTTTGCAGCTGATACTGGTCTTCGGATGACCTTACTAGACGGTAAAGTACAGCATCATCTGCGAACAGTCTGAGAGAACTGCTCAGATTGTCACCCAGGTCATTTATATAGATCAGGAACAGTAGAGGTCCCAGGACGCTTCCCTGGGGAACACCTGATATCACTTCAGTTTTACTCGATGATTTGCCGTCTATTATTACGAACTGCGACCTTCCTGACAGGAAATCACGAATCCAGTCGCACAACTGAGACGATACCCCATAGCTCCGAAACTTGATTAGAAGTCGCTTGTGAGGAACGGTGTCAAAAGCTTTCCGGAAATCTAGAAATACGGAATCAACTTGAGATCCCCTATCGATAGCGGCCATTACTTCGTGCAAATTAAGAGCTGGCTGCGTTGCACAAGAGCGATGTTTTCCGAAGCCATGCTGATTACGTGTCAATAGATCTTTCCCCTCGAGGTGGTTCATAATGTTTGAATACAGTATATGCTCCAAAACCCTACTGCAAACCGACGTCAATGATATAGGTCTGTAGTTAAATGGATTACTCCTATTACCCTTCTTGAACACTGGTGCGACCTGCGCAATTTTCCAATCTGTAGGTACAGATCTATCGGTGAGCGAGCGGTTGTATATGAGTGCTAAGTAGGGAGCTGTAGTATCAGCGTAATCTGAAAGGAACCTAATCGGTATACAATCTGGACCTGAAGACTTGCCCGTGTCAAGCGATTTGAATTGCTTCGCAACCCCTAAGGTATCTACTTCTAAGAAACTCATGCGAGCAGATGTTCGTGTTTCAAATTCTGGAATATTCCATTCGTCTTCCCCGGTGAAGGAATTTCGGAAAACTGCGTTCAATAACTCCGCTTTAGCGGCACAGTCATCGATAACAGTACCATCGGCACTGCGCAGCGAAGGTATTGACTGCGTCTTGCCGCTTGTGTACTTTACATACGACCAGAATTTCTTCGGATTTTCTACCAAATTTCGAGACAATGTTTCGTTGTGGAACCTATTAAAGGCATCTCGCATCGAAGTACGTGCCAAATTTCGCGCGTCTGTAAATTTTAGCCCATCTTCGGGATTTTGCGTTCTTCTGAACTTTGCATGCTTTTTCCGTTGCCTCTGCAACAGCGTTCGGACCTTTTTTGTGTACCACGGGGGATCCGTTCCATCTCTTACCAATTTATGAGGTATGAATCTCTCAATTGCTGTTGCTACTATATCTTTGAATTTGAGCCACATCTCGTCTACATTCGCATAGTCAGTTCGGAAGGAATGGAAATTGTCTTTTAGGAAGGCTTCTAGTGGCACTTTATCCGCTTTTTTAAATAAAATTATTTTGCGTTTGTTTCTGATGGGTTTGGAAGAAATGGTATTGAGCCTAGCTACAATGACCTTGTGATCACTAATCCCTGTATGTCATGATGCTCTCTATCAGCTCTGGATTGTTTGTGGCCAAGAGGTCACGATTTTTACCCTCCACGCTGCCCTCCAATGCTAAATTTGTGATCCCTTGATGTCTCAGAACATGTCCTACCAACCGATCCCTTCTTGTCAAGTTGTGTCACAAACTCCTCTTCTCCCCAATTCTATTCAGTACTTCCTCATTAGTTATGTGATCTACCCATCTAATCTTCAGGATTCTTCTGTAGCACCACATTTCGAAAGCTTCTATTCTCTTCTTGTCCAAACTATTTATCGTCCATGTTTCACTTCCATACGTGGCTACAGTCCATACAAATACTTTCAGAAACGACTTCCCGCCACTTAAGTCTATACTCGATGTTAACAAATTTCTCTTCTTCAGAAACGCTTTCCTTGCCGCTGCTAGTCTACATTTTATATCCTCTCTACTTCGACCATCATCAGTTATTTTGCTCCACAAATAGCAAAACTCATTTACTACTTTAAGTGTCTCATTTCCCAATCTAATTCCCTCAGCATCACCCGACTTAATTCGACATTTCCATAATATTGTCCTAAAGTACATCGCCCTTGTATAGACCATCTATATACTCCTTCCACCTTTCTCCTTTCCCTTCTTTGCTTAGAACTGGGTTTTCATCTGAGCTCTTGAGATTCATACAAGTGGTTCTCGGTTCTCCAAAGGTCTCTTTAATTTTGCAGTAGGCAGTATCTATCTTACCCCTAGTGAAACAAGCCTCTACATCCTTATATTTGTCCTCTAGCCATCCCTGCTTAGCCATTTTGCACTTCCTGTCGATCTCATTTTTGAGACGTTTGTGTTCCCTTTTGTCTGCTTCATTTACTGCGTTTTTACACTTTCTCCTTTCATCAATTAAATTCAATATTTCTTCTGTCACCCAAGGATTTCTACTAGCCCTCGTCTTTTTACCTACTTGATCCTCTGCTGCCTTCAGGACTTCATCCCACAGAGCTACTCACTCTTCTTCTACTGTATTTCTTTCCCCCATTCCTGTCAATTGTTCACTTATTCTCTCCCTGAAACTCTGTACAACCTCTGGTTTAGTCAGTTTATCCATGTCCCATCTCCTTAAATTCCCACCTTTTTGCAGTTTCTTCAGTTTTAATCTACAGTTCATAACCAATAGATTGTGGTCAGAGTCCACATTTACCCCTGGAAATGTCTTACAATTTAAAACCTGGTTCCTAAATCTCTGTCTTCTCATTATATAATCTATGTGATACCTTCTAGTATCTCCAGGATTCTTCCATGTATACAACCTTCTTTTATGCACGACCTGGTCCAAATTGAGCATAAAGAAAATTTAACAAAAATTAAGGCAAGATGATAAAAACTGAAGCCTGTTCCCTGACAATAATCAAGTGTTTCAAAGGCGTTAACGGAATACCGTCCCTATAAACCACGGTCATACCAGAAGAAGTTTGCTGCGCAATATCAGAAAACATAGAGCACTCAGGGAGACAAAGCACATCAAATAACACTTCTTGCAAATACACGACATCAGCTTGGGAATCATAAATAAACTGTCGTAACGCAGCAGGCCGTAATGGAGAGCTCATCCAATTAACGTTTAGTATAAGGAGCGTAAACGCCTGTATTAGTTAACATGTATAAGGCATGAAAAGTGAACGAGGAAGGAATTTACGCATTAAGTCCCGCTCTCCCTTCTATACTTTATTCATTTTTTTTTACTCGAGGCTGCACGTTCAGGTTCAAAAACAAAAAAACTTGTTTTACACCACTCCGTGACAACATAACGGCCGCTGCACTAAGGGGGCCATCCCCACTCCTCAACGGAATGCGAGAAACACAACCGGAAAGAACGAACATCATTATGAGATAAAGAAGATGTAGGCAATGCAGTGTCTGAATCTGTCTGCATCACGTGACTACCCGGAAGAGAATTCGCAGTAACCTTTTGCTCCATTGTATCAGAATGAGGAAGGTGCTGTATTTTACCAGAACACTTTAGAAGCAGAGCAGCAGGCGACGTCTTCATTGAAGGGACATGCCCCTGAATGGGTTGTATTTTTAGCATTATCTTCACCCTCATAATGCAACTGATTTATAAATGAGAGATAGCTCAAAATTCTTACACACAATGAAGGTCATTAGTCAAAGCATTTCCCAAAAAATCATTGAGATATTTATTATATTTTGGTACTCACAACAATATTTATAAAAATATAAAAAACGGAACACTATTTCACTGTGGTACCAATTTCTTGGGAACCACTGACTGCACAGCTTCGAAAAATAGTCAGAGTACAGACAACACTCATATAAGTGTTTTATACCTCCGTGTTCCTTCCCTGATACTGATCTGTGAAAAGATAAGTAATTTATTTTACTACAGCAAAAATATTGAAAACTATAGCTCAAATATCACCGACATTATCATCATGTTATAATTTTTTTAGGAAATAGTAGGCATGGGAGGTAGGGGAGGCCATTCTCTATACCAATTTTTGTGAGTTTAACTTCAGTCATTTAAGAGGAAAGTATACCTGAATTACGAAAATTCAAGTTTTCGATAAATCGCAAAAGAAGATTTACAGATTTATAGAGTTACCGCTATGCTCGTTTTGAACATTACAGCTGCATACTACAATTGTCCTCCTATTTCCTTACCCTCCATACTCTTTCTCTTCATTCTTTTCTTTATCGTCCACACTCTTTCTTTTCATTCTTTTCTTCATCCTTGACTCGTTGGTAGCAGATTCTGCATCTGTATCAGCTACGGTTACCTGCCGCTTATTAATAGCAGTTAGAGCTGAAGCCTTCCCATCTGGATGTTCAATATCTTCATAATATTGATCTTTGAAATTCCACCATCATTGAATATTATTATTGGATCCATTACACCGCTCTTCAGCACTATCAGCCCAACAAATACAGTTTTGGGTATTCTCTCCCATATACAGCTGTTGAAGCTTTCATTTGTATTCTGAGGAAGGGACCATGCATACATTTAGTAACTAGATTTTTATTTGCCAGATCCCTATATACAAGTCTAATTTCTTCCATTACAGCGAGTGGTAATGAATGGTTGTGGGTATATTGTATGCCTGTAGCATTCCTCAACCAGTACTTGCACCACGAATCTACCCCTTTTAGACACAAATCGTGCTGTGCGGTTTCATCTTTTGACACTCTGTGTTGCCCAAACTGCTCGTCTCATGTTCTCCAAATCTCCTACATTTCTCCTTATTGTCCATAATATTGAGTCAAAGAATCAATTTCACTGTTTGTAAGACGACCTGGACCACCTACGTGTTTTCCATCTGACAGTTTCTTTGGACTGAAGTCTTTACATAATTTTTCCATTCTTTTTTGCACGTGCCCAACATATTCAAGCTTTTCTGTCAGTGTCCTCATATGGTCTGTCATTAACAACGATAGTGTCTCCTTTACCGTCTCCGCCGGCCGCGGTGGTCTCGCGGTTCTAGGCGCGCAGTCCGGAACCGTGGGACTGCTACGGTCGCAGGTTCGAATACTGCCTCGGGCGTGGATGTGTGTGATGTCCTTAGGTTAGTTAGGTTTAAGTAGTTCTAAGTTCTAGGGGACTAATGACCACAGCAGTTGAGTCCCATAGTGCTCAGAGCCATTTGAACCATTTTTTACCGTCTCCATCCCCAAGGTAACCTACATACTTCACACCATTTTCTAAAAATGTTTAGAACTCCATTAGTTTCCATGTTTTCACTTGGGCCATCAACGTTTTTACACAAATTTACTTGAACAACGATGGCAGCGCTTTGTTAGACATTCACAATCTAGTATCTAACTAGTTTCGATAAATGTGGCAGTTACAACCCCATTCAGAGAATTATGACCTCTCTTCTGCCAAGATCCATCAAATGCTGCTACAGTGTCTGTATTCTCAGACAAAGCTAGAAGCACTGCCTGTAGACACAGTTTCCGCAGGCGACTTTTGAAGCAACTGATGTTTATTATTCGGCTGTGTTTGGAACTGGTTACCGCGAAACTTTCGTTTCGAGCTAAATTTCTTTACTCTTGGAATTTGTAGCACAGGAAACACACACTCAGAAACAAAACAACACACAATAACTACAAAACCACACACGCATTAATTTCCAAAACCATATATTCTCAGATCTTTGTTTACATTCGAACCATAGCCTTCTAGACGTGCCTGTACTGTTGTTCCAGCAGTCAGTGCCTTCTAGTATACACCTGTGTTAACGATCCTGAACTAACGACTGAAAAAACGGAAGAACAAATAATGCATCAAGTATTCTGACGCACTTCAAACTGACAGATGGGCATGGCCCCTGTGCAACATTACTTTCAAACTCAATTTTAGAACTAACGTAAAATGATAATGCCCATACACTATACATTTTTTTAAATCAGCATGTAATTTTCTTTTCTAGAGACCAATATTTTTTTTCGAGTTTGTGCTCATTTTCGCGATCATGTCACCTTAAATCATCGGAACCCATCGGAATAGACGGTTCCACAGATGGAGGGGAGGACGCTGAGACAACACTCATTTCAACATCGACAGTACCAGCTGCGTCATACCTGGTGAAACACATGAGAGTGAAAAGGGGTGGCACCAAAATCTTCACTGCCCTGACTCCGCCGCCATTTCAATTGTGCTACTGGTGCCGGCAACTTAACGGCCGGAGGGGCAGCATCAGAATGTGCCAATAATGGCGGAAAGACGCGCGGATTGAGGGTAATGTCTCCCTGACCTCCTGTGAAGATGGAGATGTGTTTACAGCAGATTACGGAGAAACTAATTCAGCTAATGTCAACGGGCGAGATTTCTCACAGCACGACTATGGTACGGTAACACGACGGGAACAACTGATTCTGGGATGGCTACTGTAATTACAAAGGAAACTGGTTCCCTCTTGCCCTGCATACGTGATATGACTCCAGTAGCCAAAGACGTTCAGGAGTGCGGGAATATTCTTTTGAACATACATTTCTACAGTTCTGGTACCACTGTAACATTGCAAGCGATGTTGTGTAGACCAGCGTTCCCGCCGAATATGCAGAACTACTACACAAGACAGCAACGCCACATAAAGAAATGAATCGTCCACTTCAGGTGAAAGCTTGTAAGCTCTAACCGGAATATTCTCGATCGCTGCTCCTACAAGAAGGGCACGGAACCCTCACGATGTGGAAACGACACCTAAGAACCAACCCGAGACAGAAACCGGTATACTTACAAGGGATTTTGAAACTTCATGAAAATGCCTACAAACGACAATCAAAAGAAGTAGTATCTGCCTAGATCGATGTAATCTGGACAGATATAACGCGAATAAACCGTGAATTTCTAAAGAGCCTGGTAGAACATGATGGCTACTCTTGTCAAAACTGAAACGAATGGTAGCCGGACAAGGAGTAATCTTGGGAGACACGACAGACGTAAGACGCAGGTAGAAGAAGCCGTAGCCAGAGTACAAAATAACAACAAACTCCGCTAAGCAAGAATGAGATAGACACACATGACTGAATACACTGAAGTTCGACACACACGATGTTGCGGCATACGCGGACGTAAGGACAACCCGCTCGCTAAAAGCGCAAGGCGTAATTACGCCCTGTGGACACACGTGTGACTACAACCGCAAGGACTGTGCTACCACGCCTCCCACAAGACCCAAATTCTCAACTTATATCACACAATGCTGATGCCACTGATCATTAGCCTTGCCGATTCCTGTAAGACTTCGAAGTTGGTGTGAATCTACACTGAAGGGATCATTGGGCGTCACTGCCTTAATTACAATGAATCGACAAAGAAACTGGCACAGGCATGCGAATTCAAATATAGAAATATGTAAACAGGCAGAATACAGAGCTGCGCCTGGAAACGCTTATTTAAGACAACAAGTGTCTGGGGCAGTCGTTAGATCGATTACAGCTGCTACAATGGCAGATTATCAACTTTTAAGTGAGTATGAGCGTTGTGTTATAGTCGGCGCACGAGCGATGGGACACTGAGTCTCCGAGGTAGCGATGAAGTGGGGATTTTTGGGGATTTTCCTCTTTCGACCATTTCACGAGCGTACCCTAAATATCAAGAATCCGGTAAAACATCAAATCTCCGACATCTCTGTGGCTGCGAAAAGGTCCCGCAAGAACGGGACCAACAACGACTTAAGAAAGTCGTTCAACGTGACGGAAGTGTAACACTTCTACAAATTGTCGTTGATTGTTCCACAGAATATTGTCGCTGGCGCTGTAAGTTATCCCCAAACTTAGAGGTGATCTGAAGACAAATGTGCTCGATTCTGATTGTTTGCTGTGATGGTGGTTTCTACCATGGCGCCAATCTGACGGTTCGTCATCAGTTGCTCGTCTTTCATCTCGGTAAGTCACACACACAACTACAGTTCTTTTGAAGGTATCTCGGTCTTGCGCGTCATCCAGTTGTATACCCATTTCCGCTTGATCTTCTTTGGCATTCATGTAGCTCGGTTCTCTTGATTTCGGTTTTGATTAAAATATACTGAAGACGTTTATATTGTTCGGATATCGTTGTCAAAATTCGAGAATATTTCGTCGGAGCAACTGACCAATATCTTCGTGTCCGACGAGCAATGATCAAGCTGTGACCGAAACCTCCTATTTATGTCACTATTTATGTCAGTCTGAGAAGAAGCTGCGCAGGCGTCATAAGTGGGAGGATTCGGTCACAGTCTGAGCACTGTAATCGTCGCGCCGCGAAATATTGTGGAACTCTCACAACGACAGTCAACGCCTCACTTGAGAACCACATTTACAGCTAGTCCATCGGGAAAGCCTCAAGCGAAAAATTTTGGTAATATATTTCCTAGTTATGTGGTCATAAAACCGATCTCCGCGTTTTCGCATAGTGACCGTTAATTTCCTTCTGTTTTAGAAGATGTTTCTTGTTCTGGTTTTTTATGTACCAGTACATTCGGTTTCCGTAATTTATGCCCAGCGTAATGTATAAGACGTCAAATTTTTTAATCATATTATCGACTCTGGGAGAAACATCAGAGAAAAGAAAAAAAAATTACCAGTTGGTGGTGCTGTGAGTGTCTTAACGTAAATGGGGTAGGTTACAAATGACAGATGAATCGTAATACGACGGCTATCGTTTGAGTTGCACGCTACACCATCCGTATTGTTAAATGTGAAAGGCTGCACAAGTTCTACAGTCGACAGTGATGGCACTGTTGTATGTGTGTGGATGTTATGTTGATGAGTTTGCGCAACGGATTGATCTGACAAGTACCCTTTGGCTTCTGCAAGAAGCAATTTCCACCTCACACTACTAAAGAAGTCAGACAGACGCTCCTAACGTACCAAAAATCGCTGAGAAACTTTCAGAAATAAATATCTTCTGGTGTCATCGGCTGTAAGGAAAAGTCACAAAAATATTCTATTTTTTTACGTAACTAGTGGGATACTTAGGTACTGGAGTATTGCTAGTTAGTGTCAGAAAAACATTAAACGAACGGAAAATATTATTTATCGCAAAATCTGAGAAAATCAAGTGAATTTTTTATTTATAAACTGATACACAAATTCCAGCATTCTTTTCGGAATAGGAGGTTATCTCTTATGGATAGGAATCCTGTTAATGAAATTTATATACAACGTGTGGGAAAGCTCTTTTATCCCTTTTCTTTAAGGATGTTATTTACTTGGCAGAATGGCTGAGAGCCGCGCCTTCTCAATTTGAATAATTATCTGATTGAATTTTTGTAAGTATGGTCGACGCTGTCGAGTGAGAATTTAATGGAGTGACGTGAATAAAGTTTGTTATTTATAATGGAGGAAAGATGGGTCTCAGCTACGCTGTAGCGCACAATACTGTGAGCTACGACGACTGCTGCCTGCGTCGTTCGCCACTGAAAAATAACAACACTATCTCTTCCTATCTGGATTGACCTTCGCCAGTCTAACTCTCACAATGCCTCGATGAAGTCAAGGGCTCCTATCTGCCCCTAATCTAACTAATGGCATGGTACACCGGTCAGGTAACCAATCCACTGCGATGCCACTAGATGTTTGCTTGCAGGCGCTAACTAATACTCTGTCTGTGTTCACAACGCACATTAAGTGTCAAGGCCAACACAGTGAACAAACGTTTAATCGCGAGCGACTCAGTATAGAGTGTCACTCCGATTCGCTAGCGACAGAGGTGCTCTCTCAGTGCAGTACTGAGTAGAGACTTTGTTCCTCGCTCTCTGCGTACACGCACGGGCGCACTCGCTCTTACTACGTGTTCCCAATTCAAGAGTGTCACCAGAACGACCTCTCTCCACGCAAAAAGCGAAAGGGTATGTCAACTGCTGTCTTTCTCTCACTCCTCCAGGTCATTGTGTCAGAAATAGTCCGCCAATCAGAGTTACAGACGGGAGAATGGCGCTCCGTTTAAACCGACCAATCCGGAAATATATAGCATCTGCATTAGGCGCTTACTGTCCACCTGTGAGAACTCTGAAACTGTGCACTAGGTCCATCAAAAATGCGTATGCTGGGGCTCTCCCAAACAATACAGCGAGTTTTGCTTTTAAGGTGAACACGCAGGCCATTATCCCTTTTCTCTGGCAAAAAACTGTTTTGGTCCCTGGGCAGTCGGCCGGCCGGCGCAGCTGCATGCTAATTCACCCTCCTACGGACTTTCCAGCAGACTGGCTGCCTCCACCGAACAAACACTCCTGTTGCTGTCGTGTCTTGAATGTTTGTGTACGCCAGCATCGACTTTTTAATCTCGGTGCACACTTGCGATTTATTTATTAGATTTGCATATCGATTAAATGAAAATATGTAAAATTGACTCTACCCTATCGAGTTTGGGCTCGAATGAAACGTCTTGATAAGCAGAATACGATGGTGGGGTCGGAATATTTAAGAAATGAAGGTCAGGAGACCACGCCACCTTAAACTGTTAATTAGGTAAGCCTATCCACCAAGGCCATGTCAAACCACATCGTAAGGAAAGATCGGTTTTTAATTGTTCTGATACCAGCTACCGCATAAAAAGGAAAACGACATCTGTTTTTGTTTGTCCGGGGGCCAAAAACCACATAACAAGCTGAATGACACCAGTTTCTAATTGTTGTGCGAGTGGCCCAAGACACGCTGAATATGCTGTCCACTGTTTTCTGCCACGATTTGAAATTGAGAAACAGCATGGTCCACAAAGATTGGAGTGACCTGGGGGTCACGTTCGGAATGCCTTGCGCAATGTGCAATGTGCTTCAGTTCAGCTACGTCCATAATTGGAGTACTTTCAGATACCTCTGCATCCAGAAGTCAGACGCTTAGGATGTCCGGGCTTTAGAGAAATGACGCTTGATAATTCTAGCGTTTCTGAGATGCCTTTGCAGAAGCTGTTCCACTGGCTTTGCCATGTTAGGAGGAGTACCACCTTGCATAAAAATGGTCATACCTAGACATTCACATTGTTGAAGGGTTGGAATGACGTTGGTGTGCAAAAAACTCACAGCGTTTGAGAGTAACAGTACAGGTAACAGGACCCGCAGGACACATCTTCTCAAAAAAATACTGACTTCCGATAAGCGATGCCACACCTCATAGTAACGATTCCAGATTGAAATGGTAACAGTTGATGTGTGTGCGGATTTTCCGTTAACTATATTCAGCAGTTCTGCCTACTGAGAAGTCCTTGGACATGCAAACAGGCTTCGCCTGTCCCAGAATGTTCCATAGCCATTCACTGTCCACGCCAATGCGAACAAGAAATACCAGACCGAACTTTTGTCTTGCTGGCAGGTCAGCTGGAAGCAACTCGTAGGATTTTAAGCAGCGTGAACGCACGCCTATCCAACTGTCGGGCAGTTCCCTATACACTGCATGTCCGCACAACATCGCTCGACCCCTCCTGCAATGCTGCGGCCACATCTTCGACAGACATCGGATCAACTGCTTTTCTCCCTCAGCTGCACTGCAATTCAAAACAACCTGTCTTTTCGAATTTTGTAAGCATTTTCTCCAGACACTTAGCAGACATCGGATCAACGCCTTTTGTCATGCTCTTGAGCGACTGGAACTTCCGCAGGGCCACTGCCGTACACTCACAGTTCTCGTAAAAGAGCTTTACCAGCAGCGCACGATCCTTCGTGGAGACAGTCAACTTGGGAGTTTCGGACATAAACTGGGCAACAGCGTGCGCCGCATGTCCGTTGGTATGCATATTCTGAGGCTTAAATCGCCATCTATTAGTCAAATTTCCTTGGTTTTGGTCCCATCTTGTTTCCATCTACGTTAATAATACGCTGTTCAAATTTGACGTCATTATGAGCATTGATTCTCTTTCTACATAGTTCTGAATCTGTAACTTTAATTGTGGACACACTGTATATTTGCAGACTGAAGCGACGAAAGAAAATTATTACAAAGGGCGATATTCGAACCGGGATCTTCTGCTCAGTAGGCAGATGCGTTAACCAGTACGCCATCCTGGAATATTGGCTTTGCATAGCTGCATGGATTGTAGCAGAACTCCCTCATCGTTCGAAACCCCATTCACGGCTTAGCCAACTTTATATTTCACCTAAACGAAATCAAAGCCACTGTGCGACGATGAATACAGTGACTAGTGCATCCCCTAGTGGGCAGGAGACTTGCGTTCAAGTCTTGTGCGTGATAAAAATTTTCATTCGTTGCTTCAGTCTTCGTATACAGTGTGGTCCATTGATAGTGACAGGGCCAAATATCTCACGAAATAAGCATCGAACGAAAAAACTACAAAGAACGAAACTCGTCTAGCTTGAAGGGGGAAACCAGATGACGCTATGGTTGGCCCGCTAGATGGCGCTACCATACGTCAAACGGATATCAACTGCATTTTTTATTACATATTCGTGTAGTACGTAAAGATATATGAATGTTTTAGTTGGACCACTTTTTTCGCTTAGTGATAGATGGCGCTGTAATAGTCACAAACTTATAAGTACGTCGAATCACGTAACATTCCGGCAGTGCGGACGGTATTTCCTTCGTGATACATTACCCGTGTTAAAATGGACCGTTTACCAAATGCGGAAAAGGTCGATATCGTGTTGATGTATGGCTATTGTGATCAAAATGCCCAACGGGTATGTGCTATGTATGCCTCTCGGTATACTGGACAACATCATCCAACTGTCCGGACCGTTCGCCGAATAGTTACGTTATTTAAGGAAACAGGAAGTATTCAGCCACACGTGAAACGTCACCCACGACCTGCAACAAATGATGATGCCCAAGTAGGCTAATCCGGACATCAGTAGCAAACAAACTGCGCGTGAATCGGGAATCTCAAAAACGTCGGTGTTAAGAACGCTACATCAACATCGAGTGCACCCGTATCATATTCCTATGCACCAGGAATTGTATGGCGATGTCTTCGAACGTCGTGTACAGTTCTGCCACTGGGTACAAGAGAAATTACTGGACGATGACGGATTTTTTGCACACGATCTATTTAGCGGTGAAGCGTTACTCTCCAACAGTGGTAACGTAAACCGGCATAATATGCACTATTGGGCAACGGAAAATCCACGATGGCTGCGACAAGTGGTACATCAGCGACCTTGGCGGGTTAATGTATGGTGCGGCATTATGAGAGGAAGGATAATTGGCCCCCATTTGATCGATGGCAATCTAAATAATGCAATGTATGCTGATTTCCTAAGTAATGTTCTACTGATGTTACTACAAGATGTTTCACTGCATGACAGAATGGCTATGTACTTCCAACATGATGGATGTCCGGCGGTGCGGTTGAAGCGGTATTGAATAGAATATTTCATGACAGATGGAATGGTAGTCGAAGCACCTTACCATGGCCCACACGTTCACCAGATCTGACGTCCCCGGGTTTCTTTCTGTGGGGAAAGTTGAAGGATATTTGTTGTGATCCACCGACAACGCCAGACAATATGCGTCAGCGCATTGTCAATGCATGTGCGAACATTACGGAAGGCGAACAAGTCGAGGTTGAGAGGAATGTCGTTACACGTATTTCCAAATGCATTGAGGTTGGCGGACATCATTTTGAGCATTTATTCCATTAATGTGGTATTTACAGGTAATCACGCTGTAACAGCATGCATTCTCAGAAATGATAAGTTCACAAAGGTACGTGTTTTACATTGTAACAACCTAAATAAAATGTTCAAACGAACCTACGTTCTGTATTTTAATTTAAAAAACCTACCTGTTACCAACTGTTCGTCTATAATTATGGACCATATGTTTGTGACTATTATAGCGCCATCTATCACAAAGCGAAAAAAGTGGTCCAACTAAAACATTCATATTTCTTTACGTACTACACGAATATGTAATAAAAAAACGCAGTTGATATCCGTTTGACGTATGGTAGCGCCATCTAGCGGGCCAACCATAGCGCCATCTTGTTTCCCCCTAGATAAGTTTCGTTCTTTGTAGTTTTTCGTTTGACGTTTATTTCGTGATTTGGCCCGGTCACAATCAATGGACCACACTGTATACATCATAGATATTTGAGACTTGTAAAGGTCTCTGGAACCATAGGATTTCATTTGGGTAAATAAAACACGTGAATACAAAAGTAAAATACTATTTCACATCGATCAATAAATAATTTTATCTGAATTATAAGCTCCGCTAAACCTAATGGAAAGGTGGAGTAAAAGAGTGTACAGAGTACACAAAAGTTATTGCCTTTTGTGCCGCGATGAGATGTCACAAGTCAGCTGCGATTTAAAATGCGGCGAAATTACATGAGAACACGTTCCGCCAACGCTTCTGCAGTTCCCTTGCTCTGTGTGGGAGGGCGCTGCTATTTGGAGCGGTGCAGTTTCAGTGCCATGCGGAGGCAATGAAAAAGGTTTGCTGTGACTAGAAGACAGAATGTTGTGGACCAGCCGACCATGACGGACTTGAAGAGAAACCTGGGTAACCATTATCTGGTTTGCGACTGGCAACACCAGTGTGCTGTCCGGAGGGTGGAAGGCCGGCACGTCTAATGTGTTTTGGTACGGTTCCTGGAGAGCACGAACTGGGGCTGTGTCTTAAGCGGTGTGTGTGTGTGTGTGTGTGTGTGTGTGTGTGTGTGTGTGTGTGTCTGTGTGTTGTGTGTGTGTGTGTGCATGGGAGCGTGTATTTTATGTACAGCGCTTCCATGGCAGCAGTGCAAGCTGAAGTCTGTCCGCTATACTGCCAGTAACGTATTTACAGGAAAGAGCAGAAAGTGGTACTGTATGACATCTACGGGCAACTACTCAGTGCAAGGCTGGGTATTTTGTTATTGGACTGCTGTTAAGCGATTTTGTAGTAACTGATCACGACTGGATCCAAGCACATAGTGTAAAACTATTTTGGCAGTTCATGCAGCAGTATCCAGTTAACCAACTTACTCGTATATTGCGGCTAGTGCTGCTCACGCATCTGGGTAATAAAATTGTTATGGCGTGAAATTAGGCTTGGCGATAACTGATTTTTTACCAGTATGTAGTTTGGTAGGGCTTGTGAGGAATTAACTGAAGCAGAACTTCCCTGTGGATTTTATGCTTCGTCTATAGCATGTTGGTTTTTTCCTTTTTCTTTTTTTTTATCTCTCTGGTCCCATTTGCACTGAGTTCATTATGTATTTTGTGTGTAATTTCTAAATTTATGGATAGTTTATTCCGTGGCTGTGCCCAGTGTAAATAAATTTTCTTACTTTTAATACTACGGGTATTACCCCTTTTGTATTTTAGGACTTGTTCTCTCACCTAGAAATTCATTGTTATGGTTCTTGCATTCTACGTCTACTGAGCAAGCCTTATTCTACGACTAAATATTTCCCTTTTTAGGCTCTCTGGTGGGTGATTTAAGTTTTTGCTGAATATTCTGAAAATTTATGAATTTCGTTAAATGAAATGATAAAATATTGTATCACTCATGGCTCTACCCGTCTCTATCACTTCTCTGTCCTTTCAAGGTACAGTAAATACTCACTATAGTCGAAAATAGGGATGTTGGTTGCAGTAGGTACTGGGAGATGAAGAAAGTTGCACAGGATAGGGTAGCATGGAGAGCTGCATCAAACCAGTCTCAGGACTGAAGACCACAACAACAACAACAGTACTAAGGAACAAAATAACCGAGCAAGTATCAAATGTTAAGTAATGACGCAGATGAAAAGCTGCACAAGTTATGAAATTATACACACATATAAAGAACACAGCAAGAATACAAATCTCATCGCAGTAGAAAAATGCGAGCAAGTAGAAAAATGTATTATAACCTTACCATACTGAGGACACATTTTCGACAAAATAAGTCATTTTTTTCAAAATCCTAGACTACAAATGGGCTTGAGGTCAGAGAACAATGTAAGATCACGTAACATGTAATGAATGTGATTAATTTTGTTTTGGACAAACATTGAGAAACTTCAAAACTGGATTTAGAGAACATATTACAGTTAGTGAAGCTAATCTCTCATCATTCAGAGCTCCTTTAAGAGAATACAATGACATTACAAACATCACCGTTCTCAATAATGCAGAAAAAGGCAAATTCTTAAATATGACAAAATAGCTGGACAACATACGTAATGAGTAAACAGAGTTACGGGATAAGTTGTATATACAACATTTCAGCACTGCATTAACCGAATAATATGGTTTGGAGTGTATGTCCTGCATGTGTGTGTGTGTGTGTGTGTGTGTGTGTGTGTGTGTGTGTGTGTGACCTTATAAATACCAAATTACATATAATGTAGGCTCTTTGACCTATCAGATAATGTTCACTGCTCACAATATATGACACTCACGTCAAACGCAATAAAAAACTGTCGCTGGCTAAGATTTGACATCAGTAACAAAAAAAAAAAAAAAAGGTTCAAATGGCTCTGAGCACTATACGACTTAACTTCTGAGGTCATCAGTCGCCTAGAACTTAGAACTAATTAAACCTAACTAACCTAAGGACATCACACACATCCATGCCCGAGGCAGGAATCGAACCTGCGACCGTAGCGGTCGCTCGGCTCCAGACTGTAGCGCCTAGAACCGCACGGCAACTCCGACCGGCACTTCAGTAACATACATGACAACTATTCATAGGACAGATTTTGAATCCTATAATATTTGGTGACATGCATGTCTAGTGCTATAGAGGCAGATAATGAAAGTACACTTACGTTACTGGTACCATGTGTGCAGTTGTCATTTTGTAGAGATTGTTGTACATATAGGTGTTTGTTCCTCTGTGTCAGAAGCCACGCCGGCCGCTGTGGCCGAGCGGTTCTAGGCGCTTCAGTCCGGAACCGCGCTGCTGCTACAATCTCAGGTTTAAATCCTGCCTCGGGCATGGATGTGTGTGATGTCCTTAGGTAAGTTAGGTTTAAGTAGTATTTTCAAGTCTAGGGGATTGATGACGTCAGATGTGAAGTCCCGTAGTGCGGAGAGCCAAGGAATCAGAAGCTACAGATGATGGGTTATAAATCCGGAAACTAGCTTTGGCAAATAAATATTTCTAGCGCAGGTCATTGTGTTTACAGAATGTCCTTCAATTAATATCTGAAAGCTGCGGAGCATCAAGCATTCAAAGTCTCTTATGACCACATAACGTAGTATATTTTGTGGATGGCATTCGAAATAGTGAAGGGAAGTAAAGCGGGTTTTAACGGAATGTCGAAGTCAAGAACATTGCAGACAGTGCCAAAGCATGGTCTGGACTACGATAGGGAAGAAAATTGACTATTCGTAATTCAGATGTCAGTTTTAAGCGTTTCAGGGAATCCACGAGAAACCTAAATACGAGTGGCTTGGAGGGATTCTGAATAAAATTTCCTCCGAAGTTCAGCACCTTAACGGTTCGAAGTACTTGAAGGTAGGAGTACAGTAAAATGACACATGTTGTAATTTGCAACGAAATCCTTCACGAAAGGAGATACTATATTACCTTCTGCTCCTAAGATGTTTCAGTAGACACGTGAATGAGCAGGATCGTTAGCTCGACATTTTTTTAAATATTTTATAAACTTCATGACATGCATTTTCTGCATGACGTTGCCGATTTCGGTTAGTAACTATCATCCGAGTATCTGTATGCAGTGAAAAATACGAATTAACAAAAATGAATAGCTTACAGTCAATTAACAACAAATGACATAACACTTGCAAAAGTTCATGTATTATTTATGGATATCGTAATGTCATATTTAGGTGGGGTTGTTACTAATGTAGTACCATCGGAACTGGTAAATATGAAAAGAGCAAACAGCTCTACTATTCAAGAGATGGCCTTTCAGATGTAAAACCATATTGTAGCTGATGGTCAGCTAATTTTAAACAAATAGAAGAATCAACGACAATATATGTTACGAATAACTAAGGAAAGATATAGTGGTACTTATCCATTCAGTATTGAAAGTGAACATATTGCAGAAAAATAACTGCAAAATAGAAGAAGGATAAATATGTACAACAAAAGTACAAGTCAGTGGTGTGAGAGTATAACATAAAAAGAGAAAATAATGTTAATAAGCCGTGGTTAATACTGTAAAACTGTACAAAGTATAATAATATAAAGTGAGATCCAGCAATTCATCTTGTAACATGTGGTGTTTCAGAGATGAAAATAAAATGCTTATATCCTATAAAGCTGTACTAGAAATCAAAGATCTGACTTAAAAATAGACGTTTGAAAGAAAGGGCCGTTTATGACATATGGAACACTTCACTGTAGTTATTAAAATAGTTCTTTTTTTTAATCTGTTTATTAATTCAGGAATTTCTCTTTGGGCTTTTGTTAACTGAAGAAAATCTCTGTTTCTTCAAGTAAATTCATGTCTGCTCCTTTATTTGACTTATACAGCGTCTACATTCGTTCATTCATATTACTGAGTTTTTACATTAGTATCTAATGCTGATGAGTTACATGGGCAAGAGCGTTCGTTGAACCTGGTTGCCCGCTTCCTCTCTGTCTCACCAATGTAGAACCGGTCACAGTGTTGACATTCGATCTTACAAACACATTATACATGAAATCTTGTTCTATACTATGTTGCAGTTCCAAGTCTGAGCTATTGCCATTCTAGGAAATAAAAGTAGCGAGATTACTTTTTTTTTTAATAAGAGGCTAATTTTCTCTTAAACTCTTCCAAGATAAGGGAGAGCATTATATTTAGTTTCCTTTCCTCTATCAATATTCTGCAATGTAATTTAATGCTTTATGACCTTCTTCTTATACTTGTAATCTGTCAATTAAAACTGATACCTTCTGATGTTCAGCTGTTGTGATGGGGCTATGTTAATAACATTTGCCATACAGATACGGCACGAAATGATACGTAAGTAATGTAAGGGGTTCGACTACTATTGGTTCAAACGAAAGGTGCGAGTAGAGGACAATGAAAGATGAAAATAATCCTAATTGACGCTGGTCCGGAAAACAAAGGCTTCCCCGGTATTACATATGCAAAAGTGGAGTCAAGCCAATGTTAGAACACTACTAATATCTAAGGATACGTTTACTTCGAAACAAGGCAAATGAGGCGTAAATCACAAAGTAATCAGCTGGCTTCATTTGATTTTATCTTCATGCCTCGTAACTACACACTGGTAAACAGCCTTTTGACAACAAGCGTGTCGGTCGAGTCTCGCCATTATCACGACCCGTCGGCTTCAATCCGTTGGATTTTTGTGTGAGGATATTTAGAAGCTCTGCCTTTTAGTAGCACAGAACTTCGGGAACGCATAGTGAACGGTTGTCAATGCATTCGGAGCACGTCGGGGTTTTGGAAGGTATACGGGTATGGACGAGGAGAGGTACAGAAACCTGCCTTCACGTTAACGATGGCCATTTGGAACATTCGCAGTTTTGTTCCTCTGGGATCTTGCTATAAGGTGTTCATGTACCCTGTCGTAATATGACGTATCAGAGAAAACAATTTCCTGACGTATATTTATTCGGTTAAAAGCTTGTTTCATTGTCTTCCACTCGCGCCATTTATATGTGTAACAGTCATATACCCTGTATATACAGTTTTGTATTACGCTACGCCAGCGCTTGAATAATCGGTTGGATTCTATGCATTCACGATCATTTGATATTAGTTGCCGCATGCAGACACTGTGATGACGTTTATTAACCGAAAGCGGCTGTGATAATAAAGGATATACAGACAGCTGTGTGTCATGAATTTCACAAATTGTCTAACAGCTATTGCTAAAAGCAATAAAATAGTGTTTATTGTTTCTAAATGTTATGGAGTCGCTGACACAATAGCCGCTTATTAGTCCCTGGCAGTATTAGCTGTAACTCTAGTGCTGTTTGAGCTCTTCATAGGCTGATGTTCAGGCAGACTATTCTCACTAATGAACAACAGATTTCTTCAGTAATCTAAATATGTGAATGTTATGTTGATGAAATCCAGCGGTTGTCTCGTGAACCCTCAATATATAAATCAATACAAAATGGAATAGTGAGTAGATGTATGCACTCATTTTATTGAGCCATGCACTGTATTAGTCAAAGTTCGGTGGTAGGTATCAGTCACCTAAAATACAGCTATGTCCAGCTTTGCAGCGCACATCACACCAAACTAAATGAGTGGTTCGAACGTGAAATTAAGAAAGTGTCCAATGAATAAAAGGCTCTCTGAGTTCCGACTGCACGCCGTAAACACTAAAACGAACGGAAATTAAAAGCAGACGTGACGATTCAACGGTCGAAACGCAGTGAGAACTATACTGACTGTGGGTCGAGTAGTATATATATCCTAGTGCCATGAGCTCTGTTCTCGCCGCTTATTCATAACTGATGACCGATTTTTCCATAATTACAGGTCTAGGCGCACGTAGCACAGCCCGTTAAAGCACCCGCTTCCAAGACAAGGGGAGGCACGCCGGCTCCGGATCGAATGCGCCCACTGGATTAACAGCGAGAGCCAATGTGTGTGTGTGCCAGCCAGCCTGTATGTGGTTTGTAGGTTGTTTCCCACGTGCGACCAGGTGAAAAGGGGCTGCTGCTTACATACCGCCTCAGCTACACGATTTAAAAACATTTAGAAAACGTTCTCACACTGGCACTTGAGATGATACTCGTCTCACATAGGGTAGTGGAAGTGGAGACATCATGGAGGACATCTAGACAACCAGTAACACTAAGATCGCCCTATCAGGACTAACATGTATATCCAATGAAGAGACGAGATAACACCAGAAACTTAAGAAGCTGTGATCAACCCGAAGGTTGGTCTGCAGATTATAGTGCTTTACTGGGAATGATCTGGGACCCTCGTGTCCGACACCAGTCCATACATCTTCACTTTGTTTGGCACACGAAATTTAATTATACGAGGGTAATCCCAAAAGCAAGGTCTCCTATTTTTTATAAGTACATAAATCTGTTTATTTCTACAATTGTTTACATCATTTTACAGCTTGAACATTTAGCTATTTTTCGACATAATTACCATTTCTGTCCATGCATTTTTGTAGACGCTGTAGCAGTTTTTGTATGCCCATGTCATACCAGGTCGCCGCCGTGCTATTCGGAAATTTATGAACCTCTTCTTTCACCTCGTCGTCGGAGCTGAATCGCTGGGACCTAAGGACATCACACACATCTATGCACGAGGCAGTACCGTAGCGGTCGCGCGGTTCCAGACCAACAAACTAAATTACAGAGTTTGTCCAAAATAAACTATTAACATTAAAAATAGCACAGCATTGCTGAGGGAAACAATCTCTCCTTTCTGCAGCTGCAATTTTTTGTTGTTGTACAACTGTAATAAAACACAAATGGTCCATTAATGTGTACAGGAATTACTTATTATAAAGAGTATTTGTAAACAAGTGAAATCACGTTTATTAGATTGTGGTATACTGTGTACACGTCTAACACAATCTGGTCCCCAGGTGTTTTGCATAACTCTTTTATATTCAGAATTAATTAATTTGTAATGAAATTCATCAGCGAAGTAATACTTGACAGATTATTGTACAGGGGAATGCTGAAAAGTAATGTGTCTAACTGTTTTATGTGTCAGCTCCTAGCCTTCTAAGTAAAACAAACGTTATTAACACACTACATCTTTATTCCTCATGTCTACAACCTAGAAAGCTCTACAGCTAGAGGGGCCCGGCTGGTGCGTGTAACATGGCGGTATGCAGCTTAACTATACCGTTTCACGAGAAATAGTGTGGTGTGATCGAGTTTCAAATCTAAGAGTTGTTCCACACATGGAGCATACTCTTCTTCAGCATGGCAATGCCGGGACAAACCGAGCGTTCCGACATATACAACAACCCGACGCCGCGGGTGTAGTGTCATCTACACTGAAACGCCAGAGAAAGTCGTATAGGTATGCGTATTCAAATACAGAGATATGAAACCAGGCAGAAGACGACACTGCGGCCGGCAACGTCTGCATAAGACGGCAAGTTTTGGCGCAGTTGTTACTTCAGTTCCTGCTTCTACAATAGTAGGTTATTAACATTTTAGTGAGTTTGAACGTGGTGTTATAGTCGGCGCACCGAGAAATGGGACGCAGCATCTCCGGGGTAGCGATGAAGTGGGATTTTCCCATACGACCATTTCACGAGCGTACCCTTAATATCAGGAATCCTGTAAAACATCAAATCTACGACACCGCTGCTGCCGGAAAAAGATCCTGCAAGAATCGGACCAACGACGACTGAAAAGAAACGTTGAACGTGACAGAAGTGAAACCTTTTTCGAAAATTGCTGCGGGTATCAATGCTGGGCCAAAACCAGTGTCAGCGTTTGAATCGTTCAACGAAACAACGATAAGGGCTTCCGTAGCCGAAGACCCATTTGTGTACCCTTGATGATTGCACAACACAAAGCTTTACCCCTTGCCTTGGCCCGTCAATATCGACACTTGACTGTTGATGACGAAGCATGTTGTCTCGTCGGACGAGTTTCTTTTCTAATAGTATCGAGCAGATGGACGTGTACGGGCATGGATGTTTTTGTTATGGTTTTAGGGCGCGAAACTGCTACGGTCATCAGCGCCTGTACGGGCATGGGGACAACCTTTTCAGCCTATTGTGTCTTCTTGTCAGCTGGAGACGGTTCAAGCTGGTGGAGGCCTTGTAGTGGTGTGGGGCGTGTGCAGTTGGACAGATGTGGGGCCCCTGATACATTTATATACGAATGTGACAGGTGACATGACATCCTGTCTGATCACCTGCATCGATTCATGTCCAGCGGGCATACATACAGACTTGGAAAACTCCACCACGACAATACGACACCCCACACTACCAGAATTGCTACAGAGTGCCTCCAGGAACACTATTCTGAGATTAAACACTTACCCTGGCCATCAAACTTCCCAGACATGAACATCTTGGAGCATTCCTGGGATGCTTTGCAACGTGCTGTTCAAAAGAGATCTCCATTCTCTCGTACTCTTATGGATTTATTAACAGCCCTGCGGGATTTATGGTGTCAGTTCTTTCCAGCATTACTTCAGACGTTAGTCGAGTCCATGCTACGTCGGGTTCCGGCAATTCTGCGTGCTCACAGGGGCCCAACACCAAGTTAGGCAAGTGTACCAGTTTCCTTGGCTCTTAAGTCTATTTTAGAATACGTTTCTTGTTTTGATTTAGTTTCATTGTATCGTTCCCCACACACTCCCTACCTGGCCCTATCAGTTTTACGTCTGTTTCCAGAACTTAAAGAACGTCTTGCAGGATTTCACTTTGACAGTGATGAAGTTGTGATAGGAAAGGTGAGGTTGTGATTCTCTCAACGAAGTCAAGCAATTTTACAGTGACAGTATCAACATACTGATTTCTTGATGGGAGAAATGTGTTCTTCGTCAGGGTGACTAAACTTAGAGATAAAAATATAGACATGAAGAACAAAGATAAGGAATTTTAATAACGTTTGTTTCATTTAGAAAGACTTAGAAGTTTCTCCGTAAATAATTCGGAGTCATTAGTTTTCAGCACGCCCTCGAACGTATTTAATCAGATGCGTCTCGCTGAACTTGTAGACGTGACATATCGATCATTGTACCTGAAACGTACTCTTCCTAATTCATTTTATTCTAATTCACTGTTGTACGAACTCCTTCTCCTGAATTGCGTTCTCAGTTCTAGCCGTACAATTTCTTCTGAGTGTCGTTATTGCACCACTCTCTGTGTTCCTTGCATTGGTATGATTAGTTTCTTTTTATCTGTCTTTGAAGCCTGGGTACAAAGAGATGTTAAAAAACAAGCGCAGCTGGCCGAATGCCGTAGCACAGACTGACTCGCAGTGGCGGCTGCCTTTGACAGGTGCACGCGGTCGCTAGCAATCGCCGGGCGTCTACCTGCCCCGCGCGAATCACAGCTCGGCCTGAGACCGACCGCTCAAAGTTCTTTGACAAATATTTTATAAAAAGTTACAATTGTGATCAAACTTTCATAAAAGATGCGATAAAAGAAAACCAGTACTGTGTCAAAGATTTTATAGAATGTTCCTCTAAAGTATATTTTACATGATCTTGTAATAGTGCGGGTGTTGTCCATCATCGTACAAGATGGAGACACTCCTAAATACAAATATAAAGACTGCACAGCATAGTTCGGCATAGATTGAAATCAAGTCACTGCTAAAATGTCAGCCAGTATGTAATTAGTTCTTATCTAAGTGTCGCAGTGATGAATCCATATTGTTATGGCTGCTTCTGCCTGTGACTGTACCAGGATCACCAAATGTGGCGGGAAGACATCAAATGTAGTGGATGGTTGCCAGGAGGCGCTGTATTAAAACTCGGTGAGAACTTTCCAAATGATTTATTTGTTTCCACTACAGTGATCCATTCACCTCAGTCTGCGTCACAGGGCCCTGCAACGCTGAGGAAGCACCCCAGTCGCCTGTGCAATGCAACGCAGTGTCGTGCCAGCCTTGGCCGGCACGCTGAGTTCCAAAGATGTCAGGATAGCTGCGTCAGCAGTGGCGGCCGCTGGGTCACTGCAGACCCTGCGTCGGCCTCAGAGGGTCGAATCAGCGACCCGTCGTGGATTGGGACGCTGTCGCCCCATCTGTTGCTACGTGTAGCCCAGTGGTGTGATACGCCCCACCGTTCAGGAGGGCTTCCACACTTCAATAAATCTCGTTAGAAAACGGCACGTATTTTTACTCAGGTGTCCACCTCTGTTTTGCTAAGCGTGCCGCTTCGCGTCAAGTGTGCATAACACTTAGGGTGGCCAGTGGCCCCCTTCTGCCTGTGACTTGCGCCATGGAAACTGCTGTGTGCGCCCTCTCCGGCAGTTCTACGCTCCTGTGGCCTCTATTCGCCTTCGCAACTGCTGGTAGGCGTAACTTACTGCAATCCGGCCTGCACCTGGCTGTAACTCATGTTCCGAATATCGCACAAAACTAACTTTCCCTATCCTAAATGGTGGTGCCGCTACACTATATTCGTTGAACACCATAGTGAACTACTAGGCGTACCAAAGTTTGTGTGCTCATAATTAACTTCAGTACCACGCTGCATGGTGTCGTGATTGCAAAGATGGACCATCCTTGCACAAAGTAACAATGCTAACGCGATTGAACCGCGTTATTGACCTCTAGGTATGTTGAATTACAGACTACATGAGCGGTGTAGCTTCTTCCTGGTGGAATTAAGGAAAATGAACGGCTGTCGGAGCCCGTCGATCTAATACGTGCTGCTCAAGCATGGTTGTGTACATCTTTGAGGGGCTTTAGTGACATCTCTGAACAATCAAAGAGACTGTGTCTGTGGTACAACATCCACAGTAACGTCTATCTTCAGGAGTTCTGAGAAATGGGGTGATGGAAATCTATTTTTGATGTGTGATTAGATAAAGTCATCTGTTGCACCATTAATCAAAAAACCTCTGCTTTAGGTCCCATTTTAAAGGAACTGCTTAAAGTTCTGTCTTCATCCAAAGAAATTCTCCACAGATGCACATGACTGTGAGGCACACTATATTCTACAGGCACCATGAGCGAGTGCTTGGGGAACGGCTGTTGTAATAACAGCACATGACGTCGTATTATGTGAGCTGCACAAGAAAAATCCAAGCTTTGTTTTGTACCGTGCACAATAAACCACTCTCCTAGAGTACCAACAAGAGAATTTAAGACAAACACTGTAATGACTAATTTCCCTTTGTTTTATAGTTCCGATTATGTTTTACAGAATGAAATGCCTTAAGGGCCAAAGAGGAAGGTAACGACATATCAGTGGAGAATAAGTGATTCACTAACTGTTTTCTTTTATCTACTTGCCACTGCAGTCCCTAAAATATACCAAACGTAGTTCTCTGTTTCGACCAGGAAGTCGTCGTCATAAAAGTGTCTAAATACAAGCCCTGCAAGCGGTGACGTAAGGTGTTCGTTGCGAAGTCAATGCAGGGTGGTCAGAAACAGTCTGAAAAACTTTTAAGGGTGTTGCAGCGTAGGTTGTGCAAGGAAATAAATGTTAGGAAAATAATCGATATGTTGCGCCGTTTCCGACTTAATAAACATTGAAGTTACTCAATCAGGCGGTTTCGGGCGCAAATTAAAGCGGCCCGCCATATACAGTTGGTGTCAGTTTTTCTCATAGCGTAGATGATAGTGCACGAGGCTTCTCAGCCACTGGTTCGGATTGGATCGTTACTACCGACCCATGTACAGCTTTTGTGTCGCTCTCTTACTCGGTTTTAGGTAACAAAACTAATCACACGTTTCGCGACACCGTCTCGGCGGGTTGCTTGAATCATCGTGCGCAACAGATAGACTGGCTAACTTCAAAGCTAATTAATTCGGAAATGCTGCAACGCATCGAACTTGTTTCTTGAGCATTATTTCTCAGCAAAAACTAAGCTGCAACACCCGTACAATCTTTCCATACTGTTTGAGACCGCCCTGTGTAACAAGTGAACAACGCAAGTGAAACCTTACTGAGCCGAGTTCGATAGCTCGCGCCCGGCGAGATGAGCACTGTCTTTGACAGAGGGCCCTTGGTTTCTTGTCTGGTGGAAGGGAGGAAGTGGGTTGTGTGGAAAGGTAGGGTGGCATTCGGGATATGGTGGGTGGCGAGTCCGGTGGAACGTAGTAATTGGCAGCATGGCCGGCGCACCCTTTTTCTGATTTGAGAGTTGGCGGTCGGAGTTGTCCATGCAGAGCCGTACAGCTGTTGATGTGCCGTGCTGGGATAGCCTAGTCCTGCCCTGGCTGTACTTATTCTTGCGGTAAACAGGTTCCTCCTGGAGAAATTGGAGTTATTTGACGAAACCTAACAGTCGTGTCCCCTTCTGCACTAGACGACTGCATCTCCTTCACCATAGGCACTGAGTCAACACCTCCTTCGGGTTCATTGGCCGAGGAACGATCCTGGTTCTGCTTCCTTATGTTTATAGTGATCGTCATCTGTATGTTTTCCAGAGACTTCACTCCATCATCTGCTGTTGACTGCGTCTGAAGCAGCTTGCTGTTGGCCTTCTAATTCGTTTTTAAATTTTCTAGTTGTGCTGCGCTCCCCCATTTTCCTTTTAACGTGATTTTGAAAGAGTGTGTGGCACGTTCTCACCTCTCTCCTGTGTGGAAATTGGTTTATATCTAAATGTTTTAAAAAAATTTTGGCACCCAATTTTAAGTTCTGGTGATTTAATTTTAAGGTCTAGAGGCCTGTGACCAATTCAGAGTTACATTTTGTCACAACGTTGGTCTTTAGAATAGAGAGCCCCTGTATGAAGAGTGACTCTTCTTTCTTTGAACCAGTAATTTTTTTCCCCTTTAGATACCACAACAACTTTTAGGAGAAATAAATGGAATATTTTATATGATCTTTACATAATGCTTGCCTTTGAAATTCTTGAGAGCTTTTGATATGATCATCAAGAAAATAAAAGGTCATTTGTAAATCTTGCGTTGTGGATACTAGTTTGAGGGCCCCTTCTGCATTTTTTATGGTTTTGGTGATATTTGTCTCACACGTAAGATACTAATAAATTTTGATCCTTAGCCAGTAGCAATTCTGGCTTTGTGTACTTCGCTCGAACCTGTTAACTCCAACTAGACAAGTTGACATTTCGTTACGCTTTAATCTTAATATTAATTATTGGATTTATCTTAAATTTTGGGCAAAGGCTTTGGTTTTATTTAACGTATTCACTGTTTAAGAGAGCTTTTCTGTATGTATTGTAGTAGAGTATCTATACGCTCTCAGTTTGTTGTCAATAGGGGGCTGTGTTCCGACGTCTACGTGTGTGATCTGCTGTGTCGCCTGCAGCTTTGAACCCTGACCTGATGTGGGGCTGCACTATTCCTGTATTGTAATTTTCAGGTTATGGTGTGCCTCGGCATGACTTGCAAAGTAAATTACTATTATTCAATGTTTTCATGAATTGTAAACTTTTTTTATAAAAACTTTAAACAGTATCTAAACTGTTTCTTTTCTGGTACTTCACGTTCAATGTCTTTAAACTTCAATGTCTTTTTTTTTTAAATTGGGCCTTGTGTCTCGTTGCTGTTGAGAAAAAGAAATTACTGTCGATAAATAAATCGTTTTAAACATTACTTGGTATCGAATCGTTCAGTAGTTTTCCCCAGCGCTTCCTCTAGGATCTGTAGGTTGGTGTCCTCCTAAGAAACAAACACTTGTTGTCTGTATCACTTACAGTACGTCACCGCTTAAGGCTCGTCGGTTAGACATTCTTATGATGACCATTACCTAGTCCAAGCAGGTTACAGTATTTCGAAATGTATTCGAGACTGTTGCATCAAAAAAAAAAAATTAAAAAAACTGATCTGTGTTGAAAGAGATGCCTGCAAGCTGCACTGACAGTATGCGTGTAGTTGTGTTTGATGTTAGTTCACAGAAATCAACAACGCCTCCTAAATGGAGTGCACATGATAGCCATCGCCGGTGTACTGACTAGCAACATGGGGTGCATTTGGCCTGGACTTGCTTCAGAGTATCCAGACCGCTACAAATTAATGCTACTGCGGTGACCACAAGATGGATGTCTGCTCTCTCAAAAATATAGTGGTAATGGTAATGGTCTGGGGACTGTATGTGGAAAACTACACATGGAATATTTCAACAGGACAATGCCGAGAAACACACTGAGAGATCTGCAAATCTTTCTTGAGTGTTACTGCCTGCCTGATCACGTTTACCTCACGTGTCACCTATACAACGTGTCTATGATAAGTTTCGCTCGTAATCTGTTGTGATCCTACAGGAAGAAAATATGAGAAGACTTATAACACACTGATTTCTTTTTATTTTACTAATCTCATTTGGTGTGTAGAGCGTATGAGTCTGGCGACATTCCAGCCCGCTTTTTGAAAAGCATCATTCACACAATTCCGAATATGGAAAGAGCTGACAAGTGCGAAAATTATCGCACAATCAGCTTAAGAGGTCCTGCATCCGAGTTGCTTACAAGAATAATATACAGAAGAATGGAAAAGAAAATTGAGGATGTGCTAGATGACGATCAGTTTTGCTTTAGGAAAGGTAAAGGCACGAGAGAGGCAATTCTGACGTTGCGGTAAATAATGGAAGCAAGACCAAAGAGAAATCATGACACCTTCATAGGATTTGTCGCACAGGAAAAAGCGTTCGACAATGTAAAATGGTGCAAGATGTTTCAAATTATGAAAAAAGTAGGGCTAAGCTGTAAGGAGAGACGCGTCATGTACAATGTGTACAACAGACACGAGGGAATAATGAGAGTGGACGACTAAGAACGAAGTTCTCGTATTAAAATGGGTGTAAGACAAGGATGTAGACTTTCGCCCCTACTGTTCAATCTGTACATCGAGGAAGCAATAATAGAAATAAAGGAAGGTTCGGGAGTGGAATTAAAATTCAAGGTGAAAGAATATCGAAGATACGATTCACTGATGACATTGCTATCTCGAGTGAAAGTGAAGAACGATTACATGATCTGCTGAACGGAATGAACAGCCTAATGAGTAAAGAGTATAGATGAGAGTAAATCGAAGAAAGACAAAGGTAATGAGAAGTTGTAGAAATGAGAACAGTGAGAAATGTAACATCAGGATTGATGGTCACGAAGTAGATGAAGTTAAGGAATTATGCTACTTAGGCAGTAAAATAAGCAGTGACGGACGGAGTAAGGCAGAGCAGCAATAGCAAAAACGGCATTCCTGGCCAAGAGAAGTCTAATAGTATCAAACATAAACCTTAATTTGAAGAAGAAATTTCTGAGAACGTACGTCTGGAGTACATTATTCCATTGTAGTGAAACATGGACTGTGGGAAAACCACTAACAGAAGAGAATCTAAGCATTTGAAATGTGGTGCTGCAGACGAATGTTGAAAATTAGGTGGACAAATAAGTTAAGGAAAGGAGGTTCTGCGCAGAATCGGAGAGAAAAGAAAAATGTATAAAAAGCTGATAAGGAGAAGGGACAGGATGATAGGACTTCCAAGGTACTAGAGGGACCTCTAGAGGGCAAAAAGTGTTGATTGAGACCGAGATTGGATAACATCCAACAAATAATTGAGGACGTAGATAGTGCTAGTGATAAGGTTAGCATAGGAAAGAAATTCGTGGAGGGCCCCATCAAACCAGTCACAAGAGTGAGGACAAAAAAAAAATGTCATTTGGTTGGAGACATACACTCCTGGAAATTGAAATAAGAACACCGTGAATTCATTGTCCCAGGAAGGGGAAACTTTATTGACACATTCCTGGGGTCAGATACATCACATGATCACACTGACAGAACCACAGGCACATAGACACAGGCAACAGAGCATGCACAATGTCGGCACTAGTACAGTGTATATCCACCTTTCGCAGCAATGCAGGCTGCTATTCTCCCATGGAGACGATCGTAGAGATGCTGGATGTAGTCCTGTGGAACGGCTTTCCATGCCATTTCCACCTGGCGCCTCAGTTGGACCAGCGTTCGTGCTGGACGTGCATACCGCGTGAGACGACGCTTCATCCAGTCCCAAACATGCTCAATGGGGGACAGATCCGGAGATCTTTCTGGCCAGGGTAGTTGACTTACACCTTCTAGAGCACGTTGGGTGGCACGGGATACATGCGGACGTGCATTGTCCTGTTGGAACAGCAAGTTCCCTTGCCGGTCTAGGAATGGTAGAACGATGGGTTCGATAACGGTTTTGATGTATCGTGCACTATTCAGTGTCCCCTCGACGATCACCAGAGGTGTACGGCCAGTGTAGGAGATCGCTCCCCACACCATGATGCCGGGTGTTGGCCCTGTGTGCCTCGGTCGTATGCAGTCCTGATTGTGGCGCTCACCTGCACGGCGCCAAACACGCATACGACCATCATTGGCACCAAGGCAGAAGCGACTCTCATCGCTGAAGACGACACGTCTCCATTCGTCCCTCCATTCACGCCTGTCGCGACACCACTGGAGGTGGGCTGCACGATGTTGGGGTGTGAGCGGAAGGCGGCCTAACGGTGTGCGGGACCGTAGCCCAGCTTCATGGAGACGGTTGCGAATGGTCCTCGCCGATACGCCAGGAGCAACAGTGTCCCTAATTTGCTGGGAAGTGGCGGTGCGGCTCCCTACGGCACTGCGTAGGATCCTACGGTCTTGGCGTGCATCTGTGCGTCGCTGCGGTCCGGTCCCAGGTCGACGGGCACGTGCACCTTCCGCCGACCACTGGCGACAACATCGATGTACTGTGGAGACCTCACGCCCCACGTGTTGAGCAATTCGGCGGTACGTTCACCCGGCCTCCCGCATGCTCACTATACGCCCTCGCTCAAAGTCCGTCAACTGCACATACGGTTCACGTCCACGCTGTCGCGGCATGCTACCAGTGTTAAAGACTGCGATGGAGCTCCGTATGCCACGGCTAACTGGCAGACACTGACGGCGGCGGTGCACAAATGCTGCGCAGCCAACACCGCGGTTCCTGGTGTGTCCGCTGTGCCGTGCGTGTGATCATTGCTCATACAGCCCTCTCGCAGTGTCCGGAGCAAGTATGGTGGGTCTGACACACCGGTGTCAATGTGTTCTTTTTTCCATTTCCAGGAGTGTATATAAAAGTTTTTAAAATTACCTCCACTAATCACAAACTTTGTTGACTATTGTATTACTTATTTATTTAGCGACATGTTTTGAGGGAATACCTCATCCTCAGGCGAAATGGCAATACCAAAACAATTTTACAATAAGGTCATACTGATGTTATAGAGTCTTTTCGTAAATTCTGTGGTTATCCCGTGGAAGAACAGAAAACTTAGTAAGAGGCGATGTCACTTTGGAAGCTGGACAGATGTTTGCCTGAAAGTGTTTTGTAAAGGTCACTCACTTTGTTCTTCTGGCATGGCAGTCTCATTGTGATTAGCTGATGTGTTTTCATTTCCGCAGTTCTCTTGGCTTTCTTGGTCACTGTTCACAAATTTTCACTAACGTAACAATAACCAGGAAACAGTCACAAAAGCTAATCTGTACTGCAGTGGACAAGGTGTCGGACAGAATACAGCTGGTTCCGATTTGACTATCGATTTGTCGATCTACGTGGTGTCAGATGTTTACATTTCTTTTACACGTCTTGTTATCGTATTACAGATTTAGGTTGACGAAATACCGGGTGATCAAAAAGTAAGTATAAATTTTAAAACTGAATAACTCACGGAATAATGTAGATAGAGAGGTAAAAATTGACACATTCTTAGAATGACATGGGGTTTTATTAGAACCAAAAAAATATAAATATTCAAAAAATGTCCGACAGATGGAGCTTCATATGATCAGAATAGCAATAATTAGCATAACAAAGTAAGACAAAGCAAAGATGATGTTCTTTACAGGAAATGCTCAATATGTCCACCATCATTCCTCAACAATAGCTGTAGCCGAGGAATAATGTTGCGAACAGCACCGTAAAGCATGTCCAGAGTTATGGTGAGGCATTGGCGTCGGATGTTGTCTTTCAGCAGCCCTAGAGATGTCGGCCGATCACGATACACTTGCGACTTCAGGTAACCCCAAAGCCAATAGTGGCACGGACTGAGGTCTGGGGACCTGGGAGGGCAAGCATGACGAAAGTGGCGGCTGTGTACACGATCATCACCAAACGATGCGCGCAAGAGATCTTTCACTCAATACTTTTTTTTTGTTCTAATAAAACCCCATGTCATTCCAAGCATGTGTGGTAAATTTTTACCTCTCCATCTACATTATTCCGTGGTTTATTAAATTTTCAAATTTATACTGACGTTTTGATCACCCAGTACATTACAAATAGAGCACCGGTTACAATATTATTGTACACATCACGATATAAACTATTTATTTTATATATTTCTAAGCTATTGTTGGCTCTACAGTCTAACGACTGTCATGTTATGTATATTTTATTGTAAGAGTACTGTAGAGAGATTGGAAAAGAAATTTGAATTTTTGAAGTCTGTTATTTAATTCAGGATCTCGTTGTTCCCCAATGTGGCCATGGATGAATATTTCCATTTCTTCCTAGATGTCCATTTGCCAGCTCTTTTCTAAATCGTGTAGTACTTTGAAATCGTTGTCTCTTGTAGCACTGTGTCCTGTTTCATTTATGTTCCGCTACAGCTGATTTATTTGGTTTTCCAAATCTGAAACTGTCAATGTGTTCATTAAAGCGGGTTTTATAATTGTTTCCCATTTGACCAATGTAATATTTGAAACTTCCTGGCAGATTAAAACTGTGTGCCCGACCGAGACTCGAACTCGGGACCTTTGCCTTTCGCGGGCAAGTGCTCTACCAACTGAGCTACCGAAGCACGACTCACGCCCGGTACTCACAGCTTTACTTCTGCCAGTATCCGTCTCCTACCTTCCAAACATTACAGAAGCTCTTCTGCGAAACATGCAGAACTAGCACTCCTGAAAGAAAGGATACTGTGGAGACATGGCTTAGCCACAGCCTGGGGGATGTTTCCAGAATGAGATTTTCACTCTGCAGTGGAGTGTGCGCTGATATGAAACTTCCTGGCAGATTAAAACTGTGTGCCCGACCGAGACTCGAACTCGGGACCTTTGCCTTTCGCGGGCAAGTGCTCTACCAACTGAGCTACCGAAGCACGACTCACGCCCGGTACTCACAGCTTTACTTCTGCCAGTATCCGTCTCCTACCTTCCAAACTTTACAGAAGCTCTTCTGCGAAACATGCAGAACTAGCACCCCTGAAAGAAAGGATACTGTGGAGACATGGCTTAGCCACAGCCTGGGGGATGTTTCCAGAATGAGATTTTCACTCTGCAGCGGAGTGTGCGCTGATATGAAACTTCCTGGCAGATTAAAACTGTGTGCCCGACCGAGACTCGAACTCGGGACCTTCGCCTTTCGCGGGCAAGTGCTCTACCAACTGAGCTACCGAAGCACGACTCACGCCCGGTACTCACAGCTTTACTTCTGCCAGTATCCGTCTCCTACCTTCCAAACTTTACAGAAGCTCTTCTGCGAAACATACAGAACTAGTTCTGGAAACATCCCCCAGGCTGTGGCTAAGCCATGTCTCCACAGTATCCTTTCTTTCAGGAGTGCTAGTTCTGCATGTTTCGCAGAAGAGCTTCTGTAAAGTTTGGAAGGTAGGAGACGGATACTGGCAGAAGTAAAGCTGTGAGTACCGGGCGTGAGTCGTGCTTCGGTAGCTCAGTTGGTAGAGCACTTGCCCGCGAAAGGCAAAGGTCCCGAGTTCGAGTCTCGGTCGGGCACACAGTTTTAATCTGCCAGGAAGTTTCATATCAGCGCACACTCCGCTGCAGAGTGAAAATCTCATTCTGGAATGTAATATTTGCTGCAATAACTGCATGTAATTTTAAAAATTGCTGATTTGTTAAGTTTCTCTGAGGGATGCGAGATGTCATGTATCAGTATCTTTTTTAAGTGTTGTTGGTGGCAAAGGTGATCTTATGAATGTTTTCTTTTACAGAACTTGGCTATTTTGTCTGATAGACACCTAAATATGGTAACGTCATATACTTGGGTTTCTGGATCTTGTGTGAGGAAGCTCTGTCATATGGTTTATTGTTATTTCTATTCGTGGGTTGTGACAGTGTGTCTATTTCATATTTGTGATAGGCATTGTTATGTGCAACGTATTTGATAGTGTTCGTTTCTGTCTCATAGTTGGCAGCATTAAGTGGGAATTTCTGTACTCTGTTTAAGAAGGATGTGAATGCAGCTTGTTTATGTGAGATGGAGTGTGGGGAAGATTTATTAATGCCTGTGTCTGTGTATGTTGGTTTTCTGTATACATTGATAGTTAGGGTTTGGTGTCTGTTACTTATTAACATGTCTAGAAAATTAATGTTTTTACCTTACTCATGTTCTACTGTGAGCTGGATATTTTTGTGTAAATTATTGAATCTGTTTTCTAGAGTTTCTATTTATTCATCAGTACCATTGTATACAATGGATGTGTCATCAATACATTTGCAGCAGTGTACTACTTTCTAGGTTATTATGTCTTCGTTGTTGAGAAGTTTATTTTCGAGGTAGTTAATGAAAATTTCTGCAACGATTCCCCTTAGGTTACTTCCCACTGATAGGCATACATCTTGTTTGTACCTTTTACCATTAAGAGTGAAATAATTGTGTGAATCAACAAGCTTTGGAAATTCTGTTAATTCAAGTACTTCAGCTGTGGACATAGTCTGACCTTTCAATAGATTATTTTTGATCGTATCTACAGCTTCTTTTCTGGGTACGTTGCAAGCCAAGGGAGACGAGGTTTGCATTGGATGGGATATAATGATCTATAATACGTTGAATTGCTTCATAGCTACTTTTCACTGAAAAGATATTTTAAATTTATATTGTTTTTGTAAAAATGAATCCAACTTTTGTATAACTTTGTAGCTTGGACGATTTATACACTCATGGAAATGGAAAAAATAACACATTGACACCGGTGTGTCAGACCCACCATACTTGCTCCGGACACTGCGAGACGGCTGTACAAGCAATGATCACACGCACGGAAAAGCGGACACACCAGGAACCGCGGTGTTGGCCGTCGAATGGCGCTATCTGCGCAGCATTTGTGCACCGCCGCCGTCAGTGTCAGCCAGTTTGCCGTGGCATACGGAGCTCCATCGCAGTCTTTAACACTGGTAGCATGCCGCGACAGCGTGGACTTGAACCATATGTGCAGTTGACGGACTTTGAGCGAAGGCGTATAGTGGGCATGCGGGAGGACGGGTGGACGTACCGCCGAATTGCTCAACACGTGGGGCGTGAGGTCTCCACAGTACGTCGATGTTGTCGCCAGTGGTCGGCGAAAGGTGCACGTGCCCGTCGACCTGGGACCGGACCGCAGCGACGCAAGGATGCACGCCAAGACCGTAGGATCCTACGCAGTGCCGTAGGGGACCGCACCGCCACTTCCCAGCAAAATTGGGGACACTGTTTCTCCTGGGGTATTGGCGAGGACCATTCGCAACCGTCTCCATGAAGCTGGGCTACGGTCCCACACACCGTTAGGCCGTCTTCCGCTCACGCCCCAACATCGTGCAGCCCGCCTCCAGTGGTGTCGCGACAGGCGTGAATGGAGGGACAAATGGAGACGTGTCGTCTTCAGCAATGAGAGTCGCTTCTGCCTTGGTGCCAATGATGGTCGTATGCGTGTTTGGCGCCGTGCAGGTGAGCGCCACAATCAGGACTGCATACGACCGAGGCACACAGGGCCAACACCCGGCATCATGGTGTGGGGAGCGATCTCCTACACTGGCCGTACACCTCTGGTGATCGTCGAGGGGACACTGGATAGTGAACGGTACATCCAAACCGTCATCGAACCCATCGTTCTACCATTCCTAGACCGGCAAGGGAACTTGCTGTTCCAACAGGACAATGCACGTCCGCATGTATCCCGTGCCACCCAATGTGCTCTAGGAGGTGTAAGTCAACTACCCTGGCCAGCAAGATCTCCGGATCTGTCCCCCATTGAGCATGTTTGGGACTGGATGAAGCGTCGTCTCACGCGGTCTGCACGTCCATCACGAACGCTGGTCCAACTGAGGCGCCAGGTGGAAATGGCATGGCAAGCCGTTCCACAGGACTACATCCAGCATCTCTACGATCGTCTCCATGGGAGAATAGCAGCCTGCATTGCTGCGAAAGATGGATATACACGACATTGTGCATGCTCTGTTGCCTATGTGCCTGTGGTTCTGTCAGTCTGATCATGTGATGTATCTGACCCCAGGAATGTGTCAATAAAGTTTCCCCTTCCTGGGACAATGAATTCACGGTGTTCTTATTTCAATTTCCAGGAGTGTACATTTGACAATTGGTCCACTTCCTCCAAGATGTCCTTTTTCCAACATTTACGAATAGACTCTGTAACATCAGCATAACCTTATTGTAATTCTGTTTTAGTATTGCCCTTTAGCGCGAAGACGAGGTATTCCCTGGCTAAATATATAAGTAATACAATAGTCAACAAAGTTTGTGACAGTTAGCGGTAATTTAAAAAAACCTTTACATGCTTCTTAAGACAGTGACGGTCGAAAAATAGTCCCAAGTTTTCATATTCTTGGAGAGATATTGGTGCATTTTTTAAAAATGACATTAGCATGGAATTGGCTAGGTTATTGCTGAATGGAAATGTGAAAAGATGTTTCGTACTCTATTATACCCATGATGTGCATGGAGGTCGGCGCCATATTTTCGGAGGGTTCTGAGCAAGAGGAAGAAGCTGCTAGTATCCATGTCTAATGTACGCCGCTTCCTCGTGCGTTACGAACATGTGCTTTCTTTTTTTATACACAATGGTCTTTTGACTGGTGTGATGCTGTAGCCTATATATTTCTATTTTGTGGTAGTCCTGCTGAAATTGCCGAAGCCCATCGTCATGCACAATGGACATTAGCGGATGCAGGTGATCAGACAGGACGCTTACGTTCATGTCACCATTTCGCTCCCACTGCAGACGCCCCACACCATTGCACAGCCTCCATCACCTTGAACAGTCCCCTGCTGACATGCAGGGTCCATGGATTCATGAGATTGTCTCCACACCCGTACACATACATCTGCTCGTCCGACGAGGCATGCTTCCAGTCATCAACAGTCCATTGTCTGTGTTGACGGGCCCAAAGGAGGCATAAAGCTTTGTGTCGTGCAGTCATCAGGGGTACAGAAGTGGGCCTTCGGCTCCGAGTCCATATCGATGATGTTGAATGGTTCGAGCAATGACACTTTTTGATTGCCCATCACTGAAATCTGCAGCAATTTGCGGAAGGGGTGCAATTCTCTTTCGTCATTGTTTGTCCCTTTCTTACAGGGTCTTTTTTCGGACACAGCGATGTCGGAGATTTGATGTTTCACCGGATTCCTGATATTCACGATACACTCGTATAATGGTGATACAGGAAAATTCACACTTCATCTCTACCTCGGAGGTGCTGCTTCCCATCGCTAGGGCGCCGACTGTAACACCACGTTCAAACTCACCTGCATCTTGATAACCTGTCACTGAGGCAGCAGTAACCGATATAACAACTGAGCCAGACACCTTTTGACTTACATAGGTGTTGCCGACCGCAACGCCGTATCCCACCTGTTTACATATCTCTGTATTTTAATTTGCATGCCTGTACCACTTTCTTTCATGATTCAGTGTAATTGGCTATGAGTTATACTTAAATACTGTATACTCGTAAGTGTTTCATGTTTGGAGTTCTGATAATATTTTTGAATGGTTATTGATGTCCGAAATAAATCTAATCAATGTTACATTAAAAACTGGATGTGATTCATGTTCATTTGTTTGCCTTGCCTCAGTCACACTCAATAACAATTCTTTGCTTAGTTACTGTTGTGGCAGTAACGTTAGCATTATAATTAGCTAAGTTACGTGGAAAATGTTCTTCAAGGAATATGAACCTCTGCTGTTGGTGAGTGAACATTATGGAACTAAATCCCGATGGCTTGGCCAGGATCTGATCCCAAGTCATCCAGAACATTTGGGCAATGTTTAAGCCACGGCGGTGTCTCAAATGAAGAGGTATACTTCTTGTTATGCTACAAATGACGTGCGCAGTAAATTTTATCGTCCCATATCCCATATTTATGGGCGTTGTAATGTTATAGTTAGCCATAAAGACAGCAAACGTTATGAGGGGAGGAAGACTAAGGGTGCGATGGCTGTTCGTGTTTTCATGATCCATTCTAAGGGCAGGATTTAATATGACAACGCAGTTGGCCGTTATACATCAGTCATTTTATAGTTATGAAGAGCATAATCTGGGAAACCATAACAGGAGCTGTTCTCTTACGGCTAGCAGAGATAGACACCTTAACTACACTTACCGCACAAGTTTATTGATGGCTTTATATTCTAGTTTCATACAAGCCTTCACGTTTAATATGCGAAATGCGTACGTTAAACGCTCTAATTACACTCCTTTTTACGGTGGTGAAAATAAGTTTTGCAAGTCGTGTGCTGTATGCAGCTGGGTATCTACTAAACGCTGATATTCTTACAAAAATTTCCAGATTGACCAACTTTCCTGACTTTTCAAAAAATGGAATACGTTAGAAATCTAAACACGGGTGGATACTGTCGTATGCATAGAGTTGCGAAAGAGGTCACAACACTAGCTACAATTAATCAGTTACATATTTGGTATTTAATTTATTTATACATTTAATTTCATCTTTAAAAGAGTGTCCATCGAACAGAATGCAATTCTGCCAAGGTTTCATCCACTGATGGAATCAGTTCTTTTGTTGTTTTAGACTGTTCTGTCTAATGCTTTCAGCGGATTTTATTTCAGCTTTAACATCCTGATGACGTAGCCCACTTCACTCTAGCTGCTGAGAACCAATCATCGATTAACTTCATGTCACAAATTCATGGTGAAATTTTCTCTTCATCTCTTAAAACACCCCAAATATTTGTTAATCATCAGTATCACAGACAAATGTAAGGCAGTTAAGTATTACTGCATATTTTTACATGATTCCTTCGACTACGATAGTAGTAGTTCCGTTCAGTGACTATCCTCTAGCGTCCGCAGGTATCATATGTGATTCCTCTAGTCTAAAATTTTGTTACACGTTTTTCGACCGCTTAAGCGAGAGCTCCTGACGGCATCACAGAGTATACTTTCAGCGCATTCTGTTCGTCATTTGTTTAAACTTCTTCACGCCATCAAAAGGTGGCAGCAGCAGCTGGAAAGTAAGTGTTATGACGGCATGCACCATGTCGGGAATTAAAAAAGGTAAATATTCATATCTTTTGAAATGTCACACATTTAAAATCATATTTATATTCGAAAATGAGTCATTTAACCTGTAAATAAATATCTCTACCGAGAAACTACTCTTCGTGAACAAAATGTTCTACTTAATTGCAGGTATCATCCCTGATACCTTGGGTCTCTATTACGATAAATCTACTGTCATTGTTTACTTGCTTACAGTGGCGCATTTTTGTCTCTTTATTTTTTGCTAAATGTTCTATTTGCTGTCGTTATCCTGTATTAAATTACGTGTTTCCCTTAGAAGTAAATATATTGGGTATTTATTGTATTACCTAAATGAAAATAACGAACCCAGTAATCCCATTTTTCCCTGCTGTAAGGCTAACTAATCAAGAAATAGTGAAATTCCTGGCGATCGAAAATCCACATATTTCTGAAATTGAGCTGTCTGAAGAAGAAGATGACCTCGATATAGCTGTCAGGTCACAAACTCCACCAGCTGATCAGCCATCATCCGAATCAGATGACGATGGGGCAACTTCGAGTGAGATCCAACACAGAGGTGCAAGATGGAGACAGACAACAGTGTAAGTAGTTGCTAGATACAATTTGTATGGCATATTGAACGTATAGTTTGCAAAGATCTGTGTTATTTTACTTTAATTTCTAGGTTTAATCCGGAAGTACCAGAATTAGCTACACCTGAAATTCCAACTGTGAAGTCACCATTTGAATATTGCACACAGTATATTGATCAAATATTGTTTGATGATATGGCTTATTATATAAATTTAAGTCATGTTACACTAACAGGTAAGCCAACGGATTGTAGTGGAGCAGAATTAAGAAAGTTGTGGGGGGTTAGTATGCTGATTGCATTACTGGGGTTCCCTAGATTGATAATGTGTTGGGAAAGGCGAACACGTTATCCACTGATCGCAGATACAATTAGCAGGGACAGGTTTCACCTGCTAAGAAATAATCTGAAAATGGTTAATTACAACGCTGTATTAGACGAAACCAAACGAAGTGACAGTTATTGGACGATAAGACCACTCCTCACCAGATTAAGAAATGCATTTCGAAACCATCCCTCACCAACTCATGCATGTATAGATGAACAGATGATACCGATTACAGGTCAAGTAAGAACAAGGCAGTATGTCAGGGGGAAACCTCACGCAGTTGGCTTCAAGAACTCTGTGCTAGTCACATCCAACAGTACACCTTTTGACTTTTTGCTATACCACGGAAAGGGTAAGGATATCACCTCTGGGAAAATTCCAGTACCTGACAAACTTGATACTGGAGTGCGTATTGTTCTAAAGCTTTCAGATCCCTTGCCACCTGGGTCACCAATATACATTGATAGATACTTCACGTCTGTCCCCTTACTAGATAGTCACCTAACTCATGGGCCAATCTTAGCAACTGGGACTATCATGGCTAATCGTCTTCCAAAAGCTGTAAACTTCAAGAGAGATTTAGGTTTGTAAAGGGAGGGCAGAGGTTCTTTTAACCAGGTTGCAAGGAGTGATGGTAAATAGCTACAATGAAATGGTTTGACAATAAACCTAATTACGTTGCATCTTGTGCTTTTAGTGTTCATCCCAGTGACCAAATCCAACATCCGTCAAAGAAAGATAAGGTTTATGTCCAAATTCCCGGCCAAATGCGGTTACCAAATATAACAAATATATGGGTGGTGTGGATCTCTTGGATATCTTAGTGGGAAAATACCCAATGAGAAGCAGAACTAACAAATTGACATTACGCGTGATCCGCCTCTTTATAGATTTTGCTGTTGCAGCAGATTGGCTAGAATACTGGCAAGCAACGCAAAGTAATAATTTTATGAGAAAAGACATGATGCAATATGAAGCTTTCAAGACTGATGTTGCACAAACTCTTATTTTCTATGGCTTGCCAGAAAATGAGCAAAGATCAGACACATGCAATGGGTGATGGTGATGAAGGTCCACCTGCAAAATGGGCAAGAGCACCAAAAGCTTTACCAATTTTGCCTTTCAGGATATGAAATGCTAAGCACATGCCTCAGATAATGAACAACATACAAAAAAATAGAAGAAATGCAGCTTAGAGGGTTGTAGAGGTCTAACGGTTATACGATGTAGCATATGTCAAATGTTCCTGCACTTTACATCTGAAAGAAATTGTTTTGCTCTTTTTCACAAGAAGTAAATTTGAACTTATGTTACGTTTCTCACACAAAAACAGGATTATTTTATATGTTAAGAATAATTTTGTTGTAACATTCATCAGAATTTATTTGTATTAACATAGATTGCAGGTATCACATATGATACAATCTGAAAAATATATCTAAAAATGAAAATAAAATTTTTCTCTGTATTTTTGACTTATTTGTGTCCTTATCGTTTGTAAATATCAGTTCCAATAAAAACAGACTTCGGACCAACCGTCAGGACTCTAGGTGATATATCGAATATCATGCTATTTCAAACTATTGTACAGTCTTAATGATTAACTATTTACGATGGATCTTCAAGTTTCATTACTTTGGCTGTTATGTACCTCAAACATACTACCAATAGTGGGCTGCGTATCTTTTAGTAATATTTATAAAGAGTTACAGGTAGGCATTATTTTTTTCAATATGACGTTAGTTGCCTGTGAGAGAGTAATCGCCTGATGGTACAGCTTATTAATTAATTAATAAGTATGAATTCCCTGGCCAGGAGAGAATGTTACTTTTGTTAGTAAGGTAAACATTGACATAGTGTCAACAGGAAGTCATGTGATCCACTTTGTCTTCAGCAACAATTTTATTATTTACAGGGTGTTTCAAAAATGACCAGTATATTTGAAACGTCAATAAAAACTAAACGAGCAGCGATAGAAATACACCGTTTGTTGCAATATGCTTGGGACAACAGTACTTTTTCAGGCGGACAAACTTTCGAAATTACAGTAGTTACAATTTTCAACAACAGATGGCGCTGCAAGTGATGTGAAAGATATAGAAGACAACGCAGTCCGTGGGTGCGCCATTCTGTACGTCGTCTTTCTGCTGTAAGCGTGTGCTGTTCACAAGATGCAAGTGTGCTGTAGACAACATGGTTTATTCCTTAGAACGGCCGACGTCTTTAATTTCCTGAATGAATATTTCGATGATCGTGTGATTGCTTTGGGCTATCCGAAACATACAGGAGGTGGCGTGGATTGGCCTCCCTATTCGCCAGACATGAACCCCTGTGACTTCTTTCTGTGGGGACACTTGAAAGACCAGGTGTACCGCCAGAATCCAGAAACAATTGAACAGCTGAAGCAGTACATCTCATCTGCATGTGAAGCCATTCAGCCAGACACGTTGTCAAAGGTTTCGGGTAATTTCATTCAGAGACTACGCCATATTATTGCGACGCATGGTGGATATGTGGAAAATATCGTACTATAGAGTTTCCCAGACCGCAGCGCCATCTGTTGTCGACAATTGTAACTACTGTAATTTCGAAAGTTTGTCTGCCTGAAAACGTACTGTCGTCCCAAGCATATTGCAACAAACGGTGTATTTCTATCGCTGCTCGTTTAGTTTGTATTGCCGTTTCAAATATACCGGTCATTTTTGAAACACCCTGTATTTAGGAGCGCTAATAATTACAAAATGACGACATCACCGATTTCGGCATGTCACTAGCATCGGCTGATGTGGTATGAATGATGCCACGTAGAAGAAACTGTAATTAGACGAACGACGTACACTAACTTCACTTAACCAAGGTTTATTCAGCGCTTGCACTTAGAAGAGCGTGGAGCAAACTAACCCTGGCCAGAGCAAATACAGTATATATACAGCTGCAGAACATTCCAGTACAATGATTCTTGACATTTGTGGATACTTCTACAATGTACTCGACTTGAATACACAAATTAAAATAATACATTCCACGTGAGTTTTGAACTCATGACCCTCCAGGTAGCAGTTTAATATCAAAACCGTTACACCACGGTGCTACTCGGTTTCCTCTGCGACATTGATCCTTCCTTCAACGTACAGCATCTCGGTGATCCGTCGTCCTAGTCCGGAAAAAAGTCATCGCTCCTGCATACTCCGACTCGTGATGACTGATTCTCGCTCTGGCGGTGATCTTATTATAACTATCACGATGAATTTGGCTACCCCGGATGCTTCTGCTGTTCTCGCGTCTTTGGAATGACATAGCGTGTCCGAAAATCAATGCAATCAATAATTCATCTATTGCCACTAGCAGACGTCGGAAATCGTCGGAGGAGGTGAATCCCAACACGCTGGAAAGGCGTTTCGGCTGGTGGAATTGGTATGAGTCGGCCAGGTATTTTCTGGGGATCTGCCTTTCTCCTCTGGCACTGTGCGGTGTGACACATAGTGACAGACACTCCTAAATAAACCTGGCCAGAAAAACCTCTTGCGGGTTCTATCATATGTCTCAATAAATCCTAAATGTCCGGTCTCAGGTGTGTCATGGAATTTCTGTAAAACATCTAAGCACTTGTGTTTAAGAATCACTGGTAGCCACCTCTTTCCAAACGGATCAAAGTTTTTCTTACAAAGTAATCCATTATCTACCTTAAATTGTCCTTTGACATCTCTGTCCGATTTAAGGCAAGCATAATTTGACATATCTTGGCGTCCTTCTACTGCTCAGCAGAGAGGTCCTGGAGTGCAGCGAGACAGTCACTATCTTCATCAAAGTCTTGATGGTCTTGCACAGGGTTTCTTGAGAGACAGTCGGCATCTTTGTCTTTTCTTCCACTTTTGTACGCTAAGGTAATTTCATACTCTTGAAGACGTAGTGCCCACCTGGCGAATCGTCCTGTTGGATCCTTAAGACCTGTCTACCAACAAAGCGAATAATGGTCTGTAACAACTGTGAATGGCATTCCATAAAGATACTGTCGAAATTTGCACATGGATTCTCTTTCTGTAGTTGAGTAGTTTCTCTCGGCTTTTGTAAGTGTCCTAGAAGCATAGGCTATAACCTCTTTTCCATCCGAAATTTGCACCAGAAAAGCATCGATCCCATCCCACTGGCACCTGTGTGTAGTTCTGTAGGTGCTCTCTCATCATACAGACCCAGTAGAGAGTCAGTCGTCAGAAATTTTCGTAGCACATCGAAAGAATCTTGTTGAGCACCACCGCAGATTAATTTAGTATCATATTTTAAAAACTTTTGGAGTGCATGGCTTTGATACAAAAGTCTTTGATAAAATGACGGTAATAAGAACATATTCTATTGAAGCTTCTCACTTCTCTAAAAGTTTTAGGAACTGGAAATACCGTTATAGATCTCACCTTTTCTGGATCTGGCCGTACACCTTCGTTTGACATAAGGTGTCCAAGTATTTTGGTTTCTTTTGTTCCAAAGAGACACTTTCTTGGATTAAGTTTTAGTCCACCTTGTTGGAGACACGTAAGAACAGCCCTCAGTCTTTTTATATGTTCGTCAAATGTCTCTGAGAACACTATAATGTCATCTAAATAACGAAGACACATCGTCCACTTCAGGTGCCTTAGAAGATTGTCCATCATCCGTTCAAAAGTTTCTGGTGTATTACACAAACCAGACGCCATTACCTTATACTCATACAAGCCCTCAGGGGTGAAGAATGCAGTTTTCTCCCGATTAACCTTATCTAATTCGATTTACCAGTATCCCGAGGACATGTACATGGTCGAGAAAAACTTAGCCCTCTTCAGACAACCTAGTGTATCGTCAATACGTGGAAGATGGTAAACGTCCTTTATAGTTATCTTAATAAGCTTCCTGTAATCAACACTAAATTGCCAACTACCATCCTTCTTCCTGACGAGGACCACTGGTGACGGCCATGGGCACTGCGAAGACTGAATGATGTGAGTCTTCATCATTTTCTGTACCTCGTCGCGAATTGTTCGACGTTCTAGTGATGACACACGGATATTGGTTGATGCTCTCCAGTGCTAATCCTATGCGTCTATTTGTCTAATTTGCTCTTCATCTGTGGTTTGAAGCATTCAGAGAACTCTTGAAGAATGTCAAGTAGCTTCTTCTGTTGTTCCTTTGTGAGATCTGGTGCTAGTCGAGTTAGAAGATCTTGTCTCGTAGTGATAGAGCTTATTTCACCCAAAGGTTCGGCATGGGAGATTTCTATGACGCTCAGCTGTTCTTCAGTTAACAGCTCAGCGTTTGCTACGCACGTGCGTCTTGGAAGGATCTGCGGTTCACGGCAACAGTTAACAATCCACAATTCACCGAACCAGTTCCTAAACGAGACGACAGAGGCTGGGATGATCAAGTTATTCTTCAGTGGTATGCTTCTCCACTACAAGATCAATGGGTTGATGCATGGAATGGCACGTGACGGTTTGCTTTCTAGCGCTGACTGCAGGAATGATCACTTCATCCAGCACACATAGTCTCCACACACTCGGATGCGCATCTTCCTGTCCACAGTATCTCATCTCGTGTAGCATAACCTTCGAGCGACTACATCCATAATTGCCTGAGAAGTTTTCAAAAAGACCCATTCGTGAATGACGTCACGACTACACTCCTGTAAGTCGATGAATTCTAAGAGCTGTGTGTGGCCACTTACACCCACACGAATGGTTCATCTTCCCACAGGTTTCACATATTTCCAATTAGCCACCTTCATCAGAGATGTTTTGATGTCGACGAATACGGTTTTCTGCAACTGGCGACGGTAATTCTCCGAAATGACTGAATATGATGCTCCAGAGTCAACAAGAGTTTGGGGTGGTCGGCCATCCATGAGGATATCGACGTAGTTTCCTATCATTTTTGTGGTGATCGACGATGGAGGATTTTTCTCTTCGGCGGCCTCACCTCCAAGCAATGTCGCACCCTTTAGTTTTCCAAGTTGCGGTGGCTAGATGATCGGCTGGAGCTTCTAAACGGCGTCTTGGGAGCGGTCTCTCCAGCGGCTAGCTTGCTGCGATGGTGACCTACGTCGTCCTGCACCCACATCTTCTTGTTCACCTTCGTCGGCCTGGAGTTGGTGTCGGCTAAGATCGGTCTGCTGTGTTCTGGCGCAGGCATCATCAAATATTCGCCGCCTTCCTCGACAACAGCTCATCTCGTGCCCGGTCGTCAGCAGTGGAAACATACTGGTTGGTTATTGTGGGTCCTCCAGAGGTCAGTCTTCCTTGTTGCCCAAACAGGTTCCCCATGCGGAGTTGTAGGAAAGTCTTAAAGGGAACTGAAGGATGAGAGATTGGGTTTAAGGTCTGTTCCACTTCCTCCCTTATGACATCTTGAAGCGTCTCGGTTTTTTGCTCGCCGTGCATCCCTGTGCCTTCTGAACTTCATCTCTCACCATCTGACGAAGAACACTTGTGAAATCATTTGTTTCCTGTATCAAAAACATCGATATGACGTTTGGAAGCCGTTCAAACTTCTTGCGTGTAATTATTTTTTATGCATTGTCTCGATATACTTGCACCATTTTATGAAGTCGTCTGTCGTCTGCTGCCGAAACCTCCTTCAGGAATGGAGCTTGATACATATCCTCAGCAACACCCTTCATGAGATGTGCAACCTTATCTTCCTCCTTCATTCTAGGATCCTCTATTTTACACAGCTCCATTACGTCTTGAACGTAGGATGCTGCAGTTTCTCCTGGACTCTGTGCCCTGCATTTCAATTTATCTTCAGCCTAGCATTTCTATTCGTTGTGTGTCGCTGAAATACCTGCGCAGTTCCGCGTGGAATACTTCCCAGCTTGTGAACGTCTCTTCGTTATTCTCATGCCATTGCTTGGCAGTGTCCTCCAGTAGAAAAATACGTCAGTCAAACACATGTTGTCATCCCATTTGTTAAATTTGGCTATGCGCTCATATACCTTCAGCCACTTGTTTGGATCTTGGTCATCATCACCAGAGAACCCGGAAGGATGTCTCATGTGGTAGCGTACAGCTGCTGTCATCGTAACGTCCTCCTCTTCTTCTGTCTCCGGTAGATTGCGATCTGTTAAATATGGCTCGTGCTACACAGCTTCTTCGGCGACAATATTAACAAAAACGTTTGTGCAATGCTAACGAAAATGGTTCGGTATCTGTCAATAACATCAACAACACTGACCATAAATAACGTACTCCTCATTAGATTTCCTTTTATATGCGACACTGAATGACTAAAATTACGGAAACGAGCTACCATAAAAATTAACGAAATTGTCATTGACTTAGAGAGTAAGGACGAAGTATTAGAATTTTTTTTTCCTTTATTGCATTTCGATTCCCACAGAGGTGTGTGTGTAGGGGGGGGGGGGGGGGCGAGGCTGGCAGCAACGTAATACGTAATATACTGCTCCACAGCCTACAGAAAAGTTAAAAAACATAATGACAATATAAAAAACAAGAAAAAGGCGATAAAACGGTGACATTATAAAAAAAGTGTAAAATGGCGGAAAGCTGTGGTAAGTGAAATATAAAACACTGCGGTGATGATGAAGACACACAATAAGTAGACAGGCACAATTAAAAAAAAAAAAACAAGGCACGAGATAAAAAACATATCTAGCTACAGTATGTTGGCTGTTCACACCACTGACAAGGGATGCACAACACTAAAAACTCACTTAAAACAGCACTACACAGGTGGCAGATGAGGGGTGTGTGTGTGTGGGGGGGGGGTAAGTATTAGAAATAGTGTGTTACAAATGTAGAAACATTTTGTTAGTTGGTGACACAGGTACAGGTAAAAATACTATAATGGAACGTAGCAGCGTTGAGACTTGCTTAATTCTATAGTGTGTCCGAAACAGGTTCATATGATTTCACGAGGTTGCACCTTCTATATGAATGTACAAACTTGTGATGGATTTTAAATAACGCATGAAAACGAAAAAGTTTCTGCTGCTTACCGACAGAAGTCTCCCTGTTGCAGATAGTTCGTTAGTTCCACCGTTGTTTTTTCGATCTGAGAATTAAAAATTCATGATTAGTGTGCAAACAGGTGTCTCAATTGGAAGGAACACTGCTCCAGAGTGTACAAAGCGTTAGACAGTCGCCAGATATGACAAGCTCTCGAGTAAAAATTTCGTTTTACTAGATGTTACAGCATAGGTTTTTAGTTCAACAAAAATTAATATGGTTCTAGAGAACACAGATCGTATTTGCCGGAAATTTGTTACCTGTGAAGAAGAATTATTATAATGCCTCAGAATGAAAGAAGGCAGCAAAGATACCCGGGGTGCAGCCAGTACCCTCAAAGGCCACGTACTTTCGCAGCATACACACAAAATATAAATAGGCTAGGTAACGGCAGATGTAGCATAACCGTGACCCCAAACAACGGTGGGGTTATCTGTAATTCTTTTAGAGGACTTAGGCATAAGATTCTCAAGAAAGAAGTGCAAGTGATAACAGCCATAATCAGAGTGCTTGCAGTAATCAGCTGGCTCTGAGACTTCTCAAGTAACAGGATCAGTGTGTTGTTGTCGACCGGGAGTGTTCATCAGCGATGGGGGTATTGAGAGGAGCGTGCGAGGGAAGTGCGATAGGACCGCTAATATTTTTTATGTAAGAGGCGTGCTGAAAAATATCACCTGTGAATTTTTTATGTGAAAACTCTTAACGTTTTCAAATCAAAGAAAATTTATTAACATTCTACATCTTTATTCGTCATGTTTACATATTTATTTCTCAACGAAGTCTCCCTGGGGGCGAACACATATCTGATTACGAGGGACCATTCGTTGATACCCTCATTGTGGCATGTTTCAGTTTGTTGACAGAGCATTTGCTTCCAACTTTTCATCGCTATCGAACTGAAGTCCTCGAAGGTGCTCTTTAAGATTCGTAAACAGATAAAAATCGGATGGGCCATACCGTGACTGTATGGAGGATGAGTGATGACAACGATCCAGGGCGTCGGATTGCTGCAGATGTCGCAGTGCTTGTGTGTGGTCTGAGATTGTCATAGTGAGGGGGAGAGTGCTACACGTGTGGGTGAAAACTAATTTGAAACTCGATTACAGGTCCCTGTTTCCCACGCACCGACAGCGTTACACACTGCCATGTTGCACGGTGCAGTTCGGAGACCCCTAGCGGCAGAGGGTTGAAAATTGAGCCAGCGAAGTGGGATAGTGTCTGAGTAAAATGCATAACATTTTATACATCAAGCGACATTGAGAGCAGAATAAAAATTTTGAGGTATTACTTTCAAGCACGCAAAAGTAAATAAACGGTCTAGCAGGCAGGGTGAGCAACAATCCGCGGTTATTTGCCGATGATGCTGTGGCGTGCGGGAGGGTGTCGTAGTAGAGCGATTGTAGGAGGATACAACATGACTTAGGCAAAATTTCTAGTTGGTGTCATGAATGGCAGCTATCTACAGGGTGAAAAGTATTTAAACGTGGGAGGTTGTAGGGGACATTAAAAGTAATATTTTTCTCTTATGTCATTTTTTCCTATGAGGAGTATTTAAACCGGTAGAGAAAGATTTCTCTGGCTGCGAATTAATTAAACCAACAAATACTTTTCCATTTTTTATGACCAAGAGACATTAACTGAATCCAATTTCCATTACAGTAGATTTTCAAAAATGTCTCCATTGACACGTAAACAAAAGTTACACCGTCGGATCATGTTCTGTCCGACACCAGCAAAAACACCAGGAGTATCCTGAATTGTTCCTGCTGCTGCTACTATCCGGACAAACAGATCCCCTTCTGATGCAACAGGAGTTGCGTAAACAAGGTTGCGCATCTCTCCCCGCCCAAAAAATCCAGAGGAGACATATCTGGGGATCGAGAAAGCCATGATACAGGACCACCTCTGCCAATCCACGTTTCTGGGAACTGTCGGTCCAGGAATCGACGCACACGACGACTGAAAAGTGCTGGCGCCCTGTCATGTTGAAACCACACGCGTTGTCTTGTAGGGAGCGGGACGTCCTCCAAAAATTCTGAGAATGCTCTGTCGAGAAAATTGTAATAGTGCCAGCCATTTAATAGACTAGGTAGCAGATACAGCCCAATTAAACAGTCCCCAATAACACCGACCCACACATTAACGGAGGACCGCACTTGATGAGCGCTAGTAACTATGGCATGTGCGTCATCCCCATTCCAAAAATGCGAATTGGGCATGTTGAAGATTCCATCAAGCTCGAACGTTGCTTCATCGGTAAACAACACAGAGGATGGAAATGTAGGATGCATTTCGCACTGTTCCAGGTACCATTGCGAAAACTGTGCTCTGGGTGGGTAATCAACTAGTTCCAGGATGTGGACACGCTGTAAGTGAAATGGACATACAAATTTCTCTCGAAGTACTGTTCTTACATTCGTCTGATTCGTCTCCATGTTACGTGCAATTCCACAAGTGCTGATTGAAGGATTCAGCTCCACATGCTGCAAGACAGCTTCCTCAAATTGCAGCGTTCTTACCGTGCGACGGCGTCCCTGTCCAGATAATCTGCTAAATAACCCGGTCTCATGCAGACGTTGGTACACAGCAGCAAAGGTCGTATGATGCAGGATACGGCGATTAGGATATTGTTGTTGATAAACCTGCCGTGCAGCTAGTCCGTTGTGGTGCGCTACGTAGTACGCACCAACCCTATCAGTGTACTGACTCCAGGTGTATCGCTCCATTAGTAATCAGAGACAATGCACTACTACACTGGTGTACAGCAGTTGCCTACAACTGAAGAGCGTAATACGCCCTCTAACAACTGAAGATCGTAATACGGCCTCTAACAACTAACGAGCGTAATACGGCCTCCACCGGTTTAAATAAGAACACCGTGAATTCATTGTCCCAGGAAGGGGAAACTTTATTGACACATTCCTGGGGTCAGATACATCACATGATCACACTGACAGAACCACAGGCACATAGACACAGGCAACGGAGCATGCACAATGTCGGCATTAGTACAGTGTATATCCACCTTTCGCAGCAATGCAGGCTGCTATTCTCCCATGGAGACGATCGTAGAGATGCTGGATGTAGTCCTGTGGAACGGCTTGCCATGCCATTTCCACCTGGCACTTCAGTTGGACCAGCGTTCGTGCTGGACGTGCAGACCGCATGAGACGACGCTTCATCCAGACCCAAACATGCTCAATGGGGGACAGATCCGGAGATCTTGCTGGCCAGAGCAGTTGACTAACACCTTCTACAGCACGTTGGGTGGCACGGGATACATGCGGACGTGCATTGTCCTGTTGGAACAGCAAGTTCCCTTGCCGGTCTAGGAATGGTAGAACGATGGGTTCGATGACGGTTTGGATGTACCGTGCACTATTCAGTGGACCCTAGACGATCACCAGAGGTGTACGGCCAGTGTAGGAGATCGCTCCCCACACCATGATGCCGGGTGTTGGCCCTGTGTGCCTCGGTCGTATGCAGTCCTGATTGTGGCGCTCACCTGCACGGCGCCAAACACGCATACGACCATCATTGGCACCAAGACAGAAGCGACTCTCATCGCTGAAGACGACACGTCTCCATTCGTCCCTCCATTCACCCCTGTCGCGACACCACTGCAGGCGGGCTGCACGATGTTGGAGCGTGAGCGGAAGACGGCCTAACGGTGTGCGGGACCGTAGCCCAGCTTCATGGAGACGGTTGCGAATGGTCCTCGCCCATACCCCAGGAGCAACAGTGTCCCTAATTTGCTGGGAAGTGGCGGTGCGGTCCCCTACGGCACTGCGTAGGATCCTACGGTCTGGGCGTGCATCCGTGCGTCGCTGCGGTCCGGTCCCAGGTCGACGGGCACGTGCACCTTCCGCCGATCACTGACGACAACATCGATGTACTGTGGAGAACTCACGCCCCACGTGTTGAGCAATTCGGCGGTACGTCCACCCGGCCTCCCGCATGCCCACTATACGCCCTCGCTCAAAGTCCGTCAACTGCACATACGGTTCACGTCCACGCTGTCGCGGCATGCTACCAGTGTTAAAGACTGCGATGGAGCTCCGTATGCCACGGCAAACTGGCTGACACTGACGGCGGCGGTGCACAAATGCTGCGCAGCTAGCGCCATTCGACGGCCAACACCGCGGTTCCTGGTGTGTCCGCTGTGCCGTGCGTGTGATCATTGCTTGTACAGCCCTCTCGCAGTGTCCGGAGCAAGTATGGTGGGTCTGACACACCGGTGTCAATGTGTTCTTTTTTCCATTTCCAGGAGTGTAATCCTCATAGGAAAAAGTGACATTAGGGAAAAATATTTATTTTGATGTGCCCTACAACCTCCCAGAGTTTGTCGGTTTAAATACTTTTCACCCTGTATAGATGTAGAAAAAAATCCAAGTTAATGCAAATCAGTAGGAAAAACAGTACCTTAATTTTCGGACTCAGTATCTCCAATGTGCTGCTTAAGGCAGTCACGTCGATTAGATGTAACTTTGCAAAGCGATGCAGACTGAATGGAGAATGTAAACATTGTGGTAGGGCAGGCGAATGGTCGACTTCGGTTTATTGGGAGAATTTTGGGAAAGTGGGAGTTATCTGTAAAGGTGACCACATATAGAACGCTAGTGCCACACACTCTTGACTGTGGCTCCAGTGTTTCGGATAACGACCAGGACGGATCAAAGGAAGACATCAAAGAGGCAGGTTGCTCAGTTTGTCACAGGTATGTTCGATGACACAGAACTATTACAGAGATGCATTGGGAACTCAAAATGGAATCGTTGAAGAGAAGGCAACTTTCTTTCGAAGTACGCTATTGAGAAAATTTAGAGAACAGATATTGGAAGCCGACTGCAGATGTTTCTACTGTCGCCAAGGTGCGTTTAGCGTAAGAACACAAGGATAAGATAAGAGAAATTTATGCTTGTAGGAGGCATAGTTACATATTCAGGTTCATCTTCCACGGATCATTTTGCACGATAAACCGTAATCATGTGGAACGAGTCATTTTACATTCACATCGCAAATTAATTTGTAAATATGATTACATGCTGAAAATTTCTAAGTTTTTTTCTGTTTCCTTTTTTTATGTACCTGTGTGAGTAATTCCTACATGCCACCTTTTACACATAACTATAACATAAATTCTTCTGTGGTATAGGAGGAGTTGTCCAGGACAAACTTTTCCAGTTTTCAGATTTTGCTTTGCTGTCTGTGAGATTTTTTATATCACTGGGTAAGTGCTCAGAAATTTTGGTTGGAGCCTTGTGCACCCCTCTTATTGTTAAAGGCAACATTAATCTGAAGTTATGACTGTCAGTTTTCTTCGTGGCATTGTAATTACGTACATCGCCATTTCTTTTGAACTGTAATGGATTATTTACATCTAACTTCATGACGGAATGAATATACTGTGAACCAGTACTCATAAAGCCCAACTCCTCAAACAGATATCTATAAGATGACCGTGGGTGAGCAGGACATATTATTTTTACAGCAACTTTTTGAGCAACGAAGACTTTCTCTCATAGAAATGAGGCACCTCAAAAACATGATTCCATATGACCTTATTGAATATAAATAAGGAAAATATGTAATCTAACTGATTTGTCTCTTCCCAAGATTTGCAATGATTCTAAATGCATTATGTGGGTGAGCTACGCTGTTTTAGGAGCTCATAAACGTGATTTATTCAGTTTAAATTCTCATAAATAACGACACCTAAGAACTTTTAAGTTTCCACCGTATGTATTATTTCATCACCGTATGACACTTATCGTTGATGTAGTACTCATAGATGCGCAGATCTGAGTAGGTTCTGTCTTTCTAAAATTGAGTGTGAGACCATTCGCAGAAACACAATTAATGTTCCTTTGAAAAACATTGTTTATTATTTCTCCAGTATCTGTATGTATGCTTGAATTGATTACGATACTAGGACCGTCACAAAAAAAATCCCTTTGTTGTGTATTAGACAGTCGTTCTACCCTCGCTGAATCTGCGAGTGGAAGAGGAAAGAAAATGACAGGTAGTGGTACAAGGTTCACCCTCCGCCACGCACCATACGGTGGCTTATGGAGTATGTACGTAGATGTAGATGTAAACGTAAATATAATCATTGGTGATACCGAAATCCAAGCCACTCCTGCAACCTTGTCAGAGGGGAGATACGTGACCCCTAGGATACCTGCGCACCTGACCCTGTTGGATATAAATACTGCCCATCCAGCCTGCAAGAGGCATCAAATCGGCAACCCCTGTAGAGAGAACTACCTCTGTGTGGCCCGGAGATGAGTCGCTCTACATCGATCCACTGGTGCAGCCACCAACGTCTGTCATCCTATGGGATACCCTCCACATGGACTAGAATCAGCTCCGATGGGCTGAGGGTCGAACTAGGACCCTTCTATCCACCAACTCATTTGTCTACCACCGTCAGCCACTGCTAGCCCGACGTCGAAGGCTGGGCTTCGTTCTCTGGATATCACTGCTTCTGAAACCAACTGCTGCTGTGGTGGGCCAACGGCACGTCCTACTCACACCCTAGCTATACTACTCTCCCACGCCAACACTCAAAACCCAGCACAACTCTGACGCTGAGGTGGTGGGGGGGATTTTTACCACACAAAGTCACTCTGCCGATGGGATGCGCCGCTGAGGTGCCGGCCCCAGTAGTGGGATACACTTCTTGAAACCATCTATACGGTTTTGTCGGTTAAAATCACAGGTGTCCAAACTGGAGCTATTCATCCTTGTGTTCCATCTGCGAGTAACTGACAAAAGAAGAAATCGGAATTTTGCGTGGCGCTCCATAACGTCAAAAAAGTGACTGACATAGACTAGCTGCGCGATGTAATGTCAGAGACACTAACATTTTTAAATAGTTCATCGAAATGACGTTGATCATCATTATATCCAATTAATTAATTGGCACGTATTTTTTTGTTTCCACGCCTTTGTCACATCATTTTAATCATAATACCTACTTCTTCATTTGCTGTCATTTTCTTCCAATCATTCTTTCTCCACCTGAAATTTTGGTTAATGTGTTTTTAATTAATTTTATGTGTTAATTCCGATTTCATTTCATTTGTTTTATAATCCAATATTTTCATCCAGGTTATTGCATTCATTATATATATTTCTCATGTTGCTTCAATTTCGTTTTACCTATAAACCTTTCTCTCGTTTAAATCTTCGTCCGGATTATTTTGTCCACACTGTGACAGGAATTTAGGCTATGTTTTAAATGATTATATGACTATTACTATGCAGAAACTAACTGCACATCTTGTGACGAAAAATACATTTTTCATACGATTGCACAGTCAATATGAATAGACTGTTTCGTCTTTTGTTTTCTAACCGACAGATTGTAATTTTAAAGTAATTGAATATTATCATAGACAAATATAATTAAATTCACATTCACAAATGTTCCGAACGGAAACACAATGATATAAAAAGGGAAACAAATGAAAAAGTTTACAGTGTGATTAAAATGATGTGACAAAGGAACACAAATAAAAATTTACATTTAAACCAATTAACTGAATGAAAATAATGATCCAACATATTTAGATAAAGATTTAAAAATAAAAAGATGTAATGCATCTCACAAGAGTCTGCTTGTACTGTTTTTCGTCCATCCATCACACCACGCAACTAGTCCATGTAACGCTATTGTATGCCATGCAAATTCTGCATTTTGTTTCTCGAATTACTCGCAAACGAAGGCCCACCAGAGCGAATGGTTTCAGGGTGTGAGACGTTGGATTTTAACGTACATCACCGTACCTTTGGTTTCAAAAAGTCTGTCCCACCGCTGTGGACATTGTAATGGTACTTGAAATACGTAAACATTACGGTTCCTCACCTCAACCTTTCGATACCAGCAAAATTTTACTGTGTTTCTGTAAATTAGTTAATATATTTCTGTGACCACATTCAGAATTGATTTCATTAATGTAGAGGTACTTTGATACATCGCTATGTATATATTGCAATGATATTATTCTTATGTTTATTCTTTCTTTTGTCACTATGATCTTTGATGTACTTGTAACTCTGATTTTCGGGCGCGTAAGCGGTTATTAGAGAGTCACGTTTTGGTCGTCATGTTGAAAAACCCAAGTAGTCAGTTTATGAAATGTGAGCATTAACAGTGAGGAAGATATTTTCAAGTATGTTTTATATTGTGAAGCGATGTTGCAACAAAAGTATTAAAAAAGAATTATAACTTAAATTGGGAGTGTTGATTATTTTTTTACATCACCATTGTCCTAACTTGTAAAAGTTTAATCTTCAAGAATGGTTTACGAAACCATCTTTAAGACTTTTTAATATCGTCGAATAACAAGTAGGCCTCTTTGTATCCGAGCTTGGAATCATCACTACCTAGATTTTCGACGATTGAGCCATGAGTTCACAACGAGACCAGCGTGGGAAACACGAAAAGATGAGTGCCTAGTTTATCCATAATTTCAAGAAATGACTTTAATAACTGTGCTCTAATGACACTTGCCACATAATATAACTTTGTTGTTTCCCGAAAATACAATATTTAGCAGCGTGAGCAACACTACAATCATAATTAATTTTTGACCTTTGTTGCGGTAGGGTTGTTAGAGCGTCTACTTGTGTGCCAAAGCGGCCGCAGACGACAACACGACAACCCTTCGGTGCCGCCAAGTGCTGTGAGCTCGATGCCCAGCCTCCCGCTTGACGGGGGTGGCTGAAGCGAATAAATGAATCAGCTGCTTCCACCTTAGAGTGACTGCACATGCTCCTTGCTCATCTATTACAGAACCCCATGCCGTTACAGTCGCATGGAAGACTAGGAACCCGGAGGCACTAACAACGACCAACTCACTTAATTACTTAAACTCCAATTAAGTTCCATACGGGTAAAATTAGAGTGATCGTACTGTGGTGTTACTAATACAAGGTAGGCCTCGAAAGTAGTGGGAAGAGACGTTGAACTCGTAGATCTTGTTAGTGAGTGGTCTGTACTGAGTTGGCAACCCTGTGGCAGTACAAGTTTCGACAACTTACGAGGCAGTTGTAAATCAACAACGCACAGTAATATCAAGTTTTAGCTCAGGAAAATTGGAAACATATTTATTTTTTTATTTTTGTCTGGTTTTATTTTATTTTACAGTATCATTGTGTTATCTAACAGCTACTGAAAGTCAGAAAGACAAGCGTATTTCTCTTTCAGTTTTCTTTTTGGCCTATAGTATTGGTGACATGTTCTACTTATTTTTGCGATACTGATGTCTTTTCTGGTATTTTTTGATATTACTGTGTCATAGTACGTTTTGGTAAAAAAATTATGAACTAGCAGTGTGTAACATCTTTGTTGTACTGTCAGTACGGGAGCAAAAGGCTGTTTACAATTTGTATAGGAAACAGTCGGTAATAATAAGAATCGAGCGGGATAAAAGAGAAGCAGAAGAAGGCAGTGAGATAGAGTTGTAGTCTATCCCCGAGGTTATTTAATCTGCACATTGAACAAGGAAAGAATGAAAACCAAAGAAAAATTAGGAGTAGAAATTAAAGTTCAGGGAAAAGAAATAGAAACAATGAGGTTTGGCGATGACATTGTAATTCCGTCAGACACAGTAAAAGACTTGGAAGAGCAGTTGAACTAAATGGACATTGTCTTGAAAGGAGGATATCAGATGAACAACAACGAAAGCAAAACAAGGATAATGGAATGTAGTAGAACTAAATCACTTAGTGCTTATGATATTAGATTAGAAAACAAGACACTTAAAGTAGTATATGCTATTTGGGCATTAAAATAACTGATGATGGCCGAAGTAGTGATGAAATAAAATGTAGAACGGCAATGACAAGAAAACCATTTCTAGAAAAAGATATAGATTTAAGTGTTTGGAACTCATTTCTGAAATTATTTGTCTGGAATGTAGCCATGTGTGGAAGGGAAACATGGACTATCAACAGTTTGGATAAAAAGAGCTCAAAAACTTTCGAAACGAAATTTGTGGCATGAGCAAAAAAAAAAAAAAAAAAAAGGATCGGTCGACATGACACATCCTGAGACATCAAGGGATCACCAGTTTAGCATTGGAGAGAAGTGTGCGGGCAAAACCAAGACCAAGATATGAACACAGTGAACAGATTCAGAAGTATGAAGGTTGCAGTGGTTATTCGGAGATGGATACAGGGTATGGAGAGACGCATCATACCAGTCGTCGGACTGAAGACCGCAATAACAAGTTACTGTGCAATTATTTAGCTATAATACAATACTAGGAGGACTACATCGTTTTATACGAAGAGAAACAACGAACATAGTAGAGTTATCGCATATTTTTGTTGCCCAGCGTATATGTAAGCAACCAGCTTGTCACAGGCTATCCCTTTCCTGAATGTCTCTCGTTTAGGGGCTCTACCGATCAAACTGGGCTCTTGGTGTGCCGATCTAGAAGGCACTGTTAGAATGGAGAAAAGGTGCTCAGTACAGTGTGTGAAGTGATGTCGGTTGCGTGAAGCCTCGAGTACTACTCTAAGGTACTCCATTTGTCGAGACGACAATGTATTATTACCACAAACGCGTACCTATGCTTACAGATCTTATCGTCAGTGAATTTAAAAAGTGAAGGTGATATGTTTATTGAAGTCTTGAATTTATTTGTGTGTTATATATACGACCTCTAGATTAATAATCTGCAGTTTCACGAATAATGGCACGGGAAACTTGCTGAAATTAAGACAGGCAATTGGATTCCCTTGCATCGCGCATGAATTTATTGTTTAGTTAAGATCGACTATCTGCTTTCATATTTAAGTTTTTGGAAGTAATTTAGGATCTGTATGTGGCATTAAATGTACTTATTACACCATTGACAACCACCGTTGTAAATCTTTTTCCTATTTTTTTATTCGTATATTATTTAATTTTTCTCTAGAGTTAATGGAAAGAATTCAACAACTTTCTTGATGCTTCTTGTCTTCTGTGCACGTCAATAGTTTCCATCCACATATAATTCAGAACATAAAAATTTAATTTTAGCTGGTTTTGTAGAAGTTTGTCTGGAAGCGTTTCAACTTACAAATTGTTCTTATGTCATGCCAGTACCGAAATAGTTAACATTTCTGTCATCCTACAGTCAGCTAATATAACGATTCTAGAAACAATTTAGTCGATTTAAAACTGACTAAACATTCAATACTACTGGTTTAATCCTTTTGAATTACCACCGAAATCAAAATTGAAAACTCAGTGAAACCGAAATTCACTATATTTTTCTATCCCTGTACCGAGGAAGGAAACGTGGCACACTTGAAAATAGACTATAAATAAATACTTTCACTCCACCAGCACTCGGAACAAGAGTGGCACTTAAATGTGTTGTACTTGTTACTCAGTCGATAAAAGGATCTAGTAGGTTATTGCATACTAAAGCGATCACGGAAATGAACTGCTCGTTAAAAGGTAAATTTCTCTTCATGTTGTTGGAGAATAGCGAATGGTAAATGAGTAAAGGCATATGGTTGGAATGATTGAATCAAGCTGTGTGAATCTGCACATATTAAAAAATAAATTAGTAAATTAGGTCTAATTACAAATATATTTTTACTCAATTCAGTTAATTTAAAATTATGTGAAAATGTAGCATGTAATATAATTTTGACCCATTTTCCATAAAAAGGCTTAGTACCACCCTCACAATTTAACTTCCGTAAATAGGCGACTGCGTGAAACAACGGACCAGTAGTCAGTTACATAAAAACAAGACCTGTCGTAGTCCATGATTAGACTTCCCAGCATCGAAATTTATAATACGAATTTTTGAAGTTTTCATGTAATAATAATCAACTGGACTGAAATAAGGGGAAAGTTACACGCTACCTAAAATTATTGTGTTCAAATACGTTTATTGTTATATCTACAAGTAGCACGATATCAGTGCATGCATTGAAACCCGAGAGAGAAACGGTTGAAACTGGATTGCGGGAGGGCCACCTGCTGAAGAAAACACTACACCAAACGGCAGACGGTGGATTGTGCACTTACTAGGACAAACCCCAAATAACCTATGGAACAAAAAGTTACAAAGCGGGTACCTTCGCCACAACGATGTCAACAGGCCAATAACCTAGAGAAACAAAACCATAAAGACGACCAGAAAGAAAGATCAAGTGGCAAGTGTGGATATTATCCAATAGTCCGTAGTAGGCGATGGTAATAATCGGTACTATCAAATTCGAGTAGAGAAGTGACTGACCTCCTTTTCTTTGTGATATTTTGTGTTCAAAGACTCTGGGGTGGCAATGTAAGATACCGAATAACTGAACACTGCATCACCTTTGATGGTCCTGTGGTGAAGCAATAATGGCTTGATGCACCATGTATTTGTGCCAGCGTCGTGGTAGTGCCCGGCCTACATTAGCAAGTCGGCGGGCATTTTCCCGATACTCGCCTGATTTGTGAAAAAGGCGAGTTGCCTGGTCTTTTATCTTCGCAGCGATGTAATTTGCTCCTGTCAGCTCGTGTATTTCTCTCTTCCTGGCCCACTTTGGGACTCCTTGCAAATTGTTGCTTATGTCGGCACCAATGACTCCTGCCGTCTGGGTTCAGAGGTCATCCTCAGTTCGTACAAGCGGTTGGCGGAGTTGGTGAAGGCGGAAAGCCTCGCTCGCGGGGTGGAATCAGAGCTAACTATTTGTAGTATCGTTCCCAGAACCGATCGCGGTCCTCTGGTTTGGAGCCGAGTGGAAGACTTAAACCAGAGGCTCAGACGATTTTGCGGAGAGCTGGGGTGCAAATTTCTCGACCTCCGCTATCGGGTGGAGAAATGTAGGGTCCCCCTGAATAGGTCAGGCGTGCACTACACGCCGGAAGCGGCTACGAGGGTAGCGGAGTTCGTGTGGAGTGCACATGGGTTTTTTTTAGGTTAGAGAATTCTCTCCCTAGGCCCGACAAGACGCCTCCTGAGACGCGGCAAGGCAGGAGTAGGCAAAATGCAACAAGGAATAACAATATTAATGTGCTTATAGTAAACTGCAGGAGCGTCTATAGAAAGGTCCCAGAACTGCTCTCATTAATAAACGGTCACAACGCCCATATAGTACTAGGAACAGAAAGTTGGCTGAAACCAGACGTAAACAGTAATGAAATCCTAAACTCGGATTGGAATGTATACCGCAGAGATAGGCTCACAGTGAAGGGGGAGGCGTGTTTATAGCGATAAGAAGTGCAATAGTATCGAAGGAAATTGACGGAGATTCGAATTGTGAAATGATTTGGGTGAAGGTCACGGTTAAAGCAGGCTCAGACATGGTAATTGGATGTCTCTATAGGCCCCCGGGCTCAGCAGCTGTTGTGGCTCAGCACCTGAAGAATAACTTGGAAAATATTTCGAGTAGATTTCCCCACCATGTTATAGTTCCGGGTGGAGATTTTAATTTGCCGGATATAGACTGGGAGACTCAAACGTTCATAACGGGTGGCAGGGACAAAGAATCCAGTGAAATATTTTTAAGTGCTTTATCTGAAAACTACCTTGAGCAGTTAAACAGAAAACCGACTCGTGGCGATAACATATTAGACCTTCTGGTGACAAACAGCCCGAACTATTTGAATCAGTTAATGCAGAACAGGGAATCAGCGATCATAAAGCGGTTACTGCATCGATGATTTCAGCCGTAAATAGAAATATAGACCTTCTGGTGACAAACAGACCCGAACTACACTCCTGGAAATGGAAAAAAGAACACATTGACACCGGTGTGTCAGACCCACCATACTTGCTCCGGACACTGCGAGAGGGCTGTACAAGCAATGATCACACGCACGGCACAGCGGACACACCAGGAACCGCGGTGTTGGCCGTCGAATGGCGCTAGCTGCGCAGCATTTCTGCACCGCCGCCGTCAGTGTCAGCCAGTTTGTCGTGGCATACGGAGTTCCATCGCAGTCTTTAACACTGGTAGCATGCCGCGACAGCGTGGACGTGAACGTATGTGCAGTTGACGGACTTTGAGCGAGGGCGTATAGTGGGCATGCGGGAGGCCGGGTGGACGTACCGCCGAATTGCTCAACACGTGGGGCGTGAGGTCTCCACAGTACATCGATGTTGTCGCCAGTGGTCGGCGGAAGGTGCACGTGCCCGTCGACCTGGGACCGGACCGCAGCGACGCACGGATGCACGCCAAGACCGTAGGATCCTGCGCAGTGCCGTAGGGGATCGCACTGCCACTTCCCAGCAAATTAGGGACACTGTTGCTCCTGGGGTATCGGCGAGGACCATTCGCAACCGTCTCCATGAAGCTGGGCTGCGGTCCCGCACACCGTTAGGCCGTCTTCCGCTCACGCCCCAACATCGTGCAGCCCGCCTCCAGTGGTGTCGCGACAGGCGTGAATGGAGGGACGAATGGAGACGTGTCGTCTTCAGCGATGAGAGTCGCTTCTGCCTTGGTGCCAATGATGGTCGTATGCGTGTTTGGCGCCGTGCAGGTGAGCGCCACAATCAGGACTGCATACAACCGAGGCACACAGGGCCAACACCCGGCATCATGGTGTGGGGAGCGATCTCCTACACTGGCCGTACACCTCTGGTGATCGTCGAGGGGACACTGAATTGTGCACGGTACATCCAAACCGTCATCGAACCCATCGTTCTACCATTCCTAGACCGGCAAGGGAACTTGCTGTTCCAACAGGACAATGCACGTCCGCATGTATCCCGTGCCACCCAACGTGCTCTAGAAGGTGTAAGTCAACTACCCTGGCCAGCAAGATCTCCGGATCGGTCCCCCATTGAGCATGTTTGGGACTGGATGAAGCGTCGTCTCACGCGGTCTGCACGTCCAGCATGAACGCTGGTCCAACTGAGGCGCCAGGTGGAAATGGCATGGCAAGCCGTTCCACAGGACTAGATCCAGCATCTCTACGATCGTCTCCATGGGAGAATAGCAGCCTGCATTGCTGCGAAAGGTGGATATACACTGTACTAGTGCCGACATTGTGCATCCTCTGTTGCCTGTGTCTATGTGCCTGTGGTTCTGTCAGTGTGATCATGTGATGTATCTGACCCCAGGAATATGTCAATAAAGTTTCCCCTTCCTGGGACAATGAATTCACGGTGTTCTTATTTCAATTTCCAGGAGTGTATTTGAATCAGTTAATGCAGAACAGGGAATCAGCGATCATAAAGCGGTTACTGCATCGATGATTTCAGCCGTAAATAGAAATATTAAAAAAGGTAGGAAGATTTTTCTGTTTAGCAAAAGTGACAAAAAGCAGATTTCAGAGTACTTGGTGGCTCAACACAAAAGTTTTGTCTCAAGTACAGACAGTGTTGAGGATCAGTGGACAAAGTTCAAAACCATAATACAATATGCGTTAGATGAGTATGTGCCAAGCAAGATCGTAAGAGATGGGAAAGAGCCACCGTGGTACAACAACCGAGTTAGAAAACTGCTGCGGAAGCAAAGGGAACTTCACAGCAAACATAAACATAGGCAAAGCCTTGCAGACAAACAAAAATTACGCGAAGCGAAATGCAGTGTGAGGAGGGCTATGCGAGAGGCTTTCAATGAATTCGAAAGTAAAGTTCTATGTACTGACTTGGCAGAAAATCCTAAGAAATTTTGGTCCTATGTCAAGGCGGTAGGTGGATCAAAACAAAATGTCCAGACACTCTGTGACCTTAATGGTACTGAAACAGAGGATGACACACTAAAGGCCGAATTACTAAATGTCTTCTTCCAAAGCTGTTTCACAGAGGAAGACTGTACTGTACTTCCTTCTCTAGATTGTCGCGCAGTTGCCAAATGATAGATATCTAAATAGACGACAGAGGGATAGAGAAACAATTAAAATCGCTCAAAAGAGGAAAGGCCCCTGGTCCTGATGGGATACCAGTTTGATTTTACACAGAGTACGCGAAGGAACTTGCCCCCTTCTTGCAGCGGTGTACCGTAGGTCTCTAGAAGAGCGAATCGTTCCAAAGGATTGGAAAAGGGCACAGGTCATCCCCGTTTTCAAGAAGGGACGTCGAACAGATGTGCAGAACTATAGACCTATATCTCTAACGTCGATCAGTTGTAGAATTTTGGAACACGTATTATGTTCGAGTATAATGTCTTTTCTGGAGACTAGAAATCTACTCTGCAGGAATCAGCATGGGTTTCGAAAAAGACGGTCGTGCGAAACCCAGCTCGCGCTATTCGTCCACGAGACTCAGAGGGCCTTAGACACGGGTTCACAGGTAGATGCCGTGTTTCTTGACTTCCGCAAGGCGTTTGACACAGTTCCCCACAGTCGTTTAATGAACAAAGTAAGAGCATACGGACTATCAGATCAATTGTGTGATTGGATTGAGGAGTTCCTAGATAACAGAACGCAGCATGTCATTCTCAATGGAGAGAAGTCTTCCGAAGTAAGAGTGATTTCAGGTGTGCCGCAGGGGAGTGTCATAGGACCGTTGCTATTCACAATATACATAAATGACCTGGAGGATGACATGGGAAGTTCACTGAGGCTTTTTGCAGATGATGCTTTGGTGTATCGAGAGGTTGCAACAATGGAAAATTGTACTGAAATGCAGGAGGATCTGCAGCGAATTGATGCATGGTGCACGGAATGGCAATTGAATCTCAATGTAGACAAGTGTAATGTGATGCGAATACATAGAAAGATAGGTCCCTTATCATTTAGCTACAAAATAGCAGCTCAGCAACTGGAAGCAGTTAATTCCATAAATTATTTGGGAGTACTCATTAGGAGTGATTTAAAATGGAATGATCATATAAAGTTGATCGTCGGTAAAGCAGATGCCAGACTGAGATTCATTGGAAGAATCCTAAGGAAATGCAATCCGACAACAAAGGAAGTAGGTTACTGTACGCTTGTTCGCCCAATGCTTGAATACTGCTCAGCAGTGTGGGATCCGCACCAGGTAGGGTTGATAGAAGAGATAGAGAAGATCCAACGGAGAGCAGCGCGCTTCCTTACAGGATCATTTAGTAATTACGAAAGCGTTACGGAGATGATAGATAAACTCCAGTGGAAGACTCTGCAGGAGAGACGCTCAGTAGCTCGGTACGGGCTTTTGTTAAAGTTTCGAGAACATACCTTCACCGAAGAGTCAAGCAGTATATTGCTCCCTCCTACGTATATCTCGCGAAGGGACCATGAGGATAAAATCAGAGAGATTAGAGCCCACACAGAAGCATACCGACAATCCTTCTTTCCACGTACAATACGAGACTAGAATAGAAGCGAGAACCGATAGAGGTACTCAGGGTACCCTCCGCCACACACCGTCAGGTGGCTTGCGGAGTATGGATGTAGATGTAGATGTAGGCTCCACTTCAAACACCAGTTTTGTAGTGGTTGCAAACTGCGTATATTAGAATCACATGTTGTTCCCCAAGACTTCGAGCCATACAGCAAGGAGGGTTGTACGTTGCTATACTAAATTTTAATTTCTTTGATAGGAATAGATTCCTGATCTTGAAAAACGGCATGAGTTCCCGGATCATCTTCACGGTGTTTAATTTTCTGTCTTGTATGTATGGGGTAAAGGTAAACCCTTTATCCAGTATCACTCGCAGGTATTTCGCCGTTATAGTCCAGGGCACTGGCTGTCCATTAATGGCAAGTCGCATCCTCAGTTCCGGCCATTTCTTAGTGAACAGTATTGCTGCAGTTTCGTAGGGCTTAGCGTGATTTTATCGCTCTTTGCCCACTGTTCGGTGTCGACAAATTGTCGCTGCATCCTGTTGACAAGTTTTTCAATGTTCCTTCCAGAGGTTAGGAAAGCCGTGACAGCAACGTAGAGACTGGTGGTGACGTGTTGACTGTGGGAATGTCGTTAATATATAAAAATTGAACAGGCGTGGCGATATCACCGCAACCTGTAGGATGCCAGTTGAGACAGTTTTCAGTGATGACTTCTTCCCAACTATTTGTACATACAGACGCCTGTCCTGCAGAAAGCTATCAACCACCTTGATGTAACCGTTGGAGAGACAGGTTTGATCGACTATTTTGACTATAATCTTGTCATGTCAATCCCTCTGACCTTCCGCTGGGGGCCCGTATTTTTAACTACAGCGAGGAACGCTATTGGCCGTCGCATTAATGTGGCGAGACAAATGGCGCGCTCACCATACGAGCGCACTGCAGCGACCATGCTGTGTTCTCTAACGGTCATCTAGGCTCACGTTCCCTGGCGCTCATTCAACGTCTGCGGAGTACCAGATTTATTTCGTCAGGTAATTCAGATTTATGTAATGGAGTGCAAGATCTTACAATTCTAAAAAGAATGGCATCATAGCTTGACTGCTTGTTGCACTGTATCTTCAGTAAATCTCCAAATACACATTTCCTGTAACTTTATAAGCGTCTGGTATTGATATTGCGCCTCCTCCTCCTCCTCCTCATGCCAGCTCGTAATGCAAAAAGTTTTGGACTGTGGTTCGAGTGAAAAAAAAAATGCCTCTGAGCACTATGGGGCTTAACTTCTGAGGTCATCAGTCCCCTACAACTTAGAACTACTTACACTTAACTAACCTAAGGACATCACACACATCCATGCCCGAGGCAGGATTCAAACCTGCGACCGTAGCGGTCACGCGGTTCCAGACTATAGCGCCTAGAACCGCTCGGCCACACCGGCCGGAGGTTCGAGTGAAGCAAGTAGTCGCCCAAAGAAATATGGATTGACCAAGAGTACCGGACGTCGAGGAATAACGAACGAGAGAGGCGTTTGGTAAATACATCTTTTTTATATCGAGTAATACATAGAAATACTAGTTAAAGTGTGGTTTGTGTTGTGCAAGCGAAACATATGCCACAAAACAAATGGTGAAATGTAATGTAGAAAGAACCACTACGTATCCTACCACCCTTGGTAATCGTTCGCGGAAAGGGAGGAGCTAATACTAGAAAGTAACTTAGTGTTACTTAACTGTTTTGCCAATATTAATAAAGATCTGGCACTCCGTAAAATCTTCCTAAATTGCAGAAAGTGCGGAAAATGCAGCAGAGCGTTGTGCACTGGCTGGTTCATAAAATCTTTTAATAGCCGTAGACGTCTATTAAAGTTTGTACAGACAGTCATTTTAACTGTGTTTGTTCGAACAGTTTTTTCTTTAAATTTAGACTCATCATTTTTCCGTGTGTATACACCATATCCTATTGAGCATGTACCAGTTTTATTGTAGTGTACGAACATAGCGTGTGTGGGAGAATCGACGTCACATGCCGCATTTAAGTGCAATTAGTAAACGGTTGTACAGTCTTCTCGTGATACGAACAAGGTGGTGCCAAAATGTGGGAACGCCGGAAGAAATGCATACTTCAACATAAATGCAGATGCTAGTGAAGCCTGCAGATTGCCCTATTGTATTTGACAACAAACAGCGCCTGTGCGGTGTCCTCAATAAGTTACAAGCGTCAGTCGTGGTCGTAACAGTATTCTCGATAGTTGTCAGTGCATTATGTTGGAGCTTAAAGAAACCGGACTTGGGTAAATTGTTGGTCCCAGTATGATGGCTGCTGTCGAAGTGTTTGGTGTTTCAAGAGGCACCATGTCGAGAATCCTTGCCGTATACAGGAAAAGCAGAAAAACGTCATCCACCAAGTCACAATGCGGACCAAAGTGTATGTTGAGTGATACTGACGAAAGTTTAGTGAACAGAAATGAGATTAAAAATAAGAGGACAACAGCAAAAGAGATATTCCACAGCTAAATATGGATCTCGCGAGCCATATCAGCACCAAAACAACACGAAAAGAGCTCCATAAGTAAGGCATTGTAGGGTGAGCTTGTGAGATAACGGGCGAGTTGTGGCGCCCTGGAAATGTTCTAAGTTGGCATGGCCGCACAGGACGCTCGTCAAAGCCGCGGCTCGCCAGCAAACACGTGGTGCCCGACGTTAGCCGGACGAGAGGGGTGGCCCCAGCGCATGGTCCAGCCGCGTGGCTGGGAACTCCGCTGTGACGAGGACGGATCTTTGTGTCGGTGAAGGAGATGTCTATGCCGGAAGTGCTAATGATGGCGGACTTTCTGAAACCACAATAGCAGACGTTTCACAGTTCGTATAGAAATTAATAGAAGCCAGATGAATCATAATACCTCAAAAAGAAAAATGCACATTACTAATATTTGCACGACGATTCTGATGGTGTAATCAGATTTTCAATATCTTTATTAGTTTAAAGTTTAGTATCTGGCAGTAAATTATACAAATAACACCCAGCAACTAATTTCCAATATACAAACGCTTCATCCGATTTTGTCGATCGCCGTGTCTTTAGAAAGCTATTATTGTAAACCTAAGTTACTATGAATTACAGGCATGTAACTTGAATAGTACATTAGTTACTGAAGGTCAAAGTGGGCGATTACTATCGATCTCGTCAGGCCATAAGTACTCCACAGTTACACGAAAAAACGGCAGCAGCATGCTTATAAATATACACTCCTGGAAATGGAAAAAAGAACACATTGACACCGGTGTGTCAGACCCACCATACTTGCTCCGGACACTGCGAGAAGGCTGTACAAGCAATGATCACACGCACGGCACAGTGGACACACCAGGAACCGCGGTGTTGGCCGTCGAATGGCGCTAGCTGCGCAGCATTTGTGCACCGCCGCCGTCAGTGTCAGCCAGTTTGCCGTGGCATACGGAGCTCCATCGCAGTCTTTAACACTGGTAGCATGCCGCGACAGCGTGGACGTGAACTGTATGTGCAGTTGACGGACTTTGAGCGAGGGCGTATAGTGGGCATGCGGGAGGCCGGGTGGACGTACCGCCGAATTGCTCAACACGTGGGGCGTGAGCTCTCCATAGTACATCGATGTTGTCGCCAGTGGTCGGCGGAAGGTACACGTGCCCGTCGACCTGGGACCGGACCGCAGCGACGCACGGATGCACGCCAAGACCGTAGGATCCTACGCAGTGCCGTAGGGGACCGCACCGCCACTTCCCAGCAAATTAGGGACACTGTTGCTCCTGGGGTATCGGCGAGGACCATTCGCAACCGTCTCCATGAAGCTGGGCTACGGTCCCGCACACCGTTAGGCCGTCTTCCGCTCACGCCCCAACATCGTGCAGCCCGCCTCCAGTGGTGTCGCGACAGGCGTGAATGGAGGGACGAATGGAGACGTGTCGTCTTCAGCGATGAGAGTCGCTTCTGCCTTGGTGCCAATGATGGTCGTATGCGTGTTTGGCGCCGTGCAGGTGAGCGCCACAATCAGGACTGCATACAACCGAGGCACACAGGGCCAACACCCGGCATCATGGTGTGGGGAGCGATCTCCTACACTGGCCGTACACCTCTGGTGATCGTCGAGGGGACACTGAATAGTGCACGGTAGATCCAAACCGTCATCCAACCCATCGTTCTACCATTCCTAGACCGGCAAGGGAACTTGCTGTTTCAACAGGACAATGCACGTTCGCATGTATCCCGTGCCACCCAACGTGCTCTAGAAGGTGTAAGTCAACTACCCTGGCCAGCAAGATCTCCGGATCTGTCCCCCATTGAGCATGTTTGGGACTGGATGAAGCGTCGTCTCACGCGGTCTGCACGTCCATCACGAACGCTGATCCAACTGAGGTGCCAGGTGGAAATGGCATGGCAAGCCGTTCCACAGGACTACATCCAGCATCTCTACGATCGTCTCCATGGGAGAATAGCAGCCTGCATTGCTGCGAAAGGTGTATATACACTGTACTAGTGCCGACATTGTGGATGCTCTGTTGCCTGTGTCTATGTGCCTGTGGTTCTGTCAGTGTTATCATGTGATGTATCTGACCCCAGGAATGTGTCAATAAAGTTTCCCCTTCCTGGGACAATGAATTCACGCTATTCTTATTTCAATTTCCAGGAGTGTATTTATTCATCTATGTCTTTGGTTATATCCGATATATACTATTCATGAAGGAACTGGTTAAATATTTACTGTGTTTTAGAAAGCACGGAAACTTTAGGCTCCTGGCTACCTTTTGCTTCTTTTCTTTTGATTTATGTTTATTTAATTGTTTATCTATTCAATAATGTGTATTAGAGCATGTTTATGGTCCAACCATAGGAATATTTATTAAATTTCAAGTATTTAAATGTAAATCCAGTATTTCGAATGTGTTTCATTATGTTTGTGTGACTGTGCGTTGGCATGAAGAAATGGCGCGAGCGCTCTAGCCAATCACAGCGCTCGTGAATGGGGAGATGGATGGAAGCGAGTTTCCGGAGAGGACACAGAGTAGTCCTGGAAGTACGGCACTGGACACGGGGAGTGCTGGACAGGACGGGACAGGACACGGAAAGTACAGTACAGCGCGACGGTCGTCGCGGCAGAGTCTTGGAGAGTGTCGAGCAGTTTGCGCGTGGTCGCGGCAGATAGAAAAACTTTGGAGTGCCATCTTGCGCACTTGTGAGATTTGTGTGGCTTCTACGGTGATGACGTGGTGTGCGTTTGGAAGTGAATATCTCGCGAGCTGTTGTTCATGACTAATTACGTGCAGTACGAATCTACTGTTTCTCTGTTATTCAACTTATATTTTATTTAATTGCTGGACCATCGACACCAACAAGGGTTTTGCAGAAATATACCGCATTCTCAAAAGTATTTCTACTATCGTACTAATCATTTACAGTCGTTAAGATAGTACCTTCAGATATTATTTAATTGCAATCTTTCATTTACAAATTTATATGTTACATCAATACTTCGCAATAGCCGAGTGATAGAAACATTCGACTATTCGATTCATGTGTGTATTCTTATCGTATACTGTACACTCAGCAGTATTTGGCCTGTAATGCGGCAACTACGTATCCCAGCCCCTAGACAACGAAACCAGCCAAAACTTTTAATATTGCAACATTGAGTTGGAGGGGACGTGGTTATTTGAAAGCCCGCAAGCAGAAATTTTAAAACCACTCATCAGTGATAGAAATACCTGTAACAGGAAAACGTCTGCCCAAGTCATAAAACCTGGACTGTGGAAGAATGGAAAGAATGGAAGCAAGTCATTTGGTCGGATGAGATTTGTTTCACACTATTTTCAAACTGTGGCTCGTTTACATGCCAAGAGTGAAAAATCGTGGTGGTTCGAAGATGATTTGGGTAACCACAAAATGGTGTTTCATGCGGCCAATTGGTATTCTGCAAAGTCGCTGGTACTCATGACTGGTGTAATGTGAAAGGACCAGGCCAAATAAGTGCTGAACATTATTCGTATAATGATTTTTATTTACACTTGTCAGTAAAATAACTTTATCAATGTGGACAACAGGACCTTGACATATTAAGAGTAAATACCTAAATTTTACAAAATTCTTTAAGAACAATTACTGATAATCGATCAACAGTGTTATCAAATATTTCACTAAGATCAAATACCAAAAGTTATAGTGTTAATTCAAATACTTGCTCTCAGTTCTTCAAAAGTAATTCATGGGAACATGAAGGATGAAAATTTAAATTCACAACAAACGTTACTATCTTTCCAAAAATATGCAAGTCTTGTGTGCCACTAGTAACTATTGTTGAATTTGCAGCAAATTTTATAATAAGAGGAGCAAGATAATATTTCAACAATTGATGTTACACAACGATCTCTTCAAAGGTCATAACAAAACAGCCATCAAACAGGTAGGCCACGAATGTCTTTAAAATGTGTTTGACTAAAATACCAAAAATAATTCAGGCTTACCTAACAAAAATTTCACTATAGGAAACAAAACCAATTCCTCAGCTCTCCTATTTTCCTCACCTCACCTCACCTCCCCATCTCCTATGCATCCGCCTTACTGCCTTAAGTTTCCTGCGTCTTCCTTACAGATATGTTTTTAAAGTTTCTGTAAATTTCCTTGAATTTTATCGACTCTTACTACGTATCAAAATTCACTACAGTCTTGGATCCTTTTAACTGTCAATGTGAAGAATTTTTGAAGCATTTTTACGAATCATAATTTTTAGAATTTTAATGTACTCAAAAACTGTTTAAATTTTAAGGTTTGTTCAGTTGACTCTGCCGTCACATCTATTTCGTTGCCCTAGCATATATGAACGTGATGATCCTCTTTTACACTCTAGTTTTAACATAATTTACCGACGTTATTAACGAAAAATGTCAGCAGTAAGTATTGTATTGACATTCTACAGATGGTTAAAGAAGTTTCTGTACTTCATATCTCAATATTGCTTGTTTTCATTCGCCATTAGTGTGATCCCCAAAAGACCAGCAATCATTCGGTCGAGTCCGCGCTTCATCGGCGCATACGCGAGGCGTCCGCAGGCAAGCTGTTTACTTTCTTGCCGTCAGTATGACAGAGCACGCGCCCGCGCCCCCTGTGTGCTGTTCCATATACACTCCTGGAAATGGAAAAAAGAACACATTGACACCGGTGTGTCAGACCCACCATACTTGCTCCGGACACTGCGAGAGGGCTGTACAAGCAATGATCACACGAACGGCACAGCGGACACACCAGGAACCGCGATGTTGGCCGTCGAATGGCGCTAGTGCGCAGTATTTGTGCACCGCCGCCGTCAGTGTCAGCCAGTTTGCCGTGGCATACGGAGCTCCATCGCAGTCTTTAACACTGGTAGCATGCCGCGACAGCGTGGTCGTGAACCGTATGTGCAGTTGACGGACTTTGAGCGAGGGCGTATAGTGGGCATGCGGGAGGCCGGGTGGACGTACCGCCGAATTACTCAACACGTGGGGCGTGAGGTCTCCACAGTACATCGATGTTGTCGCCAGTGGTCGGCGGAAGGTGCACGTTCCCGTCGACCTGGGACCGGACCGCAGCGACGCACGGATGCACGCCAAGACTGTAGGATCCTACGCAGTGCCGTAGGGGACTTCACCGCCACTTCCCAGCAAATTAGGGACACTGTTGCTCCTGGGGTATCGGCGAGGACCATTCGCAACCGTCTACATGAAGCTGGGCTACGGTCCCGCATACCGTTAGGCCGTCTTCCGCTCACGCCCCAACATCGTGCAGCCCGCCTCCAGTGGTGTCGCGACAGGCGTGAATGGAGGGACGAATGGAGACTTGTCGTCTTCAGCGATGAGAGTCGCTTCTGCCTTGGTGCCAATGATGGTCGTATGCGTGTTTTGCGCCGTGCAGGTGAGCGCCACAATCAGGACTGCATACGACCGAGGCACACAGGGCCAACACCCGGCATCATGGTGTGGGGAGCGATCTCCTACACTGGCCGTACACCTCTGGTGATCATCGAGGGGACACTGAATAGTGCGTGGTACATCCAAACCGTCATCGAACCCATCGTTCTACCATTCCTAGACCGGCAAGGGAACTTGCTGTTCCAACAGGACAATGCACGTCCGCATGTATCCCGTGCCACCCAATGTGCTCTAGAAGGTGTAAGTCAACTACCCTGGCCAGCAAGATCTCCGGATCTGTCCCCCATTGAGCATGTTTGGGACTGGATGAAGCGTCGACTCACGCGGTCTGCACGTCCAGCACGAACGCTGGTCCAACTGAGGCGCCAGGTGGAAATGGCATGGCAAGCCGTTCCACAGGACTACATCCAGCATCTCTACGATCGTCTCCATGGGAGAATAGCAGCCTGCATTGCTGCGAAAGGTGGATATACACTGTACTAGTGCCGACATTGTGCATGCTCTGTTGCCTGTGTCTATGTGCCTGTGGTTCTGTCAGTGTGATCATGTGATGTATGTGACCATAGAAATGTGTCAATAAAGTTTCCCCTTCCTGGGACAATGAATTCACGGTGTTCTTATTTCAATTTCCAGGAGTGTAGATTGAAGAAGCGGTAAGTGCTTTTCTCAGGTTTTACTTTCCCGCAGTTAGCTATATCTTTGACGATTTTGTCTAGGAGAGCATACGTCCACTGTGTGTCAACCACTTCTTGGTTTTTCATTGTGGCCCAAATTCGGGCTTCATTGTATTCATTTGTTTTCTTCTTATCAATAGATCACTATGATACTATTTAAATTTCCTTTAATTTACGTCTGTGGTCACAATCCTTTTGTTTAATAGATTACCTGTTTCGGTCTTTAGTTTTCATCGTCAGATCTGCATCAAAAATGGGAGAAATATAAATACACTCGCAGACTGTATACAGCTTAAGAACAATACATAGACCATAATGAAAAGTAATACTGCCAAAATTTACATTTATGCGCTTTAAATATAAAGAGGCATACCTGTTTCATAAAAGCAAAGTCCTAATGTACTGCAGTACAGTATGAAACAGGTATGCCTCTTCATATTTAAAGCGCACAAGTGTAAATTTTGTCAGTACTTATTGCATTCGACGCCACATTGGGCGACTTGCTCGGCGGAGGAACTGGATCACATAAGGCGACGAACGTGTTAAAGTGAGTGTCACTCTATGTCAGAAAGTAAACACAACTTACATATTGATGTTGCTGTTATGAAACTTTCCATGAAATATATACAGGGGTTAAAACTATTTGTGTAAATATCCGGGACACCACAAACCGCATCACCTGCTCCTCCTTCAGTGACTGAGGGTGGCGTTCAACTTTGAACTTCAATAGGAATCCCCCCCCCCCCACCCATTTTTATTGCGGATTCGGATTCTCCGGGAAATAATAGTTAACTTTTGTATGGGGCAATTTGTCGTTGGGTCGTGGATGGCCCTGAAATCGACAAATGAAAATGCGTTACAAGACACTGAAAAGTGATAGGGGAACATACGATGTGTTAACCATTGTCTGGGATACAGTTTGCACATTCAAATAACTGTGATGCATGGGCGGAGAACACGCTTCGCAATCCGTGGTCAAGCTCTCGCTGTTGCTGCAATACCGCTAGATGCAAGGATGTAGTTCCATTGTGTCGATCGCGATTGTGGCTGTACCGCGAACGACGGATAAGGAAACGGCGGCGCTAAGCGCACGCGGTTCATTTTGCTACATACACCCGAACCGCACTCATCTCTTTTTATGAGTGCAATAAAGTTGACGATTGCACAGGGAGTCAGATATCATTGCTTCTGCTTTGCGTCGAACACGAGTGTAGGAGAAGCTCGTCGACAGTATGCCATCCTGTTCTCCGAGGGGACTGTTCGTTTCGCAACTGTTTTTCTCAGTATTATCCAACTGTTTACTGCCACTTAGTGCACAGCCCATATGAAGAATCCGACTACGGCCTACAACGAAGAAAAAAATGCCGCAGTGGATGTTTCAGCTGTAACAGCTGCCTATCTTCACATTATTTCACGGAAAATCCCACGAGGTGCAGGAATTTCGCTTGTATGCGCATACTGCAGGAACAAATATTCGTCCGTATGACGTGTCATTTCATCAAGCCTTACATGGGGGCCACTTTCAAAGCCGTTTGAACTTTCGTTATTGGATACAACAACTAGCAGCGAATGACGATTTTCATTCACGGGTACTTTTGTCTGATGAAGCAACATTTACGAATAGTGATCACGTGAATCGGCATCATATGCGTTGTTGGACAGTGGAGAACCCTACTGGTTAAGGCCAGTCGAGTTTCAAAGCCCCTAGAGTGTCAATGTTTGGTGCAGTCTATTAGGTACCAGGATAACTGCCACATACTTCATATAAGGAATTGTGAATGGTAGAATGTTGGGCCACATTTTGGGTAACGTTTACCAATACCACCTCAAACAAAAACGGGTATGTGGTTTCAACACGATAGCTACCCAGCACATTATATATGGATATCTCGTGAAGTTCCGAATGAACACTATCCTGGTAGGTGAATTGGACGAGGACGTTCTCATGAGTGGCCTGTGCACTCACCTTATTTGACGACTCCCGATTTTTTCATGGAAAACGCCAAAAGGGAAGTGTTGCATGGAACTGCCAGCAGTCCTTACAAATAAGCGGCGTCGAATTACCTCTGAATCTGCAAACAGTAACGAACAGATACATAGAACATAGAGACGTAGGATTGTCTCTCAGAAATAGGACTGAATAGTGCATTGCAGCTGACGGACACCATTTCCAACACTTGCTTCAGTAAAATATGAAGATTTGTGAGAGACAAGAGGACGAACCTAAGACAATCACCGCGATGGTGAGAGGCAAGGGGATTAACCTAAAAGAAATACTCCATGGTAAAAGGCAAAGGTGACTCACCTAAGCCAAAGTATTACGACTACTGCCCACTGCGACGATAGATCCCGCCTGGTGGCGTTATGGGCGCATGAATGGAGCACACACGGACGGGGATCACACTAGCGAAGATGTGGGATGCAAATGAGAAAATACATTTAGATAAGTGACTTTGAGGAAGGAAAGATTATTATTACGCAAAGGCTATCATGGAGTAACTGGAAAACGGCGAAGCTGGTTGAATGTTCGCATGCTACTGTTGTGAGCATCTACAGAAAAAGGCAGGAGCACAGTCAAACTATCACTAGGCGCTAAATGGTTGGACGTCCACGATTGTTCACAGAACGTGGGGTTCGGACGCTTATTTGCTTGGTAAAGGAGGGTAGATGGTGATCTGTGGCGTCTCTGCCGAAAGAGCATAGCGGTAGTGCACGCACAACTGTTTGAGAGTTCACTGGTCATTGTATGTTGTTGGAAATGGAGCTCCGCAGCAGACCACCCCTGTGTGTTCACATGTGGAACCAACGACATCGTCAATTACGATTTCAGTGGGCATGGGATCATAGGGATTAGACCATCGATCAACGGAAACGTGTCAGCTCCTTGGGCGAATCACGTTTTCACTACTCTAGATTTACGGTCGTCTACACAAACACCGTCATCGAGGTGAACCGCGGCTCGAAACGTGCAGCAGACCACAGATGCAGTCTTGTGGTAGAAGTATTATGTTATGGGAGACGTTCTCCTACGTTTGCATGGGACCTGTGGTAGTAATCGAAGAACGCTGACACATGCGAACCATCTGCGTCTTCATGTTTGACGTCTCCCTCAACGGCCATGTCATCTTTCAGCAGTATAATTGCTCTGTCTCGGAGCCAGACCAGCGCTACAGCCATTTGAGGAGCGTTATAGTGAACTCACGTTTTAGTCTTAGCAACCAAATTCGCCTGAAGTAAATGCTATGGATCTCATCTGGGTCGCTACTGGGTACCATCACCGAGTATGCAAGTCAGCGGCCCGTTACTTGCATGACCTGCGCGTAAAAATCTAATGCTACATTCCTCTACAGACCTACCGACAAACTCTTGGATCTCTGAAGTATTTCGTTCCAAAGAGGACAAACACGCCATTAAGCAGGTGGTTATAATGTTTCGTCTCATCAGCACCGATGGTGAGAGGCAATGGGACTCAACCAAAACAATCACCCCAACGGTGACAGGCAAGGGGACTCACATTAAAATAGCACCCCGAAGGGAACAAATCACTACTACGTCCATTTCGTTGTTCCTGGGTAATGCTAAATGTAGTTGTTACTACACTGATAAACGCACCAATGACCTAAGCGCTTTCCACCTCAGTGCCATGTGTGCAGGTAATTACACCAATAATGTGGATACCGGTCTGGAGAAACACGTTGGTTTGCTATAAAACACCGGTGTCTCATTGCAGAATGTAGTGCAGTCCTTTTACCCTACTGGGTAATTTCCTGAGGTAATATCATGTTTCAATGAATTGTAACGCATTTTGGTTTGTGTGCTATTACAGCTCCATCTATCTCTCGTATAAAATTACGTATTTTTCCGTGTAGAATCCGATTCCACAATAAAATATTAGGGCTTCCCACTGAATATTTTAAAGTTGACAGCCCTTCCCACATCCTGGGTGTATTGCAGGGGGATCGAGTGTATTGTCGTAGGATGTCTCCGTTAGAGATGAACAACTGTTATTACAAACTTTTTTCTAGTCCGATGCATGGTTTCCCATATATTTCACAAAATAGTTTTAACCACTCCACCCTGTTTATATGTCTTTGGGTTAATGGAGGAATCATGTTTGTATCTTTTCAGTGAATATCTTTTCGAAAAAATCTCTTCCTCTATTTGAAAGAAATTACGAAACGAACTTCGATCTTGAAATCTATGTGATGAAGTACATTACTTCAGGGTACTGGTAGTCACATTAACATAGAGAATACAGATATTACGCATGCGCTAACTGATTCAGACACTATACCTTAACTACATTAAATTTAAAACCAAAAATGGGTTAATATTCAATTGAGGTAAAGAGTAACTTGTTCTACTATATGTCTCAGGTCATTGGGCAGCGTAATGTAAAGGACCCCTACCAACAACTCGCTATTCAAGAATTCGAACGATCCAGAATCTTCTACGCGTTTACCTCCACTTCCCTTCGACAATCGCTAGTAGAGTTAACACTCGTATTTTATGCTCGTGCATTTTCGTAACGAAAGTGTGTGGCTCGCGAGCCAAATAAAGCCGACAACAGCTGCTGGAGAGTGGGAGAGCGCAAATCACGTTAACCAACTCCCGTGCGCCGGCGGTGCTGCTTCTCGTCAGGTAGAATGTACCGTCCACGTCCGTGTCAGCGTGAGCTTCCCCGTCCCGTGTGGGAGCGGCTTAAGGAACTTCGGCCTGTCCTTGTCAGGTAACAACTTGGACACTCTCTGTAGTAGTCTCAGTTGATCGAAACTAACAGCGCTAAATACAGACCGCCACAACAATCTAGGAACTGTTGAGCATACGTAAGTAGTACAGTTTCAGTCTGCCAGGACGTATCAATTCCTTTAATTCTTCTCGGATGGTAGTCACAAGTCTGAAGGGATTTCGATGTGGCTGCTGCACAATACAGGTCTTGCTGCAGTCATATGTGTTCTACAAGAACCTTGATGACCAATATGCCTGTTCTCAGATCCACATGAAGTCCAACAATGCATCGATGTCACACCCAAATGCCCCACAAGCCTGGTCACGATTCGACGACTCCAGCAAATTGAAACCACTGTGGGGACCCCTTCCAATAGAGTCAAGTGGTGCTGACGCAGTCTCACACTAATCGGCGGCATCTCTTTGTCCTTCGGTGTTCACTCAAAATCTCACGCTGTTCTCGGCCCTTATATCCCCTATCACGGTTGGTAACAACACCAAACACCAACAGCACCATATACCCTCTCGTCATCGCTCTGTCACAGAGAATTGCAACGGTAATCATTTGCATACCTGTGAGGGTACTGGTGTGTAGTATCTGTAAGTGGTTGTTCTTTGGAGGGCGACAGTGTTCAGTGGCGCAGAGAGTCGCAACCAGAGTCAACTGTTGAGAGGCTGTGGAAGGTGTAGGCTGCGTGAGCCAAAGGCGGTTGCGTAGCGAATGATTTAATAGTAGTGGCACACAGTTTGAATAATAGTGTCTTTATGTTTGTGCAGCGTGATAAAGGAAATGAATTAAATTTTACCACTTCTTAATGCCTCTCCATCAGTTAGTACCACACCATTGCATTTAACAATGAACGAAGTCTCTATATATACGGTCAACTACAACAAGAGGATTGTAACATAATAATCATTAATTAACTCATATAGTCTCCAAGACGAAGGGAGCTTTTACGGTGTATATGTGAGCGATAATATATTGACATTCGGTCATGTTTTCTGGGTGCCGCTCCTTTTTTGTCAGGCAGTGAATATTAAGAAAAAAATCGCATACTATGCCATAGTTTGCTACAAACGTCCACGATAGAGCAATCGGCAACATCAGTGAAAGTGACAGGTAATAAATAACACATGCTCCAGTCACATCAGTGTTACCACCGCCTATGTACAGCGTCAAAGTGCAGTAACCACTCACATACGGATATTGACTGGAATAGCAGTGGAGGGCATATAAAGTGTGTCGGGGGGACGCGGAAAACAGTGCAGTCGTTGCCAAAGTGTGAAAGCAGAGAGATTTATCTGAATTCCACAAGGGCACGATCGTTGGCTTTAGGCCAAATGGTGCGAGCATTTCCAAAACGCCAAAGTTTGTAAATTGTTCGGGTGTTTCCGTAGTTGAAGCGATACTGTTCACGGCAAAATGGCACCATCCACATTGAGGCAACTGTGTTGCACCACGGGCCATAAGCGATAGGTGTGAATGACGGCTGCGGAGATGTGTACAGGCAACGTTTCAGCAACTAACCACCCAGATGAACGAAGGGCCTAGCAACAGTCTCTTCTCAATGACAGTTCAGCGAACGTTGTTGCGTGTGAGCGTCCTTACTTGGTTTATGCAGCCATGCCGACTGATATTTGTCACTGACAAGGGCTGGTATTTGCACGCCAGTATCGCAACTGCAGGTCCACTGAGTGGTGAGAGGTGGTCCTTTCAGGTGAATCACGTTTTATGCTAATTCAGGCATATGACCTGCAATCATATGGCCGTGCTAGAAACGTCGTAAGGGTTCAGGCCGGACGAGGCAGCATTAGAGTGTGGGGAATTTTTTGTAGCATTTCCTGTGTGATGTTGTCACTCCGGAAGTCACAGTGGATAAACGGAAGTGCGCGTCTGTCCTTCGGCACCATTAACACCAGTTTATGACCTCCTCACCACGACGACCTGTAACAGCAGGATAACGCAACGCGACACACAGCCCGCAGCAGGTGGTCCGAAGAGCACCAGGATGACCTTACTGTACTCCCCCGGCCAACAAACACTCCAGATTTAAACCCAGTTGTTAACCTGTGGCACCACCTCGATCAGACTACTCGCGCCATGTATCCTGAACTAGAACCGCTTGCACAGATGGTCGCAGTAACGGAGCTGGTATGACCCCTTTGGTGCTACAATTAAATTTAGACAGAAATGTATAATTTTTTTTTATTTAAACAGTGTCGAATGAAAATCGACGCGGTAAAATGATCGTTATTATACAAAAGGTTTGTGTTAAGGAAACCTCTGTAACTAGGTCAAGATGAGAAAGTGTTATTTCTGCGATAAATGTTCGTTAGACAATCTTTCAGTGTCATATGAAAGTAACTTCTAATAATTGTTTATTTTCAGTTTGAAGAGATAGTAAGTGTGGTCGCTTTGATATGTCATTGAAAAGTTCCATTCTATGAGATTTCTTACCTTTACATTTGCTTTAGAAGAGTATTAACTTCAAGTGATTATTCAGAGGTCAGCCATTAAGTTATGTAAGTATATCTCAGTCTGAGTCCGTCTTGTATCCAAGCAAAATTGTTGCCACAAAATTCATTAATGTAAATTTACTCATTGCACATTCAAAAACACGAACTGAAAAAAAAGTATTTGAATTGCTCCTTCATAGCTGGCGACTAAAACAGTCTCAGTAGATGCAGTTTTCCTTTCAGCGGATCTGTCGTAAGGTAAGGTTACACAGTTTCAAACCGTTTGCTACGGGTGTGTGGATAAGACCACATAGAGGTAAAACGTATAGAGCGTTGAGGTGTGTAACAACTTGTGTGGTGCGTCAATCCTGAAAATCAAACCCCATGATCCTCACTTCGCTTTGGAGCGAAGTGTATAGCATAAGTAGGGGCCTCGCTAATAACAGTATTCTGTTAGTTGATGTTTATCAAAATTTTTGTCAGAGATTGTTGTTAACGTTAGTAAAAACAGTGTAAAGTTGTGCAGTTTTAATGGAAAAGCAATACTGGGCGAACTAAAAGCTGCATTTTTCTGAGAAATGGCACGTAGGCAGCGCATGGGGAACGAACGCTGTTTTTGAGGAGGCATTTCCGGCGGCTAGCGGTACATGCGAGTGGTGTCGCAAATTCGGCCGCCAACCGGATTTACTTTTCGTAGCGCTGCCAACATCGTATTTTCACATCTGGAGAGATACAAAACTTATCCTGCAAATAATTAATTCTATTTTAAGTGATATTAGCGAGAAATATAGCTAAATATTATCACGTTTGTAGTTAAAATGCTTTCATTTCCCTGCTAAGTAACGTTAAAAATCGATTCGATTACTCGCGATTCGAATACTTAAAATCCAAAGGCGAATCGGTCACACGTGGACTCGGCGAGTTCTTTACACTCCACATCCCTGTTGGTACATTTCGGAAAGTCGCTGACTCTCTTCCTACGGGTCTGCGGTCCTTGGGCTTTTAAAAGGTGGTCACTTTAATGTGACTGGACCTTGTATTAACAACGCAGGTAACAACAGTGAAAGGCGGCGTGTTGTCAGCTGTATGTACTGTACGAGCTCGTGTAACCACCTCTAGCATGGTGGCTACACATTTCCATACATACGTCTGAAACTCAGGTAACAGGTTCAGGACAGGAGAGGATCAGACATCAACACGTGGAACGGAGACCCATCCGCTAGTTCGTCGTTTTCACCAAATTAACATCTGTTTAAGAGAACATATTGATCAATTAAATGCCAGATTAATAAAAACCAACAGATTTATAGTGACATATAAAGTGACAAAACTAGTGAAATTGACCAAAACAGGCAAATAAACACAAAGCATCTGAGCATATGAACAGTATAATTTTCAAGAGTTCATGAGTTAATCTCGCTAAGCTCTACAGCCTACAACCCTGCTTAGAAAAAGAAATTAATCTTTAAAATCGTCATGATTATTCTCAAGAATACTGAGTCACAGTTAAAGCCCGGAACGACTTTATGAGAGTGCTTGCCATGCAAATTGTAATTCACTTCTGTTTTTGTCACTTTGTTGCTATATGGTTTTAAATTTTACCCTTTGTGTTGTTTGGAGTTTCTAATCCGAGCTGAATGAAGGGACTGAGTGATGTCTGGTGTGACCCTATGTCAACCCCTGACCGATAACAAAATGTATTAATTTGTGCTCCTTGAATAGGAATTGGTAAACTTATGTCACCGCCTGCCCAATTACCAAATGTATTTACTTTTGCTCCTTGAAACGAAACTTAATATTGTTAGTGTTTCCATATTTAAGTTTCGTTAATATTCATTATTTCACTGTTTATCGTTTTCTAGATCATAACTCAAACACTTTAAAATTTAATCCCAGTCTTTAATGTTGTTTAACTTTCACATAGGCGAACAAACTTTGTTAAGAGTCTCTCGTCTTTTGGGTTCAGCACATTACCACTCGCAGCTCCATGCTCTGTACCATTTCAGTGTCACTGCCACCGAATGTTTCTGACAAAATATTGTTGAGATGGATTTGACCCCCTCGTGCCGCATGGCATGCAGTACCGGTACGCTTACTTACGAGACAAAGAAGTGCGTCAGATTCAGGTCGAAACCGCGCGATGCGTTAACGAACGATGTTGTGGTACACTAGACAGCCCGAGTGTTGTTTTTAGGCGGTTTTTCACTGTAGTTTAGGCAAATGCTGCGCTAGTTACCGTTTAGAATAGGAAAACCTTCAGAACAAACTTTTCTCACTTCATTAACAGATGACACCAATGGCTCGGACCCCTTACTTCACCCCCCCGCCTTTCCCTTTTCACCAGTCCGGTTACCGACGATTGTGGCAACAGGAAGGGCTTCTCGCCACGGAGTTGGAATAAAATACATCGGTCAAACAATGGAAAGCAGTGAGTCCAGTAGCCCAGAATAAACGCTAGGAAAGGGAGAGCTGTTGAACTGTATTTCTCCGTTGAAAAAACAGCGATCTGCACGTCATTGTTAAGCACAGCCCATCACGCAACCAATTGATCAAATGGAGAGAAGACACAGCGTGCAATTCGCGAGAACAGCTGCGTCAGGAATGTGGCTACTGGTATGCTAACCATCCGCAGGTGAGCGTTATTGGCGTACTGAAGGCGGCCTCTCGGCGTAGCGAACGCGTCGGCGTGATTATTGGCGATGCGTGAGCGAAACCGCAATGGAATCCAGGGACTGATTACACAACAGCCATCTGCTGTGGGCCGCACACGTTAACACTGGATTCCACAACCGGTTGTAAGCCCCATCTGCTTGGATACTTCACCCCTGCAGTCTCCGGTGTACTTTTAATGAATACTGACGACATTTTCTTGCAATCAAGGTGAGGAGAGACCAGATCATCATATTCTCAATTGTACAACACAACTCTCGTGTATATACACTATATGAACAAAAATATCCGCACACTCATATGTAGTGCGGAATTGACCACCAGATGTGAGGAGAGCCGGAGTCGCCAGTGTAAAATCCGGTGAGGAGAGCTGTGTTGTCAGCAGTGAGGAAGGAACAGCAGAATGCGTCGGTCACTGACTTCGATTATGGACTCGTCATTACACGCAGCTCGAGGAACAAATCCATCAGGGACATGTCAGTCCCTCTGAAGCAGACCAACACTACTGTTGTTGACGTGTCGTTGAAGTGGGAACGCGAAGGAGCAACCACCTCGTGGATTGATAACACGGACCACTGTGGAATATGGTTCTAAAAAATCACATGAAACCATCTTAAGAAAATACTCGTCAACTCCGTAGTGCTGTCAGTAGCCCAACTAGTACAATGACTGTCCGTAGGGAGTTACAAAGATGGGATATAGTGGTCGAGCAGTTCCTCATATGCTACAAATTTCTATTGTCAGTGGTAAGCGACGCCACTGGGCAATGCATGACTAGAAATTAGTGTTTTTGAGCGATGTATCCTATAGTAATCAGACGGAAATGTTTGGATTTAGGGAATGTCTGGATAATGTTACCTGCCACTACGTTTAGTGGCAATAGTAATGTATAGACCGCAGAGCGGCCTGAGCTGGCGAGGCGAGCGCATCGCTGCCGTTGCGCGCTACGCTAACTCAGCCGTTGAGAGCTCGTGAAGAGGTTTCTGTGCTGTGGGAGCCGCGGAGAGCAAATTGTCGTGAATTGTTTTCACAACGCGTGCAGATTGTTGTGTTCCGCGCCTCACAGCATGGGAAAGAAGGGTGCGCAGAGGAAACCTGCCGTTACGAAGGGTCCTTCGGTTGTGCAACTCACTGAGTCTGCCGACCATGGAAGGAACTCCCGAGAAGAAGAGTCGCGGCCTGTCCCCCCTTTGTACATCAAGTGTAAAGGCGGGTGGACTGCGCTGTTCGACACCATCACAAATTGCGCTCGAAACGAAGTGGTCTACGAGTCTGTCGAAACAGACTCGCTGATCTGCGTTCGAGCTGCAAACGTGGCCGACCACAGGGCGATCAAGGTCGCAGTGGCCGAACACATCGTCGACGCGTCGCCGGCGCGTGAGAAGGCACCTTCCGCAGGAAGGATGAAGACGACCAAGGCACTCCTCAGGGGGCTAACTTGGTGCTGTGACGAGGCAGCAGTCCGGGAAGGGCTGCTGCGAGCCGGGTTTGGTAGTGTAACCGCAAGGCTGCACAACCGGACCAACAAGAAGAGGGCGCCGCTCTATGCCGTGACCGTGCAAACGGTCGACGGCGGGAGCGACATCTTCGACTTACGGAAGCTGCTGGGCTTCCCGATGACGTCAGAGGCTCTCCTGACCGCCACGGACCCCCAGCCCCAGTGCTTCAGGTGCCAGGGCGAGGGCCATGTTGCGAAGTATTGCCGCAACGCGGTGCGGTGCGTCAAGTGCTCAGGGGAGCACGACAGCCGCGCCTGCGACCGCGGCAGCAACGTTCTGCCGACCTGTGTCCGGTGTGGTGGCCCGCACGTCGCCAGTTGGCGCGGTTGTGCGGCTTTTGCAAGCCGCATCCGTGCCGGGGCAGAAGCGAAGACGACGTCGGAAACGGCGTAGGGCGCAGAACAGCCCGGCGCAGTAGACGGACGGCGCAGCAGCAGCTCCACCTTCCAGGAGCAGGGAAGACCGCTTGGAAACGGGCGGCCAGGACGCAGCCCGCGCTCCCGAGAAGATACGTGACCTCGAACTCGGCACCGCCGTGAAGGAGGCCACTGCAGCCCTCAAAGCCGTCATTGCGGCAGAGAGGACTGTCTTCGCAGCCGCCGTGGCTGCAGAGAAAGAAGAGGCCTTGAGGCAGCTGCGAGCAGTCTTCGCCCGAGGCACCAGCGCAGTAGTACCTGCGAACACTCCTGCGACGTCACAGAAGGACGTCCGCGCGCCTGAGCCAGCGGTTGCCCCAGCAGCACCGCAGGTGAAAGGTGCTAAGAAGAAAACCGCCGCCCCAGCTGAACCGGTGGCAACGCCGACCGCTACGAGAGCGGGTCCCGCAAGGGATCGAGAAGCCAAAAGGGCAGCCTTTATCGCGCAATCGCGAGCGAACGGCAGAACTTCCTCGGACGCTGAACTGACGCAGCTCTTCGAACAAACGGAGCTCGTGGAAGCTACATTGCGGAAGGGCTGCGGCGTGCAGTAGAGGAGGATGCTGAACGATAGCCGATCGCTGCCGTTCTGCACCAGTCTGATGAAGCTGCACCAAGTCACCGACGACAAGGCGCAGCAGAGGGCCTAACAGCAACGCATGCGTTGCCGCGCCGAACTCTTATGTTACAGGGAGGAAGCCACTGCGGCCGGCCCAGGAGAATACAAGCGAGCCCAGCCGCAGCACCCGGACTGACCCATCTAACAGACACGCAGCACATAGGTAACGATGCACGATACCTCACGCTAACCGTCCTCACCTTGCATGCCCTATCGCAGCTAGCAAGCCGCTACTGCCCTACTACCCGTCCTACTGTCGCAGAGGTTTTTTTCCCTTGGCGCTGGCCTTGGCACTTTTTTCCCTCTGCTCTTACAACCGCTACCCTTCGATCGCTTTCGACCACTTCTATCTCCCGATGGACCATGTTAATGAGTAGTCTTACCCAGACGCATGGACAACATCACAGCCTGCATCCTGTGACGCCTGATTCAAAACTAACATGCTTGCGGAGGTGACAGTAGAACTTTTGGTTTGGTCACCACGTTGGTGCGGGCGTGGAGGGGCCCCATCCTTATATGAAAAGTAATGTATAGAAGAGGGGTACGTTGGCTTTCCAATCGTGGTATTTATAACCCTTTTGTAGGGGCAGAAGGTACTGTGGGCCTTCCGACCAAACAGTTTCCCACCGTGGGTTTTCCGAAGAGAGCCTTCCCCACTGGTAATTTACGCTAGTAATTCACCAATAGGAGATGAGTTGTCGCCGTTAGTCAGACAATGCCCTAGACTACAGCCTGCGTTAACGGATAGTTTCGTAAGCCTAAGCTACTTGAGTTCTTTAGTGAATAACGCAAATAATTACGATAGCAAAATCGATCCCGTGTGAAGGATGGTCATCGCTAACGGGTGCACAGAAAATGTGACGAGTATACTACCTGGTTGTGTGTGAATTCCAAACGGACTGAGTGCTCAGACCTTTTAAAAATTACAAGTGGCAGAATCGTGGTTGAATGGCAACATTCTTGCCCACCTGATGAGGCAGATTTGCGGATTAAGAAAGGAATGCGTAGATACAGGAAAAGAGTCAACGAAGAAAAGACAGTGCCTGTTTCCCAAATTTTAAAGAAAAATTACAAGATTTGAAAGATAAAGGTCTAAATACGCCAAATTATGAGAACTTCAAGGACGCACTAAGCGAGAAGTTATCGGGATGATCCAGAACTCTTGCTCTAATTCGAAGATGCAATTGACTGAAGACATTTTGAAATTAGCTTAAGGTAATAGTGTTTAGAAAATTGTCGACAAATCGGTTCCTGCCAAAAAAGTCCTTGCTTCAGTTGTGAAGAAGCAGAGAAAATCTTGTGTGGAAATAGAATTGTTCTTACGAACGGTATATTTCACACTTAAAACTTCCGGGCTGATGGGCCGTGGTCGAAGTATAAAACTTCGACCACGGCTTATCAGCCCGGAAGTTTTAAGTGGTTTTAAGTGAAGACAATACCGGCCGTGAAAGCTGTCTCCTCTCGAGGCATGTGAGACTGATCGTCTCCCTGCCGGATATTCCTAAAGCAGCGCAGCCACTACTTGCTGCCATGGGTGTGTCAGTCTGAACAATAAATGCTTTATCAAAGTCGGGTATGGCTAGGAGAGGAGCCCCGGCTAGAGCCTCCTTCATTCCCTCAGATTCATCTTGTTAAGACTCATCCTACCCACATTTACAACGCTTTTTATGTAATTCATTTAGTGGCCTAGACAGCTGCGCAAATTTAGATCACACTCCCCTTGGCATTCCTCTGTGGGAAACATTCCTTAATAGCCGAAGTGAGCTCAGTCTCACATCTTACTTCACCTGGCAATACATTACATTCCAGAAATGACGTTTTAGAACCTGACCTTCACCTTCTCTTTTTTTATCTAGCAGTTCCGCCTTCCTAACCCATGAGAACACTTCTCTTAAGTGCCTCTTGCGTTCATGCCAGAATTTACTAAAAATCACTAAATCGTCCAGATAGCGACACACAAACCCCATATTAAATGACGTATGTGAGAGTTGTGATAAAACAGCTGCCCTATTGGTGAGACCAAAGGACACTCAATCAAATTCAAACAGGCTCAAATCCATGGAAAACCCTGTAATGCGCCTCAATCCCTCGTCTAATGGAATTTGGTAACTGCCTTGTTAAGATCTAATGCTGTAAAAGCACCGTCACGTCCGAATCATCCAAAACATGTATGCAAATCTAGCAAAGGTATAGACCAAAGTATCATCATCTCATTGATTTCTCTGTAATCTACAACCGGTCTGGATTTTCCTGATGGTTTCACAATAACAAACATGGATGCTAAATACGACTTGGAAGGCTGAACGACACCTTGATGTAACATTACTTTCTTTAGCCATTTTAACTCTTTGATGCAGTGTAGCGACAGTTGATGCGGTGCTCATCTCACCAGCACTGTATCAATAAACTCAGTGCGACATTTGATTAAGTTGGTAAGCACAGTTTGTCAATAAAACATCTTCAGTGTTGCTACATCCCACGGATACAGAAATAAAAGAGCTTCCGTCCGTTGTGGAAGAGCAGTTCTAGGCGCTTCAGTGCGCAACCGCGCTGCTCCTATGGTCGCAGGTTCGAATGCTACCTCGGGCATGGATGTGTGTGATGTCCTTAGGCTACTTAGGTTTAAGTAGTTCTAAGTCTAGGAGACTGATGTCCTCAGATGTTAAATCCCATAGTGCTCCGACCAATTTGAACCATTTCAAAAGAGCTGTACTACATCTCTTGTTCCTTCTCCTTGTTGTAAGGTTGGTACCACAGGCTCAAAATGTAGTCTTCACGAGAATGTTCTGTTGCTGCAAAACTGGAAGGTGAAATGATCCTTTGCCATACTAGGAGTTAGTCTACTTACATCAGATCCCAGAAAGAATTTGATGGAAAGTCCCACCATTACCCTCAGTTTAATCATATATGCGAACCCTCGCTTGAATTGCCCATAACATACAAAGTCTCATACTTGGGTAAACCTTGTCAGCGACACACCACCTGCTAAATATGAAACCAGCTTTCACTCATGACCATGACAATATCAAGAAGACGACATAATGATTCATTATAAATTTTGTAACAGAGAATGGAGTCATATGGCAGTGATGTTCAAATCTATCTCTAGTAGCGTTAGGTGCAATGAGCGAGATTACAACTCCTAGTGCAACATTAGAGCACCGTCCACTGCTTGTGTTCAACTCTTTCTTCAGCTGCAGGTAAATGTCCTAGGACACCATGGAGAACAGCTGTTAGATCTTGAGCCTAGGTTTCTCCGTGCAGTCATTTCGTGTATCATAGTTACTTCCTGTTTGCACCCCTTTCTTGATCAACATGCCTATAGCTATTGGTCTGAAACGCTAATTTCTGTAAATCCTTTTCTGTATGAGGAGGCTGAGTGAGCATTACCTGCAAAGGATTAGCAGGCTTGATCCCATCCCCAAAACTGCCTGTCACGCCGTCTTCCGTAATTTAAAGACAAAATGCACTTGCGTCTATGTGTACCCAGCTAACACATTCCTCAAATGGCTCCCGTAATTCCTATTCCTGTCCGTAACACAGGTCACCTAATTTCTGCATTTTTCTACCGGAAACAACCGACCTACTGAACTATTGGTGAAAGGCTGCCACAGTTTCCCTTCAATTTTGACATGAGCTTTTCTTGTTACCGAATTATCGCTAGCTGGGCCATAAAATAACTGTTATTCTTCCATATCCTTTAAGATAAACACTTGTTTCCACTCACTTAGTGACACCATATACCATAACATTTCACAGTCTCAGGTATCGGATGTGCTCAGCTCTCTTGATAACTCAGCGTTCCTTTTAATGGGTGGGGTAATCTACTGCATTACGTTTTGCACATTCTATCTTCTCGCCCTGATGTCTCCACCTGTTCTGCTTGATTAACATGCGTCCTCCAGTATGGAAATTAAATGTGTCCTGCTACACTGCGTGAATGACACAGCCAATAAATCTCTAATTACAACCTCTACCCATGTTGTGCTATCCTGTAGTTCACTCACTGCCTGCTCACTTTTTTCTTAATTTACTAAAACCAACAAATCACTAATATTATTGATGTAATGCATACCCTGTAACCTACCAAATTCCCCACATGAAGGTGTCTCGCTTTAGAAAAACAGAAGTACTAATTCTGTCTCTACGAAGTTCAACTTAATGCTGCTGATGTCGTTTGTTGTATCCATCTGCTCCTTCACTTTAAACAGCTATGGCCTCTCAATGACCCATCGAAGTTGCAGGAACAAATTGGTACCAGCCTGCCATTGAATGAATAATTCACATTCTGATGTTATGTTTCTCGCTGTTTTCATTTCTGTTACTTCTCGTTTCTTTCGTCTTTCTTTCATTTACTCTCAGTCCATACCCGATACTCATTACACTGTTCATTTCATACAATTCATCCTATAATATTATCAATCGCAGTCTCAGAAATGGCTCGAAGGTGCCTTTACCTGTACTATCGCTTAACTGATCGTTGTCTAACAGATCCTCTATTTTATTTTCCGTTCTTCTGTACATTATTTTTGTCAGTGAGTTGGACGCATGAACTGTTAAGCTGATTGCGCGATAATTCTCGGACTTGCCTGGTGTTGCAATCTTCAGGATTGTGTGGATGGTATGATGATATATCACTAGACTCTACACACCAAAGCGAGTAGTCCTTTTGTTCCCACTTCCCGCCATGATCTTAGAAGTTCTTGTGAAATGTTTTCTATTCCTTCTGTGTTATTTGATCTTAAGTATGCGAAAGCTAATTCTGATTCTAGTACAGGGTTCCATATCTCTCTGCTAACTACTACACTTTTCTCTTCTATCACGTTATCATCCTCTTCCTCATAGAGGCCTTCAGTGTACTCTTTCCGCACATCCGCTCTCCCTTCTGCGTGTAAGAGTGGAATACCCATTGCACTCTTAATTTAACCGCCCTTGCTTTTAATTCCATCACAATCATTTCTATTTCAATTTATTTACATTTTTATGTAGCCATTTCACCTTAGCCTCGATGTCTTCCTCTTCATTTAATTTCTGGCTTGTATATCTGTATTCATGAATCTCCTGGAACAGTTTTATAGTACCTTCTCTCGTCGATCAACTGAAATGTTTCTTCAATTTCCCATGGTTTCTTCACAGTTACCTTCCTTGCACCTATGTATTTCTCTCCAACTTCCGCGATTGATCTTTCTAGAGATACCCATTCCTCTTCAGCTGAACTGCCTGTTAAGCTCTTTATTATCGCCGTATCTATAGCCTCAGAGAACTTCAAGCATATCTCTTCATTCCTTAATATTTCTGTGTCCCATTTTTTTGGGACATTAATTCGTCCCGACTAGTCTCTTAAACTTCAGCTAGATCTTCATCATTACTAAATTGTGATCTGGGTCTTTATCTGCCCCTGGGTATATCTTACAATCCTGTATCTGATCTCTGAATATCTCCCTGACCTTGACATAATGTAACTGAAGTCTTGCCTTATCTCATGGTCTGTTCCAAGTGTATCTGCTCCTCTTGAGACTCTTGAAATGTATAATCGCTATTCATAGCTAAAATTTATCGCAGAACTCAATTAATCTTTCTCTTCTCTAGTTCTTACTACCAATACCATATCCTCCTGTAACCTTTTCTTCTGCTGATTCCCCTACAATAGTATTCCAATTCTCTACGACTGTTACGTTTTCATCTCCGTTTATGTGCTGAATTACAGGTTCAGTGGCCTCATATACTTCATCTATCTCTTCATTCTGGGACTGCAACTTTGGCATGTATACCTGAACTACTGACAAATCCTAACCCCGCTATACCATTTTCTGCTGCTGTTGATATTACCCTATATTCGTCTAACTAGAAATCCTTGTCTTCTTTCCATTTCACTTCACTAAACTTTGGCGACTAAAATATTACTCGTTATTCACAAATAAATTTGAGTGATGTAGATAACCGCAATTTGCTACAGTTGCACTGATATTTAATTTAGAGGATGTCAGCAATTTAAAAAAAAGCTAGTCTGTAAAGTATACCTTTTAATATGCATTTTTAAGATTTTTTTCTTTATTTGTTTCTTCTCTGTCACCTGATGTGGCCTGCTATGAGGATGTGATTGATGGGTTATGTAAGTACACAATTCAATAAAGAATTATGAACCACTTAGGTCAAAGTTTTTCATAAGCCTGACACAACCTGTAAGACGGCCAGTTACGCAGTTGACACCACTGGATAACAATGGTTTTAAGTCCTTTTCTTTTTTGTGTTGGAGGAAGTGTGTTCCCTGCCGCCGTTGGATAAGCAGCTGCCAGCAGAAAGTCGTATACTCCTAGCTCACTTATTTGTTACATAGTTTAATTCTTAATTTCTTTGAGTGTTTTTGGTACTTGCATGGTTAATTCATAAATTTCCGGCGTATTATAGTATTTGAGAGTTGTAGCATCGCGTCTTAGTACCTGAATAGTGTAAATTCGCGTAGTCGTCTGTCTTCTGTTTTTGTTTCGAACGGCCAGTGTCGGTTGGTCACAGCCAGTGTGCTCACTGCCGCCGTTGGATAAGCAGCTGCCAGCCGAAAGTCGTGTACTCCTAGCTCACTTATTTGTTACATAGCTTCATTCTTAATTTCGTTGCGTGTTTTTGGTACTAGCATTGTTTAATTCATAAATTTCGGGCGTATTATAGTATAGCACCGCGTTTTAGTACCTGAATAGTGTAAAATCGCGTAGTCTCCTTCCGCCGCCGAGCAGTGTGTCAGCAGTGCGCAAGTACCAGCAATACTGCATTAACTAGGCAATCTTGTATTTTAATAATCTTTTAAATTTTGTGTCGATTTGTTTGTGCTCTCTGTAGATTAGTTCAGACGTTCTCTGCACAACAGTTTTTAGCTTGGATAGGGACTGCAACTGCTGTGTTCGGATGCAGGCTGAGTTGGCATCCCTTCGATCCCAGCTTCAGGCAGTGTTGGCTTCGGTCACACTGGCAGTCTTCACCAAATCAGATACCCGCCGGAAGCCAGAGAGGATTTCCTCTGATCCATAACGACACACATCATTGGTGCCGACATGAGCGACCACCTGCAGATAGGTGCACCCTGTACCCTTCATGGCATCCGGAAGGACCCTTTCCACATCTGAAATGACTCACCCCGGTATGCACACGGAGTGCACATTGGTTTTCTTCCCCTCTCTTGCTGCCATATCACTAAGGGGCCCCTCCGCGCCTGGCGTTGGAGCTCCCAACTACCAGTAAGCCCACCCTCTGCGACCGCCCGGATCTTGCAGACTGAGGGGCAACCTCTGGAACAGGGCAAGCAGCCACGTCCGGCCGAAGATCAGTATCAGCCTGAGACAGAGCCTGAAACCGGTTCGTCAGACAAACTGGAGAGGCCTTCCGTTCAACCCTCCGGAATGTCTTTCGCCCCCTGCCACACCTCGAGACGACCTCCCACTCTACCACAGGTGAGGGATCAGCCTCAATGTGGGCAGTATCCCGGGCAGCCACACTCGTAGTGCGATCGGGGGATGCGTGGGACGAGCTGGCCGTCCCCGACAAACCCCCATCCGGACCCCCACAGTGCCGGCCGCGGTGGTCTCGCGGTTCTAGGCGCGCAGTCCGGAACCGTGCGACTGCTACGATCGCAGGTTCGAATCCTGCCTCGGGCATGGATGTGTGTGATGTCCTTAGGTCAGTTAGGGTTAAGTAGTTCTAAATTCTAGGGGACTAATGACCACAGCAGTTGAGTCCCATAGTGCTCAGAGCCATTTGAACCATTTTGGACCCCCACAGTGATGCCCACTGGCAACGTCGACAGGGCTGACTGCGGACCTTTGGTACAGAGCCGAGTGGAGGGTCTGAATCAGGTGCTGAGACGGTTCTGCGACCGTGTGGGCTGCAGATTCCTCGAGTTGCGCCATAGGGTGGTGGGGTTTCGGGTTCCGCTGGATAGGTCAGGAGTCCACTACATGCAGCAAGGGGCTACACTGGTAGCAGGGGTTGTGTGGCGTGGACTGGGCGGTTTTTTAGGCTAGATGGCCTCAGGCAAGTACAGAAAGGGCAACAGGCTCAAAGGGTGCGGTGCAAAGTCAGGACATGCGGGGACCAAGCAGCAATCGGTATTGTAAACTGTAGAAGCTGCATTGATGAAGTACCGGAACTTCGAGCGCTGATAGAAAGCACCGAAGCTGAAATAGTTATAGGTACAGAAAGCTGGCTGAAGCCAGAGATAAATTCTGCCGAAATTTTTACAAAGGCACAGACGGTGTTTAGAAAGAATAGACTGCATGCGACCGGTGGTAGCGTTTTTGTCGCTGTTAGTAGTATTTCATCCTGTAGTGAAGTAGTAGTGGATAGTTCCTGTGAATTATTGTGGGTGGAGGTTACACTCAACAACCGAGCTAGGTTAATAATTGGCTCCTTTTACCGACATCCAGACTCAGCAACAGTAGTGGCAGAACAACTGAGAGAAAATTTGGAATACATGTCACATAAATTTTCTCAGCATGTTATAGTCTTAGGTGGAGATTTCAATTTACCAGATATAGACTGGGACACTCAGATGTTTAGGACAGGTGGTAGGGACAGAGCATCGAGTGACATTATACTGAGTGCACTATCCGAAAATTAACTCGAGCAATTAAAGAGAGAACCGACTCGTGGAGATAACATCTTGGACCTACTGATAACAAACAGACCCGAACTTTCCGACTCTGTAATTGCAGAACAAGGAATCAGTGATCATAAGGCCGTTGCAGCATCCCTGAATAAGGAAGTTAATAGGAATATAAAAAAGGGAAGAAGGTTTATCTGTTTAACAAGAGTAATATAAGGCAGATTTCAGACTACCTAACAGATCAAAACGAAAATTTCTGTTCCGACACTGACAATGTTGAGTGTTTATAGAAGAAGTTCAAGGCAATCGTAAAATTCGTTTTAGACAGGTACGTGCCGAGAAAACTGTGAGGGACGGGAAAAACTCACAGTGGTTCAACAACAAAGTTAGGAAACTACTGCGAAAGCAAAGAGAGCTTCACTGCAAGTTGAAACGCAGCCAGAACCTCTCAGACAAACAGAAGCTAAACGATGTCAAAGTTAGCGTAAGGAGGGCTATGCGTGAAGCGTTCAGTGAATTCGAAAGTAAAATTCTATGTACCGACTTGACAGAAAATCCTAGGAAGTTCTGGTCTTACGTTAAATCAGTAAGTGGCTCGAAACAGCATATCCAGACACTCCGGGATGATGATGGCATTGAAACAGAGGATGACACGCGTAAAGCTGAAATACTAAACACCTTTTTCCAAAGCTGTTTCAAAGAGGAAGACCGCACTGCAGTTCCTTCTCTAAATCCTCGCACAAACGAAAAAAATGGCTGACATCGAAATAAGTGTCCAAGGAATAGACAAGGAACTGGAATCACTCAACAGAGGACAGTCCACTGTACCTGACGGGATACCAATTCGATTCTACATAGAGTACGCGAAAGAACTTGCCCCCCTTCTAACAGCCATGTACCGCAAGTCTCTAGAGGAACGGATGGTTCCAAATGATTGGAAAAGAGCACAGGTAGTCCCAGTCTTCAAGAAGGGTCGAGCAGATGCGCAAAAGTATAGACCTATATCTCTGACGTCGATCTGTTGCAGAATTTTAGAACATGTTTTTTGCTCGAGTATCATGTCGTTTTTGGAAACCCAGAATCTACTTCGTAGGAATCAACATAGGTTCCGGTAAGAGCGATCGTGTGGGACCCAACTCGCTTTATTTGTTCATGGGACCCAGAAAATATTAAATACAGCCTCCCAGGTAGATGCTACTTTCCTTGACTTCCGGAAGGCGTTCGATACAGTTCCGCACTGTCGCCTGATAAACAAAGTAAGAGCCTACGGAATATCAGGTCAGCTGTGTGGCTGGATTGAAGAATTTTTAGCAAACCGAACACAGCATGTTGTTATCAAAGGAAAGACGTCTACAGACGTTTAAGTAACCTCTGGCGTGCCACAGGGGAGTGTTATGGGACCATTGCCTTTCACAATATATATATATAAATGACCTAGTAGGCACTGTCGGATGTTCCATGCGGCTTTTCGCAGATGATACTGTAGTATACAGAGAAGTTGCAGCATTAGAAAATTGTAGCGGAATGCAGAAAGATCTGCAGCGGATAGGCACTTGGTGCAGGGAGTGGCAACTGACCCTTAACATAGACAAATGTAATGTATTGCGAATACATAGAAAGAAGAATCCTTTATTGTATGATTACATGATAGCGGAACAAACACTGGTAGCAGTTACTTCCGTAAAATATATGGGAGTATGCGTGCGGAACGATTTGAAGTGGAATGATCATATAAAATTACTTGTTGGTAAGGTGGGTACCAGGTTGAGATGCATTGGGAGAGTCTTTAGAAAATGTAGTCCATCAACAAAGGAGGTGGCTTACAAAACACCCGTTCGACCTATACTTGAGTATTGCTCATCAGTGTGGGATCCGTACCAGATGAGGATTGACGGAGGAGATAGAGAAGATCGAAGGAAGAGCGGCGCGTTTCGTCACAGGGTTATTTGGTAAGCGTGATAGCGTTACGGAGATGTTTAGCAAACTCAAGTGGCAGACTCTGCAAGAGAGGCGCTCTACATCGCGGTGTAGCTTGCTCGCCAGGTTTCGAGAGGGTGCGTTTCTGGATGAGGTATCGAATATATTGCTTCCCCCTACTTATGCCTCCCGAGGAGATCACGAATGTAAAATTAGAGAGATTCGAGCGCGCACGGAGGCTTTCAGACAGTCGTTCTTCCCGCTAACTATACGCGACTGGAATGAGGTAATGACAATGGCGCGTAAAGTGCCTTCCACCACACACCGTTGGGTGGCTTGCGGAGTATAAATATAGATGTAGATGTAGAAGTTGATTGGCTGTTTCATTTTTATGGCAGTAAAATACTGAAATGAAGATGGGAGAGTTAAATATTTAAAACAATTGTCTTAGGAAGGATGAAAAAGGGGGGAGGGAGCTTAGGAATGAGGGAGGGGACCAGTTGGAGGGAAGGACTGGGGGAATGAGGGGAGATGGGAAAGGGGAACGTGACTGGTGGGTGGGGGAAGTGGAGTGAAGAGAGGGACATGGGAGAAGGGAAGTTCAAGCTCAAATTTTTAATAACGTTAACTCGAATCAGATCTGGAACACAAAATGATTAAGATTGCAGTATTTGATGTTGTAATATTCTCGTTGAAGAGAAGATTACAACACCAAATGTTTGTTTGCAGTTGTGCTGCGTTTCTTATGACCAAATCGACACTTAGAGCTGTGTAAAGCGCAACAACTCGTCTTCAGCTCGGCAATTTCTGTCGACACTACACGCCCACTGTGAATGAAGTTGAAATTGCACAACGATTTCAACAGGCATTCTCGGCGTTATTTCCCGTGACTGACTTAATTAGCAGCCAGAAGTATAGTGGATGAGAATTTTACAACTGTACATGGCCAAATAGTTGGTCGATGCATCTAAGGCGCTGACAGTGTAACCTAATGTATCCTTATATGTGGGGTTTAGGCATGCCAAATGATCTTAGCTATTTAATTGGAGGGGTTCTTGGCTCTTCCGTCAGATTTGTGATCACCGTAATTCGAAGAACGTGGATTTCCTATGGTGGCTCAGATCATTATACCTCATTCCATCATATTCTCTCGTCCAGTTTGATGCTGTGTCTTGTTTTATGTGCATTTCAATTGAAGATGTGATGAGCTTAAACAAAGAAAAGTTGGATGTGCAAGTGATGCAGCTTTGGCGTTATGTGGCCCTTTTATCCTACGTTTTATTCAGTAGCAGGAGTTTTTGAACACTCCTTCGGAGGGCTATCGGAAGTCACATAAAGCTACACCAAAGTATTTAATATTTTTCACATTTTTGCTTTTCCCATTTCTAATAGTAATTTTGTCTAACTTACAAGTATGTTGTCATTTTATTATCAACACATATTATTTGAAATACTATTACGCGGGGTTATTACAAATTGTTTGAAAACAATACTTTAGGAATGTAGTAGACTCGATGATAAAGTCGTCAGTCTCTAACCAAAGGTGAGGTAGGCTTGGAATTAAAATATTTTCATGCGAGAGTGCGCACGCACAGAGTATTGCAAGTTGACAGTGAGTGAGTTAGGACTGAGTAATGTGAAAGCGTGCACAAAACTTAAGAGTGCTAACTTCGTGGTGATGAAATGTTGGCAAAGAATTACCAAGATAACGAAACAACAGGGGCCGCAGTACAGTAATTAACTGAGAAGATTTCAAGAATTTTACTGGAAGAAGAGTACTGTTTAGTTAGACGTGTTTAATTCTGCTTGTAAATAGAAGGAAAAGCCTATTGCCTAAAAGCTGGAGTCGTCAAATCATCAAGCCGGGCGTAAAACAGTTCCACCTCAAAGCAAGACTGTGCTATTTCAGAAGTTTGACAGCAAAAGTCTTGCCAACGTAGTAAAGTCATTTATTGAACACCATAGCTTTGTCAACCTCATGATCCCAAGGACGTTTCGATTATACTGCAGGCGTTTTGCTAGGAAGCCCTTACACGTCCTTCATGAAGTTTCGATCTCTCCTCATGCAATTTTCATATTTTGGAAGCTTTGAAGAAAGACATTCGTGGCGCCGGAAGTACGAAAGCCAAGAATCATTCTGCACATAAATGAAACCATACAATTGTAAAATACTATTAAATTTAATTATTTACTATTATCTTTCCAGACACATTATTTTAAGACCTAATTAGGACCCTTCTCAGAACAGAAATGGATACCACTAAATTTGAAGACTTAATCAAATAGGCTATGGTTTCGTAAATGGAACCATACACTTTTTATAACGGCGTTTGAAAGACGATTACAGTGGCTTAGCGTTTGTTATGTTGACGTTGAAACCTGTCGTAAAATATTGGAGAAATGGTTTAGAATCTGAGAGCATGTTGGCCGAAACTGACTTTATCTGTGCAATCACCGTCAAGCAGTTGGCGCCCGTTAGCTGAGTTGTCAGCGCGACAGAATGTCAATCCTAAGGGTCGGGTTTGGTTCCCGGCTGGGTCGGAAATTTTCTCCGCCCAAGAACTGGGTGTTGTGTTGTCCTAATCATCATCATTTCATCCCCATCGACGTTCAAAAATGGCTCTGAGCACTATGGGACTCAACTGCTGTGGTCATTAGTCCCCTAGAACTTAGAACTACTTAAACCTAACTAACCTAAGGACATCGCACACATCCATGCCCGAGGCAGGATTCGAACCTGCGACCGTAGCAGTCGCACGTTTGTGGACTGCGCGCCTAGAACCGCGAGACCACCGCGGCCGGCCCCCATCGACGTGCAAGTCGCCGAAGTGTCGTCAAATCGAAAGACTTGCACCCGGCGGACGGTCTACCCGATGGGAGGCCCTAGTCACACGACGTTTGCATTTATTACCGCCAAGCAGAACTCTAGTGCTACGTTGTGTCAGAATATCTAACACATTCGCCTGTTTACTTGTCTGCACTACACGCCCCTCATTTCTCATTCAACATTCGTTGCCTGCAAACATGTACACTTATGTGGAGAAGATGGATGTACAACTTTTATACGGTGAATCTAAAAGAAATGCTGTAAAAACAGTTCAGAGGTATAGGGATATTTATCCGGATCGCCAGTGTCCGATCCGCCAGGTAATTTCACGTATTATTAAGACGCGGACAGGCTGCTTGAACCTCAGAAAGAGGACCAGAAAGATGATTACAACTGACAGAGAACACGAAGAAGCTGCTCTAGCTACAACGGTGATGAATCCGCACAGTGGCGAGAGACATGTTGAAAAGAAATGCAGAATAATCCAGACGACTGTCATTCACGTTCTGCATCAACAGAATATCCATACCTATCATCTGTCAACACATCAACCACTCGACGAAAGTGATTTAGAAGATCGTACAGAATTTTGTCGGTTTGACCTTCAGCGAACGAGATTCGACCCTACGTTTGTCCAACGTATGCTCTTTACGTATGAAGTAACGTTTACTAACCACGCTAATGTAAATTTGCATAGCGTGCACTAGTGGGCAGCGGAAAATCCTCATTGACTTCGTCAGGTGCAACATCATCGGCGATGGAGCGTAAACGTATGGTGCGGCAGCATAGGAAACTACATAGTGGGACCTCACTTAGTTTCAGGCGTTCTAAATGGACATTCGTACGCGCACCTTATGAAGAGCATTGACGGTTTTTCTAGATGAGGTACCCCTGGATATTTCACGGTGTATGTGGCTGCAACACGACAGTTGTCAAACTCACTCGTACCGTATTGCAACTCAAATACCGAATGAGAGCTTTCCTGGACGTTGGACAGGATGAAATTCTGTTGTCAAATGGCCTGCGAAGTCCCCCGACTTGACTCTTCTTGATTTCTTTCCTTGGGAGCACTCAACGATGCAGTCTATAATGTAGCAGGACTGTATGTGTCGTCGAATCGCCAGTGTATGCTCTACCACATCATCCATTGCAGGTACATCTATTCATAGTTCTTTCGAACGGAGTTTCCAGTTCATGGTCAACAATCTGAACACATGTTTAAATAAAGGATGAAGTTGCTTTTTTGGGAGACGAAATTTATGTTACGTGATTTGTGTTGTTACCAAATCATTCTTAGTAAATTACTTATTTCATATACGTGTGCATGAAATTGCATTTCAACGTCAAATAAGTCCACAGCGTGTATTGCACGTAGCTGGTTCGAATCCTGCCTCGGGCATGGATGTGTGTGATGTCCTTAGGTTAGTTAGGTTTAAGTAGTTCTAAGTTCTAGGGGACTGATGACCTCATAGGTTAAGTCCCATAGCGCTCAGAGCCATTTGAACGTAGCTGGTAACCCTGTCATTACGCGCTTAGGTTCAGGATAAAATTTTTAATGAAGTGTTTAGTTCAATGGATGTATCTCACATGATGTAATTTAGAGCTTTGTAGGTAGAAACAGTTATTTGGCAGCATGTATTTTACGTCTAACGTTTCTTTCTACCTTTTGAGAATTTAATACAATTGTTGCTTTTTGCAGCGTATAAGACTTCTTTATTTGTCAAGAATAAATAGTTGATCCCTCTGTTTCAGCTCATGTGAATCTAGGAGAATACAGAATGCGAAATAGTTTCCCTATATCCTATGTCGTGATTCCATACACAACATTCGTACGTGAGCCTCTATGTAGGTCGTGAGTTTCTTCAAGGAGAAATAAAACTTAATTCTCGTAGTGCGGGCCTACCTTACGGAATAGAACTACGCAGTCTTGTCTGAGACGCCTTCTTGGTAGTGTCTGCACCGCAAATGCTGTTTCCGGCAACCGTGCTCTCTCATTCCAGGATACTCGAGTTTCTTTACTCAACATTAACAAATCCTATATCTTTTCTAGAACCATCCAATGCAGTTATAAAAAAATACGCGGTTACACTGAAAGAGAACTTACTCAAATATCTCAGCTGACACCAGCGCTAACGAAACAAAAATATACGTGCCCGTGTTGGCATAACAGCTTTCAGTAGTACACTTATCTGCATTCTGTCGGTAAAAAATTCTTCTTCCTGAAAATTACAGGACATTGGGATAAACATGTTAAATTACCGGAGAATGTCTATAGGTTACAGACGTTTATCATAATATAGCTGCGAACTTATTTCTGCAAAATTTTAAAACACTATTTTGAGGATGGTAGCTTTAAAACTAACGTGGCTCGGACATACGCGATGGGTTTTCCAGCGTCTGGACACGTGGAATGACTGCTTTTAAATACTTGTCGCAGCTGTACCTTTACAATGGAAGTTTTACGGAAAGTTCTTTTTCATGGATTAGGGCTCTATGAAACGAATGATGGAGCCCATAGACACTGTGTACCGGAAACCCACAAACACTGGCTGATGTTTACTTGCTTTTAGCTGCCATCAGCACTAGAGTACTAAGAATACTGCCATGAGTACCATCACCCTCCTCTGACCCTTACGGCACAAACTGAATATCTAAAATCCATGTTCATGAGAGTGGCTCCTCCGATTCGCCACTCCTGGGAGTTTAGAGCAACGTCAGTAGCACAAAAAGGTGGATGTTTATCTACCATCCTTTTGCTGGGAGTGTTTGTCCAAAATTGGAGGAGTTTTAAAAAGATTAACTTCAACAAGTTGTTTCATCCGCCATCAACGACCAGAGCGCTCCTTGGCTCCGTTAAAGATGATTGAGGAGTAAGGATGCCCGACATATAAAGTAACTCCCTGTTCATGTGACAAACACTATACTGAGCAGACAATTCGTACGTCGGGAACAAGTGTATAGAACATGGTCGCCGCACGAGGCTTTACTACCCGGAGAAATTCTCAATCAACGAACATTATTTAATCGAGTGGCGCTGTCAGAGACATGAGAAGACACAGACAGTCTTGGTATGGGGTACATTAACACATGGTCAAAGTAACATTTCCCTCAAGGGGCACGTGACAGCCTGTTTTAACATGTGCTGCCTAGCAACGCTTCTGACATGGTCGGCAGCAGACCTTCGTGGAATTTGTCTATATTGTGACCAATTGCTCGTCCCAGAATCCACCACCATTGGTACTCTTATGCACTCTGCCACACGGACTTTCTAGTGTCTTTTTATGGACGACAGCGAAAGCTTATTAGCAGTTCGTCTTCGCACCTGAAAGATAGCGATCATATGGAACGCCAAATTACTGTTTCAGAGTAAACTGTCGATCTGGTTGCAAACCCTACAAACATGCCACGGCTTACAACACCGGGGAAGCCATTGCAAACACATAAAACTTCCATACAAATTTTGAATATGTTCATTTCCGTTTATCTGCTGGATTATATACTTTCTTTCGTATTTTCAACTGTCCCAAATGGTGTCGTTTTTAAACATATTACATCTCCCAATTGGTTGCCGGTAACTTCAGGATCATATTGTGACACAAGTTGTAAAATATTGTTTCGTATAATGCTCGCTACGAGAATGAGACTGCAGAAAGTGCGACACAGAGTCAGAATTTAGAAAAACAACACTGTCATTTAGAAAATCAAGGTCAATACTTTTTATGATATGAAGGGAAACAAATGAGAAGTTGAAACTTTGAGTTGGGTTTTGACGCGGCCACAGGCAGGGTAGTTGACACCAAACTGCCCACAGTAAGTTCTGATCTGGATTCATTTATAAATTAAGTACCATACTACATGATTAGTATGGACCTAAAGAGAGCTTATTGGCTTCAAATTGACTTCAAATAACTCTTAAGGGAAATAAATTAGGCAAGAAATTAAAAGTCTTTTATTAACACTTGTTGGAAATCCTATTCAAATCTTCATATTGGGCTCATATTGGATATACCATAACCCAACACCATGAGTCTATTGTGTACAAATTCGGAAGTGAACATAAGTGACGACGAATTTTTTATAATATCATGCTTAAGAAGAGAATGTATTAATAACAATGCGCTTATGTGTAAAACTGACACTCGATGAAAAATACGTAATTAAGTACTATAGGTGTAAGAATGTGAAGTGGGTACTCTAGACATGTCTTCATTTTGAGATAATGGTGGGCAACAGCTAAACCGATTGTGAAAACTGCTTACAAAGTTATTTGGTAACGTATTTTGAAGGCATTAGCATCTTTCCATTACGAAGTTACGTTGAGAGAAAACGGTAATATGCCTATTACACAAACAAAGAAAAGGGGCACTGCAGTGCTTGTTCCTATTAATTTTTGGTAAACAAAAATCAGATACACAGGCAGACAATCACGCAGACGTTTTTTCAAGTGTGTTAATGTGTCTCATCATCACTGAGTGTGCAGACATTGTGCTGACACTGAAGACTTATTTTATTTAAGACGGCAGGCAGTAGCTGTTGTGAATCAGTAGCGCAGTAGGAGCGATGCTAGCGTTAGCAGCAATGACTCTCCATGTTTGTCATTGTTTACACTCGTGACCAAAGACCTGAAACAGCATCCAGATAAAGTTCTTTCGCTTCGCATTTGACTACAAGCTAAGGGTTCTGAAGCTTTGTGTCACCAATCAAATAATTTTATAGCAACTTTTTTGCTTCATGCATAGCACCGCCTTTTCCCCTACGGCAATGCTCCGATGAGCTGAGAATTGATACACTGGCCAACGCCGCATTTATGTTTTTGGTTGAATCTAAATATTTATGAACGACGGCGTTACAACGTCAACAATAATTCTCCTGCTCATTCGGTTTAAACCCGTTTGATAGTTTGTAACACTGTGGTTCTTGCAGCCGTGGTTACTTTACTATTAATCGAAGCATTCTAATTGCTGTAGTAGGTATCTGGTGTCATTAGAAGGTACTGAGCGGCGTATGTGACCAGGGAACGCAATACGTGTCGTTTCCACATGGCACCATAGGCTGATGGGTGTCTCTATTTAGCTGACGTGACACGGGCGGAGCGACCCTTCGCTTTGATTGGCAATTGGGATGCAACGTGCGCACCAAAACTTATAATTTCATTACTCGTTATTATTTAAATAAAATACCAAATGGGACATTGTAAGGGCAGAAATGGTCTCACATCAGTGTTGTCATTAGCAAGTACTAATGACAATTATCTGTTAGTCGCATTTAAGACGAGCAATTTTGTGAACACATGTAATCTCTTCGTGCTCTATCGTGTTGTTCCAGCGACGCCCAGAGGGAGTTATACACATTGGTAGCGAGTCGAGTTCATGTCTTGCTGTCAGCCGAGATAGCTGAGTAATGTTGAGCTAGGCAATTGCATTTCCGCAGTGTCTAGAACCATTTCGTACAAAGGGGCTTCAAACGATGCAGACCATCTATACAGGGTGACCAGACACGGTCTGAAAAGCTTCTAACTGTGTGTGGGGGTAGGTTGTGCTAAAATATAATTGCGAAGGGAAGAAATCGACACTTTGAGCCGTTTTCTAACTATTTATCATTGAAGTTAGCCAATCAGGTCATAGCGCGCGCAAACTGAAGCAGTTGTGCGCGTAAAGTGCGGTAATGCATTCCGTGGGCCCGTGAGTTACCACTAGTCGGAATGCTCATTGCCAGTTAAAATTTGCCGTTTCCGGGAGCGATAAATTTAAGCTAGGTGACCAGAAGCTACGTTTTTACCAAGCGAGTAGCACGTTTTGCGATACTCTGTGTTGATGATGATGTTTGGTTTGTGGGGTGATCTACTGCGTGGTCATCAGCGCCCGTACAAAGTCCCAATTTTTTTTACAGTCGAATTTTTTTTTCAGCGTCCAGCCTAGCCACTGTCACGAATGATGAGGATAATTATGAAGACAACACGAACACCCGGACGGAGAAAATCCCCAACCCGTCCGGGAATCAAAGCCGGGATCCTGTGATCCAGAGGCAGAAACGCTACCTACTAGACCACGAGCTGCGGGCCGATACAGTGTGTGACTGGCTACTTGAATTTGCTCGTGCGACAACTTAATTGCCTAACTTCAATGGTAAATAAGTCGGAAACGACCCAAGGTGTCGAATTTTTTCCTCAACAATTGTCAGCACAACCTCCCCTGCAACATACATACAAGTTTTTCAGACTGTTTCCGACCACACTGTTCAGTGGGAAGGTTTTTTTATCTGTTGTTAAATGAATATGAAAAGCATACTAATTACATAAGTGAATTATTTGGCATAAGGATTTGTATATCACCTGTCGATATGACTCACGACGTTGCAATGACGATTTCTTTTGTTTTGACCATTGACTCGTGAATACAATAACTGGTATCCCTTTCGGAATGTCGACTACATCACTTATTAGTATGTCTGTGCCTAGAAAGATTCGAGTCAGACATCGCATCGCTCTGTTTCAGTCAACAGTACCTGATAATCTGAACCCTCGCGTGTCAGAGCGTCGCGTCATCTACTTGGACTGAAGATACAAATTAAAATCCAACTGCGCCGCCACACGGAATGAAGCTCCATAAAAACCAGACCAGTATTGAATGTGTGTAGATCCAGTAGTAACATTTATAGGGCATTATTAGAGAGAGACAGAGAAATAGATAGAGAGGGAGAGAGAGAGCGCGGGAGAGGTAGAGAGCACATATGCATGAGAGTGTATAGTAGAACTTTAACTGCATCGTAGCTCTCACCAACCATCCGTTATTCTAGTTTTTCTCTTAAATTAACATAAAATAATTATTATATCGATTACAAAAGCTTTGCAAATTCATACATTGTATCTCATGGGGATGATATCTGTCGTTGTAGATGTTGATGCTCGACCGGAAAGAAGTGTACTATCAACGATTTCCTGAACCAATTGCCGCTACACAGATTCAGTTCTTCTATTGACCTACACACAGATCGCACACATTTTTGTCTTTGATTTCGTAATTTGTAACATAACTTCATGTTTTACAGTTGGTAAGTTCTGCTGGCTGCAGCAGGAAGATCTGTTTCATCTTCTTGAGGTTTTTCTCTGATCGCGTGCGCCTCTTTTAACATACTTACGTTTTAGTGGATTCCCTAGACATTTTTGGCACGTCTTGTACACGGGGTTACTTTAGTACATATCCTGCGAATTCAGAACTTTATGAACTATTTCACAGGTATGTACGTATCAACGATGTTCTAGGACGGGCGCTCTGCGGGATCATCCGTGTGTTGTTCGCGGCCCCGCTGAGCGTCAGGGCACAATGGCGGCCAGCCTGCTCGCCCTCCACAAGCCATCGATCACACACAAGTGCGCCGCAATTGACAGCAGGGATTGCGAGCGATCCTGGCGTGTTGGGCGCTGCCCGCCTGCCGGTGCTTCATAACCGGCGCCTGAATAACACAGGCTGTTGTGCAGGGGCACCGGCCCGATGTGGCACGAGCGGCGACTCCCCCTGCTGTCGCGGAACATGCTAATAGCTTTCTGCCTCAGTGAACCTGAAATGACTTCGTGGAAGCGTCGGATATGACTTTTTAATTACATCCAAGGCCCATCGAAAAATTTTATATCCCTCTCTGTACTGTTGTTTACCTTTTTAACGTGATACAAACGCCATTTTTGAGTGTATTTTGTCATGATCGTCCAGGGTGTGAGGTGTCTGCCGTCAAGTTACTTGTGGATGAGGACTGTCTCGTCCATCATGATTTTCCTTATACCGTGTCTGTACAGGGAATATACGGATCCACTGTGCATTATACGTAATGTGAAAAAAAAGTATCCAGGCACATGTTCGTCGACATTAGTACAGCGTGAACCCTGCTGGGATCAGTTTCAGTTAGGTGGCTGAATGTCTGAAAGAAAAAACAGACGGTAGTGATATTGGATACTGGGGTCCGCAGCGAAGTCACATTCCAACTCATCCCAAAGGTGCAAACGTAGACTTTCGCGGACGTTGTCACAGTCAATAAAATTCTTCTGGGTTTGAGGCCTGAAACCCATAAGATTTTGATTGACTGATCCCAAAGGTTTCAGTTGCGCTCAGGATGGGATTGTGGATAGACAGTCCATTTCAGGAATTTTATTGTCCACAAACCATTGCCTCACAGATGCAGTTTTCTGACAGCGTGCCCTGTCATGCTGATATAAACAGTTATGACCTCTGAACTGTTTCACTACTGTACGTAGTACGCAGTGCTGTAAAATGTGTTCTCCACTGTTAAATGCAGACGAGAGAGTGGATAGGTGGAAAAAAATACATTGAAAGCATCTGTGGGGATGGAGATTTGTATAATGTGATAGAAGAAGAAACTGGAGTCGATTTAGAAAAGAAAGGGGACCCGGTATTAGAATCATAATTTAAAAGAGCTTTGGAAGACCTAAGATCAAACAAGGCAGAAGGGATAGATAAAATTCCATTCGAGTGTCTAAAATCATTGGGGAAGTAGCAATAAAACGACTTTTCACGTTGGTGTGTAGAATGTATGGGTGTGGTGATATACCATCTGATTTTCGGAAAATTCAGACACAATTCCGAAGACCGCAAGAGCTGACAAATGCGAAAATTATCGCAGAATCAGCTTAACAGCTCATGCATCCAATTTGCTGATAAGAATTATATATAGAAGAATGGAAAAGAAAATTGAGGATCGGCTAGATGACTATCAGTTTGGCTTTAGGAAAGGAAAGGCACGAGAGTAGCGATTCTGACGTTGCGGTTGATAATGGAAGCAAGACTAAAGGAAAATCAAGACACGTTCATAAGGTTTGTCGACTTGGAAAAAGCGTTCTACAATGTAAAATGGTGCTAGATGTTTGAAATTCTGAGAAAGCTACAGGGAGAGACGGGTCATATACAATGTGCACAACAGACAAGAGGGAATAATAAGAGTGGACGACCAAGCACGAAGTGCTCGGATTAAAAAGGGTGTAAGACAAAAAAATGGCTCTGACCACTATGGGACTCAACTGCTGTGGTCATCAGTCCCCTAGAACTTAGAACTACTTAAACCTAACTAACCTAAGGACATCACACACATCCATGCCCGAGGCAGGATTCGAACCTGCGACCGTAGCAGTCGCATGGTTCGGGACTGCGCGCCTAGAACCGCGAGACCACCGCGGCCGGCTGTAAAGGGATGTAGTATTTCGCCCCTACTGTTCAATGCGTACATCGAGGAAGCAATGATGGAAATAAAACAAAGGCTCAGGAGTGGAATTAAAATTCAAGGTGAAAGGATATGAATGATACGATTCGCTGAATGCATTGCTATCCTGTGTGAAAGTGAAGAAAAGTTGCACGATCTTCTGAATGGAATGAACAGTCTAATGATTACAGTGTATTGATTGAGAGTAAATCAGAGAAAGATGAAGGTAATGAGAAGTAAAAGAAATGAGAACAGCGAGAAACTTAATACAAGGATCGATGGTCACGAAGGAGATGAAGTTAAGGAATTCTGCTACATAGGCAGTAAAATGATGGACGGAGCAAGGATGACATCAAAAGCAGACTAGCAGAGGCAGAAAGGGCATTCCTGGCCAAGACAAGTCTAGTAGTCTAAAACGTAGGCCTTAATCTGAGGAAGAAATTTCTGAGAATGTCGTCTGGAGCACAGCATTGTATGGTTATGAAGCATGGACTGTGGGAAAACCGGAACAGAGTAGAATCGAAGTATTTGAGATTTGGTGCTACAGATGAAGGTTGAAAATTAGGTGGAGTGATAAGGCAAGGAAAGAGTAGGTTCTTCGCAGAATAGGAGAGGAAAGGAATATGTGGAAAACACTGCCAAAGAGAAGGGGCAGGATGAAAGAGTACCCGTTAAGACATCAAGGAATGACTTCCTTGGTGTTAGAGGGGGCTGTAGAAGGCAAAAACTGTAGAGGAAGTGAAAGATTGGAATACATACAGCAAATAATAGAGGACGTAGGTTGCAAGTGCTACTCTGAGATGAAGAGGTTAGCACAGGAGAGGAATTTATGGCGGGCCACATCAGACCATTCAGAAGACTGATAACCCCCCCCCCCCCCCCACCAAAAAAAAAGAATGGCTTGATTGACCTTAAAATATAAGTCATGGGACGTTGATATTCCTCCCGGCCGGCGTCAGTTTCCGCGTCCGGCAGCCGGTACTGCTCAGTCACGCAGCTCCTCAGTTGTTAATATGTGGAGGCTAAGTGCACCCTTCTCCGATCCTCCCAGCAAGGAAAAACCCCTGGCAGTACTGGGAATGGAACCAAGGCCGTCCACGTGGCTGTCAACCACACTGACCAATCAGCAACGAGACGGACGTTCATACCCTGTGGTTCAAAATAACGAAGGCGGGTGAAATCCTAGTGGAGCGGGTTGCGATTTCATTTTCCAAATGTCTGTACTATGAATCATGGTTTTCAAACACAGTGCAATTTCAAATCCCAGCACAAGATGTATACATGGTGGAGATATTGCTTGAGACATTGGATTGGACCAGTCATGAGGTAGATATAATGAACATAGAAAGGCTCAGAAAAGAGTTCATTACTGTGTTTTCAGTTTAGCTCTAAAGCATAAAGTGTCAGAGTGCCTTTATCAGGTACAAAACTCAATATAATTAGGTCATGATTATTCTTCAACAACGCTCTTAGCAGCAGCAAATGAAGCTCTGAAAAGCTTGTAAGGTGTATCACCTTCCTCCTCGACATCACTCGCAATAAGAAACAGGTCTGTGAATTTGTTGTCATTCTACGACAGGAGTTCAAAACTAATACATCACGTTTCTCTTCTGAAAGCAGTTTGGTTTTATTTGACATTTCAGTATGGCACATTATTCCCCACTTTTTGGCTACAAAACGTTATATTTCGTCATAAGCTTCGTTCAATGTGTCGGCCTTACGCCATCTTACTGAAAGAGCTTGTATGCCCGCATGGTACCACTCGATCATGTAGCAATGATGACTGGCGCCTCGCCCGACACACCAGGCTTTTATTCACTGCCTGGTCTCTGTAGTCATTCTGCAAGCTCCTATGAATTTCTAGGCTGCTCTGATTTTCTGCAGAAAGAAACTTAATGACAGCTCTGTGCTTGGAAGGCACCGTCGTTACAGGCACCACTGGGATGGCTAAGTATAGGGCCGGCACCAGTCGGAACTACGTTGAACTGTAGAAGCTGGAGCAGGAATATTTCACGATATCCCACAGAAAATTACACACTTTTTCAACCGAAATACACAGTGAAAAAAAAGGGTGTTACAGTGCTTAGTGGATGTCCCTTGTACGTACGAACAAACCCTGCGTAATGAACCAATACACGAAATGAACGAGTTTGTGAGAACAACCGTTTTCCTCCAGAACATTCCAGAGGACACCCCTTAGCACTTGATTGAATGCTTTCTGTAAATGAACGAAAAACGTGTCACAATGTTCTTCACGATTTTTCCCTCGAAGTTGCTTAACTACGAAAGCAGCTTCGACTGTGCCCCGAGCCATGGATTAACTATGTTATTGTCATTCTTTGGAAATTTAGAAGAGCGTGAGCTTGTTTCGTAAGAATTTTATCGCTAATATGAGGAAAATTAGGGTCTGCCAAGACAAATCCTTATGTGTGGCGAAGTTTAATTTCTTCTCCTTGGGTCATTCACTAGCACAACATCTATGTATTATAATCCCAGGAACCAGCTGCTGTTGTTGAGACTGAACGTAAAAATCCATATGTAACCATTTGATATTAATTTTGACGGACACAACTTTCTTGCAAAGAAAACTATCGCGAGAGTTATGCATGTGGAACACTGGATAATACCGAAACTCACCACAAGGAGGAGCATGATTTTCTTTCTTAAGAATATGCTGACCCTCGTGATTGCCTTATGGACAACTGGCAGTATCTTAATCCGTAACTGTCGTGTTGCCAGAAAGTCACGTGTCAGGCACACCCTTAATCTTGTGTGATTTTTTCCTATAGGTTTCCATTAAGGACATCACTTACATCACCCCACTTCCAATCTGCCTCCGCTACGAAGATATTCATCGAATTAGAGAAATGCGAGTTTGATGATTTGATTAGTTTACGTAATTCCTCAATCTTGGAAACTCAAGAAAGATGACCGAGAAGTTTGTATTTGGAAAATATCGCTACAGGATAAGCAGTTTATCCGGTTCATTGTGGGTAAGATTCATAATTAATTTTGCATTTACTGTGGACTTGAAATTGCCACTTAGGTTCTACAAGCAGATTGCCTTTCTATCACAAAAAATGGTTCAAATGGCTCTGAGCACTATGGGACTTAACATCTGTGGTCATCAGTCTCCTTAAACCTAACTAACCTACTGACATCACACACATCCATGCCCGAGGCAGGATTCGAACCTGCGACCGGAGCGGTCACGCGGTGCCAGACTGAAGCGCCTAGAGCCGCGCGGCCACACCGGCCGGCTTTCTATCACACCTGATGCTTCGACCCAGTTACTGATAGAGAGACCTGTAATTCGAAAATATTGCTACGTGCTGACTTAAGAAGCATTGCATTTCATTTCATCTCCTTCAGTGTAGGCACGAGACTCAACAAAGAATTATGTATTTATTGTGGACATGAAACTGCTACATAGATTCAACAAGCAATTAGCTTCCTTACCACACCTAATGCGTTGATCCAATTATTAGCAGCTACGGGTTGAAACATTCACTGCAGTCCTAAGGCTTAACACAGAACATGTTGGCCAAGTGAAAAAAAAGTGTTTTGCTGTAATTCTTGAGTTTCTCCCGGCCTACTTAATAATCAAAATATCCACGGGTGTACTGCCGGTCTACAGTGTCCAACGGGCACAATATTTCGGCGATCATACATGTCGCCATCATCAGGTGAACTGGCGGACTGAGCTCCTCTGAACGTGCCGGCACGGAGATCCGTACGCTACGGAGATCCGTACGCTATGGCTGCTCAGAGGGAACTGGGTTCGGTCGCGGCGGCGGCCGATTTAAATACCCTCCGCCCGCGGTGCGCTCCCTCCGCTGTCCGCGCCCCGCGCCTCGGTCGCCCCGAGGAACAGATTGCGACGGCGTCTGAGATGACGTCGGAGTGATGGCTCTGTCCGCCGTGGTCGTCACAACTATACGTTTGCTCGATTTACTCTTGATTAACCCAATCGCTGGTTCCCAAGCCTTGCTAGGATTATAGCCACAGTCACGGTTTATGAGGTCGTCATTGGTGCGAATTTCGATGGCCTCTCTAACAACGCTGTCCCAGTATCTCAACGTCTGTACCAGAATCCTCGTGCGTTCATACTCTATAGCGAGATTTTTCGACAAACAATACTATGAACAGCGTTGTTAGAGAGGCCATCGAAATTGACACCACTCCGGCGACTTGCGCGTCTATGGGGATGACATTATGATGATTAGTACAACACAACACTCAGTCCCTGAGCGGAGAATATCTCCGACCCATCCGGGAACCGAACCCGGGCCCTCAGGATTGACATTCTGTCGCGCTGACCACCCAGATACTGGGGGCTGATAGAACTTCTCCATTACTTATTGACCCCCATAAACGTAATCTTCAGTATTCTTCTGTAGTACCTAAGGGAACAAACTGCTGAGATCATCGGTCCCTAGACTTACGGACTACTTATACTAACTTATGCTAACACACACACATCCATGTCCGAGGGATTCCTCGAACCTCCGGCGGGAGGGGCCGCGCAATCCGTGACATGGCAACTCAAACCAATCGGACACTCGGCGCAGCTCGGCTGTCGTCACTTCTATTGTTGTCCAAGTCACAAGACACATCTACTTAATTTTAGTGTTTCATAACGTAATCAGATTTTCTCAATATCGCCTCGTGTAGTTAGGCATTACATTAGCATTCTTTCATTTTTAAAGAATTATAATGTTGTTGGCAATTCTCAAAGTTTCAATTTTTTTTCCTTGAATGTTAATTCTGTTTCCAAATATTTCGCAGGTTTCCTTCACATTTTTCTCAGTGTACAGATTTAACAACATCAGAGATATGTTACAATCACGTCTCGTTCTTCTCTCAACAATTGGTTGCCTTCATGCTTCTCGACTCTTGTTGTATGTAACCTTTCACTTAGTGTATTTTACCGCTGCTAGCTTCCGGATTTCGGAATGTGTATTCCTGTCCAGATTGTCAAAAGCTTTCTGTAAGTGAGAAAATTCTATAAATGTAGACTTTCCTTTCGTTAGCAAATCTTCTAGAATGCGTCGTGGGATCAATATTACGTCTCGCGTTCCTACATTTTTTGGAACGAAAACCGATCTTCGGAAAGGTCGTCCACTATCGATTTTTCATTCTTGTGTAAATAATTCGTGGCAATATTTGGCGACCATAACTTACTAACCGATTGTTCGGTAGTGATCGTGGCTGTCAGCACCTGACTTCTCTGGATTTAGAACTATTTTATCTCATTACATATTATTTCAACCTATTATCATCTCCAGAGCTTACTGAGATATTACTTGTACTACTGTGGTGAGTGTGCGCTACATGTATTTCTTAGCTACGATAGTGTTTTCACTATGCTGCAGATGCCCACGTCCGTAAGTGAGTGGTCAACACGGGTAACGGCCACGCTTGTAATCCAGGCAGCAGCCCAGTACTGCTATGGTGTATTCCTTGCTGGGACAATTCCAACGGTGTACACAGAGACTTGTGATGCCAATGAGGACCTACACGATCAAGTGGTGGGGGCACCTGGTGTGCTAACCTGACAACGGCCGGGAGAGCAGTGTGCTTACCACGCTCCCCCATAGCGCACCGTTGACTGGAGATGGCATGGAGCTAGGCGGGACCGAGTGACCCTAGCCAGAACGGTGGTGCTTCATCTTTGCTTTCCATGCTGTTCATTGTAGCGTGACGTACCAGTGTTTTTCTATCTATTTATATATTTTTATTCATTTATTTATCCTTATCAGATAACTAGTAGAAGCCGAACTCGGGGAAGATCAGTTTGGATTCCGTAGGAATACTGGAACACGTGACGCAATACTGACCCTACGACTTATCTTAGAAGAAAGATTAAGGAAAGGCAAACCTACGTTTCTAACATTTGTAGACTCATAGAAAGCTTTTGACAATGTTGACTGGAATACGCTCTTTCAAATTCTGAAGGTGGCAGGGGTAAAATACAGGGAGCGAAAGGCTATTTAAAATTTGTACAGAAACCAGATGGCAGTTATAAGAGTCGAGGGACATGAAAGGGAAGCAGTGGTTGGGAAGGGAGTGAGACAGGGATGTACTCTCTCCGATGTTATTCAATATGTATATTGAGCAAGCACTGAAGTAAACAAAAGAAAAATTCGGAGTAGGTATTAAAATCCATGGAGAAGATATAAAAACTTTGAGGTTCGCCGATGACATTGTAAATCTGTCAGAGACAGCAAAGGACTTGGAAGAGCAGTTGAACGGAATGGATAGTGTCTTGAAAGTAGGGTATAAGACGAACATCAACAAAAGAAAAACGAGGATAATGGAATGTAGTGGAATTAAGTCGGGTGATGCTGAGGGAATCAGATTAGGAAATGAGACACTTAAAGTAGTAAAGGAGTTTTGCTATTTGGGGAGCAAAATAACTGATGATGGTCGAAGTAGAGAGGATATAAAATGTATACTGGCAATGGGAAGGAAAGCGTTTCTGAAGAAGAGAAATTTTTTAACATCGAGTGTAGATTTAAATGTCAGGAAGTTTTTTCTGAAAGTATTTGTATGGAGTGTAGCCATGTATGGAAGTGAAACATGGACCATAAATAGTTTGGACAAGAAGAGAAAAGAAGCTTTTGAAATGTGATGCTACAGAAGAATGCTGAAGATTAGATGGATAGATCACATAACTAATGAGGAAGTATTGAACAGGATTGGGGAGAAGAGAAGTTTGTCGTACAACTTGAGTAGAAGAAGGGATCGGTTGGTAGAACATGTGTTGAGGCATCAAGGGATCACCAATTTAGTATTGTAGGGCAGCTTGGAGGGTAAAAATCGTAGAGGCAGACCAAGAGATGAATACACTAAGCAGATTAAGAAGGAGTAGGTTGCAGTAGGTACTGGGAGATGAAGAAACTTGCAAAAGATAGAGTAGCATGGAGAACTGCATCAAACCAGTCTCAGGACTGGAGACCACAACAACAACAGTTGAAAATTAGTATGAATAGAGGCTATATTTGACAACCAGAATAAATCAATGATTGGTTCCTTTACCAAACTCCAAACTCAGATGATACAGTTGCTGAACAGTTCAAAAAAGACATGAGCCTCATTTCAGGCAGACACCCAAGCAACGAAATTACACTTGATGGTGACTTCGGTCTCCCCTCGATATGTTAGCCACAGTACACGTTTATAGTCGGTGGTAGACATAAAACATCTTCGGAAATCCTAAATACTTTCTCCGAAAATTATTTTGAGCAAGTAGTTCAGGAGCCCGCTCGAAGTGTAAATGGATATGAAAACGTACTTGACCTCTCACCGACAAATCATGCCGAGCAAATACGGAGCATTATGACAAACAGAAAGGTCGTTGTAGTGAGACTAAACACCGCATCATCCAAATCCAACAAAAATGTATCTATTTAAAAAAGGATATAAAAACTAGCTTGACGCGTTCCTCACAGACATTCTACACTCCTACCAAACTATCTATGTAAGTGTAAACAAGATGTGGCTTAAATTCGAAGCAATAGTATTGACGGATATTGAGAGTTATATTCTATGTAAATTACTAATACGTGCTACTGATCATGCATTATACGCAAAACACATCAGAACACTGTTGCAGAAGCAATGGTAAAAGCATCCCAAATTTAAAAGAACGCAATTTCCCCATGATTAGCGAAGTTTCACAGAAGGTCGAAACTTAGCGTGAACTTAAATTTGAGATGGTTTTAACAATTTCCACAACGAAACTCTGTTTCGAAATTTGACAAAAAATTCAAAGAGATTCTGGTCGTGTGTGAAGTACACGGCCGTATAAACACCTTGGCTCCGTGATGGCAATGATAGTGTTACAGATGACAGTGACACTTAGACGAAGTTACCAAAACCGTTTTCAGAAATTCCTTCATCTAAGAAGTAAATATTCTAGAATGCGAAACAAGAACTACTGCCAAAACGAGTCACGTATAAATAGATATCCTTAGTGAAGCTATCATCAGATAACAAACCAGCTTCATTTATGTAATACAGGCATGCCTCCGGTACACATAGTGTACCATCAGATTCTGTTCAGAGTATGCTGATATAATCGCTCCTTTCTTATTGTCATATTCACTGAAGAGCCAAAGAAACTGGTACACCTGCCTAATATCGTGTAGAGACCCCACAAGCACGCAGACGTGCCACATCATGACGTGGCATGGTCTAGACTAATTTCTTAACTAGTGTTGGAGGGGTTTGACACCATGAATCTTGCAGGGCTGTCCACAAATCCCTAAGAGAGCGAGGGGGTGGAAATCTCTTCTGAACAGCACGTTGCAAGGCATTCGAGATATAGTCAATAATGTTGAAATCTAGGTAGTTTGGAGGCCAGAGGAGTGTTAAACTCAGAAGAGCGTTCCTGGAGCCACTCTCTAACAATTCTGGAAGTGTGGGGTGTCGCATTATCCTGTTGAAATTGCCCAAGCCGTCGGAATGCACAAGGGACATGAATAGATGCAGGTGATCAGACAGGATGCTTATGTACGTGTCACATGTCAGTAGTATCTAGACGTCTCAGGGCTCCCATATCAACCGAATTGCACTCGTCCCACACCATTACAGATCCTCCACCAGCATGAATAGTCCCCTGCTGACATGCAGGGTTCACGGATTCATGAGGTTGTCTCCATATCCGTACACGACCATCCGCTCGATACTATTTGAAACGAGAATTGTCAGATCAGATAACATGTTTCCAGTCATCAACAGCCCAATGTCAGTGCTGACGGACCCAGGCGAGGCGTAAAGCTTTGTGTCGTGCAGTCATCAAAGAGGTACACGAGTGGGCCATCAGTTCCGAAAGCCATATCGATGATGTTTCGTTGAATGGTTCGCACGCTGACACTTGTTGGTGGTCCAGCACTGAAATTGGCAGCAATTTGCGGAAGGGTTGCACTTCTATCACGTTGAACGTTTCTCTTCAGTCGTCGTTGGTCGCATTCTTACAGGATTTTTTTCCACTCACAGCTGTACCGGAGATTTGATATTTTACCCGATTCCTGGTATTCCGGGTACGCTCGTGAAATGGTCGTACGGGAAAATCCCCACTTCATCGCTACCTCGGAGATGCTGTCCCCGATCGCTCGTGTGCCGACTATAGCACCAGGTTGAAATTCACTTAAATCTTGATAACCTGCCATTGTAGCAGCAGTTACCGACCTAATAACTGCGCCAGATCCTTAAATAGGCGTTGCCAACCGCAGCGCCGTATTCTGCCTGATCACACATCTCTGTATTTGATTACGCTTGCCTATAAAAGTTTCTTTCCCGCTTCAATGTATTAGACCCATTTTGCTTGGTTTCTGTCTTAGTAAGTCTTGATGAATTGCTTAAAATGTAGGAAGGTAGGTACAATTAAATTTAGTTCAGGATGAAAGCGTGATGTTAGTATCTGTTTAATGCCATGTTCATGCGAAAATGTTACCCATGGATTATCTGACAGCAAGGCAGCAGGCTTGCCAACTGTTGGTGTATATCTGTTAACTATTCTTTTAATGATCCGACATTCTGTGGAAGACTTTGTAGCCCAAAATTTAACACAAGTGTTGTATAGTTCTACTCCATACTAAGCGCCACCTGTAGGTGAGAACAAAGGTCCTGTGACAAATACTGAAACGAGCTGTAGTGGTGTTATAGGATGTAACACTGTATAGCAGCACTTTTTTATGCATTTCTCTTTTTGACATATAAGGCATGTTTTAAGTAACAGCTGTATCCATCTTCTCATGTTACTAAGATAGCAATAATCTTTATGATACATTTAGATGAGCCATAGTCCCCCATGCATTATGTGTGTGCCATATCCTCACACGCAACTGAAACACAAATGCACCATGTGTCAGTTCGTGTACCATGCCTATAAAGTAGAACATCATTCTATATTCCGTAGTGATATTTTAGATTTTCTAGACGATTATGTAAAAGTAGTGTTACCGTTATACCAATACTGGTCAGTATTCTCAAAATCAGCCATTTTTTTACACATATCTGAGTAATATTGGCGATATTTTCTGTCCGCGAGTAAAAAATAGTAGTCAGTGGATTGTTCTATAAGGTCTGTGTAATCTGGGAAACATTGTGAATGTTGTGACAGAGCATCTGCTATGATGTTATCTCTTCCTGGAATGTGAATGATCTAAAAATTCGTCATTTTCCCCGTCTTCCATCATTACTCAGTTACCTCAAAATGCTTGATGATATGTTCTGTCTTTACAACTAACTGAGAAGCAGTTTGTTTTTTGCCATATGAACATAAGCCAAAAATGCTTCAAGCTGTTTTTTATGCTGGGATAAGGAGAATTCTTTATTGCGTTGATGTTTTACAGACCTGATGTTATTCCTGTAGAGGCGTTATGTGCCCAAGAACCCTAATTTTATGCCTCACACATTTCGACCTTTGTAAAATCGCTGCAATCCCTGCCATGTGTGGGTTGCTAGTAATAAATCATCAACATGTGATGTAACTCTGTCTAGTAGTTCAGACTCTAGATCAGTATTTAAGGCAGTAACGAAAATGTCTGAACTCACGTTGAGACCACGTAGTAGCATGCCAAATTGCTAACTTTTTACCCGAAGGATGAGGTCAGTGTATTTCCTTGATCCCTAGCCAAACGGTATGTGCCAATACAAACTTCTCAATCGTGTTCTGTGAGGTGTTTAATTACATGGCACTTCTGTAACTGTTCATCAAATTTTTCAAGTCGTGTTCTTACAGAAATAATGATCTTAATACTGGGCCTCACATCTAAAACTAGGTGTAATCCTCTATAAGACATTACCACAGTTAACAGTGCACTGCAAGACGCAGACATTAAAGACTCAATCTTTCGCTATTCAAGGATTTCGTTTATCTCATTTATGACCGCTGCCCTCTTGGTTCATAGGATGAAATACGTGTTATGATAATGGATTACCATTTCATACTAGTGTGTATTGATACTACCAGACTTGATTCCATACACATGTAAATGATTCTCTTAGCTCAACTTCTTGCAGTGATTCGATAGTAATAGGCTCCATGATTTTATTTTTTAGCTGATATTTACAGTTTCACTTCAGTGTGAGGGTGTGTCACTGATTTATCCTGTCCTCATCTTAATAACTTTAAACTTAATACCTCGCAATATTTACCATTGTCTACTTTCGTTTTTATTAAATATACTACAATCTTCCGGTTATTGACGTTTAAAAACAGTTACCTGAAGAGAAGTCGATTACTGCGTCCTTCTCTCATATACCAAGCTATTTTTAATTGGGAATAGGTATTTTGTCATTCTATTTCTTATTTCAATCTCCACCTGAATTCGAATCTTGACATTATAAGATTTAACACCAATAGCGTCAGTGATTTTACAGTTTTGTACAGCATATTTGGATTCTTTTGTGACTTCACGAACCTCATTGAGCAAACTGGCGACATAATGCTCACATTGAAACAATGCCCATTACAACTGTAGTTGATATTTTTCTCAGCATTGCATGTAGATTATTGGCCCGGACATTCTCATCAGTCTGAAAAATGCATTTAAAATGGTCTTCAGTTAGTTTCTCCCTGATGTCTGCATCATCAGTGTAACATAAAAATTACTGTATTATCTTCGTTGGCCCCGATCCACCACACAGCCAAATCTGAAAGTGCAATTTGTGCGAATTCAATTTGTTGACCGTGAATTAGAAGGCCGAGGCTCTTCCACCACTTTATGATTTTTACAGCAAGGTTCTGTGTTCACCGATGACCTAAAGTACAGTTTTCCAAAGGAATATCGTACATGTTGTTATTATTATTATGCATGGGTGGTTAGTGCGAATTTCCACTTGGGTACTATCCCTAACGTTATCGTGTTTATTATTATGGTTCAGCTAGTACCTATTACTGTTACTATAAGACCCTGGACAATAGCAGTTATCATTTTGTTTCTTTTTATTTGAGTTTGGTGAACCACAATCAATCTGATGTGTATTACCTATGGGAGATAAACATGACCTCATCATATAATTTACACGATTCTCTGTTGTTTCGCAATGTTTATACCCTGGGCGTGCAGTGGAGAGCAGTGTGATGTACTGTTGTTGCTATGATTGTTCAATTTAGCGACTTCTTGTATAAGGTCATGTGAGTCCAGCCCAGACATAAAATGTTCAAGAACGGTTGTCGGATATATGGACCTATTTGCTCCTGAGATCCAGCACCAGCTTAGCCTTCAATACTCTTAGAATGTTCTAACTACAATGGGCACATCCCAGTATCTTGTTTCTTTTAGGTTCTTTTGAAATTATTTGCTAAGGCTACCCCGTCTGCTGTTAAGGGGTTCTGGATTAGACATCCCTCTGGAGTCTTTGCTGGGCACATTGAGACCGGTTGAAACGTCCCCTTAAAAAATTAATAATGACTGTGCTGGTAAACTTCTATGTTGTTTGATTTTCAAACAGCTGAGCAAACTCAACGTACACAAACAGTTTTCTCTTTACTTATTCTGATAATCACTAAACTGACACACAATATTTTTAGCGCAGTGCAATCTGACTTTCAAAAATCCCTACAAAAGAGTGGCCCTGACTAACACAATAACATATACCTTTCATGAATCTCTTACCTCACAAAACTCTTCGTTAGTCGAACTACTGCAATACAGCGAGCGCCAGTACTACCAGCAAAATCAAACATTCTAACTGCTGAAGGCACTAACTACTGATAGGCATAGTTAGCAACTGAAAAATTTGGATAGAGAACAAACAATGTATTTACCTTAATAATGTTGAAAAGTCATCTTATATCTACGCGCTGTTCACATCCAACACTACACATGTGAATATTCCAACAATGAGTCCAACCAGCCATAGGCTGCACACAGCGCACTCAGCGATTTTCATACGGAGCACTACGTGGCGTTATCAACATAAAAACCTACACAGCCTACTTACACGGTAATTAGATCACTTAAATTGGGCGTAATCTTGACTGACTTGAAGGGTGGCCTGTTATTTTATGGAATGTAATGAAAGGAATTCGTTGTTGATTGGTTGACGACGTCAGTAATACCCCATTAAAAGACTAAATGATAACAATAGGCAGAATCATATTTCTTATTGGAGAGTTTCATCCAATGGTATAGTTACAAATGAGGTGCTGCCTCCATCCCATACAGCGCAGTGCTGAGTGATACGCCTGTGTGATTTAAATCATTGCCATATCTTCCCTCATATACTGGGGGACTAATGTTATCGTCTTCTACCTTAACAACAGATGGTGGGGAGTCAGTTACTTCGCTTTTAAGTATTTTAGCTGCTGCTGGATGCCATTGATCTACGACGTAACGTTTTCTTTCCACTATGGCAAGTTTTTGTCTAGCACTGTTTTAATTTGGTTCAACTCCGTGTAAATTGCTGCTCCTGATTTGCCTTCCTGAGATAATGCCTCATTCCATGTCTGCTCAACAATGTGCCGCACTTCTGAAATTCATTTTCACTGATATTGGTTCACTTACCTGAAATCCATGGAAAATAATCTTTCTCCAAACTTTGCCTTTGTGCGTCAAATGAAAGTTTAATTAGCACTTTTCTTCACAGTGAAATTTTCCACTTTTCAATCTAGCTTGCTAAGGAACTCTTTTATTTGTACATGTTCGTGCGACAATTGTTTAACTTTGTCAAGAAGATTATTGCACCAGTTTTTGAATGCAAATACTTCGGAAGTTAATGTGCTGCACTGTAATGACATTTTTTTCACGCCAATATTCATAGTATTTTGCCGCATTTTCAAATGCAATACAGCTGTCAAACTCGTTATTTAGGAACAAATTTCGTTGTAGAAGTCATAATATTAATGGATATTCCATTGGGAAATCCATTTTGTTTAGTTGAGATTTTGCTATGCATAGATGATACTTCATTATGGAGTAATGACAGTGCAGACTTTATTATCTCCGTTAAATCGCGAATCACTGCGGTAGGTGATTCTTGTGCATGGCTGGTTGTGGAACTAACCAAAGGATTAACATCTTTGATTTGAGCACGCAATTCAGTTTGTTAGCTGAAATACCTTCATCATCTATAGCTGCATCAGCGAATTCTTCGAAATTCTATTTCGTGTAGCGTTTCCAGATCTTTACCATAACCTACAAAATGACTGAAATCGCATATAGGAAATCATGTAATTCAAATTAATATCAGACCACAAATAATATTACGGAACAAGAATATTCTGGCAGCACGACGTTACTGGGCAGAAACAGTAATACATCGCTGCGCCATTATGAGCACTCATAACATGAAGTCAGCAATTTTAGACACATTAGATTCTTACTTTTGTTGGAGCTAACTACTACTGTAAAATTTTAAAAATTTAATCTCCCAAACAATATTTGTTATGGATGAGTACAGCTCATACACGACCCACTCTATGTTCACGGAAAAGAACACACACAATGTGATCCTTACCTTTTCTTTTACAACATATCAATGGCAGCAGACGTCAAATATTGTTTTAAAAATTTTCTAGTTGTTCCAGTTTATAGAGTTTTGTTGTTTGCTCACAATAATTTTTATATGTTCAAGTTTATCTTCTCTTGACATTTGACAAATGTATTCTCCATGAACAAAGACACGAAAAGTTGCAACAATGTGATAATAATAAAGTTCGCGTATCATGTACATAAAATGTATATGATGTCTTGTCTCCGGTGCCAATATAATGTATTCCTCGAAAAGAATAGATAGTGTGAAAGAAAATTATTGAATTCAATACTCCAAAAGGTATTTATTCAAAGTTGGGATTAATTAGAGTACCAATAGCAGGTGTACAATAAAGAAATATTTTATTACTGTGACAGCAGCATATTTGCATATGTTGGTTCCATTAGACTGAAACTTTGTTTGTACTCAGGTCTGAAAGTGTTCATCCTCGACTGAAATTAATAACGTGATTAAAAACAAAATTTGTGAGCCGTAGCCGAAACAGATATACAAATAAATTTATATGAATGTCAAAAACCTGTCTCAGCTTAATTAATATTATTCTTATAATATTTCAGAGAGCATGAAAAATGGCGTGCTTACATGATCGAAGATTAAAGAAAAAGGACGAAGAGCTTGAGATATTTCGTGTGCGTATTATTTAAAATAATGAAAAACGAAATTACATAAATGAAGATATATTTTAGTAGCAGCATAAGGTACATTTTCATCTCTGGCTTTGAAAGAGAGAGGTTAATGTTTTACAAGGCGGCCGCAAGCTGACAGCCGACAACTTTCATCTTCCGTATTCACTGACTTGGAGGTAACACCCTGGGCGGCTTAGTCGGCCGGAGTGGCCGAGCAGCTCTAGGCACTAGAGTCTGGAACTGCACGACCGTTACGGTCGCAGGTTCAAATCCTGCCTCGGGCATGGATGTGTGTGATGTCCTTAGGTTAGTTAGGTTTAAGTAGTTCTAAGTTCTAGGGGACTTATGACCTCAGCAGTTGAGTCCCATAGTGCTCAGAGCCTTTTTGAACCTGGGCGCCTTAACACATTTCTTCTTCCGCACTCGCTGATCTAATCCATTAGGCACGCGTGACTTCACAGCCGAAGGGGTGTGTTCTTGTGCTTGCACTCTCGGCGACTATGTGCTGCCACCATTATTTCGCAGCAGTGGTATCAGCATAATATTTAGAGGCTGAGATATGACAACGGAGTGAAGCCAGTTGCTTAAGGATTAGGGTATTAGACCACAAGAAAAGTCCACGCCACAGGGACCAGAAACGAATATGTCACAAAGTGAAGATAGACATCAGACTGGATGCAGGGATTCAACTCAAGAGACTATAGGCCGAATCGAAAATAATTTGACATGCCTCCAGACGGTGAACTCATTGTTCCCTGTTCCTGTAAGATTCCCCTCTATCTGCATTGATGATTCACTGACTGACTGACTCGTCTCATTCTGACTAATTACAATGACTGATCACGCTGACGGATGTCAATGACCAAGCCGTAGCTGTTTCTGCTTGGCAGGTTTGTTAAATGATCCTTCCCTGTGTTCTTTCGCTTCATATAACCTTTGTCATGGTGGGCTCAATCTGCAAGCTCTCCCAATAAACGATCGATCCTACATAACCATGTCTCATAGTCTTTGAACTGGGCGAAATTTCCAATACTGCTGTGGCTGCCGTGTAACTAGGGAACTCCTGTGTCGCTTTCAAGTGTTCCTCGTTGTCGCCCTTCCCAGTGCTGGCTGCTGCTCCGTAGCACAGAGCACAGCGCAAGGGTTTCTGTCCAGTATTCGTTTCTATTCCTGAGTTATCAGCGGTTCAACAACAAACCTGCTGGTTTTTAAAGGGAATGCCTGTGCTTTTCTCAATTTTCTAAGACGTTTGTGACAAGGGCCTTGCTTTAATCCAGGCTTTAAATGGGACAACTCTTTCACGGCGAAGCAAACACTTCAGTTAAACTGTACCTGTCCAGTTCTTGGTAGGTCTCAATTGCAGATGATTTAAGTGTCCCGTCATGTCCTGAGCATCTGGTGACGAAGTATTACAATACGTAAGGCCAAAAGTGATAGCAACGTGCATAGCTAAAAATCGTGGCAAAATGAGCCTTTATCTCTTAATCCAAATACCAGACTGGGCTAAAATTTCGTATTCAGAAGGAACAGGTATTCATAAGAAATTCTAAGTTCACATAAATTGTAATCAGTACTAGCCCCATTTTCAGAACAAGCAAAGGTAACTTATAAGCTCTGAATAATTAGCAACACAAGCTTGTTCTCTTCTGCTCGGACAGTTAAACTTGAAGATTTAATAACGTGGCCACGTCATCTCAATAGGCAACGCCCTTTACAAATACAATATAAACTACAAACTCGGCATTATCTGACACTAACACGACCCCCAAGCAAAACAAACACACACTTTATATACATGTGACGCTTCAGTTTCCACAGCACCATCACGTCACATCTCAGGGCCAACAGGCAAGGTTCAAGTGGCTCGTACGTGTATACACAGCAAGGATCCAACTCCAGGCCAAATTTCTTGAGATAAAACTCTTTTCTGGTTCATACACTTACTGTTCTTTCGCAAGCCACCGATCCAGAGTCAGCTAGTTCAAAATGGCTCTGAGCACTATGGGAGCTAACATCTGAGGTCATCAATCCCCTAGAACTTGGAACTACTTAACTCTAACTGACCTAAGGACATCACTCACATCCATGCCCGAGACAGGATTCGAACCAGCGACCGTAGCGGTTGTGCGGTTTCAGACTGTAGCACCTAGAACCGCTCGGCCACCCCGGCCGGCCAGAGTCAGCTCCTACGAAGTATTCTGGTATGGAAGATGCCGGATTGTGGTACATCAAACAGAACGGTTATTAATTAACTTTCTTTGGTTGATAATATAGTCTGAGACTGTCAGGTTAATGAAGGTCACTCTGGTAACATTTACATCAAAGGCATCTTTGTATATTATGCCACATTTTGGCTCTACCAGTACGTAATTTCCTATGTTAGAAACTTGCTTGTTTGTGTATGATTTTCTCAAGGGTGATTCGATATAGGTTCAATTATTCTAGGATCTTCAAAGTGTGGCAGAGCAGCGACATAGGTCAGAAGCTTTTTGGTCATTTGCTCTCTTTGCTAGTTCTGCAATGCTATCACCAAAGACTTTCTTCTTGTCTTCGGGGATCTCCATGTTGGTAATGCAGTTTTCCATCATATCTAGTGGCCATTTCAGTGTTATCGTTTGAAAATCTAGACTTTATTCGCCTTTCAGTTTATTAACACCCTCTGGCCTGCTTTTTATGAAGTATGAGCGTATAAAATCAGAGAAAATGAGGGTGGAACTCTGTACTGACTCGCTGTCCACTCGTTTTAGAAATCAGAATAATGAGCTAGTTTTCATACCCCCATATGACGAATGGACCACCATCACTAGATTCACAGTCTTTCACTTCACAGACTGTGTATCTCTTTAGATGTTTTACAGAAAAATGATAATAAACGTAACTGAACACTGCCATGAAATGCCGTCTTAGTGGCCAAATTTTCTAGGTGAACGTTTTTCTAGCACCAAGTGTTTCTTAGGAGACAGTTCTGCTTCGTACAAAAAAAACGAACGCACTTACAACTCTAAGTTGGCGTCTAGTTGTTTAAAATTTTTCTAGAATGTTTCACTGTAAACAAAATTTTTGGGAACTATGACAAAAATTCAAATGATCTAATGTTGGTGTAATATAAGTATAAATAATATGACTATAACATAATTTAAAAAAGCAATAAACAATTCACGGCTTATGTAAACTGTAGATTCATTTGACTGCTCTGTTAGAGGTGTATAATAAAAGGTCGTGTCTGCTCATCTGAAAAACGTGCAGAGGTTGCACGTTTTCAGTTATCAGTGTTCAATTTGTGTTCATTATATCAAATAGTATGAATTAGAATTCCTGAAAGCCGTTCAGCGTCTACTGTTACAGGTATGGAAACAAGGTCATTAACAACTGTATTGGAAGATTTTTCACAGATTGTGTTGGTCCCAAATAATTTATGAAAACTCAATAGAGTCTGATGATGAGACATATTCCTACACCACATTTTTAATAGACGAACCGCGAATTCTTCAATGTTAACAGCACGATCGCTTCTTCAAAAAGAAGCAGAGGACTTGTAGGAAATGGTAAATGGCTGATCCTGGAAAAGAAAAGGTTATTCTGTTAAGAGTATGTTAGGCTGGAAAACATTATAAATGATATAAATGATTATAAATAATGTAAATATTAAAATAAAAGCATATACAGAAACATGTTTTATTAATAGAGCATCATTCCTAGAGTTTTCCGCTAGCTTAATTCTGTTTACCAGTAAATATGTAAGACACAAATGAAGAACTGAAATTGCTAGACGTTCATTGCGACGACGAAATATGTTTGCAAGACGTGGAGTGCCTGTACATGAAAAAACAAGTTATCATAATGATAGAAAGAGAAGAGGTCAAATCACAGGATGACATTGGCAGCGCAAAATGGAAATACGACTAAAAGAGTGAGCGAATGAAAGTTCTGAACAACGAAAGTGGGCAACTTAAAACAACGTGAAGGACAGGCAGGAGATTATTTTATGGTAATCTCGTCAGGATAAAATGTAAAATTTCAGTCTTGTAACGGTCTGATGCTAAGCATGACTCTTCATTCCCGTATAGCTCTTGCAATCAATGCTTTCACCAGGAACCCCTTAAATGTGAAGTCGCAAAAGGCCAATGTTTACCGTGTTCGACGCCCCACCTATTGTCTACCATGCAACCACAATATTGACAGAGGGAGCAGGACTGAAGGTATCCAGTGGTGAGCACAGCACGAGTCTACGGAACGTAGCTGAACTGCTTAGTTGACGAGTAACTCCCATGATATTAATACAAAGCAGAGCAATGGCAACGATAAACGAAACAAACATTGAATTGTACCTTCACCAAAAGGTGTCGAAGTTGACATTTCGTCAGAAAGGAACCCTAGGAATTTCGCAGGGTGAGAAAGAAGTGGCAGATGAAATATTAGAGAAACAGTAGTGTTTCTGCAGGATGATTCAGTGGATTGTATGGTATCGTATGCGTTCGATTGTGCGGTCAATAATGTACATGAGGGCTACAATGATGGCGATACGTGCTTAACAAGTGAAAATGATATTGAAACAAGTGTCGAGCCATGTAGTTCATCATCCTTCTCGGTCAGGGAGCCACAAATCCCGTCCCTCGTGAAATGTAGTAAAGGATAGTCGTTGTCCAAGGAGAGGATAATATTTCATAATTGCATATTTGGAACATCAGCATCAGCACAGTTAAAAAATTATTATTAACAGATTTCGAATAAGTCTGCAGCAGTATGACCACGTACTGCACAAGGAAAACTACAGCTATTTGTGGGAGGACAAGGCGCATTCTTACAAAAACTATTGTTGGCGTGTTTCAAGGATGCTCCATACGAGTTACAGAATGTTTATGATAGTGATCTATCACGTTATGCCCATCAAACTGCTCGTGACGTAGATTACATTGATTGCAAGGGAAGTCGTGGATGGCCGCGTAGCTTCAAACAATGCCACAGAATTGGAAGACGTAAGATAACGAAATTTCCAACAAAGCGTTAACTTGACAATGCCCTGCTCAATCGTTCAGTAAGAATTTGTTTTCCTCTCCGAAAATCCGGTTTTGAACGGGAAATGAATTTGAAAGGAATACTGTAAATTAGAGGTACCAAGATAATTGTATCGAGATCAGTTTGTAATGTTATGTGTGCCTCACAGCTTTCTTTCATTAACTAATTTGTGCCTCATTTTATTCTGAGAAGCACAGTAATATATGTAAATACCGTAAATGTAAATGTGACTCAAAAAGTACTTGAAGTGAAGTGAAGCGCGGCTGCACAGCAAGAAACTCTTTAGCGCGCAATCCCCGCAACGACAGTATAATAAAATCTTTGATTATGGACTCTAAAAAAAGACAATTGATTTTATTAAGAAAAAAGCCTATAAATCTGTATCTTGTGGAAAGAGAACGTGTTGCTAGGCCGTCGCTTAGAACCTATTGATACATTTAATGAATTTAATGATATTTTAGTGATAAAACAGTTGCCAAACATTTATACATACAAATTTTCTGGAAGTGAAGAATAGAAATATCTTGTTTCCGGAAAAGGAGGTGAACTTAATTGTCGTTGCCGTCTATCAATCGACAGAATTGTAAGTGTACAAAGTTCACTAAAATACAGGAAAAATACGAAAAGCAGATTGCTGTTTGATCTTACTTACTTATACAGTGGTCCCTTACGCATGAAAAGCTACGAAAACTTGAGCTCAAAGCTAACCGCAATACGGCCAAGTAACTAACAGAGTCGAATTTTAAACCTTAAAGAACAATAACTTCCTCCAAATTACAATACGTCAACAACTGGTGCAGAAGCTGATCATTCAAGGAGGCAGCAACCAAAATTTAGTTACCAGTTACGACTTAAAGTAAAAATCTCAATCAAAAATCAATCTCTCTCTCCATCTCTCTCCAAACACATATATAAATACTGATTTTATTATAAAAAGTCATTTTTATAAGCTAACATCAATATTTTAACGTATTCGTATACAATTATTTTGACCGTTAATCTGGATCATAAATTGGCTGGAAAGTTATTCATTGTGCTATGAGAAGTTGGTGATCTGCCCCCTACAATTCTTTCTCGTGTGCATGTGTTGCAAGGGCAGTAGGAAATATGTACGTCACAGCAAGAAAGGGTAGGAAAATTGGCGTAAGAGAAGTACAGCTGTGGTGTGACCATTGCCTTTAGCCAATAGCTTGTCAAAATAACATGTTTTTGCTCCTTTAGCGCAAACTGTCTCTCCTTAAAAATGTGTGACATTGCAATTGATACTAGCTAGAACTACTGGACACTTTCAGCCGCTGGATGTTTGATTTTCCGTGCCTTTAAGACGTATTAACGCACGATTTGCAGTTACGCTTTAAAGTATAGCCACTTTCACAATAAGCTCAACGACAGACTGTTTCTCATTCTATTGCATGCGACCACTTTCCATCAGTTCTCATCACGCAGTTACACCGACGTGATTCTATGTGCATTCTTTGAGAGTGGATACTGCACGGTTTGTAACTCCCAAACAGTCGCCTTCGATCTTGATGGCACGAACTTTTGTGATCTCTGTGGTGTGCTATTTTTCATTCAGTGTTCATGGGCCAACTTAATGGCTTCTTTTGAACATTTCTTGAATGTCGACGCTGTCCACTTTATGAAGTGTAATGCGTACATCCCACTGAAGGTTGATCTCTGCACCTCCCGGACACTCCTTTTTTGTTGCCCTCGTGACACTCACGATGAGTCATTACACATTTTAAATAGCGTTGCAGGTGTAATGAACTCTTAATCAGTTGCCCGATTTAGGGTCAACATCATACAGTTGGCTGAGGGACCTTAAGTAGAATATTTTGAGACAAGACTGCAATGTTCGAAAATAAATATTTCAGGAACTAAGTGGTCTGAAATACGCAAGCCTTGTTAGGCAGCATTGATGACACGAACTTGAAAAGCAATACCGAATCCTTTTCCTATAGAGTTAGAGGAAATTGACCGTGTGTGGAACGATAGTTGGCACTGAACAGGAATTGGTTGGTAGGGTCAAAGCCGCCTGTCTCATCGTATAATAGGAAACAGGAGTATTCAATAGAATGCAAGAAAATTTTATGCGCTATTGTAATATAGATGAGATGGGTAGACGTCACTCACAAAAAGTTGCTGGGAATTGTCGCTGACGCATGTGACATAAGTTACCATGTTGTAAGGTGTCAGGCGAATCCAACACCTTCCATGAAAACCCTGACATGATAAGTAAATCCAGCAGTATGTCACATAGCTCCGAATAAATCGTGACATTAAATTAAGTAATACGATCAATGGGTGAGCAAATGGAATACCACAGACTAACACAAGAATGCCTAAATGCATGTCATACCTTCCCACCTTGAAACAGACGCAGTTCCGAGGGAAGAAACTATAACAGAAGCCGAGACCAGAACCGTGTTAAGCTAGACGGCCCTACAATAAGGGGCGGACACCCACGTCGCCAGCCAACCGGCAGGACCACCCCATGCCCATGTTAAAATATAAAGCCCTCCAGAAGAACAGTATAGATCTTAAGATAACACTTAAAGGGCCACACCAGCTGCAAGTTTTAGCGTGAGACTTTTTCGCGTCTCTGTTACGTTGCAAAAGTTAAAAACATTCCCCCACCACGAAAAGTATAACGTTTCTCATTGGCTAGGCATAATTTTTGTAGGCAGAGCTTAAGGTGAACATTGAGACCCTGATTGGTCAAATGAAAACACAGCCCGATAGTTTTTTTTTTTAAAACCAACTTCGGTAAATTGTAGAATGAAGAACTTAGGAGAGAACTGCTTCCGAGACGGCGAGCTGTATGGAGCTGCGCCGCCCGCCGCCCCGTGACGTTGCCTAACCAACGACAAGGTGATGAACTCACCCGATGCCCCATAACAGCGCGCAAAGCTTCACTCAGAAATGCAGAAGTCTCATCTGACACACCCCCTTTTTACGTAATACTAGTGTCGATCGTCAATTAAATCTCATGGTGTTCACATTTGCTACTTGAAGTAAAAATCTGAACGCGATGATTTTTCTGTTATATAATTATTGAGAAACCACATCAGCCACTGTAATTTACGACAAGTTAAGTAAGTAATTAAATATAATTGAGGGTCACTATAGACCATTTTGATAGTTTTCTCTTTTGTGAAACTTAATTTAAACCTAGATTATAGATGTGATATGGCATAGGTCATCCTTCGATCCATTGTAGAACTTGGAAAGCAATTCAGGGAATATTAGTTCACATTTTTGTTGAACGCAGTTGGTATTTATCATCCTGTATTAACACATTTCCTTTTGTCAATAGTTCAATTTATAAACAATGTTTTGTGAGTAGAATAAAATTTCCAATGGTAAACTTAACTGATTTTTCGACGTTATTTTGCCAGCTAACTAAAAATAGGTAAGCCTTGAACCCCTTCCACTAAATTTAGTTAGTATTAAGATTCTTCTACACGGACTGCAGTGGAGCTGACGCTGAAATCATTAAGTACACTCCTGGAAATTGAAATAAGAACACCGTAAATTCATTGTCCCAGGAAGGGGAAACTTTATTGACACATTCCTGGGGTCAGATACATCACATGATCACACTGACAGAACCACAGGCACATAGACACAGGCAACAGAGCATGCACAATGTCGGCACTAGTACAGTGTACATCCACATTTCGCAGCAATGCAGGCTGCTATTCTCCCATGGAGACGATGGTAGAGATGCTGGATGTAGTCCTGTGGAACGGCTTGCCATGCCATTTCCACCTGGCGCCTCAGTTGGACCAGCATTCGTGCTGGACGTGCAGACCGCGTGAGACGACGCTTCATCCAGTCCCAAACATGCTCAATGGGGGACAGATCCGGAGATCTTGCTGGCCAGGGTAGTTGACTTACACCTTCTAGAGCACGTTGGGTGGCACGGGATACATGCGGACGTGCATTGTCCTGTTGGAACAGCAAGTTCCCTTGCCGGTCTAGGAATGGTAGAACGATGGGTTCGATGACGGTTTGGATGTACCGTGCACTATTCAGTGTCCCCTCGACGATCACCAGAGGTGTACGGCCAGTGTAGGAGATCGCTCCCCACACCATGAAGACGGGTGTTGGCCCTGTGTGCCTCGGTCGTATGCAGTCCTGATTGTGGCGCTCACCTGCACGGCGCCAAACACGCATACGACCATCATTGGCACCAAGGCAGAAGCGACTCTCATCGCTGAAGACGACACGTCTCCATTCGTCCCTCCATTCACGCCTGTCGCGACACCACTGGAGGCGGGCTGCACGATGTTGGGGCGTGAGCGGAAGACGGCCTAACGGTGTGCGGGACCGTAGCCCAGCTTCATGGAGACGGTTGCGAATGGTCCTCGCCGATACCCCAGGAGCAACAGTGTCCCTAATTTGCTGGGAAGTGGCGGTGCGGTCCCCTACGGCACTGCGTAGGATCCTACGGTCTTGGCGTGCATCTGTGCGTCGCTGCGGTCCGGTCCCAGGCCGACGGGCACGTGCACCTTCCGCCGACCACTGGCGACAACATCGATGTACTGTGAAGACCTCACGCCCCACGTGTTGAGCAATTCGGCGGTACGTCCACCCGGCCTCCCGCATGCCCACTATACGCCCTCGCTCAAAGTCCGTCAACTGCACATACGGTTCACGTCCACGCTCTCGCGGCATGCTACCAGTGTTAAAGACTGCGATGGAGCTCCGTATGCCACGGCAAACTGGCTGACACTGACGGCGGCGGTGCACAAATGCTGCGCAGCTAGCGCCATTCGACGGCCAACACCGCGGTTCCTGGTGTATCCGCTGTGCCGTTCGTGTGTTCATTGCTTGTACAGCCCTCTGGCAGTGTCCGGAGCAAGTATGGTGGGTCTGACACACCGGTGTCAATGTGTTCTTTTTTCCAGGTGTGTATTTGGTTATATCATCGCTAGTCTCACTGAACTCTTCTGAACTCTACATGTCATGTGTGGTGTGGCGTCTCCTTACCAGCAACAGGTCCCAGGTTAAAACTAGTCAATTCCCTAAAATACACTCTCAGAGCGTCGTTTCTCGAAAGTGGTAGGGAGAGACGACTGAGACTTCCCTTGACGTGGCAGCAGACAGACAGTCAACAACAGTGTCGCGCCAGTGATGACACTAAACGCAGGATTGCCTTAACGTTACCTTTTCTGACAAGCCTTCGTTCTGCATAGATCATCACTATGGCGAATCGGTGTTTGGAGGCTCTGGTGCGAAAGATCATTGGCAGACTGAACTCATCATTCGCTAGGTCAGTAATTTGGAGCAGCGTTGCACCTGTGACGTTTTAAGGCCTGCAGCTGTGCTCAATCTTCGAGGTTTCTGTGACGGTATCTTTAAACAAGCTAGCACAGGATGGCGTGGTGCTCAGTTTGTCCATGACCTATCTCGATGTAGAAAGTCTTGGATCTTGCCATGGCCAGCACATTCTATTCTCCAGATCTCTAATTATTTGCAAATGTCTGGTCATCAGTTGCCGAGAACTCGACACGCAACCACCCTCCAGCTACTGCGACTGATGATCTCTGGCGTAGAGCTGAGATAGCGTCGAATAAAGGACCCGTATCTGTCATCCAAACTCACAAGCGGATCACGCCGACTCTTCACCTCCGATTTCGTCCAGAAATGATGAAGAGGATCTCGAGATGACTAAGCGTCTAGGACAAAACAACATTTTTTGAAGTGAGTCGGTGAGGTGTGAGCCATTTATGGTAGCGTAGTACCCAGGCTGGGATTGGTAAAGCAGGAATGGTGCAGAAGGGTAATCCGTTGGTCCGGGGAGACATCGCAATGCGAAAACTTTTATTTTTATGTCTAATTTTTACACTGCCTACACTGCAAATAAACCGAAATAATACAAAATGTATTAAAATTATTATTAATATTTTCATAAAAGGAATGACATAGAAAATTTTGGCGTTGCAAGTGAATTCCCAGGAAGTGATCGTAAGGTGTACACGAGAACTTCGTATATAAAACTAGATCTTTTTGTTATTTTATTTTTGGCAATCTAAACGTGCTAGGGTGATATTCATCGTAAAAATAGTGGAAGCAGTAGTTTTCTCGGCATGACGCACACGTAATAGACGCCACAATTTTATAATTATATGATTGTTTCAAAGTTTGTGTAGAAGAACAAATTTGGTTTATACTCTTAAAAGGTTCTCTCTCATAGCCACGCACAACGCACCGCTTTGCCAAATATTGGCGAGGATAGCAGGTGATGTACGATGCAATGTATTTAGATGCACTCTTCTCAGGATGTGGCGTCTTTTTCTCTTTAGATGAGGTAAGAGCAATTTTGAAACTTTTGGACAAATTCTTCAGCTGACGATGAAACTGCGCTGACAGAGTGCATCTGGGGACAATCATTTTAATACCGCACGATGTCAATCTTTCTTCAGGCTGAATATAGCTGTGGATCTGTTTGTCCTCCCCAGGAGTCAATTAACATAATTTGTTCTGACTTGGATGTATGACACTGATATCCGTAAGAACACCCAATATATCATTAGATCGTCGGGAAAGCCTGAAGAATTAAATAATTTGTTCTGACACACACAGGATTTAATTAAATTACATACAATATTTTGACCATTATCTCAAATTATTTTTAGTGTACGTAACGTAAAAATTGGAAATAAAGTTTCTGTATAGTAACTGGATTACCGCATGGTTAATCGGATGTGGCAATGTTAGTTGAAGGGGTGGCCGTATGCCCTTCCTGCCGCCACCCCAAAACCCTCCCCCCCCCCCCCCCTCCTCGGGAAGGAATTAGTGTAACCAAACTGTCTGCGACTAGTGTAATCCATGTAATAGTGTGTGCAGCACGTTAATCGGTAAAAGCGGAATCCTTACAGGATCACTTTGTTTTGTGTCTCCCTGTCCGAAATTTAAGAACGTTTTTCTCAGGAACCGTTAGACGTATCAAGTTGAAATTTATGTCACATTACTAAAGTCTACGGTCCCTAGGCAGTGTAAAAACTTCAAGCTTTTGCGGCAGTGCAACCATAATATAGGCCATTTATGTCACATATTTTGTTATCTTCCCAGTATCAGTGTCCCAGGATGGGTAAACTATCTTACATAATTTTGGACGGGAGGCCCGATGCGCCGTTCTGCTGGAACTTCACAGATTTTTTTTCTAAACGCTTGGCGATCTGGAGCTCTCACTTCTGTAGCATTCGTTTCTGGCCAAGCCCTATGTACCACCAATTTGGATAAACCCGGTGGTGACTTGTTAGTTCAAATCTATGTCCAATCGGGTTAGAGAAGTTGCTAGCGCTAGAGGTGACAGTTTTGCGCAGTAGAATTCACACGAGTTGTACCCACGAATCACCTAGAATTTTAATCATGTATGCTGACTACTACACGGTTCCTTCATGGTATTGCAGTTTTAATGACCAGTAGTACACATTTTTTGTCAACAAAATCGAGCTCTGGTCGTGTGGTCTATCTGATAGAGAGAGAGAGAGAGAGAGAGAGAGAGAGAGAGAGCGCAGCGCTGTCTCACCTGCGGCCAAGAACTGCAGGAGGCCGGTGTTGAGGTCCCGCGAGGGCACCTGGCTGACGAGCAGCAGCAGCTCCACCAGCACCTCCACCACCTGCACCAACAGCCACGGCAGCACCAGCAGCGGGCTCTGCGCCGACCGCAGCAAGACACAACAGCGTCACAGTCGTATTAACCAGCCAGTTCGCTTCCACTGCTTCATAACGACATCCTTCTACATCTACATCTACATCTACATGGTTACTCTGCAGTTCACACTTAAGTGCCTGACAGAGGGTTCGTGAAACCGTTTTCATACTACTTCTCTACCATTGCACTCTCGAATGGCGCGTGGGAAAAAGGAACACCTAAATCTTTCCGTTCGAGCTCTGATTTCTCTTGGCAACGGCCTTGCCGCACTGGATACACCGGTTCCCGAGTTATCACCGAAGTTAAGCAGTGTCGGGCGTGGCCGGCACTTGGATGGGTGACCATCCAGCCGCCATGCGCTGTTGCCACTTTTCGGGGTACATTCAGCCTCGTGATGCCAATTGAGGAGCTACTCGACAGAATAGTAGCGGCTCCGGTCACAGAAAACCGTCATAACGACCGTGAGAGCGGTGTGCTGACGACACGCCCCTCCTATCCGCATCTTCAACTGAGGATGACACGGCGGTCGGATGGTCCCGATGGGCCCCTTGTGGCCTGAAGACGGAGTGCTATGATTTCTCTTATTATTATGATCATTTCTCGCTACGTAGATGGGTGTCAACAAAATATTTTCGCATTCGGATGAGAAAATTAGTGATTGAAATTTCGTAATAGATCTCGCCGCAAAGAAAAGCGCTTTTGTTTCAGTGACTGCCACCCTAACTCGCGTATGATACCCGTGACACTCTCACCCCTATTGCGCGATAGCACGAAACGGGCTGCCCATCTTTGCACTTTTTCGGTGCCCTCCGTCAATCCTATCTGGTAAGGATTCCATACAGCGCAGCAGTATTCCAGCAGAGGACGGAGAAGTGTAAAGTAGGCTGTCTCTTTAGTGGGTTTGTCGCAACTACTAAGTGTTCTGCCGACAAAGCGCAGTCTTTGTTTCGCCTTCCCCACAATATTATATATGTGGTCTTTGCAATTTAAGTTGCTCGTAATTTTAATTCCTAGGTATTTAGTCCAATTGACAGCCCTTATATTTGTGCGATTTATCATATACCCAAATTTTATCGGTTTTCTTTTAGCACCCATGTGGATGACCTCGCGCTTTTCTTTTCTTAGTGCCAATTACCACTTTTCGCACCATACATAAATTCTCTCTAGATCATTTTGTAATTGGAATTGATCCTCTGATGATTTTACTAGACGGTAAATTACAGCGTCATCTGCAAACAATCTAAGGGGGCTGCTCAGATTATCACATAGATCATTTATGTAAATCAGGGACAGATCTCACTTCTGTTGTGCTTGATGATATACCGTCTATCACTATGAACTGTGACCTCTCTGAGAGGAAATCACGAACCCGGTCACACAAGTGAGACGATAGTTCATATGCACGCAGTTTGATTAATAGTCGCTTGTGAGGAACAGTGTCAAAAGCCTTCTGGAAAACTAGGATATGGAATAGATCCGAGATCCGTTGTCGACAGCACTCATTACTTCATGGGAATAAAGAGCTAGCTGTGTTGCACAAGAACGATGGTTTCTGAATCCGTGCTGGTTCTGTATCAATAAGTCATTTTATTCAAGGTGATTCATAATGTTCCAGTACAGCATATGCTCTAAAATCCTAGTGCAAATTGAGGTCAGTGATATGGGTCTGTAATTCAATGGTTACTCCTATTTCCTTTCTTGACTATTGGTGTGACTTGTGCTACTTTCCAATCTTTAGGAACAGACCTTTCGTCAAGTGAACGGTTTTATATGATTGCTGAGAAAGGCGCTATTGTGTCTGCATATTTTGAAAGGAACCTGATTGGTACACCATCTGGACCGGAAGACTTGCCTTTCTTAAGTGACTTGAGCTGTTTCGCAGCACCTAAGATATCTACTTTTATGTCACTCATGCTAACAGCTGTTCTGATGTCGAATTCTGGAATATGCACTTCGTCTTCTTTTGTGAAGGAATTACGGAAAACTGTATTTAGTAACTCCGCTTCAGTGGCACCATCATCGGTAACATGTCCATCGCTATCGCGCAGTGACTGTATTGACTGTTTTTGCCATTGGTGTACTTTACATACGTTTTTCCGCTTATTACAACACTCATCAAGGCACATTCATGGTGGTCTAACATGATTTCCTATCACATCTTCATTCTGAAATCTGTGATCAGCTTAGCAAAAGCTATCCAGGAATTTTGTTACTCTTCTCTTAACTGTTTTCGCCGGTCACCTAGTGACTGTCTTTCAACTACCATAGATACAAAAACTCCCCAATTACTCTTAATTTTTTTTATCTTACTTTCGATTTAATGTTCGTACTTTATTGTAGTCTGATTCTCCGATCGAAGTTCGTCTTTTAGGCTATTATCTTCGTTATCTAAGATTATCTGCAATAGAGAAAAGCTTTTCAACCTAATCTGAAAAACGACAGTTTTCCTATGTTTCATCATACGAGGGGCGTCAAAAAGTAATGGATGTCTTTTTTTTTCTCGGCCAATTTCGGTTTAAAATTCAGTACTTGCTGTGGGACATCGTCCAATATTCCAGCTCTAGGCCCCCATAGTTACATGAAGTTTCAACATTTGGTGGCGCTATACGTAGCCTTCAAAATGGCGTTTGTAACGGAGGTGCTTTCCAAAAAGAGAGCTGTTATTGAGTTCCTTTTGCCGTCAAAACATCATCGCAGATATTGCAGAATTTCTCCGGTGCCATGGCAGTGAACAAAAATACCGTGAGTCGTGTGCGAGGCTTCTGTCATTATTGCAACAAGGTCACAGATAGCTGTCCGTCCTGCAGTCTTGGATTGCGCCGACAATCTCACTGGAGGTGACCGACGGATGAAACACCTCGCTGCACAGCTGGACGTCTCTGTTCTAATGCTGACGCAGTCGTCCACCAGCTGGGGTACTCAGAGGTGTGTATCTGCTGGGGTCCTAGCCGCCTACGCACCTTCCGACTTCTATCTATTTGGCCCAACAAAGGATGCACTCCACGGAAAAGAGCAAGTGGATGGTGGTGAGGTTACTGATGCAAGGAGACGTTGGCTCCGACGTCGATTAGTAGCGTTTTAGCATGCGAGCATATGGTCCTCCCTGTAAAATGGCGTAAGGACGGCGCATTGAACGGAGATGTTGTTGAAAAATAGAAATTTGCAGCCGAAAGAGTGAGAAATAATAATTTGTATTGGAATCCTAAATAAAACCAACTTGCTAAGAAAAAAAAAGAAAAAAGGGGTTGCATTACTTATTGAACGGCCCACGTACATATTCGATCTTCATTTCATCAGTTGATGCACTTGATTACGTGGCGTATTATTAACTCCGTACTAAAATTTGCCATATATTTAATGCCCTATCCTCAGACAAATCATTAAGAACAATCTTGTTGATAATGGGGGGTCAGTAGTCGTGACCTAATTGTAGTAAATTCAGAGGTATTCATTAACTACGACACCATGGAAAACGTAAATCTGAACAGATGAATCGATACTTTAGCAGAGTTTTCCCGGACACAGTCTAGATAGGTACACATTCGGCTGATAAGTAGCGCTTTTGTTGGTCGTAAAGCAGTGTGTTTCTCCGACTTTCTTTACCATTCGTAACGTGTTTTTTGGAGCACTGTGTTTTGTAAATGTGCTGTGTTGTCGTAATTTGAAGCAAACAGTATTCTAACAAGCTTGCCAAATCTTGAGTAAAGAATGTAAGTAAATAATAATAATCACTTTTAAATGCCACTGTTGATAGTATTTCGTATTCATATACACCAAAATAGTGGCATCTGCTGTTCTGATACACTCTTGAATTGCACACTGAAGTATGTATTTGTATTAATGTAGTACAGTCATAAACATGCGAACTTATTTAAATAGGGAATTATCAATATTGCAGAAGCTGAAAATTTCATTCCTAAATGACGTTAACCAATAGGTGCTTCATTTGTTCGTTGATCTAGCCTCATAATCTTTTCCCCGTAAAATTAATAAATATATTCTTCAGTTATAGCTGGTAGCTAAATTATTGAAGCAGATGTAACGGCGAAAGACGTAAATGTGGTGCTGAAATCAGAATTATGTCTCGAAACGTATTTGACAATGACGATAAAATATTGACACTGAAGATATCGTGACACTAGTAAAGGAATTCCTAATCTGGAAGCTACCGTCATTGAAAGCCCATGCTGAAATTGTTAATAACGCGTCCGACTGATATTTCAGTGCTTTTTTATCGCAGTTTATTCTTTCTGTGTAACATACATTCATTAATAATCTAGGTCTCTGTTTAAACAAAAATTTTTCATGTTATGTGTGTCATGTCCTTAGGTTAGTTAGGTTTAAGTAATTCTAAGTTCTAGGGGACTGATGACCTCACATGTTAAGCCCCATAGTGCTCAGAGCTATTTTTTTGTAAGCCACAATGCTCCCTTTATCAACGCTGTCCTAAAGCTGTTCCGCACTAAGAAGTGTAAATTCGGGAGAGACTGTCTCCTTCGTTTCCAGCGAAACGACTGCCAAGATGCAGCTAGCACGAGAAAGTAGACAGGTGCAGCAGAAGAATTCTGTGTCCTGCATGGACAACTTCTTAGTGAAACTGAACATCGTACTAACAATTGGTAATTCTGCAGTCGTACATTTCCTGCTCCCCATTTACGCTGAAGCGCAAAAGAAACTGAGCTTGCGTATTGAAATACAGAATTACGTAAACAGACAGAATACGGCGCTGCAGTCGGCAACGCCTAAACAAGTGTCTGGCTCAGTTGTTAGATCGGTTACTGCTGCTACAATGGCAGATTATCATGATTTGAGTTTGAACGTGTTGTTGTAGTTGGCGCATGAGCGATGGGGACACAGCATCTCCGAGGTAGCGATGAAATGGGGCTCTTTCCGTACGATCATTTCACGAGTGCACCGTGAATGTCAAGAATCCTGTAAAATATCAAATCTCTGACATCGCTGCACCGGAAAAAGATCCTGTAAGAACGGGACCACCGACGACTGCAGAGAATCGTTCAACATGACAGAAGAGCAACCCTTCCGCAAACTGCTGCAGATTTCAGTGCTGGGCCATCAACAAGTGTCAGCGTGCGAACCATTCAACGAAACATCTTCGATATGGGCTTTCGAAGCCGAATGCCCACTCGTGTACCCTTGATGGCTGCACAATAGAAAGCTTTACACCTCACTAGGGTCCGTCAACACCGACTCTGGACTGTTGATGACTGGAAACATGTTATCTGGGTAGACGAGCCTCGTTTCAAATTTTATCGAGCGGATGGACGTGTACGGATATGGAGACAACACCATGAATCCAAGGACACTGCATGTCAGCAGGGGACTGTTGAAGCTGGTGGAGGCTCTGTAATGGCGAGGGGCGTATGCAGTTGGAGTGATATGGGACCCCTGATACGTCTAGATATGACTCTGACATGCGACACGTACGTTAGAATGATCACCTGCATCCATGCATGTCCATTGTGCATTCCGACGGAGTTGGGCAATTTCAGCAGGGTAATGGGACACCCAAAACGTTCAGAATTGCTACAGAGTGGCCCCAGGACCTCTCTTCTGAATTTAAACATTTCCACTGGCCATCAAACTCCCATGACATGAACATTACTGAGAATATCTGGAATGCTTTGCAACGTACTGTTGAGAAGAGATCTCACCCCCTTGTAATCTGTCGAATTCGTGGTGTCAACTCTCTCCAGCACTACTTCAGACATTAGTCGAGTCATTGCCTCGTCATGTTGCGGCACTTCTGAGTTATGGCGCGGGCCCTCCACGATATTAGGCAGGTGTACCAGTTTCTTTGGCTTTCCAGTGTATATAAAGTCATACTTTACCATTATCTTGCAGGCCGTTGTGGCCGAACGGTTCTAGGCGCTTCAGTCTGGAACCGCGCTGCTGCTACGGTCGCAGGTTCGAATCCTGCCTCGGACATGGATGCGTGTGATGTCCTTAGGTAAGTTAAGCTAAAGTAGTTCTAAGTCTAGGGAACTTATGACCTCAGATGTTAGGTCCCTTAGTGCTTAGAGCCATTTGAACCATTTTTTTTTTTACCATTAGCTTGAATAACGTCTATCGTAAGCAACGAGCCATGTCTGACTCTCTTCTCTGACTATGGACTTATGAACTACACTGAGGTGACAAAAGTCACGGGATACCTCCTAATATCGCGTCGGCCCTCCTTTCGCACAGTGTAGAGAAGCAACTCGGCGTACCATGGACTCAGCAAATCGTTGAAAGTCCCATACAGAAATATTGATGCAAGCTGTCTCTGTAGCTGACCGTATTACGAAAGTGTTGCTGGTGCAGGATTTTGTGCACAAACTGATTTCTCGGTTACGTCTCATAAATGTTTGATGCGATTTATGTCGGGCGAATTGTGTGGCCACATCATTCGCTCGAATTATCCAGAAGTCCTTCAAACCAATCATAAGAAACTGCGGCCCGATTACTTGCCTCATTGTCATCCATAAACATTCCACCATTGTTTGGGAATGATTGCAAATAGTCTCCAAGTAGCCGAACGTGACATTTACGGTCAATGATCGTTCCATTTGGACCAGATGACCCAGTCCATTCCCTGTAAACACAGCCCACACCATTATGGAGCTGCCACCAGCTTGCCCAGTGTCTTGCTGACAACTTGGATCCATGGGTTCGTGGGATCTGCGCCACACTCGAACCTTATGACCAGCTCTCACCAACTAACACCGGGACGCACCCGACCAGACCACGGTTTTCCAGTGATCAAGAGCCCTGGAGAGGCGCTGCTGGCGATGTTAGTCGCGTCGGTCGTTTGCTGGCATACGCATTAAAGACTAATTTCGCCGCTCTGTCCTAACGGAACTTTCGTCGTCCGTTCCACATTGATGAGTGCAGTTATAGACACGCTGTTGCCTGTCTTTTAGTATTTACAACTCTACGCAAACGCCGCTGCTCTCGCTCGTTTAGTACCTTGACAGCGTCCAGCTAGAACTAGTGAATTTCCTAACCATTTCCGAAATGGATTGTTCCTTGCATCTAGCTCCAACGACCATTTCGCGTTCAAAGTCTGTTAATTTCCATCGTGCGCCCATAATCACGTAATAAACCTTTTTTCATCAATCGCCTGAGTACAGATGACAGCTCCGCCAACGCATTGCCCGTCCGTACTTCGTGTACCCGATAATACCACCATCTGTATATGTGCATGTCGCTATCTTATGACGCCTGTAACCTCATTGTATGACGTAATGGACCGAGACCAGCAAACTTTCTGATATTTGTGTTCAATGATAAAGATGTTTGGGTGTCACGAACTGTGGCCATTTGTACACTAAGAAAAAAGCCAGAGAGTGGAGCGACAATTACTGTTAAAATATTTTAACGGACGCTTGTACGTTTGTATAACGAAAGCAATTATCCAGGAATTTATTTGGTGGGCGCTCTGTATATTTATGACAAATTCCCCAAATATCGCGCTGTATTTCTGTATCCTACGTTTTCGGGGAACTTCTTCGATAATGAAACTTTTATTACTAATTTGGATATGTGAACATTTTAGTTTCCGTGAGGAGCTTGCCTGTGAACTAAATAGAGAAGCCATTTTATTGTTTGGAGTGGTCAAACGAAGAGTTACTATTGACTAATTTTAGTTGACTATTCGCCTCAAGTAAACAAATAATAGTGGCTTTGGTATTAACCATATAATTCTAATTCGCTGTATTAATGAGCCAGAGAATCACCCCAGTATTTATTATTCAGTTCCGACCAAATTAGTTTCCTGTTAAGTGCATTTACAGAGTCTCATAAGCAAATATTAAATTATATGGTGTTCCCCATTGAGGTAATTATACAGTTCACAGACGCACAAAACATGAAAAAAATTTGTTTAAACAGAGAACTCGATTATTAATGAATGTATGTTACACAGAAGGAATAAACTGAGGTAAAAATAAGTGCTGGAATAGGAGTCGGACGCGTTATTAACAATTTCAGCATGGGCTTTCAATGACGGTAGCTTCCAGATTAGGAATTCCTTTACTAGTGTCACGATGTCTTCAGTGTCAATATTTTATCTTCATTGTCAAATACGTTTCGAGATAGAATTTCAGCACGACATTGACGTCTGTCGCCGTTACATCTGCTTCAGTAATTTAGCTACCAGCTATAACTGAAGAATATATTTATTAACTTTACGGGGAAAAGGTTATGAGACTATATCAACGAACAAATGAATCAGCTACTGGTTAACTCGTTTAAAAATGAAATTTTCAGATTCTGGGGTATTGTTAAATTCCCACTTTAAATAAGTTAGCATTTTTATGACTCTACTACATTAATACAAAGACGTACTTAAGTTTGCAATTCAAGAGTGTATTAAAACAGTATATGCCATTATTTTGGTGTATATGAATACTAAATACTATCAACAGTGGCATTTAAAAGTTATTATTATTATTTTTTTACACTCCTTACTAAAGATTTGGCACGCTTGTTAGAATATTGTTTGCTTCAAATTACTCGTCACAAGTTGGTTATTTGGTCAAGCAGTGTGATAACAAACATGGTAACTCTAAAGCAGTGTGCGTAGGGATGTGAAGTACTACTAATAATAATAATTATAATAATATATAAAAGCGTTAATTGTACGCCACTCAATCTTGCGTGGACATTCGGCTTGTCCTTCGCTATGAACTGGACACACTTAACTGTTGTTGACCGACATTACATTACAGGTGTAAGTCTGTCCTTGGCTGTGCATTGGGTACATAACACACACTGTTATTAAATGGTACAGTGCTAACGAACGGTATGTATGACGTTCTTAGTGTGTTTGATGTCCGCCTCAATAGCGGAGTGGTCAGCGCGACGGAATGCCCTGCTAAGGGGCTCTGGTTCGATTCCCGGCTGGGTCGGAGATTTTCTCTTCTCATGGACTAGGTGTTGTGTTGTCTTCATCATCTCATTCCCATCGACGAGCAAGTAGCCGAAGTGGTGTCAACTCAAAAGACTTGCACTAGGCGACCGGTCTTCCCGACGGGAGGCCCTAACCACACGACATTTCATTTCAATGTGTTTAATTCAAATGGCTCTGAGAACTATGGGACTTAACATCAGTGGTCATCAGTCCCCTAGAACTTAGAACTACTTAAACCTAACTAACCTAAGGACATCACACACAACCATGTCCGAGGCAGGATTAGAACCTGCGATCGTAGCGGTCACGCGGTTCCAGACTGAAGCGCCTAGAACAGCACGGCCACACCGTTCGGCTGTGTTTGATTAAGAAACATATTGCTTACATGTTGTTTCATCGACTTGTAACAGGCAGAAATTTCCCTGTGTTCGCATTCGAGCAAAGGCACGTGGTATAATGGCGACAATGTGCCTTCATCCAATATTATGGTTGGACGCTAAACACATTTTATGAATTGACGTGAAGAAGGCTGACTGCTCAGCCCAAACCAATAAACAATGATTGTTAAAGCATTGGGAGGTGGACCATTAAAAGATTTTATATAACAGAAATCTTTAATTCTACAAATAATTGATTGTAAGATAAGAGATTGAATTAGAAAAGAACTGCAAGGAAAACAAAACATGCGATTGACTTCAGTGAGGATCATGTCTACTTACAAGCATCGGAAAACTGCCAGTCGCTCGGAGGACTGTATGCAGAATTTGAAACACTTGTGGGAATGATTCAATGATTCAATGTCATGCCAGTGTGACAGGCAACTACAACAGTAGTATCATGAAGGAGCAAGGAATAGCTGATAGGGATATGGTGGAAGTTCAACGAAGTTTTGTACTCGAAAGAAATCCGTACCACATGAATGTACGTAAAACATTGACAACCACAGAATATTTACTAAGTTATGATGAGGTCATCAAAATAATCCACAGTAAGTTGAGACATTAGTTTCGAGTAATGAAAGACTTCCCTCTATACGACAGATGTCATCCTGTCATTGTTGAATACAACGAAAAAATTCCAAATTTTCCTCTTATGCAGCGCACAAAGCGATGAAATTTGAACAAGAAACTTTCCTCACCGCTGTACCAATACCCTTATTTTCTAACCACCAGAAATGACAGGATGGTCACGTGAGCTAAAAACCATGTTGAACCGAGAGTATATGCACATTGTTCCTGTGGTAATATCGTCATGTTAAAACAGTTAACGTTAGGATACGTAGAAAATAATGAAGCAAAGAAAAATAATAACCAAAAATGACAGTTTTTAACTGGCATGTCTCTGAGTGTTTGTCGTATTTTGTTTCATACACTATTGGCCATTAAAATTGCTACACCACGAACATGACGTGCTACAGACGCGAAATTTAACCGACGGGAAGAATATGCTGTGATATGTAAATGATTAGCTTTTCAGAGCATTCACACAAGATTGGCGCCGGTGGCGATACCTACAGCGTGCTGACATGAGGAAAGTTTCCAACAGATTTCTCATACACAAACAGTAGTTGACTGGCGTTGCCTGGTGAAACGTTGTTGTGATGCCTCGTGTAAGGAGGAAAAATGTGTACCATTATGTAACGGATCGTGGAGCCACGTCTCGATCCCTGAGTCAACAGATGGGGACGTTTGCAAGACAAAAACTATCTGCACGTACAGTTAGACGACGTTTGCAGCAGCATGGACTATCAGCTCGGAGACCATCGCTGCGGTTACCCTTGACGCTGCATCACTGACAGGAGCGCCTGCGATGGTGTACTCAACGACGAACCTGGGTGCACGAATGGCGAAACGTCATTTTTTCGGATGAATCCAGGTTCTGTTTACAGCAACATGATGGTCGCATCCGTGTTTGCCTACATCGCGGTGAACGCACATTGGAAGCGTGTACTCGTCATCGCCATACTGGCGTGATGGTATGGGGTGCCATTGGTTACACGTCTCGGTCACCTCTTGTTCGTACTGACGGCATTTTGAACAGTGGACGATACATTTAAGATATGTTATGACCCGTGGCTCTGCCCATCATTCGATCCCTGCGAAACCCTACATTTCAACAGGACAATGCACGACCGCATGTTGCAGGTCCTGTACGGGCCTTTCTGGATACAGATAATGTTCGACTGCTGCCCTGCCCAGCACATTCTCGAGATCTCTCATCAATTCAAAACGTCTGGTCAGTGGTGACCGAGCAACTGGCTCATCACAATACGCCATCCACTACACTTGATGAACCGTGGTATGTGATGTTGAAGCTGCATGGGCAGCTGTACCTGTACATACCATCCAAGCTCTGTTTAACTCAATGCCAAGGTGTATCAAGGCCGTTATTACGGCCGGAGGTGGTTGTTCTGGGTACTGATTTCTCAGGATCTATACACCCAAATTGCACGAAATATAATCACATGTCAGTTCTAGTATAATATATTTGTCCAATGAATATCCATTTATCATCTGCACTTCTACTTGGTGTAGCAATTTTAATGGCTAGTAGTGTATGTTTCAGTAAAAATTTCCGGAACATGTTGCACTGCACTCTTATTGTCGGAACTAAGTGTTGTAAGAGATGCACTTCTGTACAATGATACACTCCAGAAAAACAGCTTTAGAAAAAAAAACCTCTTAACGTTTAAATTAAAAATCTATGGTAACACTGATTTTTTTCACAAATGCTTTTCTTGCATTTGACAGTCTGTATTTTATATCGTCTCTGCTTCAATCATTATCTGTCATTTTATTGCTCAACTAACAAAAATCATCTTTTACGTTAAGCGCCTCATTTCTTAATCTCTGCAAATATCTAATTTAAGACACTATTCATTAGATTCAACTTTTATGTTAAGTCCTGTGCCTTCTTTCAAAAAATTGCTATAATTTCAGCAAACTTCATAGATTTTATTTCTTCTCTCTGAAATTTAATTTCCTTTCCCGATTTCTCCATGTTATGGCTTACAGCTTCATCATTGTACAGATTGAACAATATCGGGGATGTGCTACAACCCTGTCACAGTCCCTTACAATTTCTGCTTTACTTTCATCATTTGACACTTATAACTCCAGTTTTGTTTCTGTACACATTGTGAATAGCATGTCAAACACTGTAGTTTATTCCTGGTACCTTCAGAATCTGAGTCAGTGCACTCCAGTCAAAAGTGTGGAAAGGTTTCTCTAAATGTACAAATGCTATAAGAGTAGGCTTGGTTTTCTTCTGAGATCGTAGAACGTGTATTTCCCGCAGGTGTTCTATATATCACCGGAACTCAAACTGGTATCCTCCAAGATCGGTCTATACCACTTTTACCAGTTCTTCTGTGAATAATAATATTCTTGTCAATATTTTGGAGCCATGACTTACTGTACCGACAGTTCTCTCATATTCACACCTATCAGCACCTGGCCTTTTGAGACTTAGAATTACTACATCTTTAAGTTTGCGGGTATTTTTCTTGTCTCATATCACACAACTCTGTCATACCTGAATATCCCAGTAATCTCAATAAGTCGCTACTTTCTTGCAGCGTAGAAGAAATTGCATGTCTCGTGCTATTGATGTGTATTTCATCCAGTATAGTTTTGTTTATGTAAGTGGCCATTTATTTTGAAGCCGCTGTCGATGCCTGGTGCGTGAATCAGTGTTCCAGCGCGTCCCTTTCCTCATATAGGTCGCATTCAGCTTCACCTCTGTTCATACTCTGCAAGCTGTCAAAATCGTTCAAGACGGACGGAAAACCTACGGTACCCTACACTACTGCTGACCATTAACTTTCCACATCCACTAGCAAAATTTGTCTTCGCGGTCCGTACGTAAGATGTGCACTGGCGGCAGTCAAATCATTTTGCAGGTTGTTGCAAATGTCGATTCTCTAAATTCTGTTAACACTGTTTCGCAAAAGGAACGTGTTAATACCTTCAGGGAATCTCATTGAACCTAACATAGCATTGCCATAATACTGGAGTGTTGATCGATCCTAGAGGTTAATAAATACGTGTATGATTAGACGAGCGGCACTATGTTTATGATAGTTGGTAGTCTGCCCTTCATAATTAAAATTTATCTGAATTTCACTTTCTACTGGAAGAAAATTACTGCAGTATTCTTCCGGATTATTTTCCATTGAAATTGTTTGGTTCTTTTAGTTTAAATTCTGTTTTTTCCTGAGTGTCCTCACAGTACTTAATGCAATCATACCACGTGAAGATCTTACTCGCGAACATATCTTCTTTGTTCACAAAATTGTCTATGAGTCCCTGTTGACTTTTACGGGATGAGTATAAGGTTAGTAGCTGCCGTTTTAATTGTAATGTCTACTTTTGATGTAGTGCAGCTTTAGTATAATGAGCTGTTTGATGGACAACCAGTGTTACTCATTGTTAGAAAATAATTCTGAGCCCGAGACCTTTCTTCAATGGTTTTATTGTGGATGTTGCATAAGATATGTAATAAGGTATCTTTTCGTCGCAGTGGACGATGTAGCATCTGGGCTATTGCTCTGCCAATTTCCTATAAGATAGTAAAACCTTATACGTCGTACCAGCCGTTTGAGAGAACACAGGTATTTATGAATTAGTCCTTGAGTAACTGTGATTTCTATGGTGCTATTACTGATTCAGGTAGAGTGTTAGTCTCCAGTTCTAATTATCTTCAAGGAGCGTATCTGGATATAAATACTGAAAATTGCCTGCTCGTTTGCAAATTCATTTTTTGCTCACTATATTTTCCTTTTCGTAAATCGTAACATTCATCTTTGCAAAATTTTCCGTCATTCTGTTATGGCCAACTTCGAGTGATCGAAATTAGCGCACTGAGAAAACTCTTTTCATGTACACTGAGGCGTTTCGTATCTTTGGGAAGTCGGTAGTTAATTGATAACCTGGAATCAATAAAATTCTAAGTATTAAGCGCCAAAAGTTTATATCGTTTGTGTGGAGAAGAAATTTAGATGTTATAAAATGTTGTACATTTACCTAATTACTCATATGAAGGGGAGAAGGACGTGGAGGTCAATCCTCCTTATAGCTTAGAGAATAAAATACTCACCCCCATGACAGCGGCAATAAGCAGGATGTGGTTCTCGAGATTCAGGATGGCCAACATCAGTCTCAGGTCACGTTGCGACTCCGAGCTCACTGCTAAAATAGTAATTACCATTTGTAAGGCAGATAAACGTTCCCATGCAGTGAGTGCTGATCATATACTGGTGTCCAAGTCTCTTTAAAAGAGATACATTACATTATCACACCTAAAAAATGTATTTTCCACTGAATACGAGCAACTATAAATGAACAGACCAAAATTATTCTGTAAAGTGCAAATATTCTAAGCCAAATATATCGCTGTTATTAAGGTAGTAGCTGTTTGCGCCTGGCTTCACCCATGTACGCAGATGACTCATATAATGCACCCATCACCTCCTTCCACCTCTACCTCTTCTTGACTTTCTCATATTTCTGTCTCCCTGTCCATATTTTCTTGCCGCTTCTCTCTGTCCATCTCCTCCCACCTCTCTCTCACCGTCTCCTCCTCCCCCCCTCTCTCTCACCCCATAGCCCCCTCTCTCCATGTATCTCCTCCTCCTCCACCTCTTTCTATCTCCTCCTCTTCACCTCTCTTTTGTCATCTCCCATGCCCCTGCCTCTCTCTCCATCTCCTCCTTCAGATACGTGGTGTCCATATTCTCCTCCCCTATCCATTTCCCTTTCACCCTTCTCACTGCCCATCTCCCCTCAGACCTCTCCTTGTCTATCTCCTACTCTGCTGGCTCTCTGTCATCCCCCCCTCCCCCTCCTCTGTCCTTATCCTCGTCTCCAGTCTCTCCATTCATCTCCCCCTATCTTCATCTATCTCCTACCCTTCTTTCTCTTTGTCAGTCTCCTCCTGCTTCCTCTCTTGGCCCATATTCTCCTCCCCATCTCTCTATATCCTCCTCCTCCTCTTTTCTTTGTACACATCTTGCTCTGCTATCTTCCTATTCACTTCTACTCCACCTCCCTCTTTCTATCTCTCTTCCCCCCATCTCTCTCTCCATCTCCTACAGCATCCCTAGCCCAATAGGAGCTAGGTGGTTCTTACACACATTCATAGATACATCCATTTTCATATATGTATTGATACATGGTTCTGAGGTATTATGCTACGATCGACTAAATTTCTTGGAGAAACCCAAGGTTTCGTCCCCAGGTATGGAGGACATTTTGATTGTGGTGTGGTGCTACAACCCCCTTAAAAGTTTTGGTGGTATAGGAGGACGAAACATTGGATTTGTTCAAGTACTTATTTATCCACAAAATTGTAGCCCAGTATGTTTTAATAAATGTGGGAAATTAATTTTCTCTTGGAAAAATTAATTAAGGGAGACACTAAGCAAGTTGAATTCTAGGTCCTTTTTGCAACGTCAGATAACTGCGAACCTAACTGTAAGTCGCCACAAGTGGAACTGATCAAAGTATGGTTGTGTACAGTTACGCGTTGTCCAAACGCAGTTTTGTTCTATGGGTATGTATGTTCCCTAAACCTAATATTAAAATATCTGCCTGTTTGTCCAACATAGGTTGCAATATGCAAGTTCCACACACTCCACCAAAGGGCCGCCTATTAAATATTGTGGAAGAAATAGAGGTCAACAGGAATAAAAACGGAATCCCACAAAACTTCTGATTGAACAAAACGAATTTACACTAAACACTTATGTTTGATGTATGACAGGCTGCTGCAGCTCTTGCACATCGTGATGTTCTGACTCTGTCCATTTGTTTTCTGTCCCAGCGCTGCACCACCCACTTCTTCTTGGCTCTGTTTCTGTGAATCTATTGCACCTGTGGCTGTTTTCGTGTTTTGAGATGCTCCTTTCTGTTAACTTTATTGTGACCTGCATAGATGGCAGACGCCTATTTGAGTGATAGCATTTGTAATTTAAACTTGTACTTCACTGTGTTATACTTTTTAAGTTGGTTTTAACTTCTCTTACTTTGATTAATACAAAATGTTGAAAATCATATCCCTGATTTTGTAACACGTCATTATAAACAGTGCTTACGATCAGTGGCATCTAGAGTCAGTGACGTTTAGCAGCCGAGCTCTCTCAGCTGCTTGTACCGCAGCTGTAAGCACGGTTTGCTAACAACGGCTCTACACTACTGGCCATGAGCGTTTACATACCATGTAACGATACCGAACATGGCTATTAGCTTCTCTTGTTAACTTCAAAGATACATGTTTGCTCGCGAGTTGCTTCTCAGACAATGTGAATCACGCTAGTACGGTAATGTTTTAACTTACCGTAAAACTCTATCCCAGCATATCCCATTTTTAGATAAATCTATATTCATGCAGGTTGATTCAGCTGCCCCTACCTGTGGGTGTTATGCAACCTATAATGGCTTCAAAACAAAGCACGAGGTTTTCATATTTTCTCGCTCGCTTCGCTCCAACTATTAGAACTACATATAAATATGAACAGGATCCGTTGTAGAAAATTTAATAAAGTTACATTTTGTACTGGGATGCGTTTTCGCTGGAGGCCACGGTTTTCTAGTTAATCAAGGAAAACTGATCTGAAGGTCACCGTTGTATTTTTTTTTAATAATTCGAAAACTACGGCAACTAGCGGAAACATGTCCCTGTGCAAAATTTGGCTGAATTAAATTTCATGCAAAAATGTCCTGTTCATTTTTCTGTGGTCAAATGGTTTGCACACAGAAAGGGGTAGAAAATAAAACTCTTGGTACTTGAAAGCATTTTGGATTGCATAAAACCAACATACATAAATGACCTTGTGGATAACATCGGAAGTTCACTGAGGCTTTTTGCGGATGATGCTGTGGTGTATCGAGAGGCTGTAACAATGGAAAATTGTACTGAAATGCGGAAGGATCGGCAACGAACTGACGCATGGTTCAGGGAATGGCAATTGAATCTCAATGTAGACACGTGTAATGTGCTGCGGATACATAGAAAGAAAGATCCCTTATCATTCAGCTACAATATAGCAAGTCAACAACTGGAAGCAGATAATTCCATAAATTATCTGGCAGTAAGTATTAGGAGTGATTTAAAATGGAATGATCATATGAAGTTGATCGTCGGTAAAGCAGATGCCAGACTGAGATTCATTGGAAGAATCCTAAGGAAATGCAATCCGAAAACAAAGGAAGTAGGTTACAGTACACTTCTTCGCCCACTGCTTGAATATTGCTCACTAGTGTGGGATCCGTACCAGATAGGGTTGATGGAAGAGTTAGAGAAGATCCGACGGAGAGCAGCGCGCTTCGTTAGAGGATCATTTAGTAATTGCGAAAGCGTTACGGAGGTGATAGATAAACTCCAGTGGAAGACTCTGTAGGAGAGACGCTCAGTAGCTCGGTAGCTTTTGTTGAAATTTCGAGAACATACCTTCACCGAGGAGTCAAGCAGTATATTGCTCCCTCCTACGTATATCTCGCAAAGAGACCATGAGGATAAAATCAGAGAGACTAGAGCCCACACAGAGGCATACCGACAACCTTTCTTTCCACGAACAATGCGAGACTTGAATAGAAGGGAGAAGCGATAGAGGTACACAAAGTACCCTCCGCCACACACCGACAGGTGACTTGCGGAGTATGGATGTAGATGTAAATGTAGAATTGGAGGAGGCAAATGAATCACTCTGTATACATCCAACTTGATGATTAGACCCCATAGAGCAATCAAACTGTATATATATTGACTGCCTTGGTTCCAGGCAGTCCAAGACATTTTGTATGCGATTAAGAATCGGTGCTTTAGTAAGCGAATTGAGGTGGTATAGAGTGCCTTGAAAGAAGGGAGTGCCCACAGTACATTCGTCATGAAGGTGTAGAAGAAAGAGGAAAATTGCCTCCTGAGGATGTTTAAATAAACATTTTGGTTCATGTTCACAGCAATCTAAATGAATGGGTCCAATTAACAATCCGAAAAACATCTACAAAGCATCACAGATACTTCTTCGGTCTACACTAAATCCTTCACACAAACAGCGGGTAAGTGTTTCATTGGGATGTCAGTGTACCTGGTGCTTTGTTTTACTTAAGAAAAGGTAAAATCGTGATTTGGCGGGCCATATTTCTCTTGAATGTAGTGCCCAGTATTCATTCGGAAACTAGTTAAGGTAAACCTGCATTCTATAGAGCAATACTTGTTGGAGTTGACACCAACTGTCATTGACAAAGCATGACAGTTGTTGCCACTCCCTGTTAGTTCTGATCTTTTTACGACCACTGTTCTTACACCAAAATGGGTCACATGGCTGTGACTGGTGCTCCGTATTTCGTGCACATTGGGCAGCCACTACTGCTGTGGTGGAGCCATTCACCTTCTCACATAGAAACCTGTCGTACATCAGCATAAAGTAGGCAGCCTACACAGCAAAGCTGCAGGACCACCATGGCCAGCAAGCAGCAGCGTGACTGTTATATGATCCCGCAGACCTATTTTCCTCCGTGTGGCCGTAAATGGATCAGGCTGTGTCCTGGCACCATCATGATACTTAAACCTGCGAGTGAACTGTGCCAAGCCAGTTCACTCTCAACGAACTCTCTGGGTCAGATGCTAACTGCAGTAGATGTTGATCAAGTGGGGTGTAAATAAGGAAGCAGTCAGATCTACGAAGCCTTACTGCAACCAACAAACTCCTATGCGTGGAGCAGCTAGTGGCGTCACCAGGGTTCACCGAGATGTGGTCTCTGCAATGGAACATACGTGTGCGTCAGTATTGGCCATCGTATGGTTTCTTATTATTGCCATTTTTATTCAAAAGTGAACTCAGGAAATACCCTTGATATACCTTGGGGTCGTCAGTCCAACACACAGATATTGTGCCATTCAGACGTAATTCTGACTTAACCAAGTGTAACCAATGTAAAATCATACTCCCAGGAGGAGGTTTGAGTATACATGTTTACTAACAAACTCGATCTGCTGTGTTTATCTGGGCAGTTTTCTTATTTCGCCTCCAGCTGCGTGTTACATATCAAGTAAACCATCAAATTGGGCACATCAAACAGTGTGTGGTCGAGAGTGCAATCACAGTATCTCCTTTTTGCCATTTTTTTCACGTGTCCACATCGGCCCACGTTGCTCTGATGATTCTACACAATCGACTGGCTTACACACACACACACACGCACACACACGCACACACAGACACACACCACGCCACTGCCATAACGAATATCAGCGGTGGAGGGTTACGTGATCGCGTGGAACCAGTTGTCCACCATCGAAACCACTCTGAATGGACTCGTATGTTCCTGTAAGTGGATGATCAAGTTTTGACCTATGTGTTCACATGTATGAATGTAGCGTATTGCATATGAAGTGAAGGAAACACACATTAATGTCTTATTGCCATATTAGCAATAAATTATTAGAAACAGTAATACCCTGGAAAATTAGAGAGAAACTATGCGAAGCGAAATCACTGAGCGAGGTGGCGCAGTGATTAGCAGACTGGACCCACAAGCTTCAAATTAGCATCCAGCCATCGAGGTTTAGGTTTGCCGTGATTTCCCTAAATCGCTCCAGGCAACCAGGCAAATCCAGGGTGCTTTTTTTTTTTTTTTTTTTTTTGAAAGGGCAAGACCAATTTCCTGCCCCATCCTTGACACAACACGAGTTTGTGCTCCGTCTATAATGACCTCGGTGTCGCCGGACATTAAACCCAATCTTCCTACCATCTTCCTTACGAAGCGATGTGACACGGAACGTCCACGTAGGCGTGCAACTTCTGTGGAAAACAAATACTAAGCTGAATTTCATGGGGCAAATTCTAGGGAAATGTATCTCATTTACGAAGGACGTTGCTTTGTCCTATTGCCTATTCTGCAGTATTGCTTGTCAGTCTGGGAGACTTACAGATTAGGGCGCTCGTCGAACTATGCTAGTGGATGATTACAGTGATTAGTGTTCACTTTAGCTGCAAGATATTTAGTGTCATACAATCGAAATGGCTCCATTTTCTACAGGTGTCTGTACAATTCATAATCCACACTTAGTGAAAGCATCCTGAGACAAATTTTTCAGCTGTTTTAATATTGGTAGCAGTACTTAGTAGAAATTACAATTCATTTCCCCCAACTTTTCGCCAAAGCTCAAGATAAATGACTAATATTTTATAATATGCCTGCCCGCATCTTGTGATCGTGCGGTAGCGTTCTCGCTTCCCACGCCCGGGTTCCCAGGTTCTATTCCCCGCGGGGTCAGGGATTTTCTCTGCCTCGTGATGGCTGGGTGTTGTGTGCTGCGCTTAGGTTAGTTAGGTTTTAGTAGTTCTAAGTTCTGGGGACTGATGACCATAGATGTTAAGTCCCATAGTGCTCAGAGCCTTTGAACCATTTTTTTGTAATATGCCGAAGACTATCAGCAAGTGACATTCATCAGTGATCCCTTCGTCGAATTGGGACTCTTAACTTCGGCGACGCCTCTGACTGTTTGAGAGATGTAGGTAAAGTCGAAACAAGCCATCTGCAGTCGACAACATAATCTTAGCATTATTAGGAAAACTTTCAGTGATAAAACTGTTCCATTTGATATTGTAAGTAGGATGTTTAGGTTTTTTTTAAATTGGTAACGCCGCCGCCACATAGCGCTCTGTATGAAAATCACTGGCTGTGCAGTGTGCAGTCTGTGGCTGGTTGGCATTGTTGTAATACTCGCCATTGTAGTGTTGGGCAGCGGCAGCTGGATGCTAACAGCGCGTAGCGTTGCGCAGTTGGAGGTGAGCCGCCAGCAGTGGTGGACGTGGGGAGAGAGATGGCGGAGTTTTGTAATTTGTAAGACTGTATGTCATGAACTATCATATATATTATGACTATTAAGGTAAATACATGGTCTGTTCTGTATTAAAATCTTTCATTTGCTAACTATACCTATCAGTAGTTAGTGCCTTCAGTAGTTTGAATCTTTTATTTAGCTGGCAGTAGTGGCGCTCGCTGTATTGCAGTAGCTTGAGTAAAGAAGATTTTTGTGAGGTAAGTGATTTGTGAAACGTATAGGTTAATGTTAGTCAGGGCCATTCTTTCGTAGGGATTTTTGGAAATCAGATTGCGTTGCGCTAAAAATATTGTGTGTCAGCTTAAGCACATTCGTGTAGAATTCTTCTAAGGGGACGTTTCATATGTCGACTCTTAGCTGAGGATACCTCACTGGAATCTTCTGATTTTTTCCTTGTAGTTTGTGTAATTAGTGTAGCTTTTGTGTATTGCTAGCGCGTGATCCTTTGTAGTTGCAGTCTTTCATTGTTGTACAGTAAAATAGTTGTGGCATGCATGTAGTTTTGCACGAAGTATTTCGCAGCTGCGCTTGCAATTAACTAGATATTATTTTCAGTGATATGTTAATGTGTTCTCTTATTTTTGCTCTTCAAATTGTGCTTTTTTTGTGTTGTTGTGTGAAATATTGTGACAATAATGGCGTGTGAAAAACGTAATACTAGGCTGCAAAGTAAACTGAGAAATGACAGTGAAGACGAAAGCAGTCTATTAGCGCCACCATGTAATGAATTAACTAATGTTCAAAGTAGGAATTTGGTAATTGTGCATAGGGAAATGGAGCGGGTTGCAAATAAGGGTGTAGGCAGTGAAACAATTAGTGAACAGGGAAGCGTTATCGATCGATCGGTCGGCAACAGCTCGCCTCAGGAATCGGGAATGACAGGACACAATCTTGCAAATACTGCACATACAGGTTTTGGGTCCTCACCGTTTTCTAAAATAAGTCAAGACACATTTTCTTCTTGTCAAAATGTGAATGTTGCCGGTGCAACTTCACTGCCGAAAAGCACTGAGGAACATGTTTCAGACACCAGTGCACTGTTATTACAGTTAATGCAAAAAATGGGACAAAAGCTACAAAAGTTAGATACAACACTTGAACAAAATCAGAAACAAATGGGACAAAATCTTCAAAAGTTAGACACAATGGAACAAAATCAGAGACAAACACAGCAAAAGCTTCAAAAGTTAGACACAATGGAACAAAAGCTTCAAAAGTTAGACACAACACTTGAACAAACACGTGAAGATTTAACTACTGAGTTACATAACATTGAATCGAAATGCCAAAAAATCTGTAATGAGGTAAAAACACAAATTTGTGAGCATTTTCAACCTATTTTTTCCCGGTATGAAAATGCATTACAGAATCATGAAGCAGCCATAAAAGAACTGCAAACTATTGTTCGTGAAAATCACGACACCTTGCAAGTTAAGATGGACTCGGTTGCATCCACCGATTCGGTTACGCAACTTGCAAGAACTCAGGAAAACTTAAAGGACACAGTAGATTCGATTTCAACACAAATGGACACTCTGAAACTTGGTTCAGAAAAACACACTGAGGAAATGTGTTCACTATCGGAGAAAGTAACCGAACTTTCAGATCAGTTCATTAACTTATCTACAAAGGTAGAAGATGATCTGAATGATACAGAAGAGTGCGAACAAATTAGGAAATTCAAACAAAATCAGAATCAAATTAATACACAACACCAAAGAGAAATCCGGGAATTGCAAGATCAGCTGACACAGTTCATACAAGAATTACGTATTTCAGAGGACATTCGCGCTCCAACACGGGAAGAGGGACTTAGAAATACGGAAAAGCCACAAAATAATAGCACAGGGCATTTCGGAAATTATGAAAGAAATTGGCAAGGTGCACCGAATTTTGAGATGGAACCGCCGACACGACGTAACAATGACCGATATGCTAATCGCCGACACGATTATTTTGACTATAAGCTGTTCATTACTGCACGTAAATTCAAAACATTTAAGAATTCTGGCAACGACATTCATCCACAAGCGTGGCTCCATCAATTCTCTCATTGTTTTCCTCCCAACTGGTCATTAGAGCACAGATTAGAATTTATGTGTGGCTACTTGGAGAATGAACCAGCTGTAAGAATGCGATCGGTCATTCACGATTGTCACAGTGAAGGAGAATTTTATCATGCCTTCCTCTCAGCATATTGGTCTTAAGCTACACAAGACCGAGTAAAACATAGCATCATAATGATGAAACATTTCGAACAATCTGAATTTTCCAGTCCTGTCAAATATTTTGAAGGCTTGTTACATAAGAATCAGTATCTTTCAAACCCATATAGCCCCTCAGAACTCATCCGCATTTGCTTAATCAAATTACCTGAACATTTACGACAGATTATTTTAGCAGGACGATGCAAAGACGACATTGAAGCTTTTCAGGGACTGTTACAAGAACTAGAAATTGATACTGACAATCGCGGAACGCGGAAACAGGAGCACAACAATTACAGGTAACACCTGTCACAATTCCGCGATGACAGAAATAATACACCACAAGGCTATTCGTACAACGTAAATCGTGACCAAAACAGACACCATCTGTATGAGAACCGTTGGCAGAGTAGTAATTATTACAGGGAGAGATCACCTCTCCACGGTAATGACTATCACAGAGACAATCAGAGAAACAGACAATATGGAAACCAAAATAATTATTATCAAGGGAGACAGAATATCTTAAGACGCAACGGTCCAGCGCACAGTTACGATTCAGGGAGAAATTCTCCACCACGTGACCGACAAGAAAGAAAAAATGGAATCTACCGACATGACGACACACGATATGATCGTAACGACAGACCTGAATTGCAGCAGAACTGGCGGGATTCAAACAGAGCAGGGCCCTCTCGACAAGGTGAATTTGTAGAAGTTAGGTCTCCAAATCCCATTAACGACGCGCGCCAACAAAGACACAATAGGCAATGACTCGCACCGCAGGCAGCCGCGTGCGCCGGCCGGCTCTGAGAAAAATAACATAGACGCTAACCTTGAGAAAAATTCCAGTATTCTTTACCGACGTATACCACGTGATAATTGCGTTCACGTTAACTCTGAGCACTAGGAAGAGTAAAAGATTGCACCACATTTCACATGTAAAACCGTTTATTGAAATATAATCTGCTTTTTAACTTTGTCTTTGTCTTAAAGCATTTCACTTCACATTTCTAGTGTGCTTTGTCACACTGAGAAACTGTTAACATGCAACAATGTTTTGAAGTTAACTATCCAGTCTATAACCTAGGGAACATTTTTAAACAGAAATTACAAATGCATTGTTATAGTGAACGGACGACACATTCTTGTTATTTTTACATTCTTGCTTGTTAGTTGCACGATTACGTAACGACTATAAGGCTTACATACTTAGAACATATACTGTTAATGAGGTTTTAAAGCAACATTTTGGTTTAGTTGAAAAGACATTCCTTATTTGAAGTACTTTCTGTGAGATTGAAGATGACTTAGCATTTGGTTTCTTTGATAGCTACACGATTATATCACGACGCTACTAATGTGTGACACAATTTACATTGTGCTTTTGCGGTGTATCTGTTTTATATCTGCACAGTTTTTCTGAATCCTTCTGGAAAGGAAAACATGTTTTAGTAGTAACTTTTGCAGTATAGCTACAATGAGACAGCCTTTTCCGTAGCACAACAATACATTGCAGCACAGTACTTTCTTCATCTCGGCAATAAGCGTAGTAACTAAGATAGCTATACGCAAAGCATTTCACTTTTGTTTAACATGAGGTAAGTACATTGACTTCTGCAGAACTTAGCTTTCGGAGGACGATAACTACGACACTTCCACAGAGATTATCTTACAACAAGACGCACAGTTTAGCGCTACAGTACACGTATTTGAGTGATTAATTTTGTACTTAAAACATTTATTTTTAAAGATATTTGAAGTTCAATGATACAAAGGTTTTCCGTGATACATTTCATTCCATTGCTGTAATCTGTAACACCTGAGGATATAATTACATTTATCCTCAGGGGGGTACACGCTTACTTTGTGTACCATGTGTACGGCAAGCACAAGGAGCCCTAGCTAATATGGTATTTGCTTATACAAATTTATACATCAGTACCACATTTCTCTAACACATAAATTACACAGCTATGTGATCATTTAACTGAGAGAGACAAACATTTACTTTACTACATCAGTGACAGATGTTTATGTAATTACACCATTGGATAACTTCACACTTACGAAGTTGAATTTTGTCTGTACTTTGTGAACTGTTCATATTTTTTCAGAACCATTGTGATACTATGAGAGCTTTGAATGGTGTATTTGGTATGGGATCACGATTTTTAAAGTACGTTTGAGGTAGATGACACTTTTGACATGAGCAGAGAATTTTATTTTAGGTTTTGAAATTATTGGAGGAAGGTACGGAGATTTTGAGAATTTGATTGAGGTGTTATGATATTATTACGACGACAATGTGAATTATGCTGCTGAGGTATGTTTGAGCTGATGCTATGTGAGTTATTTGGTTATGCTACGTATCTGTTACGATGAAATATTGAAAAAGTGTCGACGAATATGTATATGTGCAATAAGGTAAGGAATAATGAGTAGTGGTTAGAGACTCTGGTTTGTGAAAAAGGATGTTGGAAACCAAGAATCGTACTTTAAGAGTTATGAAATGTGTGTAAATGCGTAATGTATTACAATGCTGGTGAAAAAGTTTTGGACACTATTATATTTAAATGATTTTATTTCTACAGATTTGTAACGCAAATTCTTGACCTGTGATTTTTTTTTATATGAGACTGCCACCGTAGCGGAAACTGGTGTCGTAAATATTTCGATAAGACAGTTAAGTGATCACCTGCATGTAATGCGTCGTGGGCACCCAGCTGCGCGACAACCACAAGACAAAAGAAAGCCAGTGTGTGCCTGTCAGAGACACAGGTGGAAAAAAAAGGGCCATTATCCTCGGTATTGACATTCCTTTGTAGAAAGCATCGTAAATACCGCACCCTCAAACTTGAAAACATGATTACACTGTAGAGTTCTTAATTTATGATATTTACTGAAATGAAATGATGAGAAACATCTTATATCTATTGTCTTTCTAGCTGAGAGATTGCTCATTTTGTTTAATATTCAGTTTCTATCAGCACTGCAGCATTGGTTAAAATAAAATTTAATAGATGTACTAATATCACTATTTTCTGTCTACAGACCCAGTAAAGAATCATTTTATGATTTACTTTCTTGGAAAACAGAGCACAAATAGACATTTCCCTTCACGGGAATTGCAAAAATAATTTTTTTACGATTTGGTAACTTATCTGCTAGCGTATGTTCTCGTGATGCATCACTCTAGTGTTAAGATGTGACATAGGTATTAATCATTTTTACTGTAATATTTTTTCTGCTTCAGCTTTGTCATGTTTAGATATAAATTATTACATTTATTGCTGCTCGCTATGCTTACTTGCATTTTTTTGTCATTGCTGTTTGTATTCATTGTTTTGTGCTGCTGCTGCTGCTGCTGCTGCTGCCTTGTCCCTTAGTTAAGCATCTGAGCTCAGTAGATTTAAGTTAGCTTAAGAGGGGGTAGACTATATAAGAAACTAACTATGACGAATTGGAAGAAAAGCATTGAGAAGCTTTAAAAAATGGTTTGGTCAAAAAAAGTAGTGTACAGTGGAGAAAAACTATTTTTGAAAGAGGATGTGAACGGAATACAGAAAGCAGGTTTAGATAGGACTTTTTGGGAATAATGATAAACTAAGGGAGATCTCTATGCAAAATACTGCAGTAAAACAAACCCTGTCCTTTCCTTTCGTATTATCCCTCTATGTGTTTATGTACCCTTGTGTATTTGTCTTTTTCCTGTCTTTATGTGTTTAGCTAATAAGTTTTATGTTGTAGAATTTTTCAAATACTATGTTATTTTCTTTGTAAATATGTTCAGACATTATTTATTGTGTTTGGTTTTAATGCTCATGTGTAAAGTTGATGTTTCAAAAGTTATTCTGAACTTTATGTATGTACTTATGTCGTAATTTTTGTAGCACTGATGTATTTGCTATTTCGATTCTATTGTAAAGCCTGTACTACTGCAAATGTTATCTGTATTGTTATGTTCTTTAAAGATGTATTTTGTACCTTTGTTATTGCATTCTTATGTTATAAAATTGTAATTGACACCAGTTCATCAAATTAAGTAACTTGTAAATTACATTTCAGGGCACACGTTTCTGTTGGTCATAGTATATGGACAATATGTGAGAAGTAGGGACTGATAGTGTTTGAACGTGTGTTAATAACTCAGTAAGGGACTGGATAACAGCATTGCTGGTTCTAAGGACATTTAAAAAACAATTTTTCTGAGTGCACAAGTGGTGGTTATGGACTTGTTATATTATCCGCAAGACTCTTCAATGGTGATTGTGCGCCTGCACAGTCAAACAGATGGCTGCTCGCCATCTCTACAAGGACTACAGTGGGTCTACACCTTTGATGACCCACCAATACCATTATTTCTACAAGGACTGCAGTGGGTCTGCACCTCTGGTGGCCCACCAATACCATAATCTCGACCAGGACTACACTGGGTCTGACCTACCTACTGATAGTCTTCAACGTCGACTGACTCTGCTGTGGCCCATTACCTGTCTGCATGTCGAGAGTCAGCACTTTCTTTCGTTGAAAGAACAGTACTTCTTCAAGACTGCATGGAAATCCACTACTTCCGTGTGCATTTTCTTTTACTACTCAGACTTTGAGAAAAACACTGCAATTTTACTTTGATGAATGATCAGGACTGTCTTTATGGACTGTAAGAGAATTTTAGCTTTTGACCAACATTGTATCGATAAGTGTGTGCATTTCATTTCTTTGTTATTGGAATTACGAAAAAAAATTTCAAATCTGTATTGGCTACTGCCCAAAACAATTTGTAAATTTTTTTGTGGGGAGCATGGGGGCTATGTAAGTAGGATGTTTAGGTTTTTTTAAATTGGTAACGCCGCCGCCACATAGCGCTCTGTATGAAAATCACTGGCTGTGCAGTGTGCAGTCTGTGGCTGGTTGGCATTGTTGTAATACTCGCCATTGTAGTGTTGGGCAGCGGCAGCTGGATGCTAACAGCGCGTAGCGTTGCGCAGTCGGAGGTGAGCCGCCAGCAGTGGTGGACGTGGGGAGAGAGATGGCGGAGTTTTGTAATTTGTAAGACTGTATGTTATGAACTATCATATATATTATGACTATTAAGGTAAATACATTGTCTGCTCTGTATTAAAATCTTTCATTTTCTAACTATACCTATCAGTAGTTAGTGCCTTCAGTAGTTTGAATCTTTTATTTAGCTGGCAGTAGTGGCGCTCACTGTATTGCAGTAGCTTGAGTAAAGAAGATTTTTGTGAGGTAAGTGATTTGTGAAACGTATAGGTTAATGTTAGTCAGGGCCATTCTTTCGTAGGGATTTTTGGAAGTCAGATTGCGTGGCGCTAAAAATATTGTGTGTCAGCTTAAGCACATTCGTGTATAATTGTTCAAAGGGGACGTTTCAATATGTAGAAAATGTAATTCTTCCAGAAGTGGCTTACAAGACTTTAGTTACACCGATTCTTGAATGTTGTTCTTCAGTGTGGGACTCTCACCAGGTGAAATCGATGGGAGAGAGAGAGAAAGAGATAAGATCCAACGAAGAACGGCGTGTTTCGTTACAGGATCATTTAGTCGGCGGGAGGACGTTAAGGAGATGCTCAACAAACTCCAGCGGGAGACGCTACAAGAGCATTACGGAAAGGTTCACTGTTGAAATTTCGAGAGCGAACTTTCCTGGCAGAGGCGGACACAATATTACTTTCTCTCACTGACATCTCGCAAAATAATCACGAGAACATAAAATTCGAGGTATTAGAGCTGACACAGAGGCCTACCGGCAATCACTCTTCCCAAGCTCCATTCACATATGGTACGGAGAAGAGGAAGAGATCTCTGCCTGAAAATACACTCATGGAAATTGAAATAAGAACACCGTGAATTCATTGTCCCAGGAAGGGGAAACTTTACTGACACATTCCTGGGGTCAGGTACATCACATGATCACACTGACAGAACCACAGGCACATAGACACAGACAACAGACCATGCACAAAGTCGGCACTAGTACAGTGTATATCCACCTTTCGCAACAATGCAGGCTGCTATTCTTCCATGGAGACGATCGTAGAGATGCTGGATGTAGTCCTGTGGAACGGCTTGCCATGCCATTTCCACCTGGCGCCTCAATTGGACCAGCGTTCGTGCTGGACGTGCAGACCGCGTGAGACGACGCTTCATCCAGTCCCAAACATGCTCAATGGGGGACAGATCCGGAGATCTTGCTGGCCAGGGTAGTTGACTTACACCTTCTAGAGCACGTTGGGTGGTACGGGATACATGCGGACGAGCATTGTCCTGTTGGAACAGCAAATTCCCTAGCCGGTCTAGGAATGGTAGAACGATGGGTTCGATGACGGTTTGGATGTACCATGCACTATTCAGTGTCCCCTCGACGATCAGCAAAGGTGTACGGCCAGTGTAGGAGATCGCTTCCCACACCATGATGCCGGGTGTTGGCCCTGTGTGCCTCGGTCGTATGCAGTCCTCATTGTGGCGCTCACTTGCATGGCGCCAAACACGCATACGACCATCATTGGCACCAAGGCAGAAGCGACTCTCATCGCTGAAGACGACACGTCTCCATTCGTCCCTCCATTCACGCCTGTCGCGACACCACTGGAGGCGGGCTGCACGATGTTGGGGCGTGAGTGGAAGACGGCCTAACGGTGTGCGGGACCGTATCCCAGCTTTATGAAGACGGCTGCGAATGGTCCTCGTCGATACCCCAGGAGCAACAGTGTCCCTAATTTTCTGGGAAGTGGCGATGCAGTCCCCTACGGCACTGCGTAGGATCCTACGGTCTTGGCGTGCATCTGTGTGTCGCTGTGGTCCGGTCCCAGGTCGACGGGCACGTGCACCTTCCGCCGACCATTGGCGACAACATCGATGTACTGTGGAGATCTCACGCCTCACGTGTTGAGCAATTCGGCAGTACGTCCACCTGGCCTCCCGCATGCCCACTATACGCCCTCGCTCAAAGTCCGGCAACTGCACATACGGTTCACCTCCACACTGTCGCGGCATGCTACCAGTGTTAAAAACTGCGATGGAGCTCCGTATGCCACGGCAAACTGGCTGACACTGACGGCGGCGGTGCACAAATGCTGCGCAGCTAGCGCCATTCGCCGGCCAACACCGCGGTTCCTGGTGTGCCCGCTGTGCCGTGCGTGTGATCATTGCTTGTACAGCCCTCTCGCAGTGTCCGGAGCAAGTATGGTGGGTCTGACACACCGGTGTCAATGTGTTCTTTTTTCCATTTCCAGGAGTGTATATGTCACCTGGTTTATCTGACGTGTCGGGTTGGCATAGTGATTATATTGAGGAAATCACGGGCCATAAAAGTAAATATATCTAAAGTTATTGTAATGTAAATTTGAGTTTCTGCTACAGATTTTAGGAGTCGTTTCTATAACACTAATGCTGTATATACTTACATAATTAATTTTGTAATAGGGTGTGAATTTATTAACTTTTAGGACTGTTTGTTGCTTGTTGTTTAGGACTGTAATTACTTTAGGCATTATGTGTTTATTGAAGTTTCCAGAAGTCGCTGATAATCTGAAGGTCCGTTTTTTAGAAGAAGAAACACCGAGTGCTTTGGCTTTAGCCACATCTGAGGCAGAAAATGGCCCTGAGGACGCTTCTTCTGTGAATGTTCTTCATCAGGCAAGGACATCAGGAGATTCAGCTCATTTCCACGTCCTCAACTACTCAGTGAAAATTCAGTTCACGACGATGTTGATGGCGACAGTGGAGATGAGTCTGCCACGATGCTGTGAATCTCTCGTGGAAATAATTCTAAACTTATCCCATAGGAAATAATGCGAGGTTGATAACTACATGTCTCAGTTGTTCCAAAGCGAAACCACCTCCATAAAACAATCAGTTGTGTACTTTTCACAATTTCTTATATCGGCCCTTACAATAATGGTTAATTTGTGAGAAAGTTCAAAATAATATATTTTTCGTTATAGCTGAAAAATAGTAACACGCATAAGGGAAAGGAGGAGAAACTGACTGACATAAGCTGATATTAAGGAAACTGAGGTTCTGACCTGTCGAAATGTTGCCACATTGTGTTATCGTAGAAGATAAGGTAAAGAAGCACAAAATAATATTCATAACTTTTGTAAATTTAGAAAACGTTTTTGTGAATGTTAACTAGACTATACTATCTTACGTTTTGATGATATTGTGGATAAAATACAGCGAGGGAGAGACTATCTACAACTTGTACACAAAACAAATTGCACGTATAAGAGTTAAGCGACGTGAAAGGGATGTAGTAATAGAGAAAAGTTGAAACAAGATTTCTATCAGTCCCCCCATGTTATGTGACCTGTATCCTGAGCAAGCAATAAAGGAAGTCAGGGAGATATTTGGAACTGGAATTAACGTTTAGGAAGAAAAAAATATTGCGATTCCGTCAGAGGCTGGAAAAGTGTGTGTGAAATTAATTGAATGAAATGGATCGTTTCTTGAGACGACTTTATAAGATGGACTACAAAACTGATGAAGGGAAGTTAATGGAGCATAATAGAGTTAAGTAAGGTGCGATTCTCAAACAGTGTTGGCGATGGGCCCGTTTTGAAATACTAAATATTTTATGGAGTCCTGAAATAAGCAAAACCTGGTTATATATTTCTTCTTTAAGTATAATCATTTAATGAAAATCATACAAAAATAAGTGCATTATACAGTACTGTTTCCTACAACAATGTACAAAATAACACAACGAAATACTATCCACAAAACAGTACTGTATTGATTTCACTGTAAATGATTAAATTGTTTTGTTTACATTTAGTGGGAGGTATGAAGCAGGTTTTTCTTTTTTTTGTATTTTAAACCAACAGCTTATTGTCAAGCCTGTCTGTCCCATTTGCAGCGATATTTTCTCTTTATACTTGCATACGCTGGGAATCCCGAAGTACTCGTATTTGCTCTGATCGGAAAAAGAACACTCAGAGCCTGTTCATAAATTGTAAATAGTCATCACGAACCCTGCACTACAAATCATCAAGTGACATTGTTTTGAACGACGATTCTATACCTGAACCTGGTGCCTTTTCTAAAAGTCATTCGTAGGTGTCGTTTGACATATTTTCTGGCTTCTGCAAATTTTATTCAGAAGGTTTCTGAGCTCATGAATTCTGTTTCACTTTTTTATTCTGCTCTTCAGGTAAACACATCTCAAAGGAGCTGCACGTATCACTGGAATAATTCTTCAAATATTTCATTTCGTAATTCTGCTATGTCATTAATGAATACATTAAGTCCTATCAAACTTTCAAGTTCTCTCTCGCCAATACGAACAATCCAGAAATCTATTTTCTTAATGCGGTTAATTTTTTATTAGTACAGAAAAGTGTTGTCTGTTATCCTTGTAAAGATAGATCAAATTTATTAATTTTCTCAATATGTCTGCCAAAAAAGCTAGTCTGAACAACCAAGTCACAATACTCAAGTGGTCTTTTAATTTAAAAGAAATGTCAGTCATGAAGACTTGTATTTCAGCTCTTAGTTTGAATAACATTGTGAAGGTCTTACTCCAATATAACTATCTAATCTCAATATGGAGCAATTGTGATTTTGGTATATTCGCATAATCTTGACAAACTACTGAAGACAGTTGGTCCTGATGAGGGTGTGATTTAATGAAACTGCTTATTTTTACTATTTTGTCTAGAACCAGTTTTAGATTTGGCGATATCTTCCTTATGATGAGTGCCTTTCTACGCCAAATACAATGGCGGTTTATGTTTTATTAGTAATATCACTCCTGCGTTATTACCAGCTATTGCTTTGGTCCTATCTATACAAACATCGACAAAATCTTTCCAATTGATATAGTTTATTTAAAAAAATAATATTCATGTTAAAAATTTCTTTTCCGGTAGTGTTAGATGGCAGTGAAGTGCTCATAAGAAGTGTTCCTCAAGTGAATATTTATACGAACATCGCAATGACATCAGCAAGATGGGCGGTCTAGCAACAGCACTTGACTCACCCACTTGCGACCATGTAGTACTCGTTTGATATAGCCTGCGAGATCGTGAATTTGATATGAAACTGTCGTTCGAAAGCGACGCTGTAGAAAGATGCTATACGTATTTCTAGTCGAGCGTACATTGTTTTTATGTCTCTCAGACATAGTTTTATTAAACTCTCAGCAATAATCTGCGCTTCGCCAACTTTTGCAGTAGAATAGCTTAACAAATGTGGTCCCTCCAAGATTTTTCATACACTGTTCTGGTTGCATACTTCATAATGTTTTGAATCTTTATAATTGCTCTTTGTTATACATAAATATTCTATTTTTGTCTTTGTAATCGGAATGTATAGCTTCTAAATGAAGGTGTATCTTAGTAGGTAGCATGGAACTATTTTTGAGTAGCTTGCTACATAACATACAGAGAACTAAGCCATTAGAACCAACAAGTCCAAGATTGATGTAAGGTTCGTCATACTTCCTTGTTCTTACTGCTGGAAATCAAGGTACATGAAGTCTTGACAAGTTTTTGAGATTAAAGACTCATCTCCCGGGCTAACTGCTTTTCAACTTTTGATGAAAAATTTTGTTTCAATACCTTCCAGTATAACAAACACAAAATAAGTATTTGTGGCGTGGAAGTGAAACGTGGACTACAGATAGCCCAGCAAGATGAGAACAGAGAATTTATTGATGTGATCCTCCAGATGAAGAATAAGGATCAGATGGGTAGAGCGAATAAGTAATGAAAGGCACTATACATAGGGGAGAAAATATCTATAAAACACAACTTGACTATAATAATGAGTAGACTGATGGAACAGATTCTGAGGCTTCAAGAAGAAGTGACCAAATAGTATAAAGTAAAAATTGTAGAGGCGGACCAAGGCTGGAGTAAATTAAGCAGATCACAGCAGATGTACTATGAAGCAATTTCAAATGAGATGAAAAATTCGAAATTAGTAGCTTCAGAATGCCAAACGATGGCTTAGATTCATTTGGACGATGCTGGAACCGCGTGGTGCGTAAAGCGAACTACATATCAGATGATAGGGTGGTTCGTGTAAGAGTAATAATCGAGCACTTGTAGTAACTTATCACCGACCACTGATTATTGTCCTTTAAGACTTGCGAGTCTTCAACTCCTCCAACTGCTGCATGGCTTTTTGTCTCAAGAGGAAGAGAGTTCCCTGAAAGCCACCTTGCCTTGCGAGTCCTCCTTAGCAGTTGCATGACTCTTATCTCAAGAGAAAGATGACAGCTTGCTGCTGTCTAGTACATAGGGTCACAACTATTTTCCTGAAGGCCACCTTGGCTACTGCATTTGTTAGCTCATTTTCCCGAATTCCTGCATGCCCTGGCATCCAGCAGAATGATACCTGCTTATCCTGCTGTTGAAAAGGAACAGTTTGTCCTCTGTTAATTAGATGAATTTCTCAGCTCGAGTGCTTTTTGGGGACTAAGAGAATTGGAGAAGACGATAAACGTTCTAGTTTGATGTCAAATCAACTGCTCCATTGCCTCCAACATGGCGTACAGTTCTGCGCTAAAAATGCACTCCTGGAAATTGAAATAAGAACACCGTGAATTCATTGTCCCAGGAAGGGGAAACTTTACTGACACATTCCTGGGGTCAGGTACATCACATGATCACACTGACAGAACTACAGGCACATAGACACAGGCAACAGAGCATGCACAATGTCGGCACTAGTACAGTGTATATCCACCTTTCGCAGCAATGCAGGCTGCTATTCTCCCATGGAGACGATCGTAGAGATGCTGGATGTAGTCCTGTGGAACGGCTTGCCATGCCATTTCCACCTGGCGCCTCAATTGGACCAGCGTTCGTGCTGGACGTGCAGACCGCATGAGACGACGCTTCATCCAGTCCCAAACATGCTCAATGGGGGACAGATCCGGAGATCTTGCTGGCCAGGGTAGTTAACTTACACCTTCTAGAGCACGTTGGGTGGCACGAGATACATGCGGACGTGCATTGTCCTGTTGGAACAGCAAGTCCCTTGCCGGTCTAGGAATGGTAGAACGATGGGTTCGATGACGGTTTGGATGTACCATGCACTATTCAGTGTCCCCTCGACGATCAGCAAAGGTGTACGGCCAGTGTAGGAGATCGCTTCCCACACGATGATGCCGGGTGTTGGCCCTGTGTGCCTCAGTCGTATGCAGTCCTGATTGTGGCGCTCACCTGCATGGCGCCAAACACGCATACGACCATCATTGGCACCAAGGCAGAAGCGACTCTCATCGCTGAAGACGACACGTCTCCATTCGTCCCTCCATTCACGCCTGTCGCGACACCACTGGAGGCGGGCTGCACGATGTTGGGGCGTGAGTGGAAGACGGCCTAACGGTGTGCGGGACCGTATCCCAGCTTTATGAAGACGGCTGCGAATGGTCCTCGTCGATACCCCAGGAGCAACAGTGTCCCTAATTTGCTGGGAAGTGGCGATGCAGTCCCCTACAGCACTGCGTAGGATCCTACGGTCTTGGCGTGCATCTGTGTGTCGCTGTGGTCCGGTCCCAGGTCGACGGGCACGTGCACCTTCCGCCGACCATTGGCGACAACATCGATGTACTGTGGAGATCTCACGCCTCACGTGTTGAGCAATTCGGCAGTACGTCCACCTGGCCTCCCGCATGCCCACTATACGCCCTCGCTCAAAGTCCGGCAACTGCACATACGGTTCACGTCCACACTGTCGCGGCATGCTACCAGTGTTAAAATTGCGATGGAGCTCCGTATGCCACGGCAAACTGGCTGACACTGACGGCGGCGGTGCACAAATGCTGCGCAGCTAGCGCCATTCGCCGGCCAACACCGCGGTTCCTGGTGTGCCCGCTGTGCCGTGCGTGTGATCATTGCTTGTACAGCCCTCTCGCAGTGTCCGGAGCAAGTATGGTGGGTCTGACACACCGGTGTCAATGTGTTCTTTTTTCCATTTCCAGGAGTGTATTAAACCGATCGGAGAGTCTATACTTGTAAATACAACGATCCAAGGATATCCTCCTGCTTTGAGGCATCTGCATTTACATCAGACGTTGTAATGCTTGTGTACATTAAGTACAAAAACAGATCTGAATATTACATTCGAAGAGCACTCTTTCTTGAACATGGGCAATGCTAAAATAATTCTGGGCCTTTTAAAAGCTAAGGGATCTTTTACTCAGGCCTTGGTATAAATTGTCAGTACCTGACACAACCATTTCTAAAAGGAAATCCTTTGCACATATTGCAAAATGTATCGATATTTACCGGCAGATACTGAAGAGTCATCCGAAAGGTGAGCGACCAACGGAGTGGTATGCACACGTTATGGATCAGCAGCGTCGGCACAGAGGCTGGGAATATTCCAGATACTAAATTCACCGGTTTCCACACTGATTTTCTCATGGTGATCGAAATATAATATTTTTAAATATGATTTTCTAGCTGCCTCAAACACTATACATCTGTAATCGAGTAGGTCCTGTAAAACTTTCGATGAAAGTAGTTCTACTGGATACCAAAAGTCTGAATGCGAGAAACAGTTTCCTCAGAGCAAATTGGGATACCTAGAAACCTGTCAACGGACTGTGGAGAGGAACGAGAATATTTAAGGCAAAATTTCTTAAATGAAGGAGTCCAGACAATTCAACACATGTCAGGGGGACTTTTATATCCACCATGTCGATTTTCAAGAAATTTTGGCCATAATTGTGAATGAAGTTGTGAATTTGATAAATGTACTCAGCCTCTGTAGTATCGATATAACCATATTCTTTGTGTGTTCATGAGACTACAGATGCTGGTTACTGTCTTTGAAGAGAGTAGAAGGATGTGTGTTGGACAATCTGGCAACGAACTAGGTTTGAAAACGATGGAAGATGGACTGCAGCGTAGTGGAGGCATCATTATTTAAAGAGGATTTTGTAATAATACGTTCCGAAGAAAAATTTCGAGAAAATTATATGACATGAATGCCAGAATGAAAAAAAGCCAAATTTTAATGTAATACTGTTCTTTTATATTTGTAGCTGCGTAGTTTCTTATTGTTAGAATATCGTGTACGGTTAAAGTTCGTTATAGAAATTTTGTAGATAAGCACATGGACTTATGGACTTCTCCGATGGTTGAAACAAGTATCAAGGAAAGCAGTTGTACACAAGAGAGTTATTAAGAAATATTTTGACTAGCTTCTCTTGGTGTGAGAACTTCATGGAAAGGTGTATTGTTGTCATAGCTTAATGAAACACATTTGTACTTGGGGTCTTTGTTCTCAATTATCAGTTGTTTAGCTTAATTTCCCATTTTTCATTCTTTACTCTTGTGGCTGTTCACATATTCGCACTGCCCATCGCGAGTTGTTGTTGAGAAGCATTTATGAAATTGGTATGATACCTTCTTGCATTGGACATCGCAATACGGCAAATGAAATTTGGTTTTGTACAATCAGATCATAATCCTCTAGGTGACAGGTTGCAGAGCAGACGAGGGTTCCAGGTGCACTGGTATGCAAACAAATATTTTTATCATCAAGGTTCACGTCCATTGTAAGCTTCAGCGATTATCAGAGTGCTTTTATGAAATTATCAGTATCAGTTCTGAGGCTTAATAGCAGTAGATTTCAATGAAGTACTGTGTTGTGCATTTTCAAGTAGTTTTATCCGACAGTCAGACGCGTTAATTTTTATGTTCATTTGCTCTGAAATTATAGTAACAGTTCTCGTACAGTGATTTTCGGAAAGGCTAAAGATAAAGATTAGCTGCATTTAGGGCCAAAATTTTAATCTGTGTCTTTTGTTTTGCAGATAGATACCATATGTGAATTTCATTGAAAACTGTTTGCTTTCTCGCAGGCGAATTTTTTAATGTACCGTCGTATAGCGTGAACGTCTCACATTTCCGCCCAAAACTAAATTTACATACGGTTCTGTTGCTCTCTACTGAGATTTACATGCTTCGATGTCAAAATAAGTTTTACGAATCTTTAAGATACCAACGTGAAACTTAGAAACACGAGTTTAAGTTTTACAGATTTATTTAACATGTTCACATAACTTACGAGAATGCAACCGGGTGACGTCATCGGCAACCACCGATAGTTCGACAGATGCCACCCAGGGTGTGCTCCTGTCAAACTATCGGCAGATGTGTCGGCGTTACCTGGCTGAATCCGGGCTACCTGAATATTGTATATGCCGGGAGAAACTCTCGTCTCGCAGTTTCAATACATGCTCTTCTGCCCCTATTACCCCGCACAATACAACCTCAAGGCACTCGGTTAACAACCTCCTAATGTTAGTTAAATCCCTTGCTTCTGGGCTAAAGTATCATAATCAAACTTTTATGTTTTGTAACATAGAATTTGTATTCTGTAATCGGACGCTTCTGACTCGAAATTTCGTCGAACGAATTTGGAGACACACTGTTAGTATACCCAAACAAAACTGGAACGATGACTCCCATGTAATTGGAATGGAAATATTTGAATGAAAAGTGTCATTCTTGTCACGAAAATTGGTCAGATTTCAAGAGCCCATAGCCAAGGAAAACTATACAAAAATTCTTCTGTGTATACTGTATATCTTACTCAGGGACCACAAGAACGAGACAAATGAGATTTTCGCCTGTACTGTGGCATAAAGTCACTTTTCCTTATCCCACACTTGAATTTATGACGTAGTAATTAGCTAGTGTCGGCACGAAATACGACCCCTTGCGCTTTACAGTGGCTCACCTTGCCAAGATTACAGGGTATTTTAAAAACTTTGCGTCAAACGTCTACTGGAATAGGTATGCAGCACACACTGGTTAGCACATCCTGAAGGTCTGAGAAAAATCGCCATACGAAAGCAGCCGAATACTAAAGGATGCCTAGCGTCTCCGGGAAGCATCAGCGAACATTTTGTTTTTCACGAAAGTTGTTCCCCATCATGTTATCTATCACCCCTAGACGATTCATGCAAGGATTGTGAATGAAACTGCATGAATATATGATGTTACGTAAAGCAATCTGGAACAGAATTTTAGCTTGCAACACATACACAGTCAAACGTATGCTGCAGCGAATACACTTTATCTTTGTTGTAGTTTATTTTCGCAAAACAGCTTATGGTGATATAGTACTCGTAATGGGCGTGAACTCCTGAGGCATCTCACCTGGACTAGGCCGCTGCTCCCCACCTTCGGGTGTGCTGGCACTGGCTGCACTCTCTGGTGGCTCCGAGCTGCTTCCCATGTCGTCCCGTATGTCCAACATCGCACTTATCTGTAACACGCATACAGCACTTCAGGCCTTTTCCTCTGCAGTAGGGACCATGAATAATAGTTACCTATTAAGCCCCTCTCTGCAACTACACTACACTACTCATTTCATACTGCCAATGGTGAAAACTGCAGCGCCAAGCAAGGTTAATGTTACCTAAATGAACTTCGTACCACACTTTAGGCATGTAACATTAAACAGATGCTTGAGATGACGAAAATATATATGAATTCTGACTTTGAGGTATCAATATGGCGTGATACTCCAGCGTGCCACATCAAGTCTTTCTACCTCGAGACTCGACCAGGAAATAGGTATGAATATGTTCCTGCTGAACCCATCCTGAATGCTATTTATACACGATGTTTCAAAAATACATTTACAACTTTTGGGGATAGGTTCCTTACACACACACACACACACACACACACACACACACACACACACACACACACACACACGCACGCACACACAAAGTCAGTAAACTTTGGCCCTAAAATGAATACTTTAAGTGCTATGAGCACTTGTTCATCTTCGACACTGTGAAACACATCTCTTCAACTGCAAGCTGTTTGATTTTCATATTTTGAGAGAAGGTAGCATGGAAAAAAAAGTGCAGTTAACATGGGCTCTAAAATACAGAACTTTGAAGCAATGAGCACTTGTTCAATACGTATACAACAGGTGTGTTGCATATTAGCCAAGTCGAACAAGTGCTCATATATTTAAGGTATACGTGTTAGATCCACGTTTACAAGAAATTTTTTGTAATTTTGGTCCACACTACCTCCTCCCAAAATACAGCGTGTACATAAAGTCAAAGAACATTTTCCATTACTTATTGCACAAGAACTAAACATTCTACAGACATCATACATACAGCCTTTTGAAGAGAAAGTCTGAAAGTTGTTTTTTCTGTGGCAGTCGCTTCCCATTTCTCTCCCGGAGCTCTGGTTCATCACGTGGTAGAGGCGGTACATACACCAGATCTTTAATGTGTTCCCACAGAAAAGAAGTCACACGGATTGAGATCTGGTGATTGGGGAGGACGTTTCATGAAACAGCAGTCCCCTTCTGTAGCACGGCCGATCCAGCGGCTCCATGTTCAGGTACCCACGAACTTCACAATGAAACTGTGGTGGAGCCCCATCCTGCTGAATGATGAGTGGAGAGTTCGATTGCATTTGAGGCATCAGCCATTTCTGCAACATGTTCAAGTAGAAATATCCAGCGACAGTGCTCTTGGCGAAGATGAATGGCCCGTACACTTTTCGACGTGACAAGGCACAAAAAACATTTACCTTTGGGAAATCACGCTCAAAAACAATCCATTCGTGTGGATGCTTTGTACCCCAGATTCGACAATTATGCCTGTTCACTTTCCCATTAGCGTGAATAATGGCTTCATCGGTAAAAATTAAGCGATCAACAATGCCATCCCCATCATCATTCAAGTGTTGCAACTGCTAACAAAACTCAAAACGCATGTCTTTCTCGTCGTCATTGAGCTTCTGCATTAGATACAATTTTAATGGTTTTATACACAGCTTCTGTCGCAGGACTTACCGCATTGGAGCCATTTCGAGTACATAGGATGCACGACGCACTGATTTCTTCGGACTCCTAATGAATGTCTCCCGTATGTGCTTCACATTTACTTCACTCACACTGCGACGTCCGCTTCTCCTTACCGGACGCAAGTAATCCGTCGTAACGAATTTGTTGTGCCAGTGATAAGTGGCCTTCTTTGTTGGTGGCTTCTTACCGTACTTGGTTCTAAATATCCGTTGAACAGCTGTAGCACACTTGTTTTTGTTGAGCTCCAACACGGGAAGTTCGCTCAGCACCTGAACTCGCCATGTTGGCGACTAGCGCTGACTATTGGCAAATTACCAAACTACGCTGTGGCGGTATACTTAAAAAAAACTTTCAATGTTTCTCTTCAAAATGACATACGATGATATCTGTACAATGTTTGGTTCTTGTGCAATAAATAATTGAAAGTGTTCCTGGACTTTATGTACACCCTGTACGTATAGCAAGTGTTTTACTGTATCAAAGGTGTACAGCTGTTCATAGCTCTTAAGGTACGTATTGTAGAGCTCATGTTCATTAGACCTTTTTTGCTGTAAAGAAGCTGTCCACAAAGGTAGTAAAAGTGCCCTTGAAGCACCTGATAAATGAATATATGAGAGCACAAGAAATCAGCAGTGGTGGAGTATCACTGCCGCCCATACAGATTTTATACGCGTTCAGCCGGCTAAACGTCATGCTGATGTACAAGTCACGAAAACAGTTGTGTCCAGGCTTCTTCGATGAAAGCTTGCACAGTCCTCTTTACATTGACTAGGATTTTCTTGCTGAAGTACTGCCCGCGAACTTGATATCTAATTGCTTCGTTGTTTCTGTATATCCACAACTTCTGCAGAGATATTTATACTTACCTAGTAGTGTATTGTTTGAATTTCCGATTCAGTATGAAATGAAGTCATTTTGCTTCACTTCAGTATAGCACAATCAGTATTGTCTCCATACTACTCAACAGAATCACGTCACCTCAAACTGCTGCTGCCGTCACTCAAGGCGCCTTGCCAGCGCGGCTCCCCCCCCCCCCCCCCCCCCCCCTATTCCAGCCCACCGGAGGTTCGAGTCCTCCATCGGGCATGAGTGTGTGTGTGTGTTGTCCTTAGCGTAAGTTAGTTTAAGTGAAACTAGTGTGTAAGCCTAAGGACTGATGATCTCACCCGATTGGTCCCATAGCCTATAGAAAGTTACCATTCCTCCCCATCCCCCACTACCACCGCTCTGCTAGGAACTATCCTGACTCACAGAAAACTCTTAATAACTCCCCACAATCGTCGACCTTCAGATGAGGCTGCTCCTTTCATTATGGTGGCTTGTGACATCATTCCTCTGGCACCAAACAAGCCCTATGTCAGAATTACGAAGTGACTTACGAATAAAGTGATGCCGAAGTCTAATTTTTTATTTGATTCACTGGATGAGAATAACACTGAGGAATTGTACAGACCATTGGTTCTATTTACATGTCTTTGATGTAATATGTGCTGACTGAACTGGGCTGACGCAAGGACAGAAGGGCTAGAAACGTAAAAATACGAAAATCGTTACAAAAATTTCAAAACCAAAACAAAAAAAGCATTTTGTTTGCAGGTGTTTTGAAAAGAGTATTCCATATTTTGAGACGTGGTAGCATGGACAAAAAGAAGACTCTAGTAAACATGGGCTCTAAGAAAATGTATACCTGAAAGGCTATAAACACTAGTTCATCTTCACTACTGTGGAAAACGCCTCTTCTGCTGCAAGACCTTTACTACTGCAAACGACCTACAGAAGTAGGGTCATATCACATTCAAGCATTACAGTCATTTCTACAAACAATTAAGGCTTATCAACGTGTAATAAAAGAACTATTACATGACCTTTGTGTCCAAGAACACATATCAATTTGCTCCCATCTGCTCCTATGTTTTCACACATGAAACAAGCGGCCGAGAGACCTCACGATTAGTATGGTAGAGCAACCTCCACCAAACCAGATCTCCAGAGTCATACAACATCCATCACAGAACGTAATAACATCGCAATCATTACAGTTCAAGTTAGCAACCTTAATATTTCTCCTATCTACATGCTTTATAATGAGATAGTTGATCAACCTGCTAGCTTCAAGAGCTAGGAAGCATCTGTTATTATAGGGGATTTCAATAGTGTAAGGTGGCGTGGTCTCCTGACCTTCATTTCTTACACATTCCGACCTCACCTTTGTATTCTGCGCACCAAGATGTTTCATTCAAGTCCAAACTCAACTGGATAGAGTCAGTTTTACATATTTCCATTTAATAAATATGCAAATCTAATAAATAGATCGCAAGTGCGCACTGAGACTAAAATGTCGATGCTGGCATACACAGACATTCGAGACATGACGGCCACAGGAGTTTTTCTTCAGCGGAGCCAACCAGCCCGCTGTGATGTCCATAGGGGCGTGAGTTAGCATGCAGCTGGACCGGCCAGCCGACCACCCATGGACCAAAACAGTTTTTGCCAGGGAAAAGGGATAATGGCCTGTGTGTTCACCTTAAAAGCAAAACTCGCTGTATTGTTTGGGAGAGTCCCAACATACGAATTTTTTTGACAGACCTAGTTCCCACAGGGGGACAGCAAACGCCTAACGCAGTTGCTATATATTTCCGGATTGGTCAGCTTAAACGGAGCGCCATTCTCCAGTTTGTAAGAGTAACGCTGATTGGTGGACTATTTCTGACGCAATGAGCCGGAGGAGTGAGGGAAAGACAGCGCATGATACACCCTTTCGCATTTTGCTTGAAGGGAAGTCGTTCCGGTGACACACTTGTAGCGGGAACACGTAGCAGGTGCGAGTGCGCTCGTGTGTGTACGCAGAGAGCGAGGAACAAAGTCTCTACTCAGTCCTGCACTGAGATAGCACCTCTGTCACTAGCAAATAGGAGTGATACTCTATATTCAGTCGCTCGCGATTAAGCGTTTGTTCACTTTGTTGGCCACGAAACTTAATATGCGGTGTGAACACAGACAGAGTATTAGTTAGCGCCTGCGAGTGAACATTGAGTGGCATTGTGGTGGACTGGTTATCTGACTGGTGTACCACGCCAATAGTTAGACTAGGGGCAGATAGGAATCCTTGACTTCATCAAGGCGTAGTGAGAGTTCGATTGGCGAAGGTCAATCCAGATAGAAAGAGATAGTTTTGTTGAAACTTCCTGGCAGATTAAAACTGTGTGCCCGACCGAGACTCGAACTCGGGACCTTTGCCTTTCGCGGGCAAGTGCTCTACCAACTCAGCTACCGAATCACGACTCACGTCCGGTACTCACAGCTTTACTTCTGCCAGTATCCGTCTCCTACCTTCGAAACTTTACAGAAGCTCTTCTGCGAAGAGTTCGAGTCTCGGTCGGCCACACAGTTTTAATCTGCCAGGAAGTTTCATATCAGCGCACACTCCGCTGCAGAGTGAAAATCTCATTCTGGAGATAGTTTTGTTATTTGTCAGTGGGGAACGACGCAGGCAGCAGTCGTCGCAGCTCACGGTATTATGCGCTACAGCTTTGGTGAGCCCCATCTTTCCTCCATTAGAGATAACATACTTCATTCACGTCCCTCCATTACATTTCTCATGCGACAGTATCGACCATACTTACAAAAATTAAATCGGACAATTATTCAAGTTGAATAGGCGCGGCTCTCAGACATTCTGACGAGTAAATAACATTCTTAAAGAACAGGAATAAAAGAGCTTTCCCACGCTTTGTATATAAATGTCATTAATAGGATTCCTATCCATAGAAGGTAACCGCCTATTCCAAAAAGAACCTGGAAAATTGTGTATTAGTTTATAAATAAAAATTTCACTTAATTTTCTTAAATTTTGCAATAAATAATATTTTCTGTTCGTTTAATGTTTTTCTTACACTAACTAACAATATTCCCATACCCAAGTATCCCACTAGTTACGTAAGAAAATAGAATATTTTTGTGTCTTTTCCTTACGGTGGACGACTCCGGAAGATATTTATTGCTGAAAGTTTTTCAGGCACTTTATTTTGGGACGTTAGGAGCATCTGTCTGACATCGTAGTTGTGTAGGGTGGAAATTGCTTCTCGCAGGAGCCAAAGGGTACTTGTCAGACCAATCCGTTGTGCAATTCGTCAACATAAGACTCACACACTGAGAAATGTCATATCACAATACGAATGAAATGGAAAGGCCGTACTAGAGTAGGCGAAACTATGTCAGCTATATTTAGTCTAAAATAATGAACTTACATCATTTTATAGTTGTCGATGACAGTGGTGATACAGTCTTAATCGGTGAGTGGAAAATTAGCCGAATATAGTAAAACATGAATTTGCAACCTGATTTCTGACACATAAAAGCGTCCAATTATGTATCAGTTAAAATCAGTAATCCCTTCACACATCGTGAACTTCAGGTGAGGTATAATTTCAGGAAGGCAAACTGGCAAAAAGTCATAACTACCCTCGAGGAGAGAATTACAACAATTCATTCCTCTCCTGAGGCTTACGTGGAGTTTCTGGAAGCCGTCCTGTACTATTCAAGAAAAACTATCCCAAGAGGCTCTAATATCATTTACATCCAACGTACATCAAAAACATCCTCTTTAACGAAAGAACGTCAAGACCTACTTGAAAAGGACCCTTTCAGTGACGAAACTGTCTCGTGTGGACAGCGTGTCGTATTCTCAATTTCTGAATCCAAATACAGCCAACTGATTAAGTTAATGGAGGAGCTGGGTGTGAGAAGCAGCAGCTACGGCGTCTGAAGAAGATTATTTAGATACATCTGTACTGAGAAAACTAAGAATTTAGTGCGCACCAACATTTAGACAAAACTAGTTGCAAGTCAAACGTCGAGAGCGCACTACCTACAGGTAAAGCAGGAATGAAACTAAAACAGCAAGCAGAAAAACAGACTTATCAGGGAAACAGCACACACTGATCGTTTTTCTCTGGAAGATCTATATGGACCGCTGAATAAATACAAAAATGCTAAGACAGCAGGTCTTGATATCTGCACGGAGCAGCTAAGAAGGTTTGGCCCTGCTACTGAGCCCCTCGACTTATTCAACAATCGGTTGCCAGATGTGGCCATGTTGCAGCCAGGATGATGCCTTCTTAAAGCCCCCTTTCAGTCACAAGGAAAGTTTGTCACCGTGGAAGACGCTCAAAAAGCTGCGCTCTGGAGCTGGCAGAACGAAGGCCAACACGAGGAATTGTGGTTTTGCCCGCAACTCTACATTGCGAGAAAGTAGTCAAGAAGAGACAATGGGCCGTTTCCTCATCTGAAAGTTGTGTGCAACTACATGCTTTCCTCATAACCCATAAACTGGTTATTGCCACCAATGAAACATGTGAATCATCTGCATACTGGCTACGCCATATTTAATATGTACTTGTGTCGTGCTTATTAGGCGATACCATTAGCTGCTAGCTAAGGATAACCTATTCGTGTTCAGAAGTGTGTGAGGCAGTGTTGCATATTTGTATTCCTGTTTTTCAGTTTGTACTATAACCGCTTATAGTGCTAACCTGCTTGGGGTATTTTTGTTAATATTTGTAAACTTAATATCCTCAACAGGCCTCCTAAATCTCCATTACACTCAGTCAGAACGGCATTGCTGGTTTCTTCCGCGGCACTTACCACAGCGATCTGTTACGGCTTGCACTTTCGTACGTCTTCCAAAAACCATTTTCGCTTTCTTTATCACTTCTTCATCGAACATGCTGAAAAGAAGTAATAAAGAGGTGCATCCTCGCTTTACACACTTCTCATCATGAATGGACCCTTCTTAACATTTCACCAACATATTGTTATGAGAAGATTTAAAAAAAAATGGTTCAAATGGCTCTGAGCACTATGGGACTCAAGATCTGAAGTCATCAGTCCACCAGAACTTAGAACTACTTAAACATAACTAACCTAAGGACATCACACGCATCTATGCCCGAAGCAGGATTAGAACCTGCGACCGTAGCAGTCACGCTGTTCCGGACTGAAGTCCCTAGAACCGCACGCCCACCGAGGCCGGCTGAGAATATTCTCTTAAGTAATTGTTACGGATAGGAACACACAATTTTCATACAATATTTGACAATTTTGTGCATCAACAATTGGCTCTCACAGCTTAGTCTATCGGCCTCTGTTAAATGGCCCATAGAACGAATGATTCACATATGCAGTGTGAAGAAGTAGTGGTTGAGCTGTCAATTGGCACAGCTTCACACTGACCAGAGTACATACTGTGCGATCCTGGTCAATGCACACAATCTGAGTCAGCTGCTCCACGCCTCCGGCTTCGGACGCTAATGTTCCTTCAACATTCGGAATCGCACACTGCTCCTCCGATTGCTGGGGTTGGGTCCAGATATTCGGACGCAATGCTGACTATATACCTAGACGCCGTGGATTGATAACTGACGATAACCCCTTTCAGCAACTTCTATAAGTCAGAGTGGTAACAGCAATAACAGTTAATGTGCTGCTACTTTATACACCTTGTTTAAAAATGATCGTCAGTTGATGTCGTCCTATGCACTGCACTACTTGTCACACCTAAGATGTTGTCATAATTATGTGTCTCGGTGTTACACGTTTGTCTTTTAACAGAGGTCTTCAATACATTATGTAGACGCATAAAACACAAAGACATATTTAAAAAAAATGGAATAAAATAGAGAACAAGGCAACATTTTGTGTAAGCCATAACAGAGCAAAAATAAAAATGATACAAATACGTAACTAGATACAAAATAAACCAATAGTTCGAAAAGGAAGTGAAATGTAAGTAATAGAAGGTGTATCCGAGCTTGTGCAGGGGACATGAATCATGTAAAAGGTGCTGAAACTGATATAATGAGGACAAAGAGATCATAAAAGATGTGCACAATGAAAACATTCGAGGTTGAGGCAGATAAATGAAAGCGAGAAGTACAGGCCATGGAAGAAACGAAAAGAAGCTCACCGGACACAATACACCTTCATAGAGCACACTGGACAGTGGTCGCTCGCTTTAGGTCGCTGTAGATGGTGCATAACTGGCACCAGGTGGTCCTGTAATGCTGCACTTGAGAGCGAAGTGGCTCATATATGCCACACGATTCTTTGGAGTCAAAGTAGTAATGTGGGATGACATAGATACGAGACAGAATTGTATAAACATACTGTCATATTTGGACATCACTAATAAATTTGTCCGACGAGTGTGGATGTGCTCGCTGATTGTTTAACGTGTCTAGAAGGAACAGTGCATGACTTGAAATCCTATAACAGGACTTAGGAACAATGGACGTAAAAAGATTCTAAAGAATAGATGGTTCAAATGTTCAAATGGCTCCAAGTACTATGAGACAACATCTGAGGTCATCAGTCCCCTAGACGTAGAACTACTTATACCTGACTAAATTAAGGGATCATACACATCCATGACCGAGGCAGGATTCGAACCTGCGACCGTAGCAGCAGCACGGTTCCAGACTGAAGCGCCTAGAACCGCTCGGCCACAGTGGCCGGCCTAACCGATAGAGACCAGAATCGACTGTCATTCTCTCTCAGATACAAAAATTCAAATGGCTCTGAATACTATGGGACTTAGCAACCGAGGTCATCAGTCATCGAAAACTTAGAAGTACTTAAATGTAACTTACCTACTGACATCACAAACATCCACGCCCGAGGCAGGATTCGAACCTGCGACCGTAGCGGTAGCGCGGTTCCAGACTGAAGGGCCTAGAACCGCTCGGCCACACCGGCCGGCTCTTAGCGACAGTTATTAGTTTCAAATCCGAGAGGAATTGTCGCTATCAGTTAATGTAGACCCTCTTCAACCAGTTTGAAAAGGAGATGCTGGAAGTGGACGTTTGGATTGGAGTGATTTGGGGGAAGAGGCCAAACTGCGAGGTCATCGGTCTCGTCGGATTAGGGAAGGATGGGAAAGGGAGTCAGCCGTGCCCTTTGAAAGGAAGCACCCGGCATTTGCCTGAAGCGATTTAAGGAAATCACGGAAAACCTAAATCGGGATTGCTCGACGCGGGACTGAACCATCGTCCTTCCGAATGCGAGTCCAGTGTGATAACCACTGCGCCACCTCGCTCGGTGGTGGACGTTTGGAGTAGGGCACATCGCAAAAGGCCGTTGCTCACAGCGACACCTAAAGTTTCAAGTCTTTACTGGACCAAAGAACGCAGAAATGCGAAGAATGTAGTATACACAAGGAGTCGGGCTTTCGTTTCATTTCAAATGATGTGCTTGGACTACACTGGATGGGGCAGTGAAGTGTTTAAGGTGTGCAGGGTATGATTCAGACAGGAGGTGATTATCCGATGTTTTTCGCACCATGAACAAATCTTTATGGTTACCGTTAACGTGAAACACGATGTTTACATCTACATTAAAGGTTAGCGAGTGGTGCCCTATATTCTACATCTTCATGATGACTGTGGAATGGACATTCCCATCTTCCAAGACGGCTGTATTCACAGGACTACTCGCACACGTTCCATGGTTTAACAAACACTCAGCCACACTGTCGCATCTCGACTAGTACGGCAGGTCTTTCGATCTTAATCTGATATAATATATATGTGAGACTATATTCAGCGCAGTAACAAACATCTCTGCCATTTGATATTTCTATGGGACCTAACAGTTAGAGACAGGCTTCAGCTGGATATATGTAGTATGACTGAAGAAACTTGTATACTATCTTTCTCCCCGGAGTGTGAAAGTACGGGGGGCAGGGGGAGGTGGAGAGGATGGTGGCTACATTTTGTCCGTTGGGCCTCGATTGTTTTTATAGAACATCAGAGATGGATACATTCCTTACCATACCAGACATGGCGAGCCCCAGGATTCCGACTGGCATTCCCATGTAGTCCACAAAGCACAGCTTCCAGTATAGGGGCCCATCATCCTGAAACATTCATTCCACAATGAGAGCCAGTCTAAGGTGAGATTCAAACGTGTCTGACGAAAAGCATCGCGTCCCAAATTACTTTCATCATTCAGATTCACGTCTTCAATTTTTTTTGTTTATGCTTATTTTAGAGGAAAAGAACAGCTATTCCACGGCGCACAAAACAGGTACTGAAACATCAGATTAGGTGAACTGGTCAAGCGATTACAGGAACTTGTATTAAATACCAGGTGTGGCAGTCAAATGGGAGATTTGGCAACCCTGGAAATAGCACGTTACGTTGGGAATCAGAAAAGGGAAATGATGCCATCTGAACAACAAACCTTTGACACTGACCCTGATATCGATGTTCAGTCGAGACGGTATGAAGGTCTTTTATAATGTAACATTGTAACTTTAAGACTACTTAGTGAAAGTATTCTGCTTTTTATGGAATACATTGAATGACGCCTAGTGCAGAAAAACATTTATATTGTCTTACCTCTACAGCAGCAACGGTGGAATGCGATATATTCTGATCTCTCGCTAAAAAAAAAAAAAAAATAAATAAATAAATAAATAAAAATAAAAAAAATGGTAGCTTCAATCTCAGCAGTGTGCAATGTTGGCCATAACATTTTGGAATGTACATGAAATTTTTTTGCCCGAAAAATGAAAACATTTAAGAAAAATCCAACTTCTTTACAAAACATATGACGTGAACAGGGAGACGGCACTGATTGTGGTGAATTACTAACACTGAGTTTTTTAGCAAAATTAAATTGCAAGTTGAGTCTGATTTTTCAAAAAACATTTTACAATTAAAGTTACATTGGCTGGAATAATATATCACATCTACTAACTGATTCACGAAGAATGAGATTTATACAGCAAGTATCACGATATTACATACAGCTCTGTTGACAAACCTTAGAAACATTACAAAAGTGATATACCTAACTGTCTTTTTCATCAAATCAGTTTACGTACATTCTGGTGTCAATCAATAATTCCAAATTATAAGCCAACTCAATTACACAAACGCGATGGCACATCGCAAATCATAATTATTTAACATCTTTGCCTTGCTTGCATGAAGACTTCTGCTTCCATGTCACCGTGATTCCTACATTAATCTAACACATCGTGGCTTCACAGAGCACTCCACAAAAGCTGCTTACACCACCCTCTTTCACTCACAGACCTAAAACTGTGGGCCTGGTGTTCTGTTACTCCAACGCTACAAGCTCAGATCAGAAAGAGTATCTTTGACTCTACAGTCGTGCACAGTCAGCGATTCGCATTATGAAGCCTATCAGAGCCATACATTGTTTGTAGTATCATAGTTTCATTTTAGTTTTGCATTAATATTATTATCATATGCCACATACAAGTGTGCCCCAGTAGACTCCTTTCAACAAAAACAATGACAAGTACAAGGCTCATTACACCCTCGCACGCATGCCCCAGTCCCATCGGCACATGCCATCAAAGTGAGCTGTAGAACGTTTAGAAAACCGGTGATACAGTGCAGAAGAGGGGTGGAATTGCAAAACGCTCGTGCACATCAGAGAACGCTGTTAAAAGTAAAAGAAATATTCAGCCGAACTGACAGGCGTTCTGCAAGCAAGCATGCGCTGCAACTTGACGTACCGGATTGCAGTGTACGCCGAATATTGCAGAAACAGCTGCAATGCCACCAATACCAAATTCTGACTATACAAAAACTGAACCTACACGACCTCCCAAAGAGTGTATGCTTTCGCCGCAATTGTTAGAACTCGTGAACGAAAACTCAGGCCTGTGGAGCCATCTGGTCATGAGCTTTCATATGTCAGGCCTTGTTAACAAGAGAAACTTTAGTTACTGGTCACTTTAATATCTTCAAACTGTTCATAAATTGCCATTTCAGTCAGAAAGTGGTAGTATGGTGCGGTGTATCATCGTTTGGAATATTGCACTCGGGGCCGAGCTTCCCCGGATAGGGCCTTCCGGCCAATAATACCACACGGTCATATTTTCATGTGGCCTTATTTTTTTAGGACGATCGTGGCGACGCTGTTACTTTGAATACAGAGCGTTCTGCTCACATGTTGAGCCAATTCCTAGTGCAATAGCCTGCTGCTCTTCCAGTCGCTGCAAACGCATTCTTCCAGCAAACTGGGGATCCCTGCCATTCCTGGCGGCATTCCATTAAGGCGCTACAGAGCAGCTTTCCTGGCCATCTCATGTCATTTTCAAGTGATTGGCGTTTTAAACAGCAAGCATTCTAATTGATGTATTTTTTCTATATCGCAGTGAATAAGCTTGTATCACTAGTGGAGATCCTAAACCGCCATTTTCACAGTCTCACTTGTAACTATAGACGAAAATTATGAATACAGCTCTTATTGACAAAACATAACCTTCGAAAGGAAGCCTCTTTACCTGTAGTATTAACCTTCTCCAATAATTAAATTTTAAGCAGCTGGTAATTTATTTTGCTCAAGATTTGGTGTGTCTTAATTTATAGGGAACTTATCAACCTGGGAAATCACTAGAGCCTGAACCACGAAAGTTAATACTCTACTGTAAGAGATTAAATTCTGGACTTTATCAAAATTTATATACAATTTGGACATCGATTCCCATGTTGCAGAATCAGTATGCCATAGCACCCAAGACGGCTTCCTCACGACGTACGATTGTGCCTATGATTATTTTATGAATCTTCAGAGTCGACGATCGCCGGAATTCTGCAGAGCCACAGAGATTTTATCCCGTGTTCTAACTTCGACGACGAGTCAGACAGAGTATGATTACGAACTGTAATTTTTAATCATTTTGTTTTGTACTTTTGAGACTTCACCTAATAATTAAAATTACACCTGGGAGTATGGGAGATAACTGAGTAAAAATATTGGAGAAATGACGGCTCTCGCCCAAAAGTTTCCATTCAAGCAACTAGATATTAATCAGTCATGAAAATGTAACTTCAATTTCAGAGAGGGAGGGAAGTTAAGACGCTTATTCCTGTGTCAGAACATAGCCTGTTGTCTTTGAGCAACTTCACCAGAGTTGTCGAGATTAACTGACCCATTCGATATAGGGATCATTGTAAATAGTGTCACATATTGCCGTGCCAGCGGACATAGCAGAGAGAGTTTCAACGTGACTCGAAACACTGTCGTACCTTCCTATAGTCAAGCATTCCACCCCATCACTTCTCTCTCCAGTATCGATGAAACACTTGTGAGCAAAACATATTGTGCTGTTGAGGGAGCGAAAACTCGTCTACAGATTGTACAGAAACAAGCTTACAGCTCTAAGAATCGAAAGAGATGAAAGGGAAGCAATTGTTGAGAATGTAGTGAAACAAGGTTCTGTCCTATTCTCAACGTATTGCAATCTGTGAAGGAAATCAAGAATTAATTTGAAAAGGGGATTAATATATAGGAATAAGAAATAAATACTTCGAGGTTTTCCGATCTCGCTGGAATTCTGCCAGAAACGCTAAAGGACTTAGTTCCGTTAAACCCGCCGTCGTGTTCTCTGCAAAGGGTCGTAGATTATTTATGGTGATGTTACGTAGATGTAGCTAGTGTTCAGGAAGGAGGTTTAAGACGGACGTCAACTAAGTACCTAGGTATTACAATTACGAACAACTTAAATTGGAAGGAACATATAGAAAATGTTGAGGGGAAGGCTAACCAAAGGCTGCTTTTTATTGTCACGACACTTAGAAAATGTAACAGACCTACTAAGGAGACTGCGTACACTGCGCTTGTCCGTCTTTTAGAATACTGGTGCGCGGTTTGGGATCCTTACCAGATAGGACTGACGGAGTGTATCGAAAAAGTTCAAAGAAAGGCAGCACGTTTTGTATTTTGGCGAAATATGGGAGAGAGTGTCACAGAAATGATACAAGATTTGGGCTGAAAATCGTTAAAAGAAAGGTGTTTTTCGTTGCGACGGAATCTTCTCACGAAATTCCAATCACCCACTTTCTCCTCTGGATGCGAAAATATTTTGTTGACACCGACCTACATAGGGAGCAACGATCACCACGATAAAATAAGGGAAATAAGAGCTCGTACGGAAAGATATAGGTTTTTACTCTTTCCGCGTTCTATACGAGATTGGAATATTAGAGAATTGTGAAGGTGGTTCGATGAACCCTCCGACAGGCACTTAAATGTGATTTGCAGAGTATTCATGTACATGTAGATGAAAAATAAAACAGAGTGGAATGTAATAAAATTAAATCGGGCGTTTCTCGGGAGATTAGATAGGGAATATGCCTGTCGTCACGCTCCCATGCAGTTCAAGATCGGACCACTCTCACATCAGAATGTCCAACAAAACTAGATATTGTACGATCAAATTGGATTAGGTACATAAAATTATAAATCTCCTTATTTACATATCCGAATATGTTTCGTACATGTACGAATTTATATTGACCTCCGACCCTGTCTTCTAAGTGTTTCATTGTTTTGGCATGCGGTGCATTTTCATGCCACTGCTTTCAACGTTATTTACGACAGTTAATAATGATACTTCGAAGGATGAATTGCATGTGCAAATTGACGTGTGCCTATTGACACTCCAACTGCATCTCCTCAAATATGGTTCTGTGAATTATTCTTCGTCGAGAAACTTGGTGTGACCGACCGAGGGCAAGGTGCCAGGATTTGGGCACTTACACGTTAGCTTACCACTTAGCTTATCAACATTACTATTAATAATAAAGGGACTGGCAAGGACATCAGACCATGACTTTATTGAATTATGATGAACATGAGGCACTCTCGAGCAGTATTCCCTGCATGTCTGCATGATTGAGTCACTAACTTAAGGCGTTGGTGAAAAGTGTCGGAAGTGGAGAATTGTGGAATATGAAGTCTGCAGCTGGCCGTAGCTCGCCGGGCCGCCGTGGGCGGCAGGTAGCGGTCACCGAAAACGTGGGACAATACGGCGCATTTGGGGGTAGCCCGGTATCCGGAGCCACCTGTGCTGGACAACATGTGGTGAAGACGGGAATTTCGTTTGCCTAGGGGCGATATGACCTACTCGATCATTGGGTAGAATCTCAGAAATGATGTTGGAGGGATTTCGGCGATGTTAGAGCGTTCGACATTGGTCGAAACTGAGTATTCTTCCGCGGCGTTTTCTTACACGTGGAAGACGGGAGAATTGTGGACAAAGAAGACCAGCCATTGAGAGGTACGGACTTGGAGACGGCGTTTTGGCCGTCGTGTTCGAAGGGAGATATACGGTCTGTATCGCAGCATTGCACCAACCCCTTATTCCATGCAGAATATTACAATCGAATTGTCGACTTCATTATAGCTAGTATTCAACCTGTCCCAGCAAGCTTTACATGTACCCCAGTCACTGCACAGCTTGCCCAGACGGGCACTTTCTGTCAGCGACGGATAAATAAGCTTGCACCAGTTCCTCCAATTTTTCTGTTTACGGTGATAAGTTTCATCTAGTTTGCCTTTCACTTAATTTTCATCTGTATATCAACGCAGCTTTTTGGCCAGTACGCCCTGTTGGACCATACATCAAATCCGAGTGTGAAAATAACGGTTAACGCCCCATCTGCGAGTGGCAGTCACGAACTGTAAACAGTGGTTAACTCTTCCGTGGACACCACAAGCGATTGTGAGTTGTTACTCAAGATAACGACAGTGACGATGCGGTAGGAAAGTGTTTGACATGTAAAATAAGCAGTATACAAACGACGTTTCGGATTTATTGCTCATTAAAGTCATTTTAACGCCTGAAATAGTTATTTCTACATCTACGGTTACAATTAATTTTTTCCAAGCCACCTTATGGTGTGTGGCAGAGAGAAGAACAACTACCTACATGCTTCTGTACAAGCCCTGATTTCTCTTGCAGCAATCCATACACGAGATTTTCTTTGGTGGAAGTCGAGCCTTCCCGCAGTCTGTATATGTTGTTCCTATAAACTCTGTGAATAGTGTTTCGTGTAAAGAGCGACTATTAGGGAATCCCACTGAGTTCAAAGAAGTTTTCCATAATACTTGTCTGCTGATCGAATCCATCGGTAACAAATTTAGCAGCACACGTTTGAATTTCTTCGAAGTGTTTCTTCAATCCGACCTGGGGGCGGTCCCAAACACTCGAGCAATCGAGCAATGATGAAGAATCTCTCGCACAACTTGTCATCACGCATTACTCCCTCTGTTCTTCTTTCCTTTTTTCACATATTTCCTAAAATACTCCCAAGAAACCGACCACTCAGTTACATGATCGTTCCATTTCATGCCGCTTTGCGACGTTACGCATAGTTACTTTAGTTAATTGATTGTGTCAACCTGCACATCATAAATACTCTTTTTGAACTTTACTAAATTGTTTTTCCTACTCATCTTCATTAAATAACATTTTCCCACGTTTAGAGCAAACTGCCAATCACTACATCCTAATAGAAATTCTATCCAGATCATTCTTTATCCTCCTATAGTCACTCAACGACATATTTCTGTAAACTACAGCTACATCGGCAACCAGTAGAGGACTGCTGTTAAATTTGTTCAGCAGCTCGTTTACGTATATACAGAACAAGAACGGACTATCACAGTCCATTGGGACGCTCCTGACAACACCTTAGCATCTGATGAACACTTGACGTCCAGCACTACCTGCTCAATTCTATTACTTAAAAGTCTTCAAACCACTCAAATATCCACGCAGTCCCAAATGCTTTAATATTTTCTTTATAGGAAACTGAGAAGAGCTATATTGGTGGTTTTAATGCTTCAGGTACTCCAAATAGTCTCTCCCCAGCTGAGTGCAAAGTACAGAAAGAACACACAACCAAATGAAACTGTCCGAAATTTTTTCTTTGGGATGCTGTTCAAACATGGCTTGAATGTCGTTCTGCCGTCAATGCGGTGACTATTCTTGTGAAGTTCTACACTTCGTCGTTTTGTAGTAGATTAGTGAAGTATCGTCTAGAGATCGCCGTGTCACACCAAAGTCGGAACGTGAAACGATACCAGAGACGTCAGCGAGGGCTCGCTGCAATATGCCACAAGTGATGAGAAACACTCCAGAAGACACAACCTCCCTCCCAGCACAGCAGCGCCCTTATACTTACGTCAGTATAGTGTTGAGCATTAAAGAGCCCTACACTACTTCAAAATCTTAGCTATGGGACTCAACTTACAGCGTAAGACCAACGTGCTGTTACAGTTTCTGATGAACCTGTGCTGTTGTAAAAGTCGAACATTGTACCTCGATATCCTCTTTTACAACACTGGTGCACGATGTGGGATCCCTACCAGACAGTACTGACGGAGTACACTGAAAAAGTTCAATGAAGTGCAGCACGTTTTGTATTATCGCGAAACAGGGGAGAGAGTGTCACTGAAATGATACAGGATCTGGGATGGACATCATTAAAACAAAGGCGGTTTTAGTTGCGGAGGGATCTTCTCACGAAATTCCAATGACCGGCCTTCTCTCCGAATGCGAAAATATTTTGCTGACGCCGACCTACATGGCAGAAACGATCACCACGATAAAATAAACGAAATCAGAGCTCGTACGGAGAGATACAGGTATTCGTTATTTCCGTACTCCACACGAGATTGGAATAATAGAGAATTGTGAAGGTGGTTCGATGAACCCTCTGCCAGGCACTGAAATGTAATTTGTATAATGTCCATGTAGATGTAGATGTAGAAGGGCTTTGCTAGTCAGTGACAGCTGTAAATTATTGTACTCCTGTGGGAAAGAAGTGTCACTATAACTTTTGTTCACTTATGTAATAAAGTGAACTACCATTTCATGAGTTCTAGTTTGTATGTGACACACTCACCGAGAAATCTAACAACCAACAATTAGAGCTAGACGACAGTATTTTCGTCTGCTCACGACAGCTAATATTGTTAACATCGAGACTCCTCACCCGTGGTGCCTTTTATCAGAAAACAATTGTCGCGTTTTGCCGATCATTCAAGTCGTGGCAGGCGTCTACGCTTCATTGTTTAGCTTGGGGAATCAAGATTTATAGCAGAAAATGTGCACTCATTTACCCTTCTCCAAAAACATTGATGGGATTGTCCTGAATACTCGATTTAGAAATGTTGCCCCTTTGCGATTTGTGGCACAACAACGTTGACGGTCTACGGTCTCACGCCCACTACTTGACACTGCCTGCTCACAACCGGCTGGTCGAAAGCACATCTGTTGCTGACAGTTAGTTAAAACCGCCACCACAGTCACTGCACTGATGCCACTTGTGCGACAGGGATATAAACAGTCTTGGAACTTTTTATATAGACTGTGTATCTGAGAAGCTATTCCGTAGGCTCCGAATTGCAGTATGACACCGTGTCAAATACTTTCTGGAAATCGGGGAATACTGAATGCCCCCTCGTTGTCCTTAACCCATAGTGCTCGGAAAATCGAGCGAGAAAAGAGCAAACTGCATAGCTTACGAGAGATATTTTCTAATTAATACTTGCTGATTTGTAGACTTAAACTCCTTTCTCAAACGTAAAATTGTTATACTCTAAAACATGCTTAAGAACTGTGCAGGAAATCGATGTTAAGGATAGAATAGTTAGTTAGTTACATGTTCCATAGACCATCTGAACTATACATTTATCGAAATGATCTGGGAAGAGTGAGTTTACAGGATATGTACACATGATTATTGCTAACATTATTGAAAAAATTATCATTTTATTCCTAATCATGCAAGTACACTTGAAAACATTTTTTTCTTTACTTGCTACCCGTTTTCAAGTAGAAATTCTTCAAGGAAAACTTACTTCGCTATCCATCAGATATTTTATGTTATTGGGCAAATGATGATAACCTGCCGCATATTGAGCTCCTCTGTGAGTCACTAACAGCTTTAACAAGTGGTAATATATGTCATCTTTCCATCTAGTGTTGTAGGTACATATTTCACTGTTCTTCTCAGATTGTGACGGATTATTCATGACGAATTTCATTATCGGAAATATGTATTGTGATGGCGCAGTTAAAATGTGTACCTCTGCATGACATCTGTGGGTGAACACTACATATTATTCTTACTACTCGCTTTTGTGCAATCAATACTTTGCTTCTAAGTGAAGAGTTACTCCAAAAAATTGTTTCGTATGACATTATCGAGTGGAAATATTAAAACATGTCAGGAGCTGAAACGTTTGTGTTCCAGATTAGCAATTATACGCAATGCAAAAGCATCTGAACTTCGTAGTTTGAGAAGTTCAGTAATATGCTGCTTCCAGTTCAAATTTTCATCAGTACATACACTCAAAAATTTGGAGCAAGCTACCCAACTTATTGACTCCTGTTCGTGTACTACATCAACTGCTGCTATGACTATTTGTTCTACAGAAATGAATGTAGCATGTTTTTTTTCCAAAATTTACGAAGTTTCCACTTTTGGAGAATCACTCGATAATTCTTTGGAAGATATAATTTACTAGCTCTTCAATTGCTTTCTCTATAATGGGATTTATTACAACAGTAGTATCGTCTGCGCTGCAAGAAATAGCTATCAATTTTGCTTGTTGAATGTTCAGTAGAAGGGCATTCATCTATAAAGGAAATAGGGTTGGATCCAAAATTGAGCCTTCTGGAACTCCATTCGATTTTTCTTTTTTTTTTTTACATCAGGCTCTAAAATTTTCTCCTTTTCGACATTATCTGAATTGTTGTACTTTTAACATTGCAGCCCAGTTAGCAATCGTGATAATGTAATACATAACTATCAGCCTTGATTGCAGTAATGAAACCAACCTTTACCTACGTTTCAGCTCAAATAATTGAGCCTTCTTCAGAAGATTTACATGAATCTATAGATCGTCTAAGGCGTAGTAACGTAGTAACGTTTAGAAAATGCGGTACGTAAGTACTAAGTTTTAAGCTTAGGCGTGCGCCTCGTCTCCATGGACGCTCTGTGGTGGGCCTCGGAAGCTCACATTAAACTAATTAGGACTAGATAACGTGCTGCAAACCAACATGGCGGTGAACACTGCGCATGTCCAACTTCCGTTCACGCAATTACCGTATTTTTTATACGTAAAACATAATTAGACCTATGCTGGTCATTAGCTATTACATGGCGATGAAGTGGCGTTGTTCCTTCATTCACGCGTTATTTTTAGTTTTAAGATAAAAAATTAATCTTGATAACATTCTTCATTCCGTGTATGTAAACAATAAGAGGTATATCTACATCAACTGATAAAAACACCTAAGCGACCATCTGTGTAGAGGTTAACCGAGATAACTGCATTATGGCGTTTACATATTGCAGTTTCGCTGTTTTACGTCCTATGTCTTCTTTCATCAATAACGATGGGTGCGTTATGCAGCATTCGTTGTGAAAGTGCCGATATATTCTAATAGTGTATATCAGGGTAGTGTTTTCGAACTTACATAAATCCATGCATATTTTGTTACATTTTAGCCGTATCCTGGTGCAGAGGCTTTATGCTTAAGATTTTCAACCTTTCTATAAGTTATTTTTGTAAGATATAACTGCGTTGGTCTTTTATCTTTGACAGTCATGGCCTCAGTTACACATGCACAATGTTCCCCGTCATGTTGATTTGCAGCACGTTATGTAGTCCTACTTAGTTTCACGTGAGCTCCCTAGGCCCACCTCACGGCGTCCATGGAGACGAGGTCCATGCCAGAGCTTAAGTCTTGGTTTTGGCATAGTACTTATGTACCACATTTTCTAAACGTGACTACACCTATTCAGGCTGTTTTAGTTTTATTTCTAGATCATGCCCTCTTAGACAAATTATAGATTCAGGTATATCTTCTGAGGAAGGCTCAATTAATTGGACTGAAACCTAGGTAAAAGTTGGTTTCATTACCGCAATCGAGGCTGATAGTTTCTTATATATTGTCTGAATTATTCGGCACAACCTTTTTGCATTCTGTTTGCCAAGTATGATTCAAACCAGCTCTGTGTAATGATACTTAAGAGAATATCATGGCCGGCCAGTGTGCCCGTGCGGTTCTAGGCGCTTCAGTGTGGGACCGCGTGACCACTATGGTCGCATGTTCGAATCCTGCCTCAGGCATGGATGTGTGTGATGTCGTTAGATTAGTTAGGCTTAAGTAGTTCTAAGTTCTACGGGACTGACGACCACAGATGTTAAGTCCCATAGTGCTCAGAGCCATTTAGAATATCGTGGCCTACGCATAAGAAGGTCTTGAAGAGATCGCAAAAACTACCACCTGCTGATATATTACTATTTAAGGGTTCTAGTATTTGATGAATGAATCTCTAAATAGCATTCTCAGTAGGGCAACCTTTCTGAAATCCAAACTGTGACATGCTAAGTAAATTGTTCCCAGTTAAGTGTGCGACTTCTCTTGAGTACATTAATTTTTCGAATGTATTGGAAAATGATACCAGTAAGGAAATTGGACAATAATTGTTTAAGTCTGTCTTGTCATCTTTCTTACGAAGTAGTTCAGTAGTATTTTAATGTGGAAAAATTCCCCGTGTCAATGATGTGTTGCATACGTCACGAAGGACATTACTTATTAAGTTGGAACAATTTTTCAGAATTCTATCTGAAATTCCATCAGCCACGTAACATCTTTTTTTTTAAATTTTTGTAGCTGTAGTAAGTTCAGTGAAGTAAGTTGATGCTACATGTAGTTTGCTTAAAGTTGTGTGGGACGTCATTTTTATTACATCTCTTGCTTCTGCAAACAAACCATTTAAAGCTATATTTGCTGCTACGTTTAAAACGTGATTGTTAAACGTACTTGCAGCTCCAGAATTGTCAGTCATAGCAGTGTCATTTAACTCTTATGGAATCTTGTACATTGACTGTCTGTCTTGTCTTCTGTTTGACCATGTCCAATATAGTTTAATCTTTTACTCTGCAATATTTATTTCTATCAGAACATGCATATTTCTGGACGTTTTGATGACTATGCTTATAACACTACAATGTTTTTGGAGCACACAAGTAATATCGGATACTGAATTACTCTGGTTTTCATATGAATTCCGATCTTCCTCTTACAGGAGATTTTAATTTCCTTAGTTAGCTATGGCTTACTTGTTTTTAGTAGATCTTCGGGTATAATTTTTTTTTAGGAAAGTAACTCTCAAATATATACCTAAATTTACTATGGAATAAATTAAATTTGACTTTAGCACCTCTTTTGACACGTACGTTATCCCATACGGCCCCTTTTAGCTTACACTTAAAACATTGCACCCAGTGCTCATTAATAAGCTTCACTGCTTTGTCTGAACCTGCGCTCTGGTACGCATTAATTGTTTCAGGCTGAGCACTATATACAAAAATGTTATCAGTCAGTGTCCTTCTGTTAGGCCGCGAACGAGTTAGAAAATTGTCTACTAAAATTACATTGAAATAACCAGATAATAATTTTACAGTAGAACTTCGATTAGCCGCCAATGTATGGACCATGGGATCGTAGGAACGCTAAAAAGATCGGATAATGAGAGTAGAACATAATAAGTCACTTACAAAAAAAATGGTTCAAATGGCTCTGAGCACTATGGGACTCAACTGCTGTGGTCATCAGTCCCCTAGAACTTAGAACTACTTAAACCTAACTAACCTAAGGACATCACACACATCTGTGCCCGAGGCAGGATTCGAACCTGCGACCGGTGCAGTCGCACGGTTCCGGACTGCGCGCCTGGAACAGCGAGACCACCGCGGCCGGCGGTCACTTACAGATCACAAAACGATGTAGTAAACCAAAATTAAACTTCTAACAAAGAGAAAGGAGAACAGATATTATTAGACGCTGAATCTCTATTTAAAAGGTGTAAAATGTTTTTGTTTCAGTTTACTAAATATTAACACTGCGGCTGCATCATCCCACTTCCTTGCACACAATATGTACGTCGCTGTAGCGATTGGCGGTTTGTTATTACAAATATTTGAGGACAGACTTGATCGCATCCTTTGGTGCTGTCGCGCGGTTCCAGACTGAAGCGCCTAGAACCGCTCGGCCACACCAGCCGGTCGGGCGGCTTTGTAAACTGCGTCTTTTATGTTGGAGCTCTTCATTGCTTCAAAAACATGACAACCCTCTTCTGTTTTCTGTAACAAAGTGCTGACGTATTTCCTCTTGTAACGTCGTTTTAACTACTACCACTCAAAAACACCTTGGTCCATTGGTTAGGGCGGGTGTGGAAGGGGGGGGGGGGGAGGGACAAAAACGTAACTTTCATGTCAGATTGTAGAAGTTCAGACTCAGGTGTGCCCTTTAGGCTTGTCTAGCAATTCCGTTGCACGGGTTGGCAGGTTTGTTATGCAAAATCGATCGACATTGCAGACAGACTGATGGGCACACTGCAGAGACGGAGGATCTGACACACACTGAGCAACAGTCGTAAAATAAATTTTAAATGAACACACCGGCATTTGACTGTATTGTTTTACATTTAATACGACCCAGGTGTCGGCCTTTTATGCCATTTTCAGGTTACTCAGTTTATGTCATTAACAGTCTAGGGTTGCCCAGAAAGTAATGACCTCTTTTTTTTCTCAGCCGAATACAATACTACGAGTGTGAAACCCTACGTGTGTTTTATTTGAAGTCTTCTGTGTGAACGCGGCAAGTTTTCGTCACTTTCAACAGACAGCGACAGTTTCAAAATGGCGTCTGTGGGTGATATACATTACAAGCAACGAGCTGTCGTTGAATTTCTCACTGCAGAGAAAGAAACTGTGGGAAATATTCAAAAACGCTTGTGCAATGCCTATGGAGCATTTACGGTCGAGAGAAGTGCAGTTAGTCGCTGGGCTCGGTGCGTGATGAGCCCCACGATTTGCAGCGGTCGGGGAGACCATTGACGGCTGTCACACCTGACATACTGCAGCTGTCTGATGTTGTCATTCGCGAGGACAAACGCCGTTGGAGGATGCCTCTATTGAGGACGATGAGCAGGTGATTCACACAGTGAAGAATTGGCTCCGCCACCAGGGCAAGGGTTCCTACCGATAGGGCATACACGCCCTTATTTCGCGCTGGAGGAAGGCCATAGAACGGGATGGAGACTACGTGGAAGAATAGGGTGTGTTGATAAAACACCATTCTTTCGTGTGTGTAATTATGTTGAAGGAAAAAAAATGCTATGCATTATTTCCTGGGCAACCCTCGTATGTTAATGTATGTTAATGGCATAAAGCGCCGAAACCGATGTCGTAATTAAATAAACAACAATACAGGCAAATGACGGTATGTTCATTAAAAAAAAATCTGACACACTGTCGGGTAATCCGAGGGGTCGGTTAATCGAAGGTCGGATAATCGATGTTCTACTGTAGTTTATTTTTCCTTCTCGTATCTTTTAAGAAACCTACACTGAAATCTATAAAAGCTTCTGTTTCTTCTTGATCTAGATTTCTCACAAATAGGTGAAAGTTCCTTAGTGTGGGTCTGTAGGCTGTTACAATTATCAGAGAAGTATTCTGCATTACCAATCACATGCAAATGCTTTTAGATACTGATCAAACAGAAACAATTTGTTTCAATATATTTGACTTTATGTCCAACTTTTACGTATGGTGTAACACCTCTATTTTACATGTTAACTCTGCACGAAAATGAAGCTAATTTATAAGCCCTGGCAACGGCCTTGCCGCAGTGGATACATCGGTTTCCGTCAGATCACCGTAGTTAAGCGCTGTCGAGCGTGGCCGGCACTTGGATGGGTGACCATCCGGGCCGCCATGTGCTGTTGCCATTTTCCGGGGTGCACTCAGCCTCGTGATGCCAACTGAGGAGCCACTCGACCGAGTAGTAGCGGCTCCGGTCAAAGAAAACCATGACGACCGGGAGAGCGATGTGCTGACCGCACGTCCCTCCTAGCCGCATCCTCAACTGAGGATGACACGGCGGTCGGATGGTCCAGATGGGACACTTGTGGCCTGAAGACGGAGTGCTATAAGCCCTCATATATAACTTCTCCATCCCTGTTGTTAGATGGTGTATAGAGATGCACAGAACATGTATCTCTTTAGAATGTTCCACATCTTCTAGACAAATAATAAGCTCATCTATCTTGTTTTTCAACCCTCTGATGTTCAGACGAAACCAATTAGTATCAGTAACGTAAAAATATGCTGCTTTGATCCCCGTAATAAAAATGATTTTGTCTTGTGTGCTTTTGGCCCTCCTTACGCTTTCTGTAAGTTCATTCAAAAGCTAATCGCTCAGTTCTTTGTTCAAATGGCTAACAGTCGTGTTAATCCAGGGCTGGTCATATTATCCTCACCATCAAAATCTCTACATACGGGCCCTACATTCTCTGCCACCTAGCTAAACTTGACGCTAGGTTTAACGATACTTGTGATCTGATACTTTATGCCTAGTTTTTCGTCCACCAATTAGCCTACATCTCTTCTGTGACTGCTCTCTAGTGGCAAGACTCGTTTCCTTTCTACGTAAATTTTCTACCAATCTAACGTTAAAGTCTTTCCTATGAGTCTGCTGCACTCTATTAAGCTCAAACATTGGTTGAGGCTCTACCCCCATTTCAGGTAAGAAGTCAAACTGATTGCTAACCAGAATCTGAAATGTGATTTCTGACGTTTTGCTACCTTCTCGTAGCTCCCATTGTTTCTTTCTCTTTTTCAATCTAATTCAAAATACGCTATTTCTAATTCTGCCTGGAGAGCACAGATCGTTTTTATTCTTTCCCACGATTTGTTTGTCTCGATTACATGATGTACAGTCCATGGGAAAACCTCATGTGACACTTTTTTATCATCTCTCTGTATTCTCCCCCATGGACACCTACCCACAGTTATGACATGCTTCTTCCATACCATTCAACCTACGGCAGTATCTACATTTGACACATGTGACCCAACTCTTACAGTAAACCAAAAAGCGCTTCAACATTTAAAATGTAATAAAGTAATAACCAATAAAAGGTACAGTGAGTTGTGCAGCTAACTTCCAGGCGACAGACTGACATAGAATAACACGATCAAAGTGTGTTGGACTTAGGTAGCACCAGACTAGAAGTGAATGAAAACTATCAATGCTCGATTCTTTCTAACAACACTCTTAAACCGACGCTACCAAGAAATTATTTAAAGCACTGTAATGGATCCAAGACAACACGTAACCTTCAATGATTCAAATGGCTCTATGCACTACCTGACGTAACATCTGAGGTCATCAGTCCCCTAGACTTAGAACTAGTTAAACCTAGCTAATCTAAGGACTTCACACACATCCATGCCCGAGACAGGATTCGAACCTGCGACCGTAGCAGGCGCGTGGTAACACCTAACGATAATACAGTTCACACTAGCTTATAAGCACTCCAACGATTTTCACTTAACGAATGTTTTGAATCACGGAAGACATGAAACAAATGAAAACTCTACAAAGCACGACACTTGTGTCAACACTATGCAGAGGGGTCCAAAAAAATTTATCCACGGTTTAAAAGTCCATAACTTGCAAACTAATTGACGGAGTTCTCTCATTTTTGGTGAAAGTGTAGCTTGAAGTCCAACGTAAAGATATCACTGTAGGTGTTCGAAATGGTCACCATTAACGTCCACACACAAACGATGCCGCCGAACTGCAGCACGAACTACTGAAGTTCATGCAATATGCCTGACTTTTGTCGATAAACGACATCCTTTAGTGTTCCCCACAGGTAAAAGTCCAGAGGAGTTAGGTCTGGGGAACGTGGTGGATACTCCACAGCACCTCTACGGCCTATCCATCTTCCTGGTAGATTTTCGTCGAGATACGCCCTAACACGATTTTGGTAGTGGGATGGGGCACCATCTTGTTGAAAGTAAAGTCTTCCGTCTCCATACAAGTCTCAGATGGCAGGTAAAATGGATGTCTGAAGCATCTGAAGGTACACTTCACCGGTAACTGTCCCGTCAAAGAAGAATGGCTCAATCGAGCTCCGGTAGGACAACCCACACCACACATTTAGTCCTTGCAAATTCACGGCTTTGTCTACATGGACGTTCGGATCTTCGGCGGCCCGGTAGATGCAATTGTGGCGATTTACTGTACCATTGAGTTTGAACTGTGCCTCATCAGACCACACAATCATCTCTACCAACTCTTCATCGTCGCGCACCATGTTAGTAAACTACTCGCAGTACTCCATTCTACGATCTGGGTCGTCTTCGTTCATTGCGTTTAGCAATCGTGGGATGTAGCACTTCCACTTTGCTGTCTTCAAATTTCGCCGAACATTTGCGCGGCTCACTCCAGTTTCACGGGCACACTGTCTCACAGACTTCTGTGGTGAGCGAGTGAATTGTTGTAACACACGATCGTTGTTTGTGTACATCTTTAACACAGCCTTCGGCTTCAAATTTGTCTCGAATGCGACAAATCGTTAAACGTATCGGTGGCTCTATTTGATACTCATTTCGCCATTGCTGTTTAACCTCATTAATGTTTTCGTACTTAAAATACCACTTAAAAACTGACTTGCTTTCATCGAATGTAAGCCTTGCGCCAGCAATGTTTACCCGAGTAACTAGGTGCAACTAAGATCAAACACTAACTTTCTGGCGGCTGTCATCTGACAAAACAAAACAACGCAATACAACGCTTGTGTGGCAATTGCCGGAACTACAAACTATTGCACTACCAAAGATGAGACAACCCAGTCAATTAGTTTACCAGTTATGGACTTTTAAACAGTGGATAAATTTTTTGGACCCCCCTGTATAACAAGACACAACTGGAAATTATGGTGAGCACTGCCCTGTATTCAAAACAACTCGTAACGCTTAGCCACTGCTGTTGTTGACTTCCGAGCGCTTCAGTACGTCCGCCTGCAACGGCTGATCTCATATTTTGCGGGTTTGTTGTTGTATATCCAAGTCACCTGTGCTCTATTCGAGTCATTTGGAACTTGGCGCTGGACGACATGTTTGTGACAAATGCAAGGTAAGTGTGGGGCTAATAGCGAAGAGTACTGTCTGTAAAACCAAATGGAGATTCTCCCTGGACCCAGTGACATACTTGTTTCCAACTCTTTCAGCTGCTTTTCAACGCCAGAGATGCCTAGGGCTATGTTTTCCTTGCGAGAGTTTCTGCGGCGGTCAAACAACGGTATATCTGCACTGACCTCCTGTGTGAATGAGTTCTTAAACAAGATACTGAAAACTTCAGTTTTTTTCCTTATTATGTATTTTCTATTGCCAGACTCATCGGCTAGTGACTGAGTAAGAGCATTCGACAAGTAGGACAATAATTCTCCAGCCAATGAATCTTGATTTCAAACTACACAATTTAAGATCTTGTACCGCCTGTATTCTCACCCAGAAGGTTTGGAACAACCAGTATAGGGTACCGGAGAAGTATGTTTCTTGTGGAAAGAGAAGAAAAAAATCTCCATAGGCATATGACCTAAACCATTCTAGTCCTAAATGATATCGGTAATCCTTCATACATCCGGAATATACTAATCCCATTATTTTTTCAAGATGCTCGGTTTATATTGTCTGTTTAATACGCTATTCACTGATTTTAACAGTGTGGAAACAGTGCTACGTTGACTGTCTTACTCTAAGTAATGTAATAAGACTGAACAGACGAGAAGCCCGCACGCATTTCAGAAACATTCTTTCAATACAAGTCACAGATGATTACATTTTTCGACCAAAAATGTTTTATATCGTACAAAGTGTTACGGGTGTAAGTGCAGATACTGTGAGATTGGTACCTTAACATGTACGCACTTGAGTGCATTAGTTGTTTTTTCTCTGCAGCTAACAGTCTTCCTGTAAACACTTCACACAATTTACTAGCTAATGTCTTTTTCCACAGTCATAACCACACCATCCAGTTAGCCACACCTGGCAGTATAGACTAATCGTTTTACGCTTTAAGTTCCCTTCCATTGCTAACCTTCCGCCTAGTAGAAAATAAGCATTTATGGCTTGCTGTTGCCACTTGTACTTGAAGGTACTACCAACTCAAGAACATACTGCTCCTTATTGCTATAGTCCGCAGCTCGTGGTCGTGCGGTAGCGTTCTCGCTTCGTACACCCGGGTTCCCGGGATCGATTCCCGGCGGGGTCAGGGATTTTCTCTGCCTCGTGGTGACTGGGTGTTGTGTGATGTCCTTAGGTTAGTTAGGTGTAAGTAGTTCTAGGGCACTGGTGACCACAGCTGTTAAGTCCCATAGTGCTCAGAGCCATTTTTGAACCTAATTGCTATAAATATTAGTCTGCCGATGAAGTAAATACTGATGTAACGTTGTTCAGCACACAGTGCTCAGTCACGAACAAAGATATCTGCACTTATACCCCTTACACGCTGTATCTTTACACAACATTTCCTCTCATGATGGTCAGTGGAAACGTTGCTGAAGTTTATATAACTATTTGTGTCATATCCTTGATGTCTCTATTCTAATTCTCTTCTTGATGTCGAGAGATGACTAGCTGATAATGATGAAGATTTTATTGTGACCCTTTCGCCCAACTTTAGCTGTAAGTGTAAACTGAGTTTGTAATGGAATACCGTATTTGCTACTTACCCTATAAACAGAAACAGAGCTCACCGTTCCCTAAGGGTAAATAATGATTTCATATTTGCAAACGTTGTGTGAATATCCCTGTCTATGAACACCTGAACTCGCGTTAGCAACTTCTTAATGCTGCCAGACACCAGTGCGCTTGATAAAGTTTCTGCCTCAATCATGGAAACCAGTTACACAAAACATATCCTGCAACCACTTACTGCCATGTAATGAAAATCAACAGAGATGAGCAAAAATGTTATCTGATGCTTCAGATGACTGTGTCGAATCTTCGTAATTTCCAAGAATGATTGCCTATCGAAGTTGAAGGGCTCAAAACGATACATATCGAAGATGCGATAGTAAATCGATTAACACTCGTGGCGCGCGTTATGATAAATTACATGTGATCGTCAATTGCATCAGTTTTGCGTTGTTTCTTCAGTTTGAGTGCATTACGTTCCCGCTATCATTGTGATTCCATTGGGAAATCGACAAATTTTCTCTTCATAGCGAGTGTAATGTGTGCTGCTTCTCAAGTTGCCTCACATGGAAAACTCTAATTCCATGCATATGTAGTGTAGACAAATTTTTGACTTTTTGCCGGAAACATGGACTTCTGCCGGACGAGCAAGGAGAGACTGTGTTGACTGTGGTGCTGCGAAGTCTGTGAAACTGCGTAAGAGGAGTGCGGACACTGAGATTCCGTTGCAGTTTCATTGCGGACTTTGTGGAAAGCGAACCAGCATCAGCAAAAATACGTGGTTCGAGTCCTCTAAATTATCGATTCAGGCGAGCGTGATTCTTGTGTCTTGCTGGATTCGAGATTATACTCTGCAAGCCACAGCGTCAGAAACTGAGCTATCGGAGAATACCGTCTGTGATTACTTCGGGTTTGGCCGAGAAGTGTGCTACGCCATAGTGACAAATGACAGTGTGCCAATTGGTGGACCGAATAAAATAGTGGAAGTAGACGAGTCTCACATTGCTATACGAAAGAATCAGAGAAGACGACCTTCTGAAAGTGAAGTAGATCAGATTTGGGTTTTTGGTGGGATAGAAAGGGAGTCACGCAAGAGTTTCGTTGTCAGGCAAGAGTTTCGTTGTCAGGGTATTGTCGCGAGACAAGATCACTTTAGTGGGTCTCATAAAGCATTTCATACTGCGTGGAACAAAGTCATCACAGACGGGTTTCAGTCATACCAGAGTCTCAGAGCTGATGGGTTCGAGCACGAAGTTGTGAACCACTCTGTCGAGTTTGTCTCTTCAGATGACGCCAGTATTCATACCTGTCTGAACATAGAACGTCTGTTTAAGTCTGTCAAGTCAACCATAAAAAGAGAAGGCCGTCCAGGACAGTGGGACGAACTGTGTTTGTTCCAGTACCTATACTTTCACAACTTGCATTTGCAGGGGAAAGTCGACGCATGCGACACTCTTCCGATATTCCTACGCCATACTGGCAGAGTTTACCCTGGGTACGGGAAAAAAGGACTTGTCCCTGCAGCTTAAACATCATGCGGACTGTCACAACACGATGACACCGACGACGACTAAGGTAAGTCGTCTCCTTTCAATTTGTGGGAGATTCTCTAACGCTTTTCTTTGGTCGTTCTGTAGTGACACCTTCAAACATACTCGTAACACGCGCCACGAGACTTCCATAATCGATTTACAATTGCATCTTCGATATGTATCGTTTGGAGCCCTCCAACTTCAATAGGCAATCATTCTTGGAAATTATCCGAACCTTAAATAAGTAAATAAATTAATTAATTAAAAAAAGGAAAATGCATCACCAAACAGCATGGCGACTGGAACGCAAGCGTACATAAAACTTCAGATGACATATCGTCTTTATATGTCCTCAGTCGTAAAATACCAGATGGAAGATAATGAAAGGAATCTGCACAAGAACGCGAAACTTTTCACATCTAAGCCTACTTTCGCGCGAGACTGGAAATGTAACAGGTCTCCCTGTCATACGTTACCCTCAGCTGCGGCCTCAGGAAGAGGCTGTAGAACAACGATGGGAGCATAGATAGGCGCGAATGCTACCAGTGCTGCTCAGCTTGGACGAAGATGACAAACTACCGGATCACGTCACCGAGCAACTGCAACAATGTCATTAGAGCTGCTTCATTTTTGGACGGCATATCAATCGTTTCCGTCGAAAGGTTGACTTTTCTTGTATTGACCCTTTATTTTATTGAACTTTAACTACACTGACCAGCCAGAACATTATAACAACCTGCCTAATAGCTGATATGTCTACCTTTCGCGCGGATAACAGCGGCGATGCGTCGTGGCATGGAAGCAATGAGGCCACGGCAGGACGCCGGAGGGAGCAGGCACCACATCTGCGCATATCCGTAAATTCGGGAGAGGGGAGCGATGAGCTCTGACGTCACGTTCAGTCACATCCCAGATGTGTTCGATCGGATTCAGAACTGGCGATTTGAGGGGGGGGGGGGGGGAGGAGCTATCATATCAACTGGAACTCGCCACCGTGTATCTAGAACCTCTCCATCACACTCGTGGTCGGCCTTGTTAAGTGGCGCATTATCTTGTTGAAAAATGCCACTGTTGTCGGGAAGCATGATAGTCGTGAAGGTGTGTACGTGGTCTGGAAGCAGTGTACGATACTCTTTGGCCGTCACGGTGCCTTGCAGAAGCTCCACTGGACCAGTGGATGCCCACATTAATGTTTTCTTGAGCATATTGGAGCTGCCTCCAGCTTGTCTCCACCCCACAGTACATGTGCCAAGGAGCTGCTCTCCTGGAAGACGACGTATTCGCGCCCGCCCAACGGCATGATGTGGAGGGTACCAGGGTTCATTAGACCACGTAACACTCTGCCACTGCGCCAAGGTCTAGTGACGATAGTCACGTGCCCATTTCAGTCATAGTTGCCGATGGCGTGGTCTTATTGGCACAAGCATGGATCGTCGGCTGCGAAGGAACATCATTAGGAGTGTTCGGTACACTGTGCGTTTAGGGACACTTATACTTTGCCCAGTACTAAAGTCTGGTGCTGGTTCCATCACAGTTCCCAGCTTGTCCTGTTTCGCCAGTCTGCCCATCCTAAGACATCAGACATCTCTAAATTAATGTAGGTTGATTCTTACAAAGAAGAAAACAGCAACCAGCCACTATTAATACTGCTATTTACTTAAGTAAATAGCGCCGTAACCGGTTTCGAACTGAAAAGTCATCTTCAGACGGCTGTTCACAATATTTATAAGACGCACTTTACATAATTATCAGTTTTTGATATTTATGCTTCCACTGCAGCGAAATATTCTTGGTGTGTTGGTGCCCTACGGTAGAAAACAGTGTTATAAGCGTCCTATGTGAACATACTAACCTCCAAACGATGAAATACAGAGTAAACAAATATGTGAGGTTAAGTGGTTACAGTACTTACATCGAAAATTCCGCGAAAATTTTTGGCGGGGAACTGTGATGGAACTAGCACCAGACTTTAATACTGGGCAAAGTATAAGTGCCAGAGATGTTCTCTATCAGAGATATTCCAATATACAGATTGTTTGATTTCACAGTATGTTATTAAAGAACAGACATAACATAATGAAAATTGAAACACAAGGAGCTCCTATTGCAATATAAACATTGCTTAAATTTGACAGTGGACACATGGTTTTTTTCCCCTAAACGAATCAAGGTAACAGTACAGGTATTTATATTACAAAGAAAACCATGTGTCCACTGTCAAATTTAAGCAATGTTTATATTGTAATAGAAGCTCCTTGTGCTTCAATTTTCATTATGTTATGTCTGTTCTTTAATAACATACTGTGAAATCAAACAATCTGTAAATTGGAATATCTCTGATAGAGAACATCTCTGGCACTGTTGTGTTTGTAAACCTTCAATCTTTGTGTCAACACATGTGGCAAATACTTTTTGGTGTGTGTGTGTGTGTGTGTGTGTGTGTGTGTGTGTGTGTGTTACTTTGCACAATATGGTCATTTGCAAATCAAATAAGTGCCGCATATACTAAACAATATTTGAAAAATGTAAACCTGCAACTTCGCAAAAAATTTTCGCGGAATTTTCGATGTAAGTACTGTAACCACTTAACCTCACATATTTGTTTACTCTGTATTTCATCGTTTGGAGGTTAGCATGTTCACATAGGACGCTTTTAACACTGTTTTCTACCGTAGGGTACCAACACACCAAGAATATTTCGCTGCAGTGGAAGCATAAATATCAAAAACTGATAATTATGTAAAGTGCGTCTTATGAATATTGTGAACAGCCGTCTGAAGATGAACTTTTCAGTTCGAAACCGGTTACGGCACTATTTACTTAAATAAATAGCAGTATTAATAGTGGCTGGTTGCTGGTTTCTTCTTTGTAAGAATCAACCTACATTAATTGATACAGCCACGGTCTCACCATGTCAGTTTTAGACAAAATAGCTTCAGACATCTCTAATGAGAGGTAGCCACCCAACCGAATAACGTCTGGAGGTGATTTCACCTTGGTTCCGCCATGTGTTGAAGACTCACACCACAACTTTCCTCGAAAACCGGACAGGTTTTGTGGTTTTCGAAAGTCTCGTGCCAAGTCTCCGGGCCATCATAACCTGCCTTCGGACAAACTCAGATGGATCGCGCGCCGTCCAGATTCTACACATGGACTGCGCGCTCACTGATACTACACGCATCTTCTGTGCGCTTGACTAACACTCACTTCCCGCCAGGTGACACTGCTATCACCTGGAGGGGTTTATGTCGATAGTTATAATGTTCTGGCTGATCAGTCTAATATACATTGCAAGAAGAATCCGCGCCTATGGCGCATTACAGAAAACTGTAGCGCTGTAAGCAGATCCTGCATGTTATGCATCTAAGTGTGGTTTGAGTAGGAAATATTCAGGAAGATGGCACAACCATGACGCATGATGGGCCTAACCTGTTTTGGTGAATGGTTTTCGGAACTTTTAACTGAAGTGTAATGTGCTGCGAATACATAGAAAAATAGACCACTTATCATTTAGCTACAAAATAGCAGGTCAGCAACTGGAAGCAGCTAATTCCAAAAAATTATCTGGGAGTACGCATTAGGAGTGATTTAAGATGGAATGATCATATAAAGTTGATCGTCGGTAAAGCAAATGCCAGACTGAGATTCATCGGAAGAATCCTAAGGACATGCAATCCGAAAACAAAGGAAGTAGGTTACAGTACGCTTGTTCGCCAACTGCTTGAATACTGCTCAGCAGTGTGGGATCCGTACCAGATAGGGTTGATAGAAGAGATCCAACGGAGAACAGCGCGTTACGGAGATGATAGATAAACTCCAGTGGAAGACTCTGCAGGAGAGACGCTCAGTAGCTCGGTACGGGCTTTTGTTAAAGTTTCGAGAACATACCTTCACCGAAGAGTCAAGCAGTATATCGCTCCCTCCTACGTATATCTTGCTAAGAGACCATGAGGATAAAATCAGAGAGATTATAGCCCACACAGAGCATACAGACAATCCTTCTTTCCACGAACAATACGAGACTGGAATAGAAGGGGGAACCGATAGAGGTACTCAGGGTACCCTCTGCCACACACCGTCAGGTGGCTAGCGCAGTATGGATGTAGATGTAGAATAGTGTGACCCGGTTTCAACGTGGTTTCCCAAGGGTTTTATTCTGCATCTCTTGTGACTCTACAGGTTTTTCTCTTTCTTGGCTTCGTTATGATGATTGATTCATTTTACAAGTTTTGATGTAAATTTCCTACTTCTCTTTTTCTTTAGGGTTCGAACGCGGCCAGTGACTTTAATGTAATAGTGTTAGATCTGATCGCAACTGGCTGCTGGCGTAGAGATATTAATCTTTCTGTTTAGTTTCGCGGGAGATTATGCTGCTTCATGATGATCTTTTTGGGTGGGATGCTGTCATAGAGTCATTTTATCACTGCTGGCGGTTATTTCTTTTGCCTGATGGAGATAAGATGTTCGTTTTCTGGACGCCATGTTGTAATGATGAAATGCGATATTTCGAGAAGCTAATACAAGGTATTCTGAATTGTGCCTTTAACTCTGAATAAATAGATCATTTGCTTGAGGGCGCCGCCATTGTCCCGGATCTAAGCAGACCAAATCTGATTATACCGTTTCAGATTAAAAATAGACATTTCAGTGTGTTATATATGGAAGGAATGTGCAGACGTGGACACGAAAAGGTACCTATATGGACAGAGTTATTACACTGCTCCAGTGAAGTCGGCCAGTACTCAGTGTACTTATTTGTTGACTGAAACTCGAAGTGAATAATGCGAGCGTAGTATGGGTCTAATCATAATCGTGGAGGGAGAGGCTTATATAGTACGAAAATGAGTATTGTGACAACAGTAGGCTGGACTGATCATTGTGAATTCACTAAGAAATTTCAGTATTCCGACTATGCATTTCCGAGCGAGGCTCTTTGGAGGAAGACAATTCTGGCTAACCGAAGGCAGGTAAATTTTGCAAATATTATAAAGTGAGTGCCTTGCGCTTTGGTCTGAAACTCTGAAAGTAAAGTTCACATCAATAACGATGGCGTAAGGGCCAACCCTGAGAAGTGGAAAAGAGGGGACCTTACAACGGGCTGTGCCAAAAGGACAATTGGCTGTGCTCTTTATCTGGAATATTAGATGTTGTTCTAGATCTTAATTTAATGGCGCTTGGAATTTCTGTTGAAGTCACCCTTAAGAGTGGTGTTAGCCTTACAATTAAATACGAAATTACGCAGACCTCTTCGTCAATCTTCTGTTCGAAAGAAAACGACAAACAGGAAGGAGGCTTTAGAGGTCAGTCGATGACGATATGATTAAAAACCAAGCACAGGCTTGGATAGAATGAATGATATGTAGGAAAAGACCGTGTTATTGAAAAGGCACCACCGTCGTACTCGCTTAACTGAATTAGAAAACCGGACGAATGTCTAAACTAGTGTGGCCGGGAGAAGATTTGTGTTGTCTTCATCACAAATTTATGATATCCAACATCGCAGGTAACAGGAAGCGAACTTACAGCTAAATTTGATTAATTGCTGTGCAAGATGAATTCACTGCAAGCTACACAGTTTATGTAAACACAGGGCTTGGAATGTAACATACATCTTCTGTAGTTGGACTGATCAGTATGGTGTGTAACTTCCACAAATGATCTGTCAACCTGACCATATCACGATATTTTTAATAATTATGTTCGTACTGTGGCCTTGCGTGATGTTTTCTGACGTAGTGGTCGTGCTACGTAGTGCCAGTCACCTGTGCCAATTGATATCTTCACCGTCTGCAGAGGGTTGGGTTGGGGTTGTTTGGGGGAAGTGACCAAACAGCGAGGTCATCGGTCTCATCGGATTAGGGATGGACGGGGAAGTAAGTCGGCACTGCCCTTTCGATGGAACCATTCCGGCATTTGCCTGGAGCGATTTAAGGAAATCTCGGAAAACGTAAATCAGGATGGCCGGACGCGGGATTGAACCGTCGTCCTCCCGAATGCGAGTCCAGTGTGCTAACCATTGCGCCACCTCGCGTCTGCAAAGGGCCGAGGCCTGTAAGAGAGCTCCGATCTACGCAAACTACGAAATAAGGTGGCCAATTTTTAAATAACTCTCCTGTTTTTTGTTGCTTGTGTATAACAGTTATTAACTCATAGACGACACCAACATCTCCGAGTAGAATCTTACAATTAGAGCAGAATGATGTTTTATATTATATCTTTTCAACTGTTTATCGGGCGTTGTCGCCTGCCCGTCTGTTGCTTGATCTACAACATTCCACTAAGCCGAGAGACCAAAGAGCAAAAGACGCCTGCACCAAAGGTGGAGGCGCTCAGTCACCTCGGGCTTCGCCAAAGATCTGTGCTCGTGCGTCTTTTTCCCAATCTGCACCTACATCAACTCAGGGCACGAACGGTGGGAAATTCTCTGCACACTAAACATCCAAATAGCCTTCTTTGACAGGAAAATCTTTCATGGGTTTGTGAGAAGGAAGCGAAACATTTTGTTCTGAATTAATAACATGTTGTATCACATGCTCTAAAATACACATAGGACGGGCAGTAAAAATAAACATTTATTAAGTTTATCTTCAAAAGTAATACTCAGTTTTTAGCGCTGACAGATGGGTGGCTCGGTAGTCAAAGACCAACACGATGACTAGCCTAACACATTGAAGATAACTTCAAACTCTTATACTTCGAGTCGGTCTGCCTCTTAAGATATATGGGTGCCTCTGGAACCTTTACCTCTCCTTCGTACTGGGGCTCGACAGTACATAGTGAGCTATCTTTCTACTACTCTTACGATATCTACATCAGATAAATTAAGTCGTGTTGCGGCTCGGCAGTGTAGTGCTATCTGCCTACTGCTCTGATGACATCATTATCAAATAATGTGCTATGTGAGCGAACGCTCACGTCGAGAAAAAATCAGCTGTAGCGGAACATGCTCTTCAACCAGGCAACCACCAAGTGAAGTTTTCGGATGCCGAAGTTTTATCTACAACGTTAAATTACTATCCACGGCTATACAGAGAAGCTATTGAAATTTATAAACATCATGATAATTTTAATAGGAAAGAGGAAGCTATGAAACTCAGCGGTATATGGACAGTGGCTCTACAAAATTGCTAACAATTTTTATCTTTGACAAGGTGGTAATCGATAGCCAACCTTGTCTTTGCTATGGATTATCACTGCTCATCACGTGTCACCTGAACCACGCCCCCCTTTCTCTAAATATATAAGTCGCTCTCAGACACCCGACCAGTCAGTCGGCAAGACTCAGCGGAGCAGCGCCTCTGAGGAAGTGCAGCGCAATCCTGGACAAAACGTAAGGAGCAGAAAAGTTCTTGGACCACGACCTCACATCCCGGAAAGTATATCAACAGCCATGTCATCCGGTCGTGAAAGCCTTCATTCTACAAGCAGACCTCGTTGCACTTGCTCCAATCTTCCACGCTTGTGCACAGAGGCATATTACTTACTTGTAACTTTATCAAAGCAACGATCATTGCGTTCGCTCATCTTGTATCAGTACTCCATATTCGTAAGTGTTATTGTACGAAATCAATGAGCTTTTCACATCATCAGCTTGCATCACCGGACCAGAAACTTCCGCTGCAGTATATCGCAACGTGGCACGTACAGTACACTGGCCGACGTAGTTGGGTCGCTCAACTTCGGAGCTGAGTGTAGCCCGCAGGCATGTCACTGAGGTTACTCGCTGGATGAGCCACTCGTCTCTGATGCATAACGTAGGCTACTGCATTCGTTGGCAAATACCAATACCCTCCAATACTTCTACTTGGACTAAACATACCGAGACATATGGCAGTTGCTTCAGTGATTCTTCGAGCTGGCACTCTTCACAACAGCACCACTTTTAAACACACATTTTTTTTATTACATACACTAAATTACATTGATCCAGAGTAAATCGACCAGTAGCAATATCTTTGAAACCTGAAAAGAGCACTGTCCTGCAAAAAAGCCTCGTGGATCCGACAAAAATGTGTCACCACCTCTACGCATTAAGTACACTTACTTATTTTTCGTAGCCAGAAGAGCGCATGTCAGAGCAATAACAATTACAGAATATCCAAACTATGGCTAGATTCTATTAACCTTAGTGCAAATCAAGTATTTATTGATGGGATTAAAATCATTACGTTATTTGAGTGTGGAATAATCGCTGTATAAGAATCCGACAACATATGGTAGAACTGTAGGATTACACATTTCGTACATAAGTTTTCGGATCTTACAGACAGACGCAAGGCTTGTTGCAGCAGAGGCAACGGGCGTGGGCGGTGAATACCTTGACCAAGGTGAACGGCGCAACACGAACGTTACGTATTACTCCGAGCCACTCATACGCGGTGAATGTAACGACAAAACAATTGCGAATAAACGAAAGTATTTTGTTGTACGGAGCCTCACATACACAATAAAATTTATCATACGAACTGTGTCAGATCAGAGGTGACCATATTCCGCTTTTAGCCTATCCATGCTTGCCTGGTAGGCAAGCTGTTGCATATGATCAGCAGAACGGGCAGGCTGCTCTACTCCCATCCAAGAAAGATGTGCACATCCCAAGCAGGCTAAAGGAGTCTTGCTTGCCTCCCTGTCTTCCCTCTGCACTACGCTACGTTGCAGTTTATTCTGTACGCTTTCATTGTTGTGTTATGAGTAGGACTCGGAAGATGTCAGGAAGTCCGTTTTCATTCGAGTATCGGGATACGAGGACTAGTCTCTGCTACTATATAAAGACAAGATGTTCTTTAAATTTTTACCAAAAAACCGGACATGTGACCTGTCGATTTACTTCTAACTTTTTGAGGGTGATTTAATAAACACCCTCATGGATGTTGTTGCTGTGGTCTTCACTCCACAGACTGGTTTGATGCAGCTCTCCATGCTACTCTATCCTGTGCAAGCTTCTTCATCTCCCAGTACCTACTGCAGCCTACATCCTTCTGAATCTGTTTAGTGTATTCCTCTCATGGTCTCCCTCTACGATTTTTACCCTCCACGCTGCCTTCCAATACTAAACTAGTGATCCCTTGATGCCTCAGAATATGCCCTACCAACCGATTCCTTCTTCTAATCAAGTTGTGCCACAAACTCCTCTTCTCCCCAATTCTGTTCAATACCTCCTCATCAGTTATGTGATCTACCCATACAATCTTCAGCATTCTTCTGTAGCACCACATTTCGAAAGCTTCTATTCTCTTCTTGTCTAAACTATTTATCGTTCACGTTTCACTTCTATACATGGCTACACTCCATACAAATACTTTCAGAAAACACTTCCTGACACTTAAATCTATACTCGATATTAACAAATTTCTCTTCTTCAGAAACGCTTTCCTTGCCATTTCCAGTCCACATATTATATCCTCTCTACTTCGACCATCATCAGTAATTTTGCTCCCCAAATAGCAAAACTCATTTACTACTTTAAGTGTCTTATTTCCTAATCTAATTCCCGCAGCATCACCCGATTTAATTCCACTACATTCCATTATTCTCTTTTTGCTTTTGTTGGTGTTCATCTTATATCCTCCTTTCAAGACCCGGTCCATTCCGTTCAGGTCCTTTGCTGTCTCTGACAGAATTACAATGCCATGGGCGAACCTCAAAGTTTTTATTTCATCTCCATGGATTTTAATTCCAACTCCAAATTTTTATTTTGTTTCCTTTACTGCTTGCTTAATATATCATCCCACATGGATGTAGGCTATATAGCAATAAAGGAAACAAAAGAAAAATTTGGAGTTGGAATTAAAATCCATGGAGATGAAATAAAAACTTTAAGGTTTCATGTAACATGTGAATATGCAAGTAATACACAGCTGTTTAAACAGAAGGAGCAGATTTAAAATCACGCCCGACGTTACCATTCCAGGACGTTGATTTGGCAGGAGATGGACAGAAGATGAACTTCATCGCCGGTTTCCTCCTAGGTCTGTAGACCTCACACCTTGTGACTTTTTTTTGGAGTCACGTAAACAACCTTTTCTTTATCCCTGCCATGCCTGACAGTCTTGAAAGTCTGCGACATCGCTGTTGAAGTTATGAGACCAGCTGGTTCTTCTGTGGCAGGAAATGAACCACAGTTTGGGTATTTGTTGTGTAGCACATAGTGCTCACATTCAATGCATAAAGATTTGAACTTTTCTGTTCCCACGAACGTTGGAATTGTGTCTTTTGTAGTCTGGAAGCAATATATGTTTGAAATCGGTTCCTCCTATCATGAATAGCCCTGTATAAAAGGGAAGAAGCATAACTAAAACACTCAAAATTCTCAACTTATTTGCTTCTATAAAATTATTTACTATTACACAGGCGAAACGCACCCAACACTCTCAAAGTCATTTCCCGATTTGCTTCAAACATGTGTATTCCATTCTTACAAATATACAAACGTGGACCTCATACATCTTTTAAAAACGAAAATACAGTGTTTTCGTTAAAAACGACTGTGAGAAAGAAAATTCTCTGCCGTGCTGTGAAAATGTTTCTCGTAGTCAGTTTTAACTGCGATAGCGAGGCATCTAAGCCATTTGACCACAGGTGGCCTAGGATATCAATTCGGCCCGCAGAGGAAATACGTAGGAAAGGAAGCGAGGTGCTCGCCTTGTGCCCTGGCCGGCGCGCTTTCTCGGATATTTCAGCGGATGCTCAGTTTGCCTCGGGCTTATAGCTCCTGACGCAGAAAATTTTTAATTTTTCCAGTTGGGCTTCGGTATAAAACACCGTATGTGTGCTAATTAAAGCGATTTAGACTTTTAAACTTTTTAAAATGAACAAGGGAATTATGGCTTCATTTATTTGCTGTTGCAAAACAACCCATGGCTACGTGAACAGACATCATTAAGATTTTGTGACAAATATTTAAAACATTGCCAGTGTTTGTGAATGTAAACACGCTTAAAGTCAAACATCCGAGTGCGGCAAAAAATAGTAATTGCTCCTAATTGTTTTTTAACTGGGATTATCTGTCCCACCGCCGTATTTTTTTCTGTTCTTCCTCATGCAGACATTAGTAAAGAATTACTGTCCGTTGTAGACGTAAAAGAACACTGCACTGCACCTGTTGAAATTGAGGGTAATTTATAACGGATAAGCTGCAACCACTTGCATTTATTATTTTTCCATGGCGACTTTTCAAGATGCCTAGCATCTTATCTTCGAATGTTCATATTTATATACGTGTTGTGAAGATCGTCTCTTTTCTGTCTTTTGAAGACAGCTCTAGTAAAACGTCCTGTTCTGTGGTTTTTAAATTATTTTCTTCAGTTTTTAGGTTACGTGGCCAGGCATCTAACCTTGTAGTAATACGCTGCAAGTCATCTTTTCTCGGATTTCTACAGAAAGCTTTTGCCTCTTTTCCTCAAGTTTCTTGATATCTGTACTGATTTCTTCTTGCGATTTTATATTTTGACTAGAATTTTCTCTGTTTTTCAAAATGGTTCACTGTTTTCCCCCTGCGATTTTGTGTTGTATTCAAGTGTTTTATTCACAGCAAGAACTTAAAGTTGTATTATTGAATTAGGCATTCGTTTCCACTGGATTTCCAATTGAATGCATATTGTCAACAATTGATGTTGGCTTCTGTTCTGTTTGGTTGAAAGAAACGGAAACAAAACCCAAGTCCACTGCCTCAGTAAGTGGTTGCGAAAGTTTGCGTGGCTGAGGTGACTTGTCGCCTGCCAAGCCGTCTTCTGAAATTTCTTTTTCATTCATCGATATCAGTTCTGTTGCGTTTCTAAATAAGGAATTCATCTGTGTTGGAAAGTTGTTTGTATTCACTGAAATCTCAAATAAGTTATTTATGTTTTACAACTGTTTTACTTGTTCTGTTTAAATAATTGTCGAGTCTTTGCTTTGTGACGTAGTTTGATAGTTTGTGGTCTGGTAGCGCCACGAACTGCTTTGTTGCTAGCCACAGTGTTGAAATGCAAAACTGAATTACCAAGCAAAATTTCTATTGTAACTACGTGAAATGAGGTTTTAGTTCAATAACCGAAAGCAAAAACTCCATTATGTAGCTGAAATATGTGCACAAATCCTAGGTAACACTCAAATATTTCACACAATTTATACCGTCAGCCTTAATAACAAAGATCTACATATGCAACACTCCTGCAAAAAAAATTTCACATTGCATCACACACAAAAATGGTACTGAGATTGCAGTATCTGAAAGAGAAAGTACAAATGTTAGCACAAATACCCATAATGATGACTTGCATTCGGAAAACTGTGTTGCTATGTAACTACATTATCACAGAAAAATCAGAGGACTATCCTAGGCGAATAGGGTCGGCATAGGTAAGCTTTCTATGTAATTTATCTGTATGTGAAATGCAGATTTTTTTCAAAACCTTTCTCTTCGTGTAACGTGTACTTGAAATATCTTGTTCAACTGCTGAGCAAAACTAACTGCTGGCTGGCCATGTGTTGCGCATATGAATAGCGTCGTGAAACAAAATTTACATTTTAATGAAATGCTGAATTTAAAATAATGAAAACGAATATAGTTAAATACCATAAGAAACTAATATTGTCCTCAGTGAAAACTATTTCACCGACACTCGATACTGAAGTACGTTATTTAACTTGGGTATCATAAAGTCCACCTTCAAATATCCACGAAATAAACTACTGTTCAACACGAAAGAAAGTAACTGTTTAATGAAACTTAGCGGCTCGACCTGAAAGATCATCTACTGCAAAATGTTTATCTCTGGCCGCTTACTGTGACCAGTGGAAAGGTAGTCCTGCAGTGCAGTGCGCAGAGCGGGCGGGCTGAGTCGACGGGGGGCTCTTGCGCGCAAAGTTGCTAGGCACGTGATTGGTCGCCTGGGACGTGCAATAGGCCTGTTGTTGTTGTTGTTGTCTCCCTGGAATGTGGCCGAGTTGAAGAACCGGCGATGCAGGTCCTCCCTGATGCCCGAAAGTTCATCTCCTTACTGCTTTTGCCGTGGGGTGAGGCTTAAAGGTGAAGTTTTCGTCTTGTAATCTTTAAAGGCCATAAGAATTTGCTGTATGCTAAGTTGCAATGACATACTTCAGAATGGTATTCAGATGCAAAAATAACAGAAGTAACATTTTGAATTACTGTGTGGTGCATTCACATAAACGTGATCAGGACATTTACAAATCGTGATTGCCAAATGAGATTTTAAATCTTGTATTTAGTGTTAAGCAACGCTGAATTTAATGAAAAAAAGATTTTGCAGATCAGATGTGGTTTTAATCTGTTATTGTCAAACCTTGACCCCCATGAAAGTATACTGTGACTGTATATGCGGGTTGTAGGAGGCTTGTAAATAGGACGTGGTACGCACTGGTTGGATGAAGCAATCTAGTTGTGTATGACCATTGGTAAGTTCCTATTAAAATTTTGAGTAATCTACTTCTTCGGCCTTGGCAGATCCTTTTTTTATTTCATTCTCATTCTGTTGCACTTGAACTTAATTTTATAAGCCATTTTAGTCAGCTTAGTTTCTATTATTAATTGTAGCCTTTACAAGGAATTCAGAGAGTTTACTGTTGTAATTACAAGAAATTTGGGTGTCTCATACTGTGTTTAAGGATTGGTATAGCAGTCAGTACCACTGGCATGTCGCCGCTGCTTATCTATGTTTGTGCTGTGGTAAATACATTCAAAGTTGGCCGAACGTTGAAACGACTCTTCGCCGTATTTCGGACGTGCTCTTTTCCTTTTGGCAGTCCAGCCGTGTGGGCGCACTGCCTGGCGTGGTACAATGTGCTCGAAATACTCTTGTATGTCGTTCGCCACGTCTATACTTACGCTTCTTTGTGTTTCAGTAACTAATACGCAGTACTATAAATTATAGTGCCTTTCCCTTGTGAGCCTTCTTAGTCTTAATGTGTTTATATGCTGCTTCGCACTTGGGTAATGTCATTAAACGTTGTTTGTGTTTTAGAGCTGTCCCGCTTCAGGGATGGGTTTAATATTAGCTGTTAGGGCTCAATGTATGTTGGAAATTCGAATTTCAAGTTGAAGGCCTCTGCGTCTAATTATTCAGAATGATGTTGTGAACCTAATGTCACTGTATTTTACTTGGTTTACGGATGCTTCTGAAAATTCAAATTAAAGGCCCACTCTGTGAATTCTTACTATTTAACATTAATCGGGCTGATTATTCATTATCTTAAAGTTTCTATAAAATTGTACTTAAAAGGTCTGGAAATACGTAATAAATCTTCGTAATGAAAACTTGTACTGGAGGCCCGCTCCACAGATTCCCACAGTTTGATTGTTGCTCGGACTGATTATTCATTATTTTAAAATTTGTGCAAATTTGATTTTAACGAGTTTGGTATTGTGTAGCGAAATATATGCCAAAACTTCAACCTGATGGGCCATTTTCTAGTTTCTCACACTTTAATCGTTTTTCGGGTTGATGATTGTTTTTTGAATTTGTAAAACAAAGTTGGAATTATGTAAAAAGCTCCCTCTTATTGAAAATTTAACCTGAAAGACCGTTTTAATGATTCCCTGGTTCCTGTTAATTGTGATTATTGTAGGTTTTGTATGTTGTAAAATCTCAAGATTGTTTGAATAAATTACATATACCTTAAAAAATTGAAACCGGTGAAAGGTGTTGCAAATAATGCTGAATTGGGGCCCGACCTTTCCCCACTTTGATTTTCCTTAAATTTCTTTAACTGGCTTGTCAGCCGTTCGAGTAATATTATCTTCACTGTTCACTATAAATTAATCTATTTTTTATCTACACTACATTTTTATTTGTTTTTCAGAAACCATGTGTGCCTGCGTGTGGCATAAGACGCAATGCAGACATGACAGAATATTTTGAACTTTACTAAGGATGTTTGAGAAGGGTTGTACTTTAAAGACAAGCGTTCTTGAAAAATTAAACTCTGATTATTGTCAAAGAAGAGTGTACAACATATCTAACAATTAAGAAATTCTCTCATTACAAAAGTTACAGAGATTTCAATCAACTGCTAAATTTTCGACATAATTAAGTTAAAGTGATGAAATTATCAGAACTCATGGATATTATTGGTTATCTAAGGGAAAAAGATTTCCTTGAATTAATCGTTCTGACAAACATACATTTCATGCTTGTACTTGCATGGGTTACCTTTAGATATTCCTATTAAAATCTTCTCCATCAATACAATTAATAAAATGCTCTTGCAAACAAGTTTTTCTCCATAATAAAGTAGACCATTCTCTCAGATTCACAGATATCAGATCTTCTTCTGTAAAATTTAAATGGTTGTTACTATGCCTCTAATAAGACCGCTCCATGGCTGTACAACTAACTGGTGATCAGGTGCATCACAGATTATACTAAACGCAGAGTCAAGGATCTTATTAACTACTCAGGCAGCCAAATACACACAACATTAGACTGGCAATATCATATACAGTATCTTTGGTGTCACTGGAACCAGTAACATGGCGACGATCGCAGAGAAAGTGTCAACAGCTGCTTATTTACTGATGAAACACTCGTAAGAAATGTGAATAAACTTATACAACTACGTTATCCTTAGAGTTTTGACATAATTTTCAATACATGAGTCGTTTTTGGATGTAATGTTTCCTTCAGATGGCGTAAAATACAAGGAAATGAACATGTCTCAGTGCAAGTATAATAGAAACATCATACTTATGTTTGTTTCTGTACTTGTGTGTAGCCCTAAATAATTACGTTAGTTTATGTTATCCTAATTGTCAGTAGTAGTTGAACAATTTGTCTACTTTAGAGAGTTTAATAATCTAATATTAACCGAGGCGCATCTTAATGATGTGCTTTTAACGAGTTGTGATCAACTTCGGCTTTTCGTCGAATAGTATGCTCGTTATGAAAGTGCTCCCATAAGGAGAACGTACTATTTGCCGTTGATAACAAGTGCCTTTATTCATCTGGGTTTCTTACGAAAACCACAGTTTGCTTTAAACGTGTGTATATGTGAACTGATGCTTTTCTCGTAACACGATACTACGTTGTATGTGTGAAACTAAACTAGTACACAAATATTTACTCAACTACAGAAATCCTTTAAGCCACCTTGTAAAGCCTACAACGCTATTTCGTTTCAGAAAATCTTGTTGGTACCACACACAAATTTCCTTACCACACCAAAGTCATACTTTAGTAAAACCTACGTCTTTGCCTGTCTAGTAATGTATGTCTGTGCATACAGTGCACTCCTGCATCTTTATGATAGTGTAGTAAACGTGAATTATTTACGTAAGTACTAAAATTGTCATTTTCTTTTCTGGAGCTACGAAAAAGTACTTGCGGCTTAAGTAAATAATTCCACGTATGATACATAGTTTACTGTTATTTCAACGCTATAAAATCCATAAGGGAAAACTGTTTGTTAAAATTCAATGCGATTTCATATTCTCTGCTTTCTATCCCATAATGTTCTTGAAAACACATGAACATTGTCGTACGTTACACACTAAAAACATAGAATTTTAAGAAATTCAAATAATATTTCTAAACTTGACATGTGACAGAAAATTTCACCATCTCGCATAACTGCCAAGCTGTCATACTTCGGAACTACATAGTCTATAAAGGTGTGAATTTACTTGTTTTGATGCTATAGCCATGTGTTAGAAGCTGGCACTACGATTATATAAATCAGACTTTTGTTTCTGACACTATTATTTTCAGGAAGTGATGTTCCAGGAAGGGATTTCTGTAGTGTACGTAGAGGCATTGTTCTTTCATAGGTGTATAAAATGACTAAGCGTAAAATAAACGCAAATTCGAGAGTAACAGATATGTGAGGCATGCATTTGCACCTGGAGTTGCTGTAATTAAAGGTTGTTTGTGTTTTAGAGTTGTACCCCTTCAGGGAAAACACTGAAGAAAGTCCACACAACGAGGATGTTTCTGAAGTGACCATGTCCCTTAGTGGTTCGTGTAAATATCGGCAAACCGACTTTCCCGGTAACGTAGGTGCATTTACACATAAACATTCTCTTCCTTAACAGTAACAGAGGAATCAAACTACGTTCAGAGTCCTGGAAAATCCAGAGCTACTAAAGGCAGGTTTACATGCGAAGACCCAGAATGTGAATTTTTCCTTCAATAATGTTGTATTGTGCATTTGTCTAATAGTGTTTTTTGGTCTGATGACTCTAATGATATCAGCATTTGATGCTGTAATAACATTTAACGTAGGGACTATAACAGACTGAATGTCTTGGAGAAGTTAGGGCTCAGATTAGGGCAGAACGTAGCTAGAGAACTGTCAGAACAGGCTGTGCTTCGTGACACCTAGCAAAGCAAGCTGCTCAGCAAATGACAAAAGACGTAAATAGGTAAAGGGAAGTAAGTACTGGGCGATAGCGACACTGAAGAGGGCACAGAATATGGGCCAGGGCAATTGTAGTGCATGGAAGAGTCAGAACTGTATGTCTGTGCAAAAGCTTGTAAACAAAACCATTGAACCTCAATATCTTGGAACTGCCTTTTCTGCTGTTAATGACACATTATCTCAAAAAGTATTGAAGACAGAAACATGAAATTTTCACAGCATGCCAAGAATAAGATTCAACACATATATGAGTAGAATAATATAAATATCCAGTGTTGTTTAGTTATGTTTATTTATTTAAAAAATTCTGCCATCGAAGTTACGTGTTTGAGAAGAATGTCATAACACTCCCGGAACTGCAAGTTTTGCAATAACTATAGTTCAGAAAGGACAGTCAGCAGTTATTGAAAATTGGAAGCTATTGTCTTAAAAACGTTCAAAGAGAATAAGTCAAGAAGTCTGATAACTGGTAGCATCGGACATACAATCTCCCCTTACCATTTATAATATGAATCGCACAGGCGCGCTACTGTATGAGGGAAGGTCAACAACCATGCTCGTAAAGTGTCGTACCACTGAGCGGTGATATCACGAAAGTCCAAGCATAGTAGGGCCAGGGTGAATGTGGAACATATTTCTGCACAGTTTTGCTGCACGGTGCTTCCAAGAGAAGAAGAGCGTAATGCAAATGGATGGATCTACAATTGGATCATACATCATAACTAGATATCTTGCATATGGCGTCTCAGTATACTGCTTTAAAACACCCACAACCGGCTGTCGGGTTACCGTAATATGGAAAAGCTGCAAAAACGCAATTATATTGAGCTGCTATACTATTTCAATGAATATGACGAAAAAGTGAAGCACCGCTTAGAACATTTTACTGAGTAAATAGAATTTGACTTGACTGCTTCTGTCTGAAATACGTTCATGAGTCAAATGAAACAGGAATGTTTAATATCTCGAATGAGGCAACTAACAAGAGGGAAAGTCAGTTATTATCCGCGAAGTACTTACAAAATTTTACTGTAATCAAATAGGAAATTTACAAGAACATCATTTTTCGACATAGTCTCCTTGCGTTTCAACACAGGTGGTCCATCGTTGTAAAAGCTTTTCGGCTGAGCTACGAGCCAGGAATGCACCGCTTCTTTCACTGCTTTCTTCGAGGAAAATCGACGGCCCCTTAATGCCTGTTCGAGTGGACCAAACAAGTGATAGCCAGAAGAGGCAAGAAGGGACTACGTGCAGGATGATCGAGTACTTCAAATTTGAGTTTCTGGAGCGTTTCAGCAGTGTGTCGCATCAGTTTTCCTGCGAACGGTTGGGTCTTGAACTTTTTCTTGCACGGAGAATTTGGGTGTTTCCATTCCATGCTCTGCCGTTTAATCTCCGACTAGTAATTATGGATCCATGTTTCGTCACCACAAATGATCCTGTCTAAGAAGTTTTCACCTTCGTTACTGCAGCGATCGAAATGTTTTTTGCAGATATCCAAGCGCGTTTGTTTATGGAACTGTGTGAGTTGTTTTAGGACCCATCTTGCGCAAACTTTGTGAAACCCAAGTCTGTTGTGAATGATTTCGTAGGCACAACCGTGACTAATTTGCAGACGATGTGCCACTTCGTCAATAGTTAATCGTCTAAGAGAATCATTTCACGTGAACGCTCAATGGTTTCTTCATTTGTGGCGGTAAACGGTCGTCTGGCACTTTCATCGTGCGTAACACTTATGCGACCAGTTCGGAATTTTTCAATCCATTCGTAGACACTCCGTTGTGGCAAAGCACTGTTCCCGTACTGTGCCGGATGTCTTCGATGAATTTCGGCCCCTGATACGCCTTCCGACCACAAAAGACGGACCACTGAACGTTACTCTTCTTTGGTGCAAATAGACAGCGGAGCAGCCATTATCAACAGCACGGTAGCCGTAACGAAACTAACCTAGCAGCTTGAAAATTGCAAAGATATAACAACAAATAAAGAAAGCATGCATCATCAACCTGGAACGGCAATACTACCAAAATAAACAAAAATATGTCTAAATTGCAGATAATAATGGACTTACCGTCGTATATGTAATTTCTGACAAGTATTCTAAGTATTTTACTGTATCACAGCTATTGGTCAAGCCGATTAAAGATTTTTTAAACTTACAATCATACGATGTAATTACGATTTGACATTTAAGTGTATTGCAGTCAAGAGTTATAAACATGTTTTGTATTGCAGTGTTCGTTCACTGTAGCATTCTACCGAATTCAGTGCTTTCGCGAGGTGTGTCAGAGATTTAAAAAAAAAGATGCAGATCTTTCTTCTTCGCTTTCTGTGGTCCTGCTACACATTTATCAAGGTCAAACTAAGCAATCCGTGCTCCAGATGAGAAAATAAGGAAAGGACTGACCAAAGTGCCTGCCATCTTTAAAGTTAGGGATCTCGTTTGGCGAAAACCTTATATCGGAGTCACCTGGTTTCACTTTTCAAGAAGATAACAGATCCAGGTAAGTAGGAGAAAGAAGACAATACTGCTGCACGTGGATCTGATATCATAATGGACATCGGCTAAACTGTAATGTTAATGAATTCCAAGAAATGTTGAAAACCAAACATCACGGATTTGAAAGAATGTGTGAAAGATTCAACGTGGCCATCACGTGGGTGAAACAGTATCTTACATAATGGGCATGATTCTGCACTCTAGTTGAAAACAAAGCTGTTGTAAAGCTTTGATCACAGTGATACGGTAATTTAGACAGATTCGGTAACTTGGATTCTCCCTTGTTTTTAGAACGGTTGAATCTACATAATTTTAATCAGTATGAACAGCGTTACCGTGAACTTGCTGTAGATTCTGTAAAAAATACTATATCAATTTTTGTTTTTTCCTGATGAACATCGAAGCTAACGATTTCCTGAATTTCCGGACAAATTCGCCATTAGTGTTGGTGCTTTGCTGAAGTTTATTCTCAAATGGACTAGAGACTACAAACTATAAAACTGTAAAATTCTGTTATCGTATTTTAAACTATTCCTCCATCGTAATGCTGCAGCCTGGAGACATTCAGTCATAACCAGGATGAAAAACTTTGTATGTAGTTTATAAATTCAAGAAAAGCTTACTAGTGCAGCTCCATTATCAACTGAAACGGAGCTCCTGTGGTAGCTAACGTCAGAGTTTTACAATCCGATGATCTACAAATTCGCCAAAGAGGTAACAACATATTTGAAAATGACATTTTACGTTTTCATTACTGCTTATCTTAACGATAAGTTTAGTATGTGCCACTCGACGTTTATGATGAAACATTCATGATAAAACATTGCAGTCGATCCGCCATCGATCAGTCTCTGTAAAAAAAAAAAAAAAAAAAAAAAAAAAAAAAAAAAAAAAAAAAAAAACCTGCTACATTTTGGAATCGACGAAGTTAACGGATCTATCAAAACACGTATCAGCGATGCCCTAAAACTTAAAACCAATATTAAAATGGTTTATATGTGTTAGAGATTGAATATAACCTTGTTTTGGGCAAAAAACATCGTCTTTGGGGATAAGGATTCTTCCGACATTTATCAGTCAGTTTTAGTGGGAGTATTCCCAAACCAGATTCACAATAGAAACAAAAACCTGCGTTGGGGTTATCACAAGTTGGTAACAGAACGTGCTTCAATGTCTTCTCATTTTAAGCACCTCAGTCTGACTGCACTTCTTTGGAAGCACTTCCATTCACTCACACATAAGTAATCAACGTGATTAGTAATCTGGGAATATTTCCGAGGAACTCTTGTTTCTCAAGTGAGTTTTTTTTTAGTCTTCTGACTGATTTGATGTGACCCGTCACGAAGTCCTCTTTTGTTGATTTATATAAACCACAAAAACATTAATTCAGGATGTCTAGAGGAAAATATCCTTACTACTAAGCTACATATACATACAGACTCACCAACACAACACATGGTGCACAGCGGAGGATACAATAAACCACAACAAGCCATTCTCATTCTTTTTCCTCATGCAAATACAGCAAGGGGAGAATGACTCTTTGCATGCTTACGAAAGAGCCAAATTATCTTGTCTTCACTGTTCTTATGTGCGAGGTACGTTAGTGGCAGTAGAATCGTTTTCATTATTAACAAATGCCAATTTTCTAAACTTTCTCAATATTGATTTCTGAAATGGGTGTGTTCCTCTTTCCGGGGACTCCAATATTAGTTCATGGAGCATAACCGTAATACTCGCGCGTTGGTGGAAGCTACCAATAATAAATCTGGCAGGCCGCCTCTGAATTGCTTCGATGTCTTCCTTTAATCCGACTTGATGGGGATTTCAAACACTGGATGAGTACTTAAGAATAGGTCACACTAGTATTCTACACTCAGTTTCCGTTGTAGATCCGTTACACTATACTAAAAAATTTCCCAGTAAACCGTAGGTCATTATTTCCCTTCAATACTACCTTCCCTATGTGCACGTTTCATTTCATATCGCTTTACAAAGTTACGCCTACGTATTAAATCTACGTGACTGAGTCAGCAGCACACCATTAATACTGGATTCTAACATTTCAGGATTGTTTTTTTACTCATTTGCATTAGCATACATTTTTCTACATTGAGAAGAAGCTGACATTAATCACACCAACTAGAAATTTTGTCTAATTGATTTTGTTTAATTAGTTCTAAGTCCTAGGTGACTGATGACCTCAGAAGTTAAGTCGCATAGTGCTCAGAGCCGTTTGACTTTTCGTTGGGCGAGAGATTCGTTGTAAATACAAGTGATGGGAAACTACCGTAGTAAAGTCTGTAAAGCCAAATTTCTCTTAGGTAACATATCTAACATCTATGCTGCTAAGTCATCTTACGGTGTGTGGCGGAGGGTACTTCCACTGTCGCTCCCCTCTTTCCCGTTCCTGTCGTGAACAGTTCGCGGGAAGAACTATTGTTTGTAAGCCTCCGCGTTGGCTCGAAAGTTTCTCATGTTCTCTTTATGCTTTTTTCGCGAGATATACATAGGAGGACGACAATTACGGCGCACCACGAATTATTTGAATGGGTGAATGGTACGGGAATCAGTAGACATAATGTGCATATACAGACCAACAAAAGATTACAGTTTCAGAAAAATTGGATAGTTTATTCAAGATCTTCACAAATAATGCAAGTCAGTAAACAGTTGGCCCACCTGCAGCCCTTTTAGAAGCGCTCTCGAAACTTTGAGTAAACCACACCGTGATGCTGAATGCCTCTCTTGAATCGTTTGCCACTAGAATTGGTTGATCTCCCTGTGACGCTTTCGTGCTTTTAAATTAACCAGCAATAAAGCGCGCTATGGACATTCTACATTTCCTCTATCAGTCCTCTCTGGTACGGATGCCAAAAAAATTGGCTCTGAGCGCTATGGGACTTAACATCTGAGGTCATCAGTCCTCTAGAACTTAGAACTACTTAAACCTAACTAACCTAAGGACATCACATACTTCCATGCCCGAGGCAGGGTTCGAACCTGCGAAATTAGCGGTTGCGTGGTTCCAGACTGAAGCGCCTAGAACCGCTCGGCCACACCGGCCGGCACGGATCCCATGCTGACGAGCAATGTTGGAACTTTGCTCGAACGAATGTTTTGTAAGGTAATTTCTTCATTGATGTACAATATTCACCTATAATACTTCCAATGAATATGTGTGGCATCTGCGTTACTCGCGATTAATTTTATGTGGTGCTTCCACTTCATATCACTCCTCGCACAATTTCCTATATATTTTAAGGAAGTAAGTGCCCCAAGTTGTGTCATCAGACAGCAATCGATATTCCTGTTTATATATTCGCACTACGTTACATTTATTTATGTTAAAGGCACTTGCCACTTCTTGCTCCAAGAGCCGAGCCTCTGCAGGTCTTCCTACATTCTGCTACAACATTCTAGCTGCGTGATTTCTCTCTACACAACGTCATCTGCGAAAAGCCTCGTGGAACATCCGACGCTATCTGCTTGGTCATTTATGTATACTGCAAAAAGTAATGGTCCTATGACACTTCCCTTGGGCACACCCAAAGTTACTTTGGTGCCTGAAGACATCTCTCCGTTGAGAATGACATACTTGCTCTGTTTGATAGAAACTCTCCAGGCCATGCACACAGTTGGTCTGACATTCCGTATAATCGTATTATGTTCCTTAAGTGGCAGTGGGCAAATATATCGAACGCCTTCCGGAAGTGAAGGAACTCGACTCATAGCCTGGCCGCCGGTATCTACTGGGTTTCACGCGATCATTGTTACAAACTTATTATCTATCCTACGTCAAACATGTGACATTTTTAATTGTAAGGCAAATCCCTACAGCAGACGGCTACTGGTTTATTTTTAATGTAGTTTAACTGGTTATTAAGTAGATGACGTGTACTAGACAGACTAAACTACTCCCCCATTGACTATAGAGAGTGTGAAACGTGATTTTACGTGAGTATGCTTAAAAAATCATTTCCTGTAATTTTGCTTATTGTAATGTTAGTATCTTCGTTCCACACACCATGTCGTGATCTTGTTGATAGTGCCTACGTCTTCTGAAGAAGATGGTTTTCAATCCGTCGAAACCATGGTGAAGGTTTAGCAAACCCGTGTTCTGCAACTGTTGCTTCTAATTTATTGAATATAATGTACAGGAGTTTTTCGGTCTCCTGAAATACCCTAATACGCGAACATTTAACATGTTCCAAAATTATTCACTCGATCAACGTCAAAGATAAAGACCTTAAGTTTTGTGCCTCTGTTCCATGACTCTTCTTCAAAACGCAAACGAATTGTACTTTCGCTCCTGCAGACACCTATGGTTACTTGCTCCTAGAAGGGGGGGGGGGGGGGGGGGGGGGGCGGGGCAAGTTCTTTCGCATACTCCGAGTGGAATCGTATAGATATCCTGCCAACCCGTTGATCTGTTGCTTTCTTATCCCGTCGCCACTTACTTCGATATCGGCCATCTTGTTCGTGCGACGATTTAAAGGAGCGATTATAATGCAATCTTTCTATTTGAAACAGTTTCAGAAGAAGCAATTGGGTAATTTGGCCTTTGGTTGTCAGTTTAGTCTTCTGCTTCAATCCCGTTATGGTCACAGAGTGTGTGGAGAGGTGGTTACGTTTACTGATTTAACATGAGAACAAAACTTCTTAGGACTATCTATCATATCGATAGACAGTAAATTTCGCATATGTATTTTCATTAGGCTAGAAATTTCCGTTACTTGGTAGGAGAAGAGTTCAAATCCCATCCGGTTTTCCCTGGTTTTCGCTACTTCGGTTAAAGTGAATCTCAGTCACGTAGCTCTTAACAGAAGATGTTTAATTTCATTCTGCAACCTTCAACTATACAACATTACGCTCCATCTCTAATGGCCGTGTCGCTGACTAGACGTGAGACCTTGAGCTTCATTTATTATAGTACGCAAGGCAGTAGCAATCACCAGGCCAACTTGAAATATTCCAAAGAGAAAATACAGCTTGGCGTCAGGAGTTTTGGATGTTTTTAATGAAATTCTTCCTACAGCACAGACGAAGAAATACTAGTTGAGAAACGTTCTAGGAAATTAGTTTCTCTGTTCATGTGCTGCAAATTACACTGACAGCTAGTACCGACTATCAGAGAAGGGACGAATTCAAATTTTTTGTCTAGTTGGCAGACTAGCTGCTGGATTTAGTACGGGAAAAGATTAATTGATGCTTTCCGTTTTGTGGTGTGTTAATAAATAGCAGCACCAGCAATTAAAACCTGCGGATTTACTCACATTTCGAGATTTATTTACAGGTTATCATGATTAATTAACCGGAATAATTTTATGTTCGGAAATCCGGGGATGACGCCAGCATTAGTATTCAATGAAATTAAGGCGACGTAATGTGTGCATGTTTGTCATGCAGATGAACTTGTCTGGCACTGTAGGGCTTGACATATTACGCATACTGCACCCGGCATATTTACGATGAGCAGAACGATTGCGTTTCGCTTTGGGAGAGTAGCTGCAGATATTATTGATATGTCGTTGCTGAGACATAAAGCAGGATACACGTTTTCCCTTACGAGGCCACAGATTTTTCTTTGGTAAAAGCTATTTTACATTTGTCTTTTCATTAGGGGAGAACTATCGATCAAAATTACCACGTCGTTTTCGTTTGATACATGCCGTTTTGATAAATATCGAACTGGAGTGAAATTAGAACCTATATGACTGGTAGTAATGTAGCTGCCCAGAGGCAACGAAACCACCTATGAAATAAATAAGTGTAATAAATAGTAAAAATAAAACGTAAAAGGATTCTTTACAGTAAAACAATTACATATAATAGCTTTTTTTTCGTGTACAACTAAATACGGTTTATGGTTTTATCACCTAGCAAATTTTTGTGGAAGATAAGAAAATTGGAATTGTTCTGGTTCAGAAAATTTGAGCTAATACCAATTTGTTTAATAGTCACGTATTGACCTCTATTTTGTGAATGAATTTTTCCTGTGTATGATTGTCTGTTAATTTTTGTTGTACAGAATAAGTGGAAAATCTATGGCTTGGTGTGATTGCTTGGTTCTTTCCTTTTCTTTTTTTTTTTTACATTTGTGTAACTTAGTGCCATAGACGTGGAGGAACATAGATTACCTAGGAATGGCATAGCTTCAAGAACATTTTTCTCAGAGCAGGATTAGGAAACAGGTTGTGCAGAAGCTAAATTTCATAAGAGATACTCCACAATAGCACCTGTGTAGCTGTAGGAAGTTCTAACCATTTCGTAAATCACATTTAAGATAATAATGACCAAACTAAAAGACAAAAAAAACAGTTTTTGGTGGTGATTTTAATGTAGATTATCTCAATAACGCATCCAATAAGAATTTATTGTGGTTGGTAACATAATGTTTTAGTTTAACTGCGATTCTAAATTTTCAAATTAGAGTAGATGACTGTTCGAAAATTATTTATAGTCCGATACAAGGAACAAAATCATATTACAGATCAGTGTATAGTGAGATAGGGATTAGTGCTTAGCAGTAAAGCGACCTTTATTATTGTTTCTTTCTATGCTAGTTCCTAATATGTCTTGTAATCTTCTTTCAAGTCTCACTTACGTGCGTTAGTCATCTATTTCGAAATGGTAGATATCGAAATAGATGACAGAGGGGCAGAAAAACGATTAAAATTGCTCAAAAGAGGAAAGGCTGTTGGACCTGATGGGATACCAGTTCGATTTTACACACACTACGCGAAGGAACTTGCCCCCCTTCTTGCAGCGGTGTACCGTAGGTCTCTAGAATAGCGCAGCGTTCCAAAGGATTGAAAAGGGCACAGGTCATCCCCGTTTTCAAGAAGGAACGTCGAACAGACGTGCCGAACTATAGACCTATATCTCTAACGTCGATCAGTTGTAGAATTTTGGAACACGTATTATGTTCGAGTATAATGACTTCTCTGGAGACTAGAAAACTACTCTGTAGGAATCAGCATGGGTTTCGAAAACGACTATTATGTGAAACCCAGCTCGCGCTATTCGTCAACGAGACGCAGAGGGCCATAGGCACGGGTTCCCAGGTAGAAGCCGTGTTTCTTGACATCCGCAAGGCGTTCGATGCAGTTCCCCTCAGTCGTTTAATGAACAAAGTAAGAGCATATGGACTGTCAGACCAATTGTGTGATTGGATTGAAGAGTTCCTAGATAACAGAACGCAGCATGTCATTCTCAATGGGGAGAAGTCTTCCGAAGTATGAGTAATTTCAGGTGTGCTGCAGGGGAGTGTCGTAGGACCGTTGTTATTCACAATATACGTAAATGACCTTGTGGATAACATCGGAATGTCACTGAGGGTTTTTACAGATGATGTTGTAGTATATCGAGAGGTTGTAACAATGGAAAATTGTACTGAAATGCAGGAGAATGTGCAACGAATTGAGGCATGGTGCAGGGAATGGCAATTGAATCTCAGTGTAGATAAGTGTAATGTGCTGAGAATACATAGAAAGAAAGATCCTTTATCGTTTAGCTGCAATATAGCAGGTCAGCAACTGGAAGCAGTTAATTCCATAAATTATCTGGGAGTAGGCATTAGGAGTGATTTAAAATGGAATGATCGTATAAAGTTGATTGTGGGTAAAGCAGGTGCCAGACTGATATTCATTGGAAGAATCTTAAGGAAATGCAATCCGAAAACAAAAGAAGTAGGTTACAGTACACTTCTTCGCCCACTGCTTGAATATTGGTCACCAGTGTGGGATCCGTACCAGATAGGGTTGATGGAGATAGAGAAGATCTAACGGAGAGCAATCATTTAGTAATTGCGAAAGCGTTACGGAGATGATAGATAAACTCCAGTGAAAGACTCTGCACGAGAGACGCTCAGTAGCTCGGTACGGGCTTTTGTTGAAGTTTCGAGAACATTACGAGATATTACTAAAGGAGGCGCTTGTACGACACAATAAATTGTCGCTAGAGCTTCAGCTGCAGATAAATCTTAAGGATGAGAAGCTAGGCAATCGATCCTCATCTCAAATGGTGCGAGCGTTATGTGCTTTAGCTGTCCCTGATCTGATATGTGAACAGTCACCGTACACGTCGTGGCTTCATGAATTACCTGTTGATATTAACGCAACCGTGGCAACACATTAGGATTTTTTGGTCCAGGCGGTTGGAGAGAGGACTGATGCACTAGCGAACGACCTCTTGAAGTGCCAGTAGGTGCTAATTGTGATATGGTTGACACGGTCACGGACTGAGCTTTGAAGAAGTAACCACCTCCAAAGCACCGAACACGTGTAGATGTTTCAGCGCAGGAGGAAATAGTGAAATCATTAGAAGATCAGGTCGCAGGCCTGATCGTGAATCTATCTTCACAGCAGCGCAATTTGCGACGGTGCTATTAGCAAACGCCTGAACGGCAGATCGGGTGCCAGGAAGATGGTCGGCATAGATTTGATACGACTACTACAAACGGTGTTAATATCACAGTTGTTTAGGAGATGCAACTCGCCAAGGCGCCAGTCCCTTCTGTTACTCAAATGCCATACACATACGTTAGAGGACGCAGACATTCGTCATCAACAATGCGAACATCCACAACTGGACGATGAAAGGGAGCACGAAAATGCAACACTAGCGTCATTACAGCAGAGAGGTTATTCACGTTGTTCGCACTCCAGTAAAAATTTGCTTGTAGATTCGGGGTTTGCACTAAGTGTTTATCCCAATCTGTATTCGCCACAGTCAGCGTAGCGAATAATTCGTGTATTGAAACTTACGGTGAACAGTTTGAGTCTACTTGGGCAGTTATTATCGCCAATGTCACCGATTCTACACTCGGTGCGGATTTCTTTCTCATTTTCATCTGATTGTTGATTTAGCCATGTTTCGTTTTTTTTTGGTGAGCCGCTGTCCCAATCTGTCAACCATGTTGTATTTGCTGGTAAGTGAGGAATCAACTGTGCCTACACAATAATGTGGAAACCAACTGTGTGTATGTGGCTCACATGATCCTGACAATATCAGATTGTCCCTGGCAGTCCGCGGTTCACAAGATACTCTAAAAAGAAAAGTCCTGACTATTGTACTGGAATAACATAGCGCTCAGTGCTTACACAAAACCCTATTGTTACTCAGTGCCTCACGTGAATGACTTTAATAGTGACATGGCTCATGCTCAGGTGTTTAGTGCTATCAGCGCATTTTTGCAAATTCTGGTACTACTGGAGGATGTCCAAAAATACTGCTATAATAACGCGTTTTGGGCTTTTCCAGTATAAAGTAATGCGTTTTAGATTGAGAAACGCAGTACATACTAATACTTTTTATCTACAGATGAACAGTGTGTGATTCACCCGTGGTAGTTATTTCAGCGCTTACATAAGTGTGGCATAGTCATTAATAGTGTTTTTGGCAAACGAGAGGTCCAATTTGTGACATATGTAATCTCATCAGCCAGTCTGTCACCACCTCCTGGACCTCAGACAGCTGTCTTAAGATTTGCCTCTGTCGACGACCTACAGAGCATTGCGTAGATTTCTGTGAGTCTTAAATTGCTACCGCTGAAACCTTACAGGGCTGGAAAGTAAGTCGGAACCACTTACCGCACTTCCGCACTGCTCTCAGGCAAGCATATAGCCGATAGCTTAAACTTGGGTGAATGAAGCGGCATTTCCTAAAGTTAAGCAATGTTTCGCTCAAATGGCATGACGGGCTCACTCACGCGTTACGTTCCGATTGGCTCCAATAACGGACATAAGCCAAAACGAAATCATTGCAGCAGTGCCACAAAGAGTAGTTGGTTTCTGGCAACCGCTCGCTTTTTACTCACAAAACACGCCACAGCAGAGGAAATGTAGACGATCCATGCAACCATTAAAGTTTCCCTCAGTTTAAGGAAGATATTTTAGGTTTCACTGACCACAAATCGCTGTTGTCTTCCAATGCGTAACGGATTATGACTCACTGTGGCAGTGAACACAGGCGGAATATATTGCCCAATTTACAACCGATGTGCGTAACATTTCAGACACAAACAAAACTCTCGCAGACTGCCGCTCACGAAACTGCTCCAACTTACAGGCGGCCATGCAAAAAGAGGACGCGGTGTTGCACGACTCACTCCAAAGTAAAAACACTGCCCTGCGTATATTGCTCGAAGAGTATTTCCTGTGACTCATCCCAGAACAAACAACGCCTGTACATCTTCACAGAATTTCAACACAGTTTGCCGAGCGTTACATGCCCTTGCTAATCCGGACATCCGAGCAACAGCAAGATTTGTGGCAAGCCGTGTGGTTGGGCCGAAGAATCCAAAGGCTGAACTTACGCCTGTCTCAGTTGTCAGCGAAGCAAAGCTGGTCAGCATGCCTTCACACCGGTTGCGTTATTTCCAACACCGAAAGCAAGAGTTTCACACACACGTAACTGGACACTGGAGGACCCTCACCCTATAATGATGTCACCGCTTTACAGTTAGTGCTATAATCCATTCATCATAAGAATAAACCGGATTTAAACAAACACAAACGCGATGATTGGTCAGAAGCGGTAGCACACCTACACTGGTGTTGTTAGGCTCTTGGAAGTAAATGGTTCAAATGGCTCTGAGCACTATGGGACTCAACTGCTCTGGTCCTTAGTCCCCTAGAACTTAGAACTACTTAAACCTAACTAAGCTAAGGACATCACACACATCCATGCCCGAGGCAGGATTCGAACCTGCGACTGTAGCAGTCGCACGGTTCCGGACTGCGCGTCTAGAACCGCGAGACCACCGCGGCCGGCTCTTGGAAGTAGATCCAGCTCATGTATTACATATCTTATTATTACGTTACTTTAAATGAAACTTTAAGGTATTCCAATGTATTAACAGGCATCAACGTTTTTCTTAATCACGCTTTAGCTACTTCAAAAATCGTGTACAGTCACAGCCCATGCAGCGTTGTGCTCCGATTGTCGCAGTATAAAAATGGCTGAGGCTGCTTTCTGTTCTGTAGTGAAACACGCGCGTGGAACACGGTTAAAAAGTGTCGGGAAATAGGCTGTTCTTAATTGTTTTCATAAATTGACGGGGATAATTGGCTTTGAAGATGCGTATACACCGCAGTGTACCAATGAAATTGCATTAAAAATTTAGCGCACTCGGGAGCATATGAAGTGTCAACATATGCAGTTATTTGTGCGCTGGTTCAAATCTCAACAGTGTTTTTTTTTCTCTCGATCAGTTTGAAATACCTACATCTCGTAATTGTAAAACACATTAATTTTTATGGGTAATGCACGTCTTCTTGTTTCTTATTACATATTGCACGCGAAATCCTGTTTCCGTTTCAAATACAAATACTTAATTATCGATGTTTATGAAAGACTTCATAAAAGTTGTTTAAATTAAGAAAACATAATTTAATTTTTTAAGGCAAAAAGGAAAAACCAAATCCTTTTTATTTGGCCTATCTCCATCGTTTTATACCACAGAGGTACATAAGTATCGTAGAAACATGAGAAACAATCGTTTTCACAGCATCGAGCACATCATGGAAATGCTGCATTTTTAGATTTGCTACTGCACCATAACAATATGATCCCAACAGGACTGATCTGGAGCTAAGCTGCTGGATTTAGCCCGAGAACTAACAAGACCGTTAAGATGTCAGACGTAGTGGAACTAAACGCACGCAGCTTTTTCACAAGTCACTGTCGAACGCTGGCGGGATATAGAACAGCTCGTCATAAAACAAGAACAGAAAATGCTGCGCCTTGTTGACTTTGTGGATTCTGTTGTTGATAGGTCCGCTATCAACGTAGCAGATGACACTTCCAGAACTATAATATATTTCTCGAATTCGGATAAGGAAGGAGCTAAGGGATTACCAGGCTATTGGCTGTAAGTAATACCTTTAGAGGATGCAATATTTAACTATATGGTAAAATCCTTCCATACACTCTTACATGAAACATAGCTTATATAGATAAATTACGCTGTGGTTAAGTCAGAAAATGCCTGTCGGGGTGGCCGAGCGGTTCTACGCGCTACAGTCTGGAACCGCGCGACCGCTACGGTCGCAGGTTAGAATCCTGCCTCGGGCATGGATGTGTGTGATGTCCTTAGGTTAGTTAGGGTTAAGTAGTTGTAAGTTATAGGGGAATGATGAGCTCAGAAGTAAGGTCCCATAGTGCTCAGAGCTATTTGAACCATTTTTAAGTCAGGAATTTTCATCATTCTTGTTTTTAATTACAATAGTACGTTAGCTAAAAATGATAACGTGCTGCGGTTTTCGTCTAGTCGTCTAAGAAACGAATTGTGGGAGATTAGCATTATGTTATTTCGTTCTGCTTAAAAATTAAATGACATTCGAAGCTGTATTGCTCCTCTCCTCGTCTCTTTGGCCACACGTCACTACAGGCTAGTGGTACCAGCTGACCGGCCAGTGCTGTCCAAGTTGAATGCGCTGGTAAAGCTGTTGGCTCGTATTATCGCTAAGTCAATGTGCACGTAACACACAGTACAAAACGTACCCTTATAATCGTACTTGTCAGTACTCGAGACAGATTGGCTGCAGTCCCACATGAAATGGAAATCTAATGATGTTCTAGCAAACGCGGAAGAATACATAGTGAAATGTTTACATCACGTTTATTCTTTTTATGAACGGATTATATATCGTTTTAGGAGGTATCCTGAAGCTACTTCAACACAAGACACCATCGCAGAGGTGGCTGAAACGACAGTGTTTCTCCCATGATTTCCGAGATTCGGGGTTCCACAAACTACAATGACTGACCGCAGCCGCCAGTGCTAGTCATAGCTGTTTGATAAGCTTCTTAAACTATGCAGCTGAACAATCTTCAGATCAGCCAGTAATGGAATTGTGGAGAGGCCGCATTGCGGCACTGACGTGTTGCTCATCAACGTGGACAGACTTCTCGCCGCCGGTATTGTTAGTACTGTGCACATCAGTAAAGGAAAATTTTGCAGTGTTCACCAGCAGCAAGCAGTTATGTATGCCAGGTAAGGTCATTGTAGCAGCACCACCTCAGCCGACAGCCCCAGGAACAGTGACAGATTTAGCGCTGCAGTTCAGCTACCAGATGGAGACGTTTGCATGCAAGCCCACCAGTCAAGCACGCAGAGAGAAAGGTTTTCATCGCCAGAGATCCGCTTGCAGCGTCATATGTCTGGCCTGGAGGTGATACCATGCGCTCCCATTACACCTCTACAGTCTAAAGAGAACACCTTCAAGACTGACCAGAACGGCAAGAACGAAACAGTCGCCACAGAGCGACTAAAGTCTGTCTACCTCTTCTAGGAGCCGCCTCCGCAGAACTGTGGCCAGTTGTCATTTTTGCACCGGCCTGCGCAGAGCCTACAACGCCGAGTGACACTGCAGCCTGCAAAGCCCACCAGTATTCCGCCAGTTGGTGCCACGACACGCATCCCCCAGCCTATCGTCATTAACGCTGGCTGACAGGTTATGCACCCCGATATTTCTGAAGCGCCCGGCTTCATAGAGGGGAGAGGGCTGGTGTGGCGACATCAGTTATTGTGCAAGTAGCTGGCGCAAGGGGCAAAAGATGAGTCGCTGATTCAGCACAGAGTGTTTACGAGAAGTAATCCAGCACACTTTCTCTCGGTCATCCCGCGGGACACACTTTAATACTCCCGCTTCAGCTCCTATAGATTCATGAAGTTCAAATAGGTGGCGTCGTAACACCTACCTTCAAATTTGCATCTGTAACGGAGTTGCGTCACAAGCAGAGAGCTGTCTGTGAGTTTCTTTTGACGGAAAACCCGAGCGTCCCAGATATTCACAGGAGCTTGCAGATTGCTTAAGGGGACCCGACAGTGAACAAAAACGTGGTGAGTCGCTGGGCGAGGCGACTGTCATCATCGCAACAAGTTGGCGCAGACCTGTGCGATCACCCGCGTGCCGGCCGGCAGCGCACAGCTGTGACAACTGCAGGGTTGGAACGTGCGGACACTCTCATTCGAGGTGATCGACGGGTCTCAGTCAAACACCTCGCTGCACATCTAGGCGTCTCTGTTGGCAGTGATGACACACTTGTCCACCAGTTGGATTACTCAGAGGTGTGTGCCCGCAAAGTTTCCTGCTGCTTAAAAGAAGACAATAAAGAGCCACGAAAGACCAACTGTTTGGCGCAATGAAGGTTTTTGGCGCAATGAAGGATGCACTCCGCGGGAAGCAGTACATGGATGATGGGGAGTTTATTGATGCAGCAAGATGTTGGCTCCAACGTTGACCAATAGTGAAGTACCATGCGGGCATAAAGCCTAAAGCCCCCCACCCCAGTAAGTGGTGTAGAGCAGTCACATTGAATGGTGATTATGTTGAAATAGACAGGGTTTTGTTGCCAAAAGAGAGGAGAATCATATGATGTACTAGAATCTTGAATAAAACCAACCTGCTTTCAGAAAAAAAAATGAGTTGCACTATTTATTAAACTCCCCTCGTTGTATTATCGGCGTAATTTTTGATTGTTTTTATTTGTATTCACGTTCGTTACGACTTGGTTGTAATAAAGTTATGTACTGGTAAGTCGTCGTGTCCGCAATTTGTATTGGAATTAGTTCTTGTTGTCCTATTAGCTGTAGGCTCATTACTTTTTCATGTAATTTTTCGTCTATGTGGCCATATTTTTCGTAATTACTGTATAATAATTGAAAGTATTTTAAACCCGCCTTTGTAACTTCTCTTTACTCTTGTACCTGCAAAGACAGTTTTAATATACCGCCAATAATTACTTTTTCACGTAGGTGTTAACATTTCATCAATATCATTACGAGATGCGAAGTTCGCTTTGTTTATAGATGATATGGACATCTCAATACGTAACGTATAAAGTATTGAGATTACTTAGCGACTATCAGTCCTCCTTCACGTAAAACATAGGATCACTTCATTAAAGGCGAGGTTTAGTGTTCAGTAGAAACACGACCATTTTCGTAGCTCAATATTCAAGTTTTCAGGTTTCCAACCTCGTAATCACATGTTCTATATTTTAAATCACTTGACGCGGCTGGAGACCCCAAAATGTTTTATTCAGTATTCTCACAGCGACACAGTGAATCCTTATATTTTCAAAGTTTTCTTCATGCTGCTCCCTAATGTGATCTTGCTTCAAGAGTAAGGCTACAATGCTGTGAGCAATTTCTGACTGAAAACTCCTGTTTAATATAAGAACCCATAATGCACAATCATATGATATCATGCAACGTGTCTTGCGGATTTTTGCCCTTTTGTGAATATCCGATATATCATCGAATGATGTTTCCAATTTATCATCGAATATCATATTTTGAGTTCCTATTTTTGGGAGTCTTTAAGTTATGCAGAAACGGCTTTAGACCAGGTTAGGTTTTTACTAACTAGAAAGGACAAGCTCCTCTTGGTCATATTTTTCAGTTTCTTTTCTGAAGGTGACAATATGTGGAAGGAATCATCTCGTTTGTATGAAATAAAATACTTTTGTAAATTTGTATATTTTTTCATTTTCATTAGTACAATAGACTATAACTTCTTATAATGTATATTTTCGAATACAAGACGAATAAACTTGGTGACAGTCAAACCAAAAAAATAATAAGAGTAATGAGTAGGACTAAAAGTAATTGTTTGTCCATAAATGTTAATGCTAATCATGTACACATATCCTGTAAACTGACTCGCTCCACATCGTTTCGATAAAATGGTCGTTCAAGTGATCTGTAGACCATGTAGCTAACCAACACGTTAACACGATACGTGTACTTGTCTGTGCGAGAAACACGATTCATGTAAATTCACTCCACATCAATGAGAAGTCTGCCGTTATTCCTTACTGATAAACATTCTAGATGCCAATGTTAAATGAAATGAAGCCTTTTTAAAACTAAATAGCAAGTTCGTTGAAATGAGTGCTATTTGTGGTGTGAATACGGATTCATCTTTTTTGCGATTAATGTTTTCGTTTCTGTTTTCTCTGTAATAAGCGGATGACTATTTCGATGAGTTGATTCTCTGTCTTTAAGACGTTGCCCAATTAATCGGTTAAGATTGTTTGCCGGAATGTGGATGAGTGTTACATGTGTTTCTAAGTTGTATTCTAGCACATTCAAGAATATTCTAGACCTTTGAAACATTCATTTAAATTCAAGAATATTCTTAAAATACCGAGAACGTTCTAGGGCAGTCTAAAATGTTTTATCCAAAGATTCGGGAAGAGCAGAAAATCTCAGATCACCAACACTCGTATTTCCGTAAGCACAACAATTACCACCTCTCAGTCAGAACGGTCCACAGCAGATCTAATTGGTGTTCCAGGCCTAAAGTTATTGATTTGCAGTAGTTGCGGTTGAATGTATTGTAAACTTCACCTCTCTGTATGGAATATAGGGCTATAGAAAATTGTCTGCTGGTTTGGAAAATATAGGGACTCTGACCTGTTGGCAGGTGTCATTAGAAAATTGGCAGGAGAACATTCGTGCGTATAACTGTCGACAGTAATGTATATTCTAGAGAAAGATTTCATCCGACACTGGATGTTCAATTTGAGTTCAGATTACAAATCTTGTACTTCTGTCTGTATTTTGGTTATAGCAACTTAAAACAGTTTCAGTTCAATTATGCTACAAGCTACGTTAGGAAGAAACGCTGAAACCTCTGGAAAGACATGGCGAATAACGGTATAAATGATCAACAAATCCAGACTGTACTTAAAAAGTTCATACCTGCTTGACTGAGGAACGATGGAGATAAAGAAAACAACTCGATGAAAACAAGAACACATTAACTTAAGCTCACTTCTTTAAAATATGTTCGTATTTGATAGGTTTCTCCACAAGGAACGAATATTCCTCATTTATGTAACTGAGTAAATTGTTGTGATGAAGACAGTGGGTTACCCAGATATAGTTTTGCCGTCGTCTTTCTAAATTATTTCAAGCAAAGGTTGATATGTTGCTTCATAAACGTAGCACGTTTCTTTTCCCACCCTAGTCACATTAATTTTTTTCTCGGTCTCTGATAACTGCACTTTTCAAGGGGCTTTAACTCAAAATGCTCCTTATTTTGATTTTACAGACAGCTGCGTACGTAAATCAACTCGAGTGAAATACGGAAGACAACCGTTTCTTAAGGGTATGTCCATAAATGTTTGTTTTCTTGGAGTACTGCTCTGCTTAATTCGCTTTTCGAACATATTACAGGATGTATAAAGGTATCGTGCGAAGGCCTTACTCCGTCGTTGGTCACCCTCTGAGTATCATTAGCTATGACAAACTTCGCACCCATCTGCTGTAACATTACTTTTGTCAAGAGAAGTCGGCTGGCTGGAGATATATAACTCGAATAAAAAGGATGACGCAACTTGTTATCTGTTTTGCGCGACAGGAGTCGACGATTTATTGCTACCAAATAAACCGGCACTTTGTCTTGCAGGAGGAAAAAAGTTACGAGTGCTGATTCAGAGCTGAAAAATGCGGGAAAGTGAGGGCTCAGACACAGAAATCCCGTCCACAGAGCGGCCGTTAGGTATACTCCGCGTAGAAAAATATTTCAGACGCGATACGGTCCACAGTCACCACAGTCTGAATAAGATTCCACCTCAATGGCAGCCACTGAAAGGGTGACATTGTACCTTTACTCTGAATTCATTACTACACTGTTACGGTTCTGTTAACTACAAGCCAAGGATGCGCATTTTATGAACTATACCGTACAATCACTTTAAAATGTCTACATAGTCGATACTGCAGACTATATGATACTAAGATAGTGGATATTTTAATGTGTACCTACACAAATATATCATTGTACAACACATTAAGAGATACGACGATATAAATACTGAGATACGTGAGAAAAAAGAATTATCGTGCATAAAGTTTTAATACGTTTATTCTTCTGTGGAGCGCAAAAGGCTACAGCCGTTTATAGAGCTATGAAAAGGCGTTGGGGTGTAATGTACAATATCGCTTTATAGGTAGGCAAAGCAGCTCCCCCCCCCCCCCCCCCCCCCCCCGGCGTACAGAAACCATATGTTTCTAATAGAAAATTGACATGACAAAATAAATCTACTTCAGCAATGCCGGGTCTGTCAGCTGGTAAGAACATAAATATGACTGCGTAGCTCTTGGTGGCGATTGTCTGTATCTACATCCATTCTCTCACATTACGTTTTGTACTCCACGGTTTGTAGTACTATATTATTTCCCTTCCCTCCATGTTGTTATATTCCTTATCTTCCATACTACAGTCACGCATACGGCATGGTAAGAATAATTGTCAGTATTGCTGAATATGAGCTACACTTAATCTGATTTTGTCGTCGTGGTTATTTTGCGAGACGGGTCATTCACGAAGATATGCAAATATTTTAATATGTTCTTCTAAACTAAAACTAAAGAAAAAACTTCATATAAACATATGTTCACAGATGTTTAGCTACGGAGTTACGGCTAATAAGAGATTTTGCCTGAAATTTAGCAACTTCCTTAATTAGAAGCCATCGAAAAACTGTACGAGATTAATGTAAAGCAATATTTTCATTTATTTTGTTGTTATTGGTCTGGTGAATCTAATAATACATGTCCCAAACGTGTATCAGCAGTAGTTTTCCAGAGAATCCTGAGAAGCAAAGAATATTATATAAGTAAATTTGTTTACTTTCCATTAAGAATGTAGGAACATTTATGTTATTGTTGGCAACCGTTAGTGAGTCGTTTGTCGTTTCTTAAACTTGAAACGAGCTAGTTTTCTGTATTGTTCGGCAAAAGAACATAACAGTGCATTTAAGTGAAACCACATAGTAATTGCAGTAGTTTGTAGATTATCTGAGACATTCGTATAGTTTCAATTAACGTTATTACCGTCGTTTTGCCAAAATTAAATTCTATGCAACTTCTGTTGAAACCTTTGTACAATTGTCAGGAATTTTTAAAAAATTGGGCCAAGTAATCAATAAATGAAAAATTATACGAAATTACTTCTTTGCTTCTCTGGATATTCTGGAAAACTACAGCCGATACACGTGTGGGACGTGCACAACGCTACTCTTCTACTTTCTGCCACAGGAATTGTTTGAGCATATCCGTAACGTTGTATGCCGAGCGAACAATTCCGTCACAAGACGTGGATCTTTCTCTCTCTCTCTCTCTCTCTCTCTCTCTCTCTCACTCTCTCTCTCTCTCTCTCTTTCTCTCTCTCTGTCTTGTATTAACCGTTCTCGTTGTTGCTTCCCAGAATGATATCCGGGCGGGTATAAAAACATAGGTTTTCACTGTCTGGCACGAACGTCAGAATTTATGCCACGGCAGGCTGGCATGCCATATTTAAAATGGAACGCCAACAAGGAAGAACAGCCAAGATATTGCATGTAACGTGGACACACCACAGAGCTAATTGCCGCTCACCAACACGAACTGAATGGCCAAGTTGCTGATATTGGAGAGTGACCTCACAGAAAAATGAGCACAACATCATTCCATTGACCACGCACAGGTTAGTAACAACATGTATTTCGTAGGCAACAGTGACTTTTCATCATACCGACGTAGCAGAAATAACCGAACTGAAACTCTGAAGAGAGAAACCGTGACACTGCAGCACGGTGTGGAGTGCTGACAGTTCCAGAAAACTAGACCACATACTGTCATTCTTGCCGCATGATATCAACAGGTACAAATGTTATGACTTTCAAAGCTCAGTTCTCAGTTTACAGCTAACCAGTTCTGAGGTGGGACCTGTGACTTGTGACTCGCCATCCACAGTCTGCCTACGTACGATGGAACAGCCAGCCCAGTCTGTAGGACTTCGCTGTCGACGGCTGCTGCCACCACGTCTTTGCCTTCGCTGAGGACAGGACTTGGATGCCTCCTACCACCAGGCCCCCTACTGAAATGATCATATGGCATATACTGCCAGAGATATCCCCTTTGATCGCTGTAGATTACGTCTAAAAACGGTGCTATATACAGTTCTATGTTAAAACTTTGCAGCACAGATGTCAACAAACAAATTTGCGCTAAGTGGCGAGATTTTGCAGAAACTAAAACTTCATTTACGGGCGATAAAATAATCCTATAAATTATTGTAATATAGTAATTAGGATGCACTTTTTAGCACGGTTCCGATGGTGTACTTATTTCTGTCTAGGGATGTATGCATCAAAATTTGTAAGCTTAACTGGTGAGACTGGTACTTGCATAATCAGGGGGTGGACGTCCGAACCTAAATAAGCGAGCGGCCATCTTGGCGAGGAGACAGTCGTTGGTCAGTCGTTTTCGAGGGTGGGTGGCGAGCAAGCCTCACTTGAGGGTGGCCCATGTGGTCGTTTGAGAATTCTTTTTCGCGCCGATTTATTTCGACAAAGAGTGTTGTTAAGAGTGCAAGTGTGCAAGCATATATTTGGTGAACTGGAAGCGCTACGATTATTTGAGTGAGTACGATTTACGAGGTATACATCGTCGTAAATGAACATGTGGCGAACTGTAATTTCGCGCCAAAACTGTTAGAACATAAAGGACAGTGGGACTTTTGGTGATCTTAGTTTATAGCAGCCTACATCACTAATATTCGGGGCTCTGAGTCAAATTATTATTAAAGTAAAACTGTAAACCGTCTCGCCAGTGCTAATTTCATTGTGTGAAAGAAAAGAACAACGCCAATAAATAGCGATTGAACTGTGTCGTGAAAAACTGATTTTAGTATAATAATCGCCTAATTCTTGTTCCCTAGCACAAACTGTACTTATGTCTGAGTGAATAATTAATTCAAAAACTATAACAAGTGCGCGGGTGTGGAAGTGTTTTAATGTATCAAGTGTGTAAACCATCCCCTAAAACTTACGTGAGAGCCAAAATTTGCAATAACATTTTAACCAACATTTGTATATGCACATTCGTGCGAACTCTCTGCAACTGCACCTCTCTATTAACCGCCCCGTCACAGAGTTCGCCCACCTTATTGCAAGTTTTTTCTTTAGTTGACTCCACTTTGGTGACTTGCGTGTCAAGCATAATAAAAATGATGATGAATGACTCTGCTGGGAATCTAACCCGGCCCCCCTTGCGTGGTAGGCGGTAACGCTACCGCTGCGCTACAGAGTCGGAGGCCTGTTACTGGCAGGGCGGGTTGTACCTCTTGTATCTCGTGAGCTGCTGAATTCCCATCACCCAGGAATGGGCGTGGGTGGGCGGTGGGGGGGGGGGGGGGGGGGAGGGGGCACAGTGGCTGCCGCCCCTGACATGCATCTACGAGGAGACACCAGCAATGCAGGCTATAAAGTAACTCTATAGACTCTCACACAGAACTTTTTGGCTTCCTTTCTGGGGCGCCGTCTATGACCTGCTGTCCTTACTTCTGCTCTGTAGCAGTCTGCTGCGTGTGCGGCTCCTTCAATATGGTGGCCCGAGCCCAGACTGCAAGGCACATACCGTCGTGACTGGCGCCGTTCCACTCGCCCAGGTACTGTCACCTGTGAAAGAAGACAACAGTGTACCCTCGAATAATAAATGTATATTCTGTTAATGTTACTTAAAAACCGTCTTGATTGCAAACTTTTTTATTCATATGACCGGTTTCGGTTTATTCGGAACCATCTTCAGACCTGTAAAAATAATGATACTAATTTACCATTTCACGGAAGCAAATCCTTTTCATTCTATCTAATCAACATCAAATGTACCAGAGCGTACCTGATATTTCAGTCACAGGAGTAACCTGTCAAAATCCAGCAATTTTCACTTGCTACGTCACATAAAATTGGTTAGCAGAGTGCACGTCATTTATATTAATTATAACACTATTACCGACAGGTGGCGTCTGGTACGGTTGTTACATTCCATTTGCACATACTGTATTCAGTAGATCTCTTTTTTAATTAAAAATACTTAATTAAAATATGTAGACGTCAAGGTTAAAATTTGTACTTTTCAGCATAAAAAAACAGTAAAATTATCAATTTAATACGATCTAAAAAACATAGGGCGATTTATATATCTATGGTGATGGTGTGAACTTGTTTTCCTCTATGGTCTGCTTCCGTAGTTCCCACCATTTCGGTGTTGTGCCGCGGTCCGCTCAGTCGTCTGATGTCCATCGCCGCGGGCAAGAGGGCCGCACAGGAGGGCCCCGTCATCGACGCCAGGCACTGCACGCGTCTTCCGGCTTCTCCACCGCGCACCATCTCTCATTCCTCGGCCTGGATCTCCACACGCAACAGTTGTCATCTTAAATGCTAAAATAGGCGTTATGATTGAATTCGCTTTGCTCGTTGAGGATTAAATCCGGATCTTTATTTTTGTGGGTGTATATTTCAATTTCTTCCATAATGTTAAGAAACCGTCCCTAATGATCTCTATGCAGGATGTCTAAATTGTGTTCAATGTTCGTGACTGAGTGCTTTGTCGCAGCCATATGCGCCCCAAAAGCTGTTTTGTTTTGAGAGTAGGTGTGCTCCCTGAATCTGGTTTCAAAGTTCCTTCCAGTCTGCCATATATATTGTTTACAGCAGTTCTAGGCGACTGATGACCTCAGAAAATAAGTCGCATAGTGCTCAGAGCCATTTGTTAACATGATCTTACTGGCACTTCCACATGTTTGACAGATTCTCACTGCTTCACTCCAAGCCATCCTGACATCATAGACGCCGTAGCTCCATATTGGTAAGAAATGGTTCAAATGGCTCTGAGCACTATGGGACTTAACAGCTGAGGTCATCAATCTCCTAGAACTTAGAACTACTTAAACCTAACTAACCTAAGGACATGACACACATCCATGCCCAAGGCAGGGTTCGAACCTGCGACCATAGCAGTCGCACCGTTCCAGAATGAAGCACGTAGAACCACCGGCCAGCTATTAATAAGAGTTCTAGGCTGATGATGAGTACTGACTGGCTGAAGAAATGTTTTGTAAACCAGTTCCTTTGTGGGTGAATTACATTTGTGTTTTGTGTATTGTGTGTATTCAAGCTGGGAACCTAGATACGACTGAGAGGCTTTGTTCCACAGTAATCCTCAGTGACTCGGGAACGTCTTATACCAGACAAGTGTAACCCCAAATGTTTGCGTGGTAGAGTAATTATGGTGTACGCGTATGTGGAGACAGTGTTTGCACAGCAATGGGCGACATAGTATAACTGAGGTGAAATAAGGATAACCAGCCCGCCTTCACTGAGGTAGATGGAAAACCGCCTTAAAAACCATCCACAGGCTGGCCAGCACACCATACCTCGACACTAACCCGCCAGGCTAATCGTGCCAGGGACCGGCACGCCTTTCTGCTTGGGAAGCAGTGCGTTAGACTGCATAGCTAGCCGGCAGGCATCGAATTTGATTTACTTAAGATTCTCCCAGAAGGTCTCAGTCTGGCATCCGCTTTTCCTAAAATTTGTTTTATTGGGGTTGTTCCACTTTAGGGTACTTTAGATGGTAAAACCAAGTAGATTTTTTTAAGAAAAGTGGTGTAGCCGATGCTTTGTTATCAATAGTGTAATCGAAGAACAGAGCATCTCTTCACCTTCATGTGTGCTATACCTTACGTTTACATATGTTCAGGGTCAGTTCCTAGTCTCTGCAGCAATCGCCGATCCTTTGCAGGTCTCTGTTGTCAACAGCAGGTGCCGCGAGCGGATGAAAGAAAGACTCAGATCTCATTTACACTACTGGAAATTGAAATAAGATCACCGTGAATTCATTGTCCCAGGAAGGGGAAACTTTATTGACACATTCCTGGGGTCAGATACATCACATGATCACACTGACAGAACCACAGGCACATAGACACAGGCAACAGAGCATGCACAATGTCGGCACTACTACAGTGTATATCCACCTTTCGCAGCAATGCAGGCTGCTATTCTCCCATGGAGACGATCGTAGAGATGCTGGATGTAGTCCTGTGGAACGGCTTGCCATGCCATTTCCACCTGGCGCCTCAGTTGGACCAGCGTTCGTGCTGGACGTGCAGACCGCGTGAGACGACGCTTCATCCAGTCCCAAACATGCTCAATGGGGGACAGATCCGGAGATCTTGCTGGCCAGGGTAGTTGACTTACACCATCTAGAGCACGTTGGGTGGCACGGGATACATGCGGACGTGCATTGTCCTGTTGGAACAGCAAGTTCCCTTGCCGGTCTAGGACTGGTAGAACGATGGGTTCGATGACGGTTTGGATGTACCGTGCACTATTCAGTGTCCCCTCGACGATCACCAGAGGTTTACGGCCAGTGTAGGAGATCGCTCCCCACACCATGATGCCGGGTGTTGGCCCTGTGTGCCTCGGTCGTATGCAGTCCTGATTGTGGCGCTCACCTGCACGGCGCCAAACACGCATACGACCATCATTGGCGCCAAGGCAGAAGCGACTCTCATCGCTGAAGACGATACGTCTCCATTCGTCCCTCCATTCACGCCTGTCGCGACACCACTGGAGGCGGGCTGCACGATGTTGGGGCATGAGCGGAAGACGGCCTAACGGTGTGCGGGACCGTAGCCCAGCTTCATGGAGACGGTTGCGAATGGTCCTCGCCGATACCCCAGGAGCAACAGTGTCCCTAATTTGCTGGGAAGTGGCGGTGCGGTCCCCTACGGCACTGCGTAGGATCCTACGGTCTTGGCGTGCATCCGTGCGTCGCTGCGGTCCGGTCCCAGGTCGACGGGCACGTGCACCTTCCGCCGACCACTGGCGACAACATCGATGTACTGTGGAGACCTCACGCCCCACGTGTTGAGCAATTCGGCGGTACGTCCACCCTGCCTCCCGCATGCCCACTATACGCCCTCGCTCAAAGTCCGTCAACTGCACATACGGTTCACGTCCACGCTGTCGCGGCATGCTACCAGTGTTAAAGACTGCGATGGAGCTCCGTATGCCACGGCAAACTGTCTGACACTGACGGCGGCGGTGCACAAATGCTGCGCAGCTAGCGCCATTCGACGGCCAACACCGCGGTTCCTGGTGTGTCCGCTGTGCCGTGCGTGTGATCATTGCTTGTAGAGCCCTCTCGCAGTGTCTGGAGGAAGTATGGTGGGTCTGACACACCGGTGTCAATGTGTTCTTTTTTCCATTTCCAGGAGTGTATATCGCTCCTGTCTAGAGCCTGTGTGTTGGTAGAATGACTCATGTGTGCACAGTGACAAATGGTCTGAATTGGATGTAGTCGATTACATAGTTCTAATCTGCTAGCGGACATTAGCGGACAGGACTAAACTGAAAGAACTGTTTAAGAATGGTGACCACTATAGTACAGTAGTGCACAGAGACATTCAAGTGTCGGATCAACAGAATGTGTTTGTGAAGTGTTCTGTTTATTTCTTGAAGGCCTTTTTGTTTATTTATGTTTGTCCATATTTGTATATGCTTTTAGTAGTGTGAATAATGCGTAAATTTGGTCTAAAGTACATATGAAGATCATTGATCTACTGATGAACGCTGTACCAACTGATGTTTCAACGCAGACGACTGGGAATTTTGTATCATAATAAGTTAAGTTAGTTTATGGTAAAAGGAAAGCTAATTCGAGTGCAATAGTTAATTATGTAAAGTGTAAACAAAATATCAGAATGTTAAATATTTATTTAGGCAAAAAGTACAGTTCGAATGTGCGTTATTTGTTGATTAGTTAGTCATAAAAAGCGAGGACTGACGTTGTGCAATAATGTTTTTCTATTGGCCTTGACGAAAACTGACCAACCAGAGCGGAGTACTCTTCGCGTGTCTTTTCTCTTGGAGATATAGAACCCTTACAGCAGCTTAAAAGAGTCGTAGCCCAGCCTTTCAGTGGTACAGTCGTGTGTAATATGAGCACCGAAGGAAGTTATAATTTTCTGATTTTAGTTGTGCTGCATGTTTCATAAGTGTTTTAAAGTCAAGGCTTTTTGATGCCAGCGTGTTTTTTTTGGAAAGTACGGTTTTTTAAAGTAATTGTGTGTGTGAGGAAAGACTGCAATTCGGCGTGGCATATTGAGTAGATCGGTGACTTAAAGCTTGAGTGCATTAGACACCGATAAACTTAATAGTATAGCAAGCATTTCCAATTATGAACAATTCGTGCTTAGTAGCTGCTCAGAATTCGGGAAATACGTTACTTGGTAACTTGAATGAAAAGGTTTGTGCATGATTGTGTTGAGGTTAGAACGGGCGTGGCAGTGAACGTGTACATTATCATGGTTCTGAGTATACCAAAGGTTTTCCACCTTTCATTCAAAATTAAGACCTTTTCCCGATTCTTGGAACAGTTGCGTTGTATGCAGTATGGTGCAAGTCGCAGCTCGGTAGGTTTCTGCTCGGCTTCCTTACTGGCGATCTGCTGCAACGAGTTCACAGGTACGTCGGTACAGGTAATGAACGAAAGTAACCGCGCCGCCGCACATAGTGCATCTGGGCCGGGAAAATAGTCAGAAAGCCGTAGTACATTGAATCCATATTTGAAAAAAATTTTGGGAAAGACCGCACAGCGAACCACAATGAAAAATCTAGCAAATTGGTACACGAGGAATTTTGAACGGAACCCGTTTCGAGTTGCCGTGCATACTGCCAAGTGAATAGTGATTCTGTGCCACAAGAACAGTAAAGATCATCAGTACAACCAATGCAAAAGTTCATAAATCACTTAATCATCAGCTGGCCGGAGTGGCCGAGCGCTTCTAGGCGCTACAGTCTGGAACCGCGCAACCGCTGCGATCCCAGGTTCGAATCCTGCCTCGTGCATGGATGTGTGTTAACTCATTAGGTTAGTTAGGTTTAAGTAGTTCTAAGTTCTAGGGGCCTGATGACCTCAGACGTTAAGTCCTATAGTATCCAGAGCCACTTTTTCTTTCTTTCTTTCTCTTTTTTCTTTTTTTTGGTCGGAAATATCATATGTCGCTAACAGGCAGTTATTCCGTTTTGATCCAACTGGGAATGTTCATCTAACAGAATTTTATGGTGTTCTACGTAGTTTGTGGGCAGACAGACAAAAAAAGATCTATTATATCTAAATTCTTGGGAGAGGCTAGAACTTCAGGGTTATCACTAATGAACAGTACGATACTCAAGATAAATTGAAATAGTCGTTTTTTAAACGATATTGGGCAAGAAAAAGCAAATGGAGTTGCTAAATAGCTTCTGGGATGGAAAACGTTTAAGCCCAGAAAGGAGAGCATAAAGAAGTTCGCGTTACTGTGAATGAAAAATTTTTCAGATTTAAACAATAAAGTCGAGCCAGAAAATATTGTTATGGGAATCCAAATTATTGCAGCTCCGAGAGATGACGTTTGTAAATTCATTAGTTATTTGGAGAGAGTTGAGAAGTTGTTGCATGAGGAGAAGCATGCAAATCGTAATGTCAGACCACTAAATAATGCAGAACTGTGGGAGAATGTAAACGTTAACCGAATTGGCCTGTGCCTTGGAAATAGCAGGAGCAGAGCTGCCGGGAGGTGGCGCTATCCCGCAAATGATAGGCACAATATTGGGGAGCAGGTGCACATTTATCGATCGTATTCTCCAGTGCGAGAGGATTATGTTGCACCAAGGCGACAGCAAATGGGGTAAACGTAAGAATTGGTACAGAACGCCTCTGCCAAGCACTTAAATGTGAATTGCAGAGTAGTCATGTAGATGTAGATCCGTTAAAATAAACGCTGCCTGTGAAAGGGATAGCCTTTAGAAGATTTGAGAAAGTAATTTGAACCCGGTAACGAAACCCTTTGTACATGTTAGCTCTAAACAGACAGGGACTATAAGTGGAGAGCCGAAGAAGGTAGTAACAACAGACGAAACGAGATACATAAAAATTTGTACATTTAAGGGAGGTGTAGGGGATTTTTTGTACAGACATCAACAAAATAGGCACTGTATTGCAGACGAAATAGGTGATGGATTAGCGGAAAATGTGACAGAAACTGATTGCCAGAAAGTCTTAGGCAACCATGTTGAAGTCGACTCACGTTCTGGGGAAGGAGAAAGTACAGAAGCTGAACAATTACGGGAGGTTAGTGATACCAGTGTAGAAGAAATACTAGGTCTATAAATGATGACATTTGTGAGGCTATAAGGGAGAGGCACGAAAATGGTGACCAAAATGGGGGTCAGTCAATTAAATGTGAAACGAAGGAAGAGAGAGAGGAAAAGGAGAAGGGCGAAATGTAGAAAATATTTTGAGGTGTCATTAGTGGACAAAATACACTCCTGGAAATGGAAAAAAGAACACATTGACACCGGTGTGTCAGACCCACCATACTTGCTCCGGACACTGCGAGAGGGCTGTACAAGCAATGATCACACGCACGGCACAGCGGACACACCAAGGAACCGCGGTGTTGGCAGTCGAATGGCGCTAGCTGCGCAGCATTTGTGCACCGCCGCCGTCAGTGTCAGACAGTTTGCCGTGGCATACGGAGCTCCATCGCAGTCTTCAACACTGGTAGCATGCCGTGACAGCGTGGACGTGAACCGTATGTGCAGTTGACGGACTTTGAGCGAGGGCGTATAGTGGGCATGCGGGAGGCCGGGTGGACGTACCGCCGAATTGCTCAACACGTGGGGCGTGAGGTCTCCACAGTACATCGATGTTGTCGCCAGTGGTCGGCGGAAGGTGCACGTGCCCGTCGACCTGGGACCGGACCGCAGCGACGCACGGATGCACGCCAAGACCGTAGGATCCTACGCAGTGCCGTAGGGGACCGCACCGCCACTTCCCAGCAAATTAGGGACACTGTTGCTCCTGGGGTATCGGCGAGGACCATTCGCAACCGTCTCCATGAAGCTGGGCTACGGTCCCGCACACTGTTAGGCCGTCTACCGCTCACGCCCCAACATCGTGGTGTCGCGACGGGCGTGAATGGAGGGACGAATGGAGACGTGTCGTCTTCAGCGATGAGAGTCGCTTCTGCCTTGGTGCCAATGATGGTCGTATGCGTGTTTGGCGCCATGCAGGTGAGCGCCACAATCAGGACTGCATACGACCGAGGCACACAGGGCCAACACCCAGCATCATGGTGTGGGGAGCGATCTCCTACACTGGCCGTACACCTCTGGTGATCGTCGAGGGGACACTGAATAGTGCACAGTACATACAAACTGTCATCGAACCCATTGTTCTACCATTCCTAGACCGGCAAGGGAACTTGCTGTTCCAACAGGACAATGCACGTCCCCATGTATCCCGTGCCACCCAGCGTGCTCTAGAAGGTGTAAGTCAACTACCCTGGCCAGCAATATCTCCGGATCTGTCCCCCATTGAGCATGTTTGGGACTGGATGAACCGTCGTCTCACGCGGTCTGCACGTCCAGCACGAACGCTGGTCCAACTGAGGCGCCAGGTGGAAATGGCATGGCAAGCCGTTCCACAGGACTACATCCAGCATCTCTACGATCGTCTCCATGGGAGAATAGCAGCCTGCATTGCTGCGAAAGGTGGATATACACTGTAGTAGTGCCGACATTGTGCATGTTCTGTTGCCTGTGTCTATGTGCCTGTGGTTCTGTCAGTGTGATCATGAGATGTATCTGACCCCAGGAATGTGTCAATAAAGTTTCCCCTTCCTGGGACAATTAATTCACGGTGTTCTTATTTCAATTTCCAGGAGTGTAGATGGTATGGAGGAGAAAAGTGATGAGGGTAATTCTGCAAAAATCGGTGTAATTTCTGGAAACAGGGCAGGTTTCGATAGAAGAAACGTTTTGAACGATTTGTGGGAGGAGGGTTCTGACACCTGCAATGAAAAAGAATGTTAAGTCAGGCAGTAATTACTCTGCAAGTGTGTGACGAAGAAATACAATGTTAAGCAGATAGTTGCAGTGATTTATGTGCTGTGAGCAAAAATTGATTAGAATCGTTGCCTAATAGAAATGAACTTGTAATAATGCCAATAATGGAAGTGCAGATAATTTTAGCTACAGGAAAAGTTAAAAAAACCTGTTAAACATAAAGTTATATTGCCAGCAAAAATAAATGGCGTGCAAGTACTCCATAACTTCCTTAAAGCCCTGATCTATATATGAAAATGCTAATTGGCCTATATTTCTTTAACCAGTTCAAAGGGAGATAAACGTTTAACAAAAATGTAGTAATGTTTGAAATAAATGGGTAAGATGTGGTTGTACCACATTTTCGAAAGAATAATTTGACCATAGAAGAAGCAGCCAGTTCCTCAATTGGACGTTGTTGAAGGATGGAAGGTTTAGAGGGCTACAATAAGTAGGGGGATGACGTGGGGGGTGGACGCTGAGGAAATCAGGGAAAAGTAAAAAAAAAGGTTAAAGCAGAAACAAAAAAGTTTACAGACAGATATATGGGTCCATAAAGGATTACTGAAAGACCACACCCAAATGAGCATAGATTAGTACACCAGAAAATCGGGCAAACCATAGGGCTTAAGAAATGTTATCGATTTGAAAAGATACATTAGTCCAGAGTTAGATGTGAGCTTAGCATGGAGGCCCCAGAAGGCGTTGCAACCTATGCAATGCTAGGCGTTTGATGAACACCAGGTGCTCGAGTTATTGACAATGCTTTTTTAGTTTCTTTTCGTACTGTCAATCTTCCTCTTCTGTCATTGTGAGCAGAATCTATCATCGTTAAGTTTCTTCTCTATCAGTGAAGGTAAAGTGTTTGAGAACCTCAAAGAGCATTGTGGTGTCTTATGACGAAATAAGTTGTATGATGAGAGAATTAGGAGTCAAACTGTAATGCAGTATAGTGATGACAGCAGTATGTTGGTATAGGAAAATAATTAAGGTACGAATGTGATGATGTAGAGGGAAAGTAGGAATATGGTGCATCATCCCCCTGAAAGCTGGCAGTAAGGATTGGCTTGAGTAATATGAGAAGTTATTGCATGGGATATGGACGTGTAGAAGCATTAATGTATCAGGTAAGGTAATGGCAGATAGGAAGGAATATCCTGTTGGAATATACAAAAATTAATTGGAGATTGACTAAAATGTAGGGAAATGTAAGTAACCGGATGTGACAAGTGCAGTTACCTAAGGAGATTTAGATGATGAACACTGGAGTGTTTGTTGTTGTTGTGGTCTTCAGTCCTGAGACTGGTTTGATGCAGCTCTCCATGCCACTCTATCCTGTGCAAGATTCTTCATCTCCCAGTACCTACTGCAACCTACATCCTTCTGAATCTGCTTAGTGTATTCATCTCTTGGTCTCCCTCTACGATTTTTATCCTCCACGCTGCCCTCCAATACTAAATTGGTGATCGCTTGATGCCTCAGAACATGTCCTACCAACCGATCCCTTCTTCTAGTCAAGTTGTGCCACAAACATCTCTTCTCCCCAGTCCTATTCAATACCTCCTCATTACTTATGTGATCTACCCATCTAATCTTCAGCATTCTTCTGTAGCACCACATTTCGAAAGCTTCTATTCTCTTCTTGTCCAAACTATTTAACGTCCACGTTTCACTTACATACATGGCTACACACCATACAAACACTTTCAGAAAAGACTTCCTTACTCTTAAATCTATACTCGATGTTAACAAATTTCTCTTCTTCAGAAAAGCTTTCCTTACCATTGCCAGTCTACATTTTATATCCTCTCTACTTGGACCATCACCAGTTATTTTGCTCCCCAAATAGCAAAACTCCTTTACAACTTTAAGTGTCTCATTTCCTAATCTGATTCCCTCAGCATCACCCGACTTAATTCGACTACATTCCATTATCCTCGTTTTGCTTCTGTTGATGTTCATCTTACATACTCCTCTCAAGACACTGTCCATTCCATTCAACTGCTCTTCCAAGTCCTTTGCTGTCTCTGACAGAATTACGTCATCGGCGAACCTCATAGTTTTTATTTCTTCTCCATGGATTATAATACCTACTCCGAATTTTTCTTTTGTTTCCTTTACTGCTTGCTCAATAGTCTGATTAAATAACATCGGGGAGAGGCTACAACTCTGTCTCACTCCCTTCCCAACGACTGCTTCCCTTTCATGTCCCTCGACTCTTATAACTGCCATCTGGTTTCTGTACAAATTGTAAATAGCCTTTCACTCCCTGTATTTTACCCCTGCCATCTTTAGAATTTGAAAGAGAGTATTCCAGTCAACATTGTCAAAAGCTTTCTCTAAGTCTACAAATGCTAGAAACGTAGTTCTGCCCTTCCTTAATCTTTCTTCTAAGATAAGTTGTAAGGTCAGTATTGCCTCACGTGTTCCAGTTTTTCTACAGAATCCAAACTGATCTTCCCCGAGGTCGGCGTCTACTACTTTTTCCATTCGTCTGTAAAGAATTCGTGTTAGTATTTTGCAGCTGTGACTTATTAAACTGATAGTTCGGTAATTTTCACATCTGTCAACACCTGCTTTCTTTGGGATTGGAATTATTATATTCTTCTTGAAGTCTGAGGGTATTTCGCCTGTTTCATACATCTTGCTCACCAGATGGTAGAGTTTTGTCAGGACTGGCTCTCCCAATGCCGTCAGTAGTTCGAATGGAATTTTGTCTACTCCAGGGTCCTTGTTTCGACTCAGGTCTTTCAGTGCTCTGTCAAATTCTTCACGCAGTATCGTATCTCCCATTTCATCTTCATCTACATCCTCTTCCATTTCCAAAATATTGTCCTCAAGTACATCATCCTTGTATAGACCTCCTATATACTCCTTCCACCTTTCTGCTTTCCCTTCTTTGCTTAGAACTGGGTTGCCATCTGAGCTCTGATATTCATACAAGTGGTTCTCTTTTCTCCAAAGGTCTCTTTAATTTTCCTGTAGGCAGTATCTATCTTACCCCTAGTAAGATAAGCCTCTGCATCCTTACATTTGTCCTCTAGCCATCCCTGCTTTGCCATTTTGCATTTCCTGTCGATCTAATTTTTGAGACGTTTGTATTCGTTTTTGCCTGCTTCATTTATTGCATTTTTATATTTTCTCCTTTCATCAATTAAGTTCAATTTCTTCTGTTACTCAAGGATTTATATTAGCTCTCGTCTTTTTACCTACTTCATCCTCTGCTGCCTTCACTACTTCATCCCTCAAAGCTACCCACTCTTCTTCTACTGTATTTTTTTCCCCCATTCCTGTCAATTGTTCCCTTATGCTCTCCCTGAAACTCTGTACAACCAGTTTCTTTCAGTTTATCCAGGTTCCATCTCCTTAAATTCCCACCTTTTTGCAGTTTCTTCAGTTTTAATCTACCAATAGATTGTGGTCAGAGTCCACATCTGCCCCTGGAAACGTCTTACAATTTAAAACCTGGTACCTAAATCTCTGTCTTACCATTATATAATCTATCTGATACCTTTTAGTATCTCCAGGCTTCTTCCATGTATACAACTTTCTTTCATGATTCTTAAACCAAGTGTTAGCTATGATTAAGTTGTGCTCTGTGTAAAATTCTACCAGGCGGCTTCCTCTTTCATTTCTTAGCCCCAATCCATATCCACCTACTATGTTTCCTTCTCTCCCTTTTCCTACTACCGAATTCCAGTCACCAATGACTATTACATTTTCGTCACCCTCCACTATCTGAATAATTTCTTTTATTTCATCATACATTTCTTCAAATTATTCGTCACCTGCAGAGCTAGTTGGCATATAAACTTGTACTACTGGAGTGTAGTGGTCAGGAAAAGACATGTTGTAATTATGAAAAGGGATGGTGCAGGTAATGGATGAAAGTATCCGTACTGCCACACTGGCCAGCGTTGACTGCTACCGCGAAGCTTGCATCAGTACTGGGTCACTGTTGGACTGCTGTCTATTACTCACGCTTTACTGTCTCTGTCAATACATATTGAAACAAAAAAAATATAGCACTAATCTAATCTTGGACCATTCCACCACTTGGCACGTAAAATTTCGCTTTAAAAATCATTTAACTGCCGCAAAAAAAAAAAAAAAAAAAAAAAAATCCGACGCTTTATGTCGACAGTGGGGTCACATGAAAGACGTGATGAACACTTTATGTTTGGACCAACTACAGTTACACAATGAAAAAGCGAAATTGCAGATACTATTAAATCCCAGAATTAATGCGACTGATGACTATTAGGAAAAACACTCTGCATATGCAGTGTTTTAAAGATATAAGTGTATGTTTGGGTGTTCATTGATACTTTTCTACATATCGACAACAATTTTTTTCTCTGCATCTTTCTCCCAGGAAACACGTCACATAGTTTACTAGACTATAACCGTCAGTATAGATTGACCGTTTTGCTTCCCAGTGCCCACACTTCAACATGTGACCTGATGCTCAGGGGGCAGTTAGCATTTATAGCTTGATATTGCCATATAAACCTCAAACATAATACTTCTAAAAGCTATACTATTTACTCTCCAAATTAAGTAAATACTAATGTAATGTTGCTTAGTACATTGTCCTCAGTCACCAATAACAGTATCTTCTCCACATATACTCTTGACACCTTGAACATAAAAAACATTTTTAACATATATAATACCAGTGCCAAAGACATTACACCGTTAAATATATCTAAACGACGAAACAATTTAAATCTACATCTGCACTAGACAAACTCCGTACGCTGAATGGCGGATGGTGCTTTGTCCACCAGTATCACTTCACGACTCTCCCATACAGGTTGAGAATGATAGCCATCATTCTAAACTCATATCTTTCTCACTTTTCCTTCATTGTCTTTTCGTAAGACACGTAAAAGGAAGCAATGTATTGCTTTACTATTCTAGGCACTACAGGTAGTCCTACAGGGAAATATCGCATATGACATGTTAAAAAAACCTAATAAAGACTGTTCCATACAGATGAGGCTGGATTATGACATGAGTAATTTTTCGATATGGAAAACAATCAAGAAAGTCATATAACCACAAAGACTAGCGTGTCAAATGTTCTCAGTGCAACAGTCACAAGATGTGCTTCGGGGACATAGAATAAAATCCTGAAAATAGTTTCAAATGCTATGGTTATTTAGTATCGTGAGCCTCAACGGGATTTCCGGAAGACTTTCCCAACTGCTTGAGGGCTGGGAAACTTTCTTTGCAAGTAGCCTCTAGCACAGCCTGTCCTTCCTTTATTCCTTCTCCCTTGCATCCATACCCCTGGCAGATTCTCTCAGTGTGTTCTTCGTCGTCAGTGTTGTGTCTGGTGTTGTTCTACAATGATGTCAGGCGAGGTGATTTTAATCATTTGCTGGACTTGTATATAGTGTTGCTGTCAGTGATTGTTACACCGCCCATGGCAACTTTTATGCTCCAGCCGTACTTCGCCTTCTGTTCTTTTAATCGTCACAGTGTGTGGATTTTTGTGTACACTTTTTAGATTTTTATCTGTATTTTTACAGTCCCCCCATTTTGTATGCTACCTTCCATTATATTTCCCCCTTTTTATATGTCTGTTACGCCATTTTTTTCTGCTTTATGTTGTTTTAAATGTCTCCCTGTTACGTACTGTCTCTTGGCTGCCAGCCCGCCTCGGTTGGGACATTAAAATTCAATAAAGAAAAAAAAAAGGTCCAAACTAACAGATTTCGCGATTTTCTGAGAACAGGCATAGCCGATAAATCAATAACAATATTGCAACGCCAATTCCTAGTATTTGTAGGCTTCTATCGCCCTGGCATAGACGCGTATGATGCTTCAACGAACTGTGATCGAAAGACGTTCCGAACTACACGAAGGCTGCGATACCGCCTTCGTAGGTAACCTTGGGGGGAATGGCGAGATTTTTCCCAGTGTCCGAGGCTTGCGTGAGACTCGGAAGGGTTTCTATCGCACGAATTATTTAAAGGGCTTTCTCTGAGGTCACGGGAATTTTTCCTGGTCGTTAGTCTGCCTACTTTATTGCGAGGTTGCTGGTGATTAAAATTGTAACACCAGAAAGAAAAGCAAATAACGAAATTTTGTTTCCAGAATCAATTTTCAGTATGCAGCTGAATGTGTGCAGATTCGAAATTTCCTTTCAGATTAAATCAGCGTGCCTGTCCAGCAACCGAAAATCAGACATTTGCGGGCAAGTGCTTTATCGGTAGAGCACTTTTTCAAGAAAGGAAGACATCTCAGGTTCGAGTATCTGTCCAGCACACAGATTTAATCTCCCAGGAAGTACCGAAGTTATACGTACTGCGGGCATACACTGATGAGCCAAAACGTTGTGACCACCTATTTAAAAGATTGTTGCTCTATTTCTGGAACGCAATTCAGCAGTGATTCTGCGTGACATTGATTCGACAAGTACTTGATAGGTTTCCAGAGGTTTTTGGCACCAGAGACCTATGCACAGGTCATACAATTTACGTAATTTGCTGGCGGTTCGTTCGTGGGCGCGCACCTAGCGCTTGATAATGTCCTAGCTGGGTTTCATCGGAGTCAGATAAGCCGAAATGTTATGGCCGACTAAACTTAAGTTCACTTATCATGCTTGTCAAACCACTGGAGCACGATTATAGCCTTGTGAAATGGGCAGTTATTCTGCTGGAAGATGATATCTCTGTTGTACCCATTGATGAAGCAGTTGAGTTAACATGGGAACACGTGTGGGGTCCTCTGCTGTGGAACGCCATGTTCAACACTTCTGCATACGCCAGTACTGTACTCTGTCATCAGATCTGCCACAGGTCGCAGCCTATCGTGCTTTAGAGAGCGGGCAAGTCTGTGACCTTTGTGTTCTGCGTTCTATAGAAGCTCAAGACTGCAGCACACCATCAGCTGACCAGCTTCTCCGTTTCCAAGACTGACGCTCCCAAGCAGTGGGCCACAACAATCTGGCTTGTGTCAAAGTCGATTAAGTCGGCAGATTTCAGCGTTTGCGCCACTTTTTTTTTGTCTTCGTCCTCTGTCTGGTTTCATGCGGCCGCCACGAATTTCTCTCCTGTGCCAACCTCTTCATCTCAGAATAGCATCTGCAACCCGCGTCCTCAATTATTTTGCTGAATGTATTCCAATCTATGTCTTCCTCTACTGATTTTGCCCTCTACAGCTCCCTGTAGTACCATGGAAGTCATTCCCTCATGTCTTAACTGATGTTCTATCATCCTGTCACTTCTCCGTATCAGTGTTTTCCACATATTCCTTTCCTCTATGATTCTGCTCAGAACTTCCTCATTCTTTACCTGATCAGTCCAACTAATTTTCAACATTCGTCTGTAGCAGCACAACTCAAATGCTTCGATTATCTTCGGTTCCGTTTTCCCTAACTCCATGTTTTACTACCATACGTTACTGCACACCAGACGGACGTTCTCAGAAATTTCTTTCTCAAATTAAGGCCTATGTTTGATACTAGTAGACTTCTCTTAGCCAGGAATGACGTTTTCGCCATTTCTAGTTTACTTTTGATATCCTCCTTGCTGCGTCCATCATTGGCTATTTTACTGCCAATGTAGCAGAATTCCTTAACTTCATCTACTTCGTGACCATCAATCCTGATGTTAAGTTTCTCGCTGTTCTCATTTCTACTACTTGTCATTGCCTTTGTCTATCTTCGATTTACTCTCAATCTAAACTCCGTACTCATTACACTGTTTATTCCGTTCAGCAGATCATGTAATTCTTCTTCACTTTCACTCAAGATAGAAGTGTCATCAGCGAATCATATCAATGATATCTTTTCACCTTGAATTTTAATTGCACTTCTGAACCTTTCTTTTATTTCCATAATTGTTTCTTCGGTGTACAGTTGGAGTGAAAGGTTACATACTTGTCTTATAGCCTTTAAAATATGAGCACTTCGTTCTTGGTCGCCCACTCTTATTATTCCCTCTTGGCGTCTCTCCCTATAGCTTAACCCTACCTTTTCAAAATTTCGAACATCTTTCAATAGTTTACATTGTGGAATGCTTTTTCCAGCTCGACAAATCCTGTGAACGTGTCTTGATTGTTCTTTAGTCTTGCGTCCATTCTTAACCGCAACGTCAGAATTGTCTCTCTCGTGCCTTTACCTTTGCTAAAGCTAAACTGATCGTCATCTAGCGCTTCCTAATTGTATTTTCCATTCTACTGTATATTATTCTCGTATCTAACTTGGATGCATGACAGCGCGATAATTATCGCACTTTACAGCTCTTGAGGTCTTCGGAATTGTATGGCGATGCTTTTCCGAAAGTCAGGTGGTAAGTCACCAGACTCATACATTCTACACACCCAACGTGAATAGACATTTTATTGCCACTTCTCCGAATGATTTTAGAAATTCTGATCTTAAGTCCTCCAAAGTTCTTTTAAATTCATATTCTAATACTGGATCCTCTATCTCTTCTAGATTGTCTCCTCTTTCTTCTTCTATCACATCAGACAAATATTCCCCCTCACAGAGGCTTTCAATGTATTCTTTCCACATATTCGCTCTCTCCTCTGCAGTTTACAGTGGAATTCCCGTTGCAGTCTTAATGTTGATACTAGTAGACTTTTAATGTCACCGAAGGTTGTTTTGGCTTTCCTGTATGCTGAGTCTGTCCTTCCGACAATCATTTCTTTCTCGATGTCTTCACATTTTTCCTGCAGCGCTTTCGTCTTAGCTTCCCTGCACTTCCTATTAATTTCATTCCTCATCGACTAGTATTTCTGTACTCCTTAGTTTCCCGTAAGGTTTTTGTACTTCCTCCTTTCATCAATCAACTGAAATATTTCTTCTGTTACCCATGGTTTCTTCGCTGCTACCTTCTTTGTACCTATGTTTTCCTTCCCAACTTCTGTGATGGCTCTTTTTAGAGATGCCCATTCCTCTTTAACTGTATTGCGTACTGAGCTATTCCTGATTGCTGTATCGATAGCCTTAGAGAACTTCAACCACATATCGTCAATCCTTTGTTCTTCCGTATCCCACTTCTTTGCGTAATGATTCTTCCTGACTAATGTCTTAAACTTCAGCCTATTCTTCATCACTAATATATTGTGATCTGAGTCTATATCTGCTCGTGGGTACACCTTACAATCCCGTATCTTATTTTGGAATCACTGTCTGACAATGATGTAATCTTACTGAAAACGTCCAGTATCATCCAGCCTTTTCCAGGTAACCTCTTCCTCTTGTGTTTCTTGAACAGAGTATTCGCTGTTAATAGCTAAAACTTGTTACAGAATTCAATTAGTCTTTCTCCTCTCTCATTTCTTGTCCCAAGCCCATATTCTCCTGTAACTTTCTTTTCGACTCCTTTCCCTACAAATGCATTCCAGTCCTCCATGACTACACTCCTAGAAATTGAAATAAGAACACCGTGAATTCATTGTCCCAGGAAGGGGAAACTTTATTGACACATTCCTGGGGTCAGATACATCACATGATCACACTGACAGAAACACAGGCACATAGACACAGGAAACAGAGCATGCACAATGTCGGCACTAGTACAGTGTATATCCACCTTTCGCAGAAATGCAGGCTGCTATTCTCCCATGGAGACGATCGTAGAGATGCTGGACGTAGTCCTGTGGAACGGCTTGCCGTGCCATTTCCACCTGGCGCCTCAGTTGGACCAGCGTTCGTGCTGGACGTGCAGACCGCGTGAGACGACGCTTCATCCAGTAACAAACATGCTCAATGGGGGACAGATCCGGGAATCGTGCTGGCCAGGGTAGTTGACTTACACCTTCTAGAGCACGTTGGGTGGCACGGGATACATGCGGACGTGCATTTTCCTGTTGGAACAGCAAGTTCCCTTGCCGGTCTAGGAATGGTAGAACGATGGGTTCGATGACGGTTTGGATGTACCGTGCACTATTCAGTGTCCCCTCGACGATCACCAGAGGTGTACGGCCAGTGTAGGAGATCGCTCCCCACACCATGATGCCGGGTGTTGGCCCTGTGTGCCTTGGTCGTATGCAGTCCTGATTATGGCGCTCACCTGCACGGCGCCAAACACGCATACGACCATCATTGGCACCAAGGCAGAAGAGACTCTCATCGCTGAAGACGACACGTCTCCATTCGTCCCTCCATTCACGCCTGTCGCGACACCACTGGAGGCGGGCTGCACGATGTTGGGGCGTGAGCGGAAGACGGCCTAACAGTGTGCGGGACCATAGCCCAGCTTCATGGAGACGGTTGCGAATGGTCCTCGCCGACACCCCAGGAGCAACAGTGTCCCTAATTTGCAGGGAAGTGGCGGTGCGGTCCCCTACGGCACTGCGTAGGATCCTACGGTCTTGGCGTGCATCCGTGCGTCGCTGCGGTCCGGTCCCAGGTCGACGGGCACGTGCACCTTCCGCCGACCACTGGCGACAACATCGATGTACTGTGGAGACCTCACGCCCCACGTGTTGAGCAATTCGGCGGTACGTCCACCCTGCCTCCCGCATGCCCACTATACGCCCTCGCTCAAAGTCTGTCAACTGCACATATGGTTCACGTCCACGCTGTCGCGGCATGCTACCAGTGTTAAAGACTGCGATGGAGCTCCGTATGCCACGGCAAACTGGCTGACACTGACGGTGGCGGTGCACAAATGCTGCGCAGCTAGCGCCATTCGACGGCCAACACCGCGGTTCCTGGTGTGTCCGCTGTGCCGTGCGTGTGATCATTGCTTGTACAGCCCTCTCGCAGTGTCCGGAGCAAGTATGGTGGGTCTGACACACCGGTGTCAATGTGTTCTTTTTTCCATTTCCAGGAGTGTATTAGATTTATATCCACCCTTACATACTGTATTACCTCTTTCACTTTATGTATTTCTTCATCTTCAGCTTGCAACGTTGGCATGTTTACCTGAACTATCGTTGTCGGTGTCACTGAACTGTTCACAGTAATACACTCTCTGCCCTATCTTCGTATTCATAACGAATCCTACTCTCAGTTATACCATTTTCTGCTTATGTTGGTATTACCCTATACTCATCTGACCAGAAACTCTTGTCTTCTTTCCCCTTTACTTCACTGTCCCCTACTATATCTAGATTGACCCTTTGCATTTCCCTTTTCACATTTTCTAGTTTCCCTATCACGTTCAAGCTTCTGACATTTCACATCCCGACTCGTAGAACGTTATCCTTTCGTTGATTATTTCATCTTTTTCTCATGATAACCACCCTTTGTCAGTCTCTTCCCGGAGATCCGAACGGGGGACTATTCGGGAATCTTTTGCCATTGGAGAGATCGTCATGACACTTCTTCAATTACAGGCCACATGTCCCGTGGATAAACGTTACGTGTATTTAGTGCAGTGGTTTCCATTGCCTTTTGGATCCTCATGGCTTTGATCATTGCTGAATCATCCGCCATTTGGGGACAGTTTCGCATCCCTAGGACAAGAGTGCTCTGAATCTCTGTCCTCTCCTCCACCCTCTTAGACAAGGACGTCGGCAGAGTGAAGGTAACTTCTTATGCCGGAAGTCTTCGTCTGCCAACGCTGATGATTAATCGAAATTTGAACAGCGGCGGGATTCGATCCCGGGACCAATAACGTTTTTGTTATGGCTCAAAGACTTTACCTGTAGATCACGGGTAGACACTTATCGTCGCGAAACTGATTTCCCATTCGACTCTGCTCTGCTCGTATACTTGTCTTACCGCGTCAGGTGCCCTCAGCGCCACCAGTCAGCATACAGTCTCACGGTGGGCAGTTGTCATAATGTTTTGGTTCATCATTGTGCAGTGTAGAAGAAAGAATATGGTAGCTTATTAATGGAGTACAGTGATGAGAGCTGACAAGTGTGGGTCCAGCGAAGACGCTAATCCAGCTGGGCATCTAGTCAAACTGAGCTTTGATTAGAGACGAGGATCCGTCGCTGCATGTCGCTTCAATTGGGTATCATAGTACACATATTGCAAAGGCTGGCAACCGATCCCCACATGTTTTCAAAGAGCCAGAGGTCTGAAGAACGTACTGGCCAGGGCGGTGTTCAACCCTATGTATCGAGGTAGCTCTGGACGGCAGAGTATCATGTGGTATTGTCTTGTCCTATGGATAGGTAACGTCGTAGAGACCTCGAAGATGGAGCACGGCCATTGGCCTTAAAACGTCAGAAATATAAAGCCCTATCGGTGGAAAATACTTAAAATACGTTATTAAACATGTTTAAAATTTTCTGATTTCTTCAGTTCCCAAAATCTTGATTTAAATAACGAAACACAGCACCATTTAAGTATTTTTCCATGCTTAGCACATAGTGTTCCGAGAATACATTCTCTTTGTCAAGTGCTTATCTACACGCAAGTTATGTGAGACGTTTGCGTTTATTTTTCTACCATTCTCTTACATTTTAAGGTTAAATCAGAAAACCAGACAAGGTAAATCCTGGTATTTTTTTTACATGGTAATATTAGAAACAGAATTCTTGTCTGTTGTCTTAGAGTTACTGTACCTCTTCCACTACGCAGAATACCACAAACATGCAAATCATCATTCGCATTACCACGGTACTGGGCACTACTCACTGTAGCTTGAATAATTAGCTCGAGCCCCCACGTGCTATGGCACGAAAATATATACATTTGTTACACTCAGCTTAACTGAGTGGCCCAGAGATGTGGCTGGTCTCAACGTTCGTCTTCGTTTTCCGTCACAGGGTGCCAGCTCACACCTTTCGTAAACTCAGTTTTTAGCAGAAATAAAGTATAAAAAGAAACAATGCAGGCGGTTACTGCGGTGTAATTTCATATATTGAGTCACTCACGTTGATTTATAATTTGAACAAGTTATTTATTTCTACTTTTCCACGAATAGTCTTCAATATACTCACTAGACAGTTAAAATGCAGTCTGAGGGTCTTTTACGTAAAGATGGCCGTTAATAACTGATGCTACAACACTACACTATAATATTCCTATGTAGCGATCACGACAATCGACAGTCTGCTCACAGTTAACTAAATACACTGTTGTCTGCTGTCCTAAACCACTATATTGCGCTCGACACCATCGTTTTCGAACGTCGCTACATACGTACTTGTCTCCGATCATGGCTATCAATCCAATACGCCCAGCTCTTAGCGTCGCTCAAAACCAACTCTCCTGTCATCAAAGATGTCCGCTCTATGCTCCCTCGAAACGACTGCCTAACTCAAAACAATGTGTGACAAAATAATTACGAATATTCTAAAACTAGACAAAACACATATGATACATTGAAAAATATGTAAATTTTCCTGGCAATAACAATTTAAAATCCAATTTTTCGTATCTGCTACCGTTGTTTTCACAAATAATGTTCTTTTGGTGTGATTTTGATTTTTCCACATTTTTGATGCTAAACATAAATAAAAATAGGCAAATACATACGTAATTGCTCATCTACTTCTTTAAACTTTAGAATTCTGCCGCTAGTTTCGTCTCTTTAAATTTATTACCAAAACCACAGCTTCTCTCAATCGAATCCCATATTCCGACCTCTCATTCAAAAATGGTACTTGTTCGGGTAAATCGGCTATGATAGCTCGTCGCAGCTCTGCTAGTCGCATCCGTAAACACTTTGTTCATACTAATCGGCCAAAGCACTGCCGAGATATTAGATTTTGAACTTTCATAAGTTTACAGTTTTTAAGATGATAAAATAACTCTTAAACTATTATATATTTTTGTGACTCGTCTAGATAATTTAGTTTTACATATTTTTCTGTTCATGAGTGCCAACTCACACCTCCGTGTCACTCTTGGTTCTGTTTTTATCAATTTTTCTCTGGCGTACAAATTTCTCCAAGCTCGCAAAACGGCCATATGCGCCCCTGCCAAGCGTCCGCTCGGGTTTTTCCAAGGCCGCGTAACGCTAGCCGCTGGCTATCGCCGCGTAGCAACCGCCAGCCACGTCCTCCGCGGCGAGAAACTGCCGCTCGTAAGTACCCCGCAGCTTGTACGCCACCAAAACTGACACTTCCTGGCAGATTAAAACTGTGTACCGCACCAAGACTCGAATTCGGGAACTTTGCCTTTGCTAAACACCCTCAGTTGTGCTCAGCTAGTGTAGCACATGCCTTCGAAAGGCAAAGGTCACGAGTTTGGGTCTGGGTCTGGCACAGTTTTAACCATCCAGGAAGTTTCATATCAGCCCACACTCCATTGCTCAATGAAAATTTCATGCTGAGCACTCACACTGTTTTGGCAGTCAACATTTGTTATGAAGATAATACGACACTATGGTCTTACAAAAAATTTGGATACGTAGGTGCCAATTGTCCTGCTGGTTACATAATTTGCATAAAGTTATCGCTTACAAATTTATTGTATCTATACTATTACTGACTTCTGAATTATCGATTACATTATGTATACTGTTCTGTTGCAAATGTTGAGTATCTGAAAAAATGAACATATTTACCGAATTTACGAAGTTTAGCACCTGACACCAATGGTAGTAGTAGCAGTAATGGTTATTTTATAAGTGGATCACTTTTACAACTGTATGGGACGTCGTGATGTCCGACTGTGTATTAGTTTCAGATATTAAAGTGGCTTAATTCGACTTCCAGTTACTTCAATTATGAAACGTGAGCTAGATCGATTTGAATTCTGTCCTACAAAGAAGAGAGGTATAGGAGAAGGCGTGGCAGATGCCCTGATATCGAAGTGGAAGAGGTTCTCTAGCTAAGTCGTCATATATTCTCAGACGAGCTAAGTGATCGCTATGTGCCAACAATGCGCAGGACAGAAAACAACAACCATTAACTTTCCTTCGACACCTAAGTGAATAAGTGATTTTAAGCGGTGTTAAATCTTGTACATGACTAGAATACAGAGGGATATCTCCCTTGTGTTTTTTTCCCTTTATTGTTATTTTAATACCTATACAAACAGGTAGGCTGTCAGCGGCATGCTACCGCCGTGGCATTTATCCTCAGGCAACGCTGTAAATCATCGTAGATCCAAATGAGGAGACTGCAGACTGCAGAGGAATGCAGTGTGCTAGATGTACCACTGTCCGAGAAGTTCCCGTATCCCCCTCGATGTACTGTAAATGAGGAAATATACAGGGTGATTTAAAAAGAATACCACAACTTTAGTAATTTAAAACTCTGCAACGACAAAAGGCAGAGCTAAGCACTATCTGTCGGCGAATTAAGGGAGCTATAAAGTTTCATTTAGTTGTACATTTGTTCGCTTGAGGCTCTGTTGACTAGGCGTCAGCGTCAGTTGATGCCAAGATGGCGACCGCTCAACATAAAGCTTTTTGTGTTATTGAGTACGGCAGAAGTGAATCGACTACAGTTGTTCAGCGTGCATTTCGAACGAAGTATGGTGTTAAATCTCCTGATAGGTGGTGTATTAAACGTTGGTATAAACATTTTACAGAGAATGGGTGTTTGTGCAAAGGGAAAAGTTCTGGACGGCCGAGAACGAGTGATGAAAATGTAGCACGCATCCAGCAAGCATTTGTTCGCAGCCCAGGAAAATCGACTCGCAGAGCTAGCAGAGAGCTGCAAATTCCACAATCAACTGTATGGAGAGTCCTACGAAAAAGGTTAGTTATGAAACCTTATCGTCTGAAATTGGTTCGAGCACTGTCTGCAGCTGATAAGATTAAAAGAATCGATTTGTGTGATTTTATCCTTGCTCAAATGGAAACAGATGAATCTTTCGTTTCAAAGATTGTGTTTAGTGATGAAGCAACTTTCCACACTAATGGGAAAGTCAACCATCACAATGTCTGTACATGGGGCACTGATAATCCGCGGGAAACAACTCAGTATGAACGTGACTCGCCTAAGGTGAACGTTTTCGGTGCTACTGTAACTGGACTACAGTATCTGGAGATGTTAAAGAATTGGCTGTTCCCTCAGCTCGAACAAGAAGCACAACAATTCATATTTCAGCAGGATGGAGCACCACCACATTGGAACTTATCTGTCCGTAACTACCTGAACGTCAACTACCCGAGGCGATGGATCGGCCGCCAGGCAGCCCGTGACAGAGCACTTCATCACTGGCCTCCAAGAAGCCCTGATCTTACCCCCTGCGATTTTTTCTTATGGGGGTATGTTAAGGATATGGTGTTTCGGCCACCTCTCCCACCACCATTGATGATTTGAAACGAGAAATAACAGCAGCTATCCAAACTGCTACGCCTGATATGCTACAGAGAGTGTGGAACGAGTTGGAGTATCGGGTTGATATTGCTCGAGTGTCTGGAGGGGGCCACATTGAACATCTCTGAACTTGTTTTTGAGTGAAAAAAAACCTTTTTAAATACTCTTTGTAATGATGTATAACAGAAGATTATATTATGTTTCTTTCATTAAATACACATTTTTAAAGTTGTGGTATTCTTTTTGAATCACCCTGTATAATTGTTTGATTGTATTTCTGCTTTGAAACTGCCGAAACGTATTGTTGGCAGTATCGTATGACACGATCGATGTTGGTGAAGAAATTACCTGATGACAAAGTGGGGAACATGTCTTCCGATTTTATCTTCTTCTGATACGCATTTGATATCGTTTTCACTGAAATTTCTTTTACGTCTTGATTAGACTAACTTCTGGATACTTGTGTACATGTCATATACTCATTTCTTTATGTGGCACTAAACATCTCAGCTGCAGTTGTCACTTGCGTGACAATATGTATACAATTACTCTGGAGAAGTCATTATCAAAGAAAGGAGCAAACAAGCTGACTTGATTTGTAATTAACCATCTGTAATGTTTGCAGAGGAAAAAGTTACGTCGCACTTTACTAAGGAAAACGTTGTTTTTGTTTTTAGTTTATAATTTTCAGGAATTTTCTGTCGGACGTATGATAATCTGTCAACCACTATAATTTTTCACTTCGGCTCCCTGTAATATTCTGCAAGTTATTCCCTGATCCCTTAACGCTCTGTCCATGATTGTATCCGTTTTTCTGGTTTTTTATTTTCAAGACGCATTCCTCATCCATTGTCCAGAGAACATCTTAATGCCCGGTAAGTTCTCTCATAGTAGCTAATTGTTGTACATGTATGTTGGAACATAAATTCTGTGGGAGGAAAGCTTGATCCGATGTGGGTTGGATCATGTGTCGCAAGTGCAGCAAATGTTCATTAGCAATTAGCCTCTGGCACAGAGCTGTCAGTTAGGTCGGGTGTCGGTTAAGAACACGCCCGCCGACAGACCACCATTAGCTGCGAGCTCGTGTGGAGGGCGCGGTTGATTTATTCGACCGCGGCCAGGTGATAACAAGGGCTGAGCTGGCAGTTAACGAGCAGCGGGCATCCGGTTCGTGTAGCACACAGGGAGGCAGGAATGCCGCAAAAGCCGTCAGCTACACGCACGTGGCTTGTCCCTCGGGTCACGGGCGTCGGCAGAGTAACGACACCGTTATGCACTACGGGGGCCCAAGATTCGCCTCAATACAGCTGATAACGCACGTGCGAGGTGTCCACGATACTTGTAATATCACATCACCCGCTAAAGGAGCGTTAGTCCTATTGCCACAGTAATAAAATAATAAACGCTTCAGCATATTCTCGCAGCTCTTTTTCCATTAGTAGAGAAATTGCTTACGTTGACATTCCTCTTTTGTCGGATCTAGCGTTCGGGAAAAAATGTTCGACAGAGTGCTTCTTACAATTTAATAGAAAGCAGATGTGGGCTTAGGTTTTAAATCTTGTAGAAAGCAGACGTGATTCAGGAAAGTCGAATTATACACATTAGTATCGCTTGTGGTCGAAATTAGACAAATTGAGTCACCGGGCCTGATCTGTGATAAAAAAATGTCACGTGCCTTAAATGATAAAATACATGTAATAGCGTATCTGAAATTTAAGTCTCAGAAAAATGCTACTTTGTAGCTACGAGTAACTTTGAAATAACTCTTTGATTTCTCTTAGATTGTCCCATCACTTCAAGTGGGTCCTTGATAGTGTGTGTTGGAAAATAAATCTTGTGCTAACGGCAGCAAATAAATTTTTCCCGTATGACAACACAATGTGAATGCCGTTGTGTAGCGTAAAGTAACCTCAGATGCAAAATGATTTGCATTATACATTCTGCACTGTAAATTTTTGATTTTTGGTAAGATCCTATGAGACCAAACTGCTGAGGTCATCGGTCCCTAGGCTTACACGCTACTTAATCTAACTTACGCTAAGGGCAACACGCACAGCCATGTCCGAGAGAGGACTCGAACCTCCGACGGGGGGAGGCGCGCGAACGGTGGCAAGGCGCCCTCGACCGCGCGGCTGCACTGGAAATACGTCAAACCGCAATTATAGCTGTCATCATTATTTGGAATAACGTTCATTCCACGTTTAAATTTGTCTTTCAAAACAGCAATAGGATTAGAGCTATCACCGTCCACACTATTCCAATTACTATGCCTATGTCTTTCAGTCCGACCCGTTTAGTGTTCCTCTTCGAGGCATAACCTAAGACAAATATAGTTTCCGTACGATAAAGGAAGCCGAAGTTGTTCCAAGTGAATAAACTGAAAATGAGGAACACTTCAAATCATGTGGTGACGGCGTCAAACGAACACAAAGCTAGGTTTGTTTATTCGCAGACAAAAGTAAGGGGGAAAAAAAGCGATGCTAATAAGCAGCGTTTGCTACCCTCGACAGCTTAGTTACAAGATTTCGCTTTCCAGTGCTGACAACATCAACGGCAAGGCAACTGGCGGTATGCGTGCGTTACTGCAAATCAACTATATGCAGCATTTAATAATGAACGTCCTTAGAATGCGACTTAACGAAATGTTAATTTCGTGTGCCATTTCTACCATAGTACCTAATAGTTACACAGGGCGGAAGTTGGTAGCACTACGCTTTTCTATGTTCAAGTATTGTAGATTGAAAGGAGACAGCCGGCTGCGGTGGTCTCGCGGCTCTAGGCACTCAATCCAGAACCGCGCTACTGCTACGGTCGCAGGTTCGAATCCTGCCTCGGGCATGGATGTGTGTGATGTCCTTAGGTTGGTTAGGTTTAATTAGTTAAGAGTTCTAGGCGACTGATGACCACAGATGTTAAGGCACATAGTGCTCAGAGCCATTTGAACCATTTTTTTTTTTTTTGTTTTGGTAGGGGACACGCCCCTGAACAGGCTGCATTTTTAGCATTATCTTCACCCTCATAGTCAAGTGATCTATAAATGAGAGATGCTCAAAATTCTTACACACAACTAGTGTCATTAGTCAAAGCATTTCCCAAAAACATTAAGATATTTATTATATTTTGTTGCTGACAACAATATTAATATTAGTATAATAAACAGAACGCTATGTCACTGCGGTACGATTTTCTTTGGAGCCACTGACTGCACAGCTTGGAAAAGAATCAGAGTACAGTCAACATTCACGTAAGTGTTTAATGTCTCCAGTTTCCTTCCCTGATTAGGATCTGAGAAAAAGACAAGTACTTTGTTTTACTACAACAAAAATATTTAAAAATGTATCTAAAATATCACCGACATCATGATCATGTTATAAATTTTTCAGGGAATAGTAGGCGACGGTGGTAGAGAGAGTCATTCTAAATATCTGTACCAATATTTGTGAGTTTATCTTCAGTCATTTAGGAGAAAAGTGTACCTGAGTGATGAAAATTCAAGTTTTCGGTAAATCGCTAAAGAAGATTTACACATTTATTAATTTACCACTATACTCGTCTAGAACATTCCAGCTACATATTCCAGTTATCCTCCTGTTTCCTTATCCTCCGTACTATTTCTCTTCATTCTTTCCTCTATCATTGACTCCTTGGTAGCAGCTTCTGCAGTTGTCTCTGCCTTCTGTAACCCGCCGTTTATCAATAGCAAGTAGAACTGAAGCCATATTTCTTCCCGTCTGGATGTTCAATTTCTCCCGAATCTTCCGCTTTTGGATACAAACCGTGGTTTCATCTATTGAGACTCTGTGAAGTCATGTTGCTCAAACAGCTCGTCTCATGTTCTCCAAATCTCCTACATTTCTCCCTATTCTGGTCCATAATATTGAGTCAAAGAATCAATTTCACTTTTTGTAAGACAACCTGGATCACCTATGTCTTTTCTATCTGAGAGTTTTTTTCTACTGACGTCTTTACATAATTTTCTCAGCTGAGCTCCCATTCTTTTTTGTACAAGCTGAACACGTTCTAGTTTTTCTGTCAGTGTGTTCCCATATAGTCTGTCATTAACAACAGCAGTGCGTCCTTTACAGTCTCCATCCCCAAGGTAGCCTACATACCACACATCACGACTGTCCTCTGATCCTCTAAAAATGTTTAGAACTCCTTTCGTTTCCATGTTTCTACTTCGGCCATCAAAGTTCTTTACACTAACACGAGTGCTAATAAATCTACTTGATCAACCCGGGCAGTGCTTTGTTAGACATTCATAACCTAGTATCTTACCAGTTTCAATGTGGCAATTACAACCCCATTCAGCATGACCTGTCGTCTGCCAAGATCCATCACATGCTGCTACCATGTCTGCATTCTTAGACAAGGCTACTGCTTCTTCTGCTGCTCTTTTCATTGAATGTTCACTTACTCCATGTATTAGTGTATGTGCGCGGCTCGTGGTCTTGCGGTAGCGTTCTCGCTTCCCGGCCACGGGATGCCGGATTCGATTCCCGGCGGGGTCAGTGATTTTCTCTTCCTCGAGATGACTGGGTGTTGTGTCTCTGATCGTCATTTCATCCTCATTCACTCGCAAGTCGCCATAGTTGCATTAAAGAACTTGGGAGCGGGGGCCGAACCGCCCCACGAGGGGACTCCCGGCCACCAATGCCATACGCTCGTCATTATTATTATTATTATTAGTGTATGTAATTGTAAAACCTCAGTGGCGGTGGAGGCAAATCCATCACTTCACAAGAAGTCTGTGCAGCTCTCCTTCCCCTTCCTATACATCGCATTACATAAGCAAGCTCAATATCTACACTATAATGTCGACCATCAGTTACTGGCGATGTCATAGTATCACTGTGCATCTTACACGAGTTACAGGCAGTCACTAACCGAATTCAAAGACCTTTCCATGTGAAATATCGTCATAAACGTCAATATTTTCTTCACAACTGCAGCACTTATATCTCACAGCACTCTTCTAAAGTCTTGACAGCATATTTAGGTTCACAATAACATTTCCGTCGTTATTGCTGCTCACAATACTACTAGCCCTTTTCTTTTTACATTCAGAAAGCTAAAGTTTACATCTAGAAGCACTGCCTGTAGACACAGTTTCCGCAGGCGACTTTTGAAACAACTGATGTGTATTTTTCAGTTGTGTATGGAATTGGTTGCCGCGAAACTTTCGTTTAGGGCTAAATTTCTTTACTCTCGGCATTTGTAGCACAGGAAATACACACAGAGAGACAAAACAACCCACAATAAAACCACACGTGTATGAAATTCCGAAATAATATGTTGTCTGATCTTTGTTTACATTCAAACCATAGACTTCTAGACATGCCTATACTTTGGTTCCGGGAGTCAATGCCTTCTAGAATACATCTGTATTAACGATCCGTACCTAACGACGGAAAAGCGGAAGAACCAAATAATGCATCATGTATTCTGACCCACTTCACACTAACAGATGGGCGGGGCCCCTGTGCAACATTATGTTCAACCTCAATTTCAGAACGAACGGAAAGTGATAATGCCCATAAACTACACATTTTTGAAATCAGCATGAAATGCTCTTTCTATAGGTAAAGAAAATGTTTTTCAATTTTTTGGTCATTTTCACGAGCATGTCCCCTTAGTGCGTGATACAAATATTATCTTTAGAATAACGAATACGAAGCGTCCACTTCCTTTTATCATTCTTAACGGCTATGTACACACACGATTTTTTTTCTTTGTGCACATCCATGGCAAAGTACTTTCCGAATTAAATAAGTTTCATTGGTCTCCGTGAATAATTAATATAAAAAATTAGTACTTCATGTTTCCTGTTCACATATTAATATTATAACATTGTCACCTGAACAATACCGAAATAGATCACGCCTAATATATCGTACATGTAGACAACATTATTTATTTTATACAACGACCGATTATAATTCTAAATTCGGGAATCTGCATCAGATATCAGATGTACCTTTTCATCGGATTTAAGTGGAGGTGAGTGCTCTGGAAGCATTAACGATTTCCTTGTAAGAGCAAAAATGCGTAATTTCACTTATTACCTTTGTTTTCGCCTTTCTCTGCAACCTCTGCGCCATATGATGGTGCATTGTTGCCTTACGCTTCCACAGTACCACCCACTCAGGATGGTTTATTGCAGCCTTGCTCACCCCAAAAAGCAGAAAACAAATTAGCGTGTGGTTCATCATTTAACCAGTTTGCTGTACCATTTATGTTTGGCTCTTTCAGCAGCGTGTGAGAGTACTGTGACGCAGTGCCTACTAGAACTACAGACATGTACCTGTAGACAAATAAGGTTATGCAGGTGATAAAACGCTATGACTACCCGTCGGAAGTTACTGCGTTGTTTCAATGAACACATTTAAAAATACGTTTTGAATTGCGTATCTTTTTTTTTACCTTTCTGTATCCCGTATACGGCCAGTTATGAAATTTCTTGCCTGAATGTTTACATCCAGCCGGCCGGTGTGACCGAGTGGTTCTAAGCGCTTCAGTCTGGAACAGCGCGACCGCTACGGTCTGAAGTTCAAAACCCGCCTCGGGCATGGATGTGTGTGATGTCCTTAGGTTAGTTAGGTTTAAGTAGTTGTAAGTTCTAGGAGACTGATTACCTCAGATGTTAAGTCCCATAGTGCTCAGAGCCTTTTGAACAATTTTGTGTTTATATCAATGGCATAGTCATATATAACATACCACATTTTTCATTCTCACTGCTCTTCAGCTATTTTCAATTCGGCATAAGCTATCTTCACTGGAGGCAATGCTGCAGATCTCCGCAAGTCTCTGAGGACAGAGACTGCTACTTTCTCCTTCTGCATATTTCCTCTCCTCCAAAGGCAAACGCTCAGAGAGGCGGCTCAGAATATTTCGGATTAGGCCCTGAAGCTCTCCTGACGATAACAGTACCCACTCTGCCTGAAGGGGACTGTTCCCTCCGGCACCATTCAGCGGGGTGTTACCGAGTTTACTGACGCTGTCTCGCTTCGTTGTCCGTGTAATCTCATGTTCCGCGCCTTGCGGTGACGCAGGCCTGCAGCTCCTGACACAGTTTGCTAGCAACACACCGCAACACGCACATCCACCCAGACACCCATCCACCCCCCCCCCCCCCCCACACACACACACAGACAGACATACAGAAAGAGAGAGAGAGAGAGAGAGAGAGAGAGAGAGAGAGAGAGAGAGATTCTGCTCTGAATTTTATGGGGCGGCCGCGGTGGTCTCGTGGTTCTAGGCGCGCAGTCCGGAACCGTGCGACTGCTACAGTCTCAGGTTCGAATCCTGCCTCGGGCATGGATGTGTGTGCTGTCCCTAGGTTAGTTAGGTGTAAGTAGTTCTAAGTTCTAGGGGACTGATGACCACAGCAGTTGAGTCCCATAGTGCTCAGAGCCATTTGAACCATTTTTGAATTTTATGTAAACATGGCCAGAGATGAAGAGCAAAAACAAATATTCTCTTATACAAACGTGGCGTTATCATACTTATAAGATCTATCCATCTTTCCTGTTCCGACAAATGCGATTTCAGATTTTTCAAGTTATATGTCGAATTGATCACGCTTATACTACTTGTAATTAGTAGTAAAATCATGTCCTTCACTCATCTGCAAAATTTAAGGACTATATAGGAAAAGCAACATAACTCATCAGCTACTCGGTGGAAATGAAAGTGCAGCAGCATATTGCCGGTGGGCTCCCTGCCGTGCACTGCAAGTTGGACGACACCTGACTTGAGGTCAGAGTGACAGTGAACCAAATGAGGGTGGTCCCACAACGCAAGGCAGCTAAAGCAATGGATGACTTCACACGTGGATGTACCACCAGCAAACTGAAAGAAGGACGAAGTGTGACGATTGCAGCTAAGTATTTTGGTAATGCTGACAGTATTGTTTCTCGTGCGTGGGGGAGCACTCCGAACGACAACCACTGCTACCCGAAGAACCGAAGAAGAGGAGGTGGTGATCTATGTCAACTAATGCAGCAGGTAACCGCTACATTGTGCAACAGACAAGAAGGGACCCGCGTCAAACAGCGAAGCAACTGCAAACACATTTAAGACGGCCATGAGGCAGCCAATCTCGTGCTGCTCAGTGGCACAGGGAACTGCATGGGTGTGTTTTCTTTGTCCAGCGATCCGTACAATGGCGGCGGCGCTTGCGATGTTGCCAAGAGTAAAGCGGCTGCAACAACGAGGATGCATGAAATGTATTTGCAGTTGCCAATACAGACAGTCATCAGCTGTATAGTAGAATGAAAATAATCAAAATGACTGGGACTCGAACCTGGATTTCCCGCTTCCTGCGAGCGGTCGCCTTACCGTTAGGCTATCCGAGACAAACTTCTACGTGTAGTCAACCATGTATAGGTCTACAACCTGCTCTCATACGTTCATTATGTGTATTCCCATACAGGGGAGACTTCATTTAAAGTCGCTTGCCCGATGTCGGCGAGTGAATACGATACTGCAGTGCATGTGTTGTTCAGAGTTACGATAATGTTCCTTTGGAAATGCATGCACGTTGTCCAATATAATCATTTTGATGGACCTTGTGCTATGGTGTGCGGACGCATTATGTCACAAGGGCGTTCAGAGCTACCAGTCTCGAACATTGTACACTCATCGGTCAATGTTATTTTGACTCTGTACTCCCTCCTCATGTACGTCTTTTCAGGAGCGCATTTGGCCTAACAGTATTTTTATGGATGACAACACGTGGCTGAAGACTTGGAACGAGAGGATATTCGGCGAATAGACTGCCCTGTCTGTCCCCCCGACTTAAATATCTTCGAGCGCGTGTGTAAGGCGTTGGGGAGAGTATTGCACCACATCCACTCGCACCAGCGACCATCCTGCATTTGTCAACTACGCTAGCGGAGGAATGGAACGCCAGACCAGATGGGCTCCTTACCAACCTTGTGGCCAGCAAAAAAAAAAAAAAGTATTACTGTCCGTGGTGAACACGCTCCCTATTGAGCACAATGTCCCGTCTTTTGTAATGTCCAGGACACCATGAATCGCGTTGACTTCAATGTAGTTATTGTCTTTGAACAAAAGGATCATTTGTATTCGTGTCATTGAGCATTTCTTTCAGTCATCTTCTGTACTATACTGTAGCAATTCTTTCTACTTGTGGTCCAAGTTTCAACGATTTATCTTACTTGGCAGCGATATCAAGCGAAAATTACTTTTGTCCCAAAGTTTTGAACCAGAGTCTATTGTAAGATATGTAGACCTGTTGGTTTTAAACGGAACTTATACAGCTTCACTTGGTGAACAAAAATTACACATCTATCTATCTGCTCGCTATAATTGAAAAAAATTTCGTTATTTGCGGGAATTAAGTTTTCAATTGTAAGTAGGCTGTTTAGGTTTTTTTATATTGGTAACTCCACGTAGCGCTCTGTGTGGAGATCACTGGCTGTGCTATGTGCAGTCTGTGGCTGGTTGGCATTGTTGTAATACTCGCCATTGTAGCGTTGGGCAGATGGAAGTGAACAGCGCATAGCGTTGCGCAGTTGGAGTTGAGACGCCAGCAGTGGTGGATGTGGGGAGAGAGATGGCGGAGTTTTGAAATTTGTAAGACTGTATGTCATGAACTGCTATATATATTATGACAATTAAGGTAAATACATTGTTTGTTCTCTATTAAAATCTTTCATTTGCTAACTATCCCTATCAGTAGTTAGTGCCTTCCATAGCTTGAATTTTTTATTTAGCTGGCAGTAGTGGCGCTCGCTGTATTGCAGTAGTTCAAGTAATGAAGATTTTTGGTGAGGTAAGTGATTTGTGAAAGGTATAGGTTAATATTAGTCAGGGCCATTCTTTTGTAGGGATTTTTGAAAGTCAGATTGCGTTACGCTAAAAATAATATGTGTCAGTTTAAGCACAGTAATTCATTAATTGTTCTAAGGGGACGTTTCATATGGCAACCCTGTCAGGATACATCACTGGAATCTTCTGATTTTTTCTTGTAGTTTGTGTAATTAGTGTAGATATTGTTTATTGCTAGCACATGATTGTAGAGAGAATCTCCTTTGTAGTTGCAGTCTTTCATTGTTGTACAGTAAAACAGTTGTGACATGCATGTAGATTTGCCCGAAGTATTTTGCAGCTGTGCTTGCAATTAACTAGATATTATTTTCAGTGCTATGTCAATGTGTTCTCTTATTTTTCTTCAAATTGTGCTTTTATGTGTTATCGTGTGAAATATTGTGGCAATAATGGCGTGTGAAAAACGTAATACTAGGCTCCAAAGTAAACGGAGAAATGACAGTGAAGATGAAAGCAGTGTGTTAGCGCCACCATGTAATGAATTATCTAATGTTCAAAGTAGTAATTTGGTAATTGTGCATAGGGAAATAAGGCGGGCTGCAAATAACTGTGTCGGCAGTGAAACAATTAGTGAACAGGGAAGCATTATCGATCGATCGGTCGGCAACAGCTCGCCTCAGGATTCCAAATGACAGGACACAATCTTGCAAATACTGTAGATTCAGGTTTTGCGTCCTCACCGTTTTCTCAAATAAATCAAGACACATTTTCTGCTTTTCAAACTGCGAATATTGCCGGTTCAAATGCACTGCCGAATAGCACTGAGAAACATGTTTCAGACACCAGTGCACTGTTATTACAGTTAATGCAACAAATGGGACGAAGGCTATAAAAGTTAGACACAACACTTGTACAAAATCAGAAACAAATGGGACAAAATCTTCAAAAGTTAGAGACAGAGGAACAAAATCTTAAAAAGTTAGACACAATGGAACAAAATCTTCAAAAGTTAGACACAATGGAACAAAATCTTCGAAAGTTAGACACAATAGAACATCAACAGAGACAAACACAGCAACAGTTAGAAGCAATGGAAGAAAATCGAAAAACAGTCACAGCAAGAGCTTCAGAAGTTAGACACCGCGCTTGAACAAACACGTAAAGATTTGAAACTTCCTGGCAGATTAAAACTGTGTGCCCGACCGAGAATCGAAATCGGGACCTTTGCCTTTCGCGGGCAAGTGCTCTACCATCTGAGCCGCCGAAGCACGACTCACGCCCGGTACTCACAGCTTTACTTCTGCCGGTACCTCGTCTCCTACCTTCCAAACTTTACAGAAGCTCTCCTGCGAACCTTGCAGAACTAGCACTCCTGAAAGAAAGGATATTGCGGAGACATGGCTTAGCCGCAGCCTTGGGGGATGTTTCCAGAATGAAATTTTCACTCTGGAGCGGAGCGTGCGCTGATACGAAACTTCCTGGCAGATTAAAACTATGTGCCCGACCGAGACTCTCATTCTGGAGACATCCCCCAGGCTGTGGCTAAGCCATGTCTCCGCAATATCCTTTCTTTCAGGAGTGCTAGTTCTGCAAGGTTCGCAGGAGAGCTTCTGTAAAGTTTGGAAGGTAGGAGACAAGGTACTGGCAGAAGTAAATCTGTGAGTACGGGGCGTGACTCTTGCTTCGGTAGCTCAGATGGTAGAGCACTTGCCCGCGAAAGGCAAAGGTCCCGAGTTCGAGTCTCGGTCCGGCACACAGTTTTAATCTGCCAGGAAGTTTCATATCAGCGCTCACCCCGCTGCAGAGTGAAAATCTCATTCTACGTGAAGATTTAACTACGGATGTACATAAAATCGAATCGAAATGTCAAAAAGTCTGTAACGACGTATAAACAGAAATTTGTGAGCATTTTCAACCTATTTTTTCGCGGCATGAAAATGCATTACACAATCACGAAGCAGCCATAAAAGAACTGCAAGCTATTGTTCGTGAAAATCACGACACCTAGCAAGCTAAAATGGTCTCTGTTGCATCCACCGATTTGATAACGCAAATTGCAAAAACTCAGAAAAACTTAAAGGACTCAGTAGATTCGATTTCAACACAAATGGACACTCTGAAACTTGGTTCAGAAAAACAGACTAAGGAAATGTGTTCACTATCGGAGAAAGTAGCCGAACTTTCGGATCAGTTCACTAACTTATCTACAAAGGTAGATGATGACCTGAATGAAACAAGACCCATAGCCTTCACTGACACAGAAGAGTATGAACAAATTAGAAAATTCAAACAAAATCAAAATCAAATCAATACACAGTACAAAAGAGAAATCCGGGAAGTACAAAATCAGTTGACGCAGGTAATACAAAAATTACGTATTTCATAGGACACTCGTGCTCTAACACGGGAAGAGGGACTTAGAAATACGGAAAAGCCCTAAAATAATAACACAGGGCCTTTCGGAAATTATGAAAGAAATTGGCAAGGTGCACCGAATTTTGAGATGGAACCTTCGTCAAGATGTAACAATGACCGATATGCTACCCGCCGACACGATGATTTTGACTATAAGCTGTTCATTACTACATGTAAATTCAAAACATTTAAGAATTCTGGCAACGACATTCATCCACAAGCGTGGCTCCATCTATTCTCTCATTGTTTTCCTCCCAACTACTCATTAGAGCACAGATTAGAATTTATGTGTGACTACTTGAAGAATGAACCAGCTGTAAGAATGCGATCGGTCATTCACGATTGTCACAGTGAAGGAGAATTTTATAATGCCTTCCTCTCATGATATTGGTCTCAAGCTACACAAGACCGAGTAAAACATAGCATCATTATGGTGAAACACTTTGAACAATCTGAATTTTCCAGTCTTGTCAAATAATTTGAAGATATGTTGCATAAGAATCAATATCTTTCAAACCCATACAGCCCCTCAGAACTCATCCACATTTGCTTAATGAAAATGCCGGAACACTTAAGGAATATTATTTTGGCAGGGCGTTGCAAAGACGACATTGAAGCTTTTCAAGGACTTTTACAAGAATTAGAAATTGACACAGACAGTCGCAGGATGCGAAGACAGGAAAACAATCACTACAGGTCACATCCGTCGCAATTCCGCGATGAAAGAAACAATAACTGGAAACGACAAGGCTATTCTCACAACACAAATCGTGACCGAAACAGACTCCACCCATATGACAACCACCGGCAGAGTAATAGTTACAGAGAAGGATCGCATTTCCGTAGCAATGAATAATACACAGACAATCATAGAAACACACAACGTGGCAGGCAGAACTATTATTTTCACGGGAGACAGAATAATTTAAGACGCAACGGTCCAGCGCGCAGATACGATTCAAGGAGAAATTCTCCACCACGTGACCGACAAGAAAGAAACTATGGAATCTACCGACATGACGACAGACGATATGATCGTAACGACGGACCTGAATTCCATCAGAACTGGCGAGCTTCAAGCAGGGCAGGGCCTCCTCGTCAAGGTGAATTTGTAGAAGTTAGGTCTCGTAATCCCAATAACGACACGCGACAACAAAGAGACAGACAATGTCTCTCACCGCAGGCAGCCGAGTGCGCCGGCTGTCTCAGAGAAAAATAACATAGACGCTAACCTTGAGAAAAACTCCAGTATTCTTTACCGACGTTTACCGAATGATAACTGCGTTCAAGTTGAAACTCTGAGTACTATGAAGAGTGAAGGATTGTACCATATTTCACATGCAAAACCGTTTATTCAGAGATAATCTGCTTTTTAACTTTGTCTTTGCCATAAAACATTCCACTTCACATTTCTAGTATGCTTTGTCACACTGAGAAACTGTTAACATGCAACAATGTTTTGAAGATAACTATCCAGTCTATAACCTAGGGAACATTTTTAAACAGAAATTACGAATGTGTTGTTATAGTGAACAGACGACACATTGTTGATATTTGTACATTCTTGCTTGTTAGTTGCACGATTACATAACGACTATAAGGCTTACATACTTAGAACATATACTGTTAATGAAATTTTAATGCAACATTTTGGTTTAGTTGAAAAGACATTCTTTATTTGAAGTACTTCCTGTGAGATTAAAGATGACTTAACATTTGGTTTCTTTGATAGCTACACTATTATATCACGATGCTACTAACGTGTGACACAATTTACATTGTGCTTTTGCGTTGTATCTGTTTTATATTTGCACAGTTTTTCTGAATTCTTCTGGAAAGGAAAACATGTTTTAGTAGTATCTTTGTGGTATAGCTACAATGAGACAGCCTTTTCTGTAGCACAACAATACGTTACAGTACAGTACTTACTTCATCACGGCAATAAGCGTAGTAACTACGATATCTATACGCAAAGCATTTCGCTTTTGTTTATCATGAGGTAAGTACATTGACTTTTGCAGAACTTAGCTTTCGGAGGACGATAACTACGACACTTCCACAGAGATTATCTTACAACAAGACTCACAGTTTAGCGCTACAGTACACGTATTTCAGTGATTAATTTTGTACATAAAACATTTATTTTTTTAAGATATTTGAAGTACAATGATACAAAGGTTTTCCGTGATACATTTCATTCCATTGCTGTAATCTGTAACACCTGAGGATATAATTACATTAATCCTCAGGGGGGTACACGCTTACTTTGTGTACCATGTGTATGGCAAGCACAAGGAGCCCTAGCTAATACGGTATTTGCTTATACAACTTTACACATCGGTACCATATTTCTCTAACACAGAATTACACAGCTATCTGATCATTTAACTGAGAGAGACAAATATTTATTTTACTACATCAGTGACAGATGTTTATGTAATTACACAGTTGGATAACTTCACACTTACGAAATATTATTTTGCCTGTACTTTGTGAACTGTTCATATTTTTTCGTAACCATTGTGATACTATGAGAGCTTTGAATGATGTATTTGGTATGGGATTATGATTTTTAAAGTACGTTTGAGGTAGATGACACTATTGAAATGAGCAGAGAATATTTTTTAGGTTTTGAAGTTATTGCAGAAAGCTACGATGATTTTGAGATTTGGCTGAGGTTTTATGATGTTATGATGACGATAGGTATTATGCTGTTGCGGTATGTTTATGATCAATAAGCTGATGCTACATGAGTTATTTAATTATGCTACGTATTTATTATGACGAAATATTGAAGAAGTGTCTACGAATATATATATGAATAATGAATAGAAGTTACAGACTCTGATTTGTGAAAAAGGATGTTGGAAACCGAGAATCGTACTTTAAGAGTTATGAAATGTATGTAAATGCGTGAATGCATTACAATGCCGACAAAAAGTTTTTGGACACTGTTATATCAATAGGATTTTGTTTCTACAGATGTGTAAGGCAAATTCTTGACCTGTGAAATTTTTTATATGAGACTGCCACTGTAGCGGAAACTGGTGTCGTAAATATTTCGGTAAGACAGTTAAGTGACCACCTGCACATAATGCGTCGGTGGCACCCAGCTGCGCGACAGCCACCTGACAAAAGAAAGCCATTAGGTCATAAAAAGGCCATTATCCTCGCTATTGGCATTCCTTTGTAGAAAGCATTGCAAAAACGACACGCTCACTACTTGGAAAGATACTTTCTTACATCTGCACACCTGATAATGACAAGCGTCTTTCTACGAGAGTTGAGAGAATTCGTACTAACTTATGTAATGTCACAAGACTATTGAATGATATTTTTATGCTTCGCCTTTCATAGTTGCTTATTTCATTTGATATCTGGTTTCCAGCTGTGTTGCAGCATTGGTTTTATTAAATAAAATTAAATGCATTTGCTAACGTGAACACTTTCTGTCAAAAGATCTATTAAATAATCATTTTATGATCCACTTTCTTCGAAAAAGGAGCACTTGGAAAGGAAATAACAATAAGGGGTTAATAAGTTACTGCATACTTAACTTTCTTTTCAACTACTTGGTAATATCTTTTGTAGAATTAGTTTTGTGGTGCATCACTTTAATGACATAGACATTAATATGTGAATAGACATTTCCCATTTCTGCATTGTTGTCTTTACTGTAACATTTTTTCTGCTTGAGCTTTGTCATGTCTAGATCTAAGTTATTGCATTTGCTGCTGCTGTTTGCAGGCATAGTGTTACTGAATTTCACTTTGTATTACTCTGTTAAGCCAGTTTCACTACTGATTTATTTTTCTTGTTGCTGTTCATTGCTTCATATTAGTTGTAATGTTGCATTTGCTTTGCTAATTCCTATATTGCTGCCTTTTTTGCCAATTTGCATTTCTTTTGTCATTGCTGTTTGTGTTGTTTGGTGCTGCTGCATTGTGTCGTCCCTTAGTTTAGCATCTGAGCTCAGTAGGTTTAAGTTAGCTTAACAGGGAGTAGACTATATAAGAAACTAACTACGATGAATTGGAAGAAAAGCATTGAGAAGCTATAAGAAAATGGTTTGGCCAAAAAGTAGTGTACAGTGGAGAAAAACTATTTTTGAAAGAGGATGTCAACAGAATACAAAAAGCATGCTTGGATAGGATTTTTTTTGTTGTTGGATGGAGCAAATGTTGAAATAAGAGGGACGATCTATGGAATGAAGTTTTGGGTTGGTCTTCAGTACCAAATGTTACTCTGAAAACCAACCCTGTCCTTTCCTTTTGTGTTACCCCACTATGTGTTTGTGTACCGTTGTGTATTTATTTTCTTCCTGTCTCTGTGTAATGTTTGATAGAATTTTTTCTCTTCTAATACTAAGCTACATTCACGATGATGAGGAATACTGTTATCCTCAAATATAATTTGCATTAATAACATGTGATCTACTTCGTGAAGATGTTTACACATTATTTATTCTGTTTTTTTCTAATGCTCATTTGTGAAGTTAATGTTTCAAAAGTTATTCTGATCTTTTATGTATGTACTTATGTCATAATTTTTGTAACACTGATGTATTTGTTATTTCGATTCTTTTGTAAAGCCTGTATTACTGCAAATGTTATCTGTACTATTATGTACCTTTGTTATTGTATTCACATGTTATAAAATTGTAATTGACACCAGTTCATCAAATTAAGTTACATGTAAATTACATTTCACTGCACACATTTCTGTTGGTCATAGTATATGGACAATATGTGAGAAGAAGGGACTGATAGTGTTTGCACATATGTTAATAATTCAGCAAGGGACTGGATAACAGCATTGCTGGTTCTAAGGACATTTCAAACAAATTCTCTGTGAGTGGACAAGTGGTGGTTTATGGACTTGCTATATTGTCTGCAAGACTCTTCGATGGTGATTGCGCACCTACACAATAGCAACAGATGGCTGCTGGCCGTCTCTACAAGGACTGAAGTAGGTCTGCATCTTTGATGGCCCACCAATACCATTATTTCTACAAGGACTGCAGTGGGTCTTCACCTCTGGTGGCCCACCAATACCGTAATCTCTACCAGGACTGCAGTGGGTCTACTGTCTGATGACCTGCCTACCAATATTCTTCAAAACTTCGACTGACTCTGCTGTGGGTTTGCTCTGTTGTGGCCCATTACCTGTCTGCATGTCAAGAATCAGCACTGTCTTTCCGTTGGAAGGAAAACACTACTTCTTCAAGACTGCATGGAAATCCACTACTTCCGAGTGAATTTTCTTTTATTGCTCAGTCTTTGAGAAAAACACTGCTATTTTACTGTGATGAATTATCAGGACTGTCTTTATGGACTGTGAGAAAATTTTAGCTTTTGACCAACATAGTATCAATAAGTGAGTGCATTTGATTTCTCTGTTATTGTAATCATAGTTATGAAAAAAAATTTCAATCTGTATTGGCCAGTGCCCAAAACAATTTTTAAAATTCTTTGTGGGGAGCATGGGGGCTATATAAGTAGGCTGTTTAGGTTTTTTTTACATTGGTAACTCCACGTAGCGCTCAGTATGAAGATCACTGCCTGTGCTGTGTGCAGTCTGTGGCTGGTTGGCATTTTTGTAATACCCGCCATTGTAGCGTTGGGCAGATGGAAGTGAACAGCGCGTAGCGTTGCATAGTTGGAATTGAGCCGCCAGCAGTGATGGATGTGGGGAGAGAGATGTCGGAGTTTTGTAATTTGTAAGACTGGATGTCATGAACTGCTATATATATTGTGACTATTAAGGTAAATACATTGTTTGTTCTCTATTAAAATATTTTATTTGCTAACTATCCCTATCAGTAGTTAGTGCCTTCTGTAGTCTGAATCTTTTATTTAGCTGGCAGTAATGGCGCTCGCTGTATTGCAGTAGTTCGAGTAACGAAGATTTTTGGTGAGGTAAGTGATTTGTGAAAGGTATAGGTTAATGTTAGTCAGGGCCATTCTTTTGTAGGGATTTTTGAAAGTCAGATTGCGTTGCGCTAAAAATAATATGTGTCAGTTTAAGCACAGTAATTCATTAATTGTTCTAAGGGGACGTTTCACAATATTACACTACTAAAATTTGAAAGTTAAATCTGTTGGGAGCGGTGGCCGAGCGGTTGTAGGCGCTTCAATCTGGAATCGTGCGAGAGCTACGGTCGCAGGTTCGAATCCTGCCTTGGGCATGGATATGTGTGATCTACTTAGGTTACTTAGGTTTAAGTAGTCCTAAGTTCTAGGGGACTGATGAGCTCAGATGTTAAGTCCCATAGTGCTCAGAGTCATCTGAACCAATTTTGAAAGATAAATCTGTTTATCTGCGTAAACACTCAATTATTACTTTTATTGTAATGTTAACAAGTATTTAACGCATGAAATAACATACTACTTCATCTGCCGTATCTGGTGATAGTTATTAGGGAATTCATTCTTTTGAAACTTACTGGAATAAAAGATAATCTCTGGACTAATGGATAAGGATCAACATTAGTCTTTAATTATCGTCTCATGCAACTACCGTCCCAGAAAAGTCAAAACACGTATCACATTATAATTAGTTTTTGAAACTATTTTAAAATTAACAATTCTGTTATTCTCCTTTTTTTTACTGATTAATGTCTTGTATCTGGTAGGAATGCAATAACAACGCCAAACGCGAAAGTATTCTTTAACACAATTACTGTTTTATTAGTCCACATATTAAAAGTACCTTTTCGTTGCGTGAACTGTGAGCTATCAGGAACCCAGATCAAATGGGGATGTTGCAACTGCCGTAACGAGATCCACATGCACCACAAAAATGAATCCATCTATATGTGTCTGTTCCACATATCCTCCTAAACCACTGGACTGCTTTCCATCCGACTGCTGGCCGGAGTGGCCAAGCGGTTCTAGGTGCTACAGTCTGGAACCGAGTAGAAGTAGTTCTAAGTTCTAGGGGACTGATGACCACAGCAGTTGAGTCCCATAGTGCTCAGAGCCATTTGAACCATTCAGTCCAACTTGGTACACACACCCCTTATTGTGAGGCAACATTTCCTGTGGGGTTAAGAACCACCTACCTATCATAATTCAGGATATATGACGTCATATACAATGACATGTGTGAAAAACTGCCTCATTATTTAATACGTTTAAATTTATTAGTTCTATGCTACTATCGCAATATATTTTGCAGACAGTATCCACATATACCGCTAAATGCACCTACAAAATTATATTATGGTACCACACATAGGTCAGAAGATATGACTTTACAAACACTGAAATGTGTGAAAAGTGCCGTATCATGCACGAAGTTTTAATACATTTATTCGTTGCTGCTAAGGCACTCCTACAGTCGAGTCAACTTAACGAAATTCCTGACTCCTGACAATGCTTTTGACAGCTTTCAACTGCTAAGCCTAAGCGGCTTGAGGTGCAAACAATAGCCCTAATAATCATGTAGGGACATTTACAAAAGAATCGGATACTGTACTTACATATTTCTACATATGTGTATTTCTTTGTAAGACTGTTTCATGATTTCGAGGGTGTTTTCATGAATATGCGGACATGAATTTTTTTCTATGCGTATTACAAAAAACAATTTTTGCTTTCTTTTCTAAAGAGAATTGGCAAAATGAATACCCAGGCAATGCTTGGTTCCTTAGCTAATATGTAATATTTCTTAGTGACCTACGAGTCATGTTAGATTGTGACAAGGATACATGTGTCGCATCATGAGTCTTCGGGTTGTTACTAGTCTCTGACCAAAACAAGAGCTAAATCGGATTATCTGTCGTTTTATTAACATTCCGAACTATCGTTTGTTACAGTACGTAAATGTACTTTTGCATGCGGAATTGTGGTACGGAAATAAGCTTCCTTATTAACACATTTTCGGTAATTTATTATACGGAGAGAAAGCGTACTCATGTTCTGCAAGCTGGCAGCTAACACGAATTTTTGAACGCTAAACAGGCGAATAAAACTTTTTTTTCTAATTGGTACATGACTGTATGGGTATGGTAGACAAAGTCGGGTTGAATACTGTTAAAATTAATCGTATTGAATGTGTGATTAATTGACCGGCAGTTTCAATTTACTGCGTGGTACAAAGGCCACGGGTATTGGGCAGTGTAATGCTAAGGAAATCTTAAAGCTGGCATTAAACGACATGTACAATTGTTTAACAAATAATTACACTTTACGACGGCGGACACATAGCTCCACAAACCAGCGGTTAATAATGTATATGTATTTTCGTTTCTGCAGCAGAAGGTTCTGAGAGTGTTGTTCCAAATAGGTCTTTTGTTACAACCAGTAACACCGGTGCTTAAAAGTCTGTGCTACGTTTCGAAAAAATGTTTGAAGTATACTTCCGCGTGTATTTGTGTAATTTTAACATACACGAATTTTCTTCCTACTACAAATTTTGTGCTTTTACTGGTCATTTGTCGCACCAAATAAACAATCTGCGTCGGCAAAGTATCAGAGAAAGCGAATGCCGTACAACAACAAACTAAAGTTATTGGAACTTACAGCAATACATAGCAGGTGACTGCCTCTTACTTCGGTGATAGATTCGAGGAATAATTTCAGTGTAGCGCCTGAAGTATTTCATATTTTCGTCTGTGGACAGGTCCAATATCTAATATAATACCTTTATTGGTACCCGAACAGTTGAATCAATGCTTTGTATCCAGTCTTTGGACCATGGATAGCACTGGAAGTTATCAGTCAAGTTCTACCTTACAGGAAGTCCTCTTCGAGAATGGTTACCTCCACTGGCTACGAATTTTTGGGTATTTTTCAGTCTGCTGTTTGCTTTTTCTTGTTCGTTAACAACACTTGTGTTAATTTCACTATGATCTGCACTTCTGTTAAGGTCTCGGACTATGCTTGGGTGAGCTAATTATGGACCATATTCTATCTGCTATTTTCCAATTATTTATACTTTACTTTTCTTACTGGTTGCTGTTCCTGTCACTAGAGACTTCAGTTAGCCAAAGTCAGGATGGAGTGCACGCTATTTCGTGAGTTGTTGAGCACCGTTCTCTAAAGTGCGCGACAACGACATCATGTCAATCTTAAGGGAAAAAAAAGTAACTGGAAAGACTCCAGGTTCAGAAACTACTCGTGCGCAACACAGTAAGCTTTCTGAGCAATAGGAATACAATCATTTTGCAACACGGATCTACAGTGGGGCACAGAGAAACTAGCGGAGGAGTCCGGCAAGGATCGGTCTTGGCTCTCTTACTATTCAGTCTCTATTATGCAGACCTTCCTGACCTTTTTGCCAGTGACCTCCAAGTATTACAAAATGCAAAGGCAGTACTCTTTAGTTCTGCCATTTCAAAACGCACACCGCCCTCATGTGCCTAAAGAAAGTGGCTTCGAATTCTCTGATAACAAGCGTACCATGATCTTTACTCGCAACAGTATTCTACTTGTCCTAAAAATTTAAATGACACAGTACACTTCTCCAGTTGCGAAAACAACTTGTAAGGAACCCATTGGGTGCGAAGTTGCAAGAGGTCGATGATGCTTACTGCATTCGACGCCTCATATATTGCCTACAATTACGAATGGAGGGAAGTAAGGCGAAAGGATAGGGTACATGTAGCACCATTGTCATTTCCTGTTACTACCTTACTGACGTAAATACCTCTGAAACAGGTAGGCCTTTGCAACCACAATTTCAGTTAAGTGGAATACAGTTTGAGGAAGATATCAGGGATCACTAATATGACAGTAAAAACAGGTAGACCTTGATTAAGAAGAGTTTCAACTAAGCAAAATTACCAAATAGAAAACAGGTATGCCTTCAATAATAACAGCTTCAGCTAACTAAAATTGCCAAGTAGAAAACAGCCAGGCCCTTCTTTAATGATAATTACTTAAGAGAAAAGAGACAGGCCTTCAATGACAACAGCTATAGTTAATTAGTTATATAGTTAATTAGTTATAATTAACAAAATCACGAAATGCAAAACTGGCAGGCCTTTAATAATAACAGCTCCAATTAAGTAGCCGAGATTTTGAATTGCCCCCTCACAACGGGTGCAGCAGAAGGCTTACACGCAAGCAGCGCAAGACTACACCAGATAGGAAGGCCAGGAAAAGTTACAACGTGTGGACCGGCCTTCCAAGCCCCCTTTTTCGTTGGGTACATACCAACAAAAGCAATACTAGCAAACAAAGTAAATTACGTGAAAGCAACAATAACCATCCAAACGTTATACTAACGTCACTGCAAGACAGAGCCTCTACAACGGCAGTAAAACGCCCGAAGGAAAACTAGGCTGCCATACCCAATTACATAGCCTCAGCAATTGCAAATAAGACCATTGCACGTCCTAAACTAATATAATTAACAAAGCGCTCACGTCTGTAATGCCGGACGGTATCTCGAAACCGGCACCCGGCCATATTACAAGAGAAGGTACTTACCTGGTGTTCGGAGAGCATGGCAGGGAGGTCAGCTATAACCCAACCATCTACAGTAGGTACTGCGTGAGGCCGGAGGGAGGTTGTCCGCCCAGTGTAGCATAGAAGAGACCCGTAAACGCTGCAACTCCGGACATACCGTCAGCTCACACATTGTAAGAAATGATAACAGAAAACGCAGGCCAGTATCGACTCAGGAAGAGCATAAAACAGCCACAGTTCAAGGAACCAACTGGTAGTGAAACAGATCAGCTAAGAAATAGCGATGATCGTAACAGACATCTAGGTATTAATAAGAAAATAGTAGCTAGGACCTCAAAATTCAAAACTTCACTGAAGTTAACGAATCGAAGCTGAAGCTTGCCGATTCCAAAGGGGTCCCAGAATTCACCACAGTGAAACTGACTTCAACTCTATCATCAGTGTATAACGTCCCAGAGTTAGATGGCCAGGCTACGACCCTTGAAGTCACCACGGATTCCAATCGGCCTACAAATATACCCAGCAACCACTCGCCGGACTCCGTGCCCCCAGACGCTTGTCTGACTCGCCGGGTGGACCTCTCACACCATCCTCTTCCCTCCGTTGGGACTCCCCAACTCGCCACGCCACAACACTCCCTCGAGCAAAGACCTTAGAGGCCCCAAACTAGAGGGACGTCACACGACAGATAGAGCTAGTGGCGCTAGTGAAACGCAAGGCGGCGCCACTCAACCATAATATTGGCTGCTAGAGGAAACACGGGATGGGTTTGCAGGGGTCGAGCAGTACGGACAGCATGAGGGTACGGATCGTAGACGAACAGCATAGTCGACGAGTAACTCACAACAATGTTACAGTGCTAGTGGTGTTAATACACAGAACTTGGCAACGACGAAGAAGGGAAATACACCATTATGTCGACAAGAACGGTTGTCGAAGTTGACATTTCGCAGAGTGAGAAAAATTGTCAGATGTAGTTGTGGCGTTTTAGCAAGATGTGACAGTGGAATGTTTGGTGTTGTATAAGCTTGACAGCGTGGAAAATGTACATGAGGGGTAAAATGATGACGGTAGGTGCTTAACAAGTGAAAGTGATATTGAAACATGTGTCGAGCCCTGTAGTTCATCACCTTTGTCGGACAGGGAGCGCCAAATCCCTTCTCTAGTGAAACGTTGTCTAAGGAGCGTGTACTACATATAATTACCTATATGGAAAATCATCCACAGCATAGTAAAAGCAGTTTTAAACGGATTTAGATTAAGTCTACAGTAATATGACCATGTAGTCTATAATAAGAACTATGAAGGGAGGACAAGGCGCGCTTGTTACGAAATCTAGTGTCTGAGCGTTTCAAGAGTACTCGACACCGTTTACTGAAGGTGTGTGATAGCGACCTAAAACGTTATGCACATCAAATCGCGGGTGATATACACTGAAGCGCCAAGGAAACTGGTATAGACATTCGTATTGAAATACAGAGACATGTAAACAGCCATAACAGGCGTTGCGGCTGGCAGCGCCTACATATTCAAGTGTCCGGCACAGTCCTTAGATCGGTTACTGCTGCTACAGTAGCAGGTTGTCAAGATTTAAGTGAGCCTGAACGTGCTGTTATATTCGGCGCACAAGAGATGAGACACAGCATTTCCGAGGTAGCGATGGTGTGGGAATTTTCCTGTACGACCATTTCACGATAGTACCGTGAATATCGCGAATCCGGTAAACCATCAAATCTCTGACACCGCTGCGGTCGGAAAAAGATCCTGCAAGAACGGGGCCAACGACGACTGAAGAGAATCGTTCAACAGAAGAGCAGCCATTTTGCAGATTGCTGCCGATTTCAATGCTGGTCCATCAACAAGTGTCAGCGGTTAGCACCACTGTTTCCTACATTACGAGTTCGAAGAATCTAACGTCACACATTACTGATATCAATACAATCATCACAGTACACAACTTTCATTATCCTGTGCCTTTCAACTGCAAGAAAGTTTTCTGCGGCTAGAAATTCGATTACAGTACGCTGTTTCTCACGCACTGACCTTGTTAAGTTACACATGGCCGTATAACACGCTACAATTCGGAGCGCTTTAGTGGCAGATGGTTGCAAATTGCTTGAACGAAGAGGGAAAATCGACCGATTAATATTCATGACATGTAATATCTCAATCGATTGTGAGAACAGAATAAAAAATTCGGAGGCATTACTTTTCAACATGCGCTTCTAAATTGAAGAGACAATGAGAAAATGCTGGACCACAATTACATGAATGTTGCTATTGACAGAAAATTAGCATGATAAAATTTAATGACGACACAACAATAGCTGCCAAAAGTTAACAGGAACTGAGTTGGTTAGGGAAATCAAATATGTGTTAGTTATAGGTCACGGTATGCACGTATATTAAAAGAATACAAAGACAAAGGCGTGCAGAGTAGGTGGACTACCTGGATGATTAACGCTTGCATTTGGACAACAGACCCCTGAAAAGACACAGCAATTTTAATCCCTTGTAAGTAGAAGAGACAGAGAAGGGGGATGCAACAATGACATAGCGGCAAAGATTGCCCAAACCAAAAGCAGCTAATAATATCCAAAGTAGCAAATGTTGAGACCAGGAAGAGAGTCATGAAAACCTATGTTTCATACGTAGGTCTCTATGTGAAATGTGTACAGTGAGAAAGAAAGAAATGAAAAGATCAGAAACCTTTGAAACGTGTTTTAGTTAGAGACTTTTAGAGTTCCGATGGATTAATAAAGTGAAGAATGAAGTTGTCCTCCAACGACGAGGAAAATTGCCTGATAAAGAATGGTATGAAATGGTGAGGGAGAGGGAGTGGTTACTTACGTACTACATGAGTCGTAGCTGAAGAGTGCAGATGAAGGGGATGTGACGGAGAAAAATTGAGGACAAAGGATACAGTGGGTAATAAACTTGGAGGTATTGTTGTAGGTATCTTGAGGAATAAACTGAGGGTTGTTGTCTGCGTTCGGAAGCGTTATCCAACGAAGGTACACGGCGTCGGTCTACAGAGTCAACTCCGGCTGCTAACACACCACTACAGTAGCAAAAGAGAGTTTTTACGCTCTCCGTCAGGCACCCACGCCCTTGCTCGCCTCTGCGTTATTGTTATGCCGCGTATGGAAGGTTTCGACGCCATTTAATGGTTTGAATACCGTCAGGCCCATTGCGGGAATTCCAGCTTGCGTTACGTCAACATGGAAACTTACATTTGCCTGAAGGGTTGGTTGCACTACATTTAGTTACCCCCATAAATAGAGGTCTACGTTGGTAAGGGAAATGAGAAGCTGCTTCCGCACTGCATCTGCAGATTCCTTACTCGCATCGACAAGTACACTCCTGGAAATAGAAAAAAAAAAAAAAACAAATTGACACCGGTGTGTCAGACCCACCATACGTGCTCCGGACACTGCGAGAGGGCTGTACAAGCAATGACCACACGCACGGCACAGCGGACACACCAGGAACCGCGGTGTTGGGCGTCGAATGGCGCTAGCTGCGCAGCATTTGTGCACCGCCGCCGTCAGTGTCAGCCAGTTTGCCGTGGCATACGGAGCTCCATCGCAGTCTTTAACACCGGTAGCATGCCTCGACAGCTTGGACGTCAATCGTATGTGCAGTTGACGGACTTTGAGCGAGGGCGTATAGTGGGCATGCGGGAGGCCGGGTGGACGTACCGCCGAATTGCTCAACACGTGGGGCGTGAGGTCTCCACGGTACATCGATGTTGTTGCCAGTGGTCGGCGGAAGGTGCACGTGCCTGTCGACCTGGGACCGGACCGCAGCGACGCACGGATGCACGCCAAGACAGTAGGATCCGACGCAGTGCCGTAGGGGACCGCACCGCCACTTTCCTGCAAATTAGGGACACTGTTGCTCCTGGGGTATCGGCGAGGACCATTCGCAACCGTCTCCATGAAGCTGGGCTACGGTCTCGCACACCGTTAGGCCGTCTTCCGCTCACGCCCCAACATCGTGCAGCCCGCCTCCAGTGGTGTCGCGACAGGCGTGAATGGAGGGACGAATGGAGACGTGTCGTCTTCAAGGATGAGAGTCGCTTCTGCCTTGGTGCCAATGATGGTCGTATGCGTGTTTGGCGCCGTGCAGGTGAGCGCCACAATCAGGACTGCATACGACCGAGGCACACAGGGCCAACACCCGGCATCATGGTGTGGGGAGCGATCTCCTACACTGGCCGTACACCTCTGGTGATCGTCGAGGGGACACTGAATAGTGCACGGTACATCCAAACCGTCATCCAACCCATCGTTCTACCATTCCTAGACCGGCAAGGGAACTTGCTGCTCCAACAGGACAATGCACGTCCGCATGTATCCAGTGCCACCCAACGTGCTCTAGAAGGTGTAAGTCAACTACCCTGGCCAGCAGGATCTCCGGATCTGTCCCCCATTGAGCATGTTTGGGACTGGATGAAGCGTCGTCTCACCCGGTCTGCACGTCCAGCACGACCGCTGGTCCAACTGAGGCGCCAGGTGGAAATGGCATGGCAAGCCGTTCCACAGGACTACATCCAGCATCTCTACGATCGTCTCCATGGGAGAATAGCAGCCTGCATTGCTGCGAAAGGTGGATATACACTGTACTAGTGCCGACATTGTGCATGCTCTGTTGCCTGTGTCTATGTGCCTGTGGTTCTGTCAGTGTGATCATGTGATGTATCTGACCCCAGGAATGTGTCAATAAAGTTTGCCCTTCCTGGGACAATGAATTCACGGTGTTCTTATTTCAATTTCCAGGAGTGTATTTTACCCGCAAGAGCATTCACGAATATCGAAATTTTGTGGACTACTTTATTCCGTTCGGTACGCCAGGGCAGTGACGCCTAGATCGCCAATCCCACACGTCTTCGTCAGTTGAATTCGATATCGTAATTTACATCCCGTTGACTAAGAACCTATAGGCCTAACATTACTAGATTTTTAATTCAGCATAGAGCGCCAATTAACTGAAGCTTTCGTTAAGTCACAACAGCCCGTCGCAGTTTATGAAATGGATTTTATGAATTTTATTTAATATACTTTTGTAACTTTAGGAAGTCAAATGAAGTTGTGTTGTCATCACATATTGCATACTGATAGCCGGCCGGAGCGGTCGAGCGATTCTTGGCGCTACAGTCTGGAACCGCGATACCGCTACCGTCGCAGTTTCGAATCCTGCCTCGGGCATGTATGTGTGTGATGTCCTTAGCTTAGTTAGGTTTAAGTAGTTCTAAGTTCTAGGGGACTGATGACCTCAGAAGTTAAGTCCCGTAGTGCTCAGAGCCATTTGAACCATACTGATAAATGTTACTCCTAAGTTGGTCTATCACATACAAGTTAATTTAACGTAATATTAAATACGTCAACGTGCATTGTGTACATGAAAATGTAAGTAGTTAGATTCGCTGAATATTTTTGGAGTATTATTTGTATCCTACGTGACACAAACAGGAGTCAGACCGCGAAGCAAAATAATAATAATAATAATAATAATAATAAAAATAATGTGTATGATATGGCTTCGTTGGCCGGGAGGCCCCATCCAGAAAAAGAGTTTGGTCTCCAAGTGCAAGTTTGATTTCAGTCGACGCCACATGGGGCGACTTGCGCGTCGGTGATGAAGATGAAATGACGATGAGCACAACACAACAGCCAGGCCCCGAGCGGAGAAAATCTCCAACTCGGCCGCAAATCGAACCCGGGCCCGCTTGCATGGGAGGCGAGCTCGTTACCACTCAGTTAAGCAGGAGAGCCGTGAAGCAAAAGATTCCAGTGGATGGAGTTTCATCGGAGGGTCATGTGACAACGTACGTGATTCTGTAGGTGATCTCTGTTAGGGGAGCGAATCAAGAATAGCTCACACTAACGCAGCTGCTTGTACTACGGAATTGGTATGTACAGGGAATGGACAAGACGAGGAAACCTACTACGTTACCACGCATAATACGGTGAAAGAAAACAGTTGGCAGTCAAAAATGGTTACAGTCGCCTCTCTCTTGGTGAGTACATGTCCTGCGTGGTTCTGAAGGGAATCTTACACCATTCTTAGCTCAAAATAGTGGCAAGGTCAGGTAGCTAAAGCGGCACTGGAAAGCGAAGAGGCACCATTCTCTCTACACCACAAAGACTCAATAATATTGAGATCTGGTAACTTTGTTGGCCAGGGGAGATGCGAAAATTCACCATCGAGTTCAGAAAAGCAGTCCTGGATGATGCGAGCTGTGAGAACAGGAGCCCCCTCGTCCTGGAACACAGCGTCACCATTGGAAAAAAATACTATTGGATGGATGTGATCAGTCACTATGCTCACATAATCCTTGGCATTAATTCGAACTTCGAGAGCACTGATGGGGCCCATGGAATACCACGATGTGGAGTCCAGTTCGTCACCAAATACCAGTCATGTTTCACTCTTACCAAGTACCAGCCATGTTTCACTCTTGTGACGCAAGAAGTAGTGAACTTTGCTATAAGACACACCCGAACAAATTACACTCCTCCATTGCTCCGTAGTCCAGGTTTCATTGCTTCGTCATCGCGTTTCCCTGTGACTGGCATTTGCATCACCGATGAGTGGTTTTGGAATTCCGGCTCCATCTGCAATTCCCTGCTTATTCCCTTCGTGTTGTTTCGGTAATGACAGAGTTCGTCAATGAGGCAAATAGTTCTGCAGTGACTTTCGCAGCTGTCGCCTCTTATTTTCCACAGTTATCTTCAATCACCGTTTGTCACGATTGCTCAGCGCACGTAGTCGTCCGCGTTGTAACTAAGTTCTTCCTGTATACGGTATACTCGTAATTCTGCGATATGGCACCTTTTGAAACATCATACATTTTGGATGCCTTGGTTACGGAATCATCCACCATATTACACTTACAATCTTCGCACGTCCGAATTCATATAGCTTCGACATACAGCACTCACAAAGAAGTCTTTACTGACCACCACTGACACTTGCAACACATTGTGGTCATCGCACAGGCGTCGTTCGTGGTAAAATACAGCAGCGCAACCAGCAGGGTTGGGTGGCAACCGCATTTATGTGCAAGCATGCATTTCTTGCCGTGTTTGCAACTCATGTACGTCTATGAGGAAAACTAGGAAGAAGCGGGTGTGCCCGTCCTGAGACCTTGCACGTCTGTCGCTTGAGGCTTTTCACAAGGACTACTTGTAAACTAGGTTATCGGACGAGAAATTTCCACAATATTGCGTCGGCATAACTGACCGACATCTTCATGTGTTGTCGACCAGAACCATATTTACAGCACGTCTATCACTTCCAGGACGTTAAGCTTTTAAGTGCATATAGAGGCACTCCAATCCCAAGTGAACAACAATAGTGACTTACAACACTAACAATAATTGTCGACTGTATGTGATGTAATAATGTTGTGATGCGTGTAAAGATGATATTGTCTTGTAACTTTTAACCAAAAGCTTACAGTGACTTCAAAAAGTATTCGCCTGACCTTAGTGCGTAGAATGTAACATGCACAGTCATGGAAATATAATTAATATACGAACAATATCTGATTGCATACATCCTTTAATATCTAAATTTAGAAATAAAAAGCTCTTTGGGTTCAAATTTCAGATAATTTGTGCACAAATCCACGATATTTTAAATCATGCCCCAGCTGATTTCAAACAAGTATTCGTCTGGTAAACAAGATCCCACGTATGGTGCCGCACTGACACACACCTCTTCCTTTCCTTATTCAGTTGTGCTTTATCTACTGCCTTCAAAGCAGTTGAGTGAAAATATGGGTCGGAAACGCAATGAATCTCCAAAAGAAGAGACATATCTGCAAGAGGTAAATTCTAAAAGAAAAATCTTGTCAAGGAATCGGAGAAACCGTTGGTAGACCTACCAGTACAATGAAAACTGTTCTATAGAGGCTTAATCAGAACAAAACGTACGAAATCCAGGCATGATGCTGTCGTTTTGCAGTTCTATCCGAGACGGGAAAACTACGGCTAGTTTGAGAAGTCAAGAAAAATCCAAAACTAAACGTTGCAGAAATTGCTACAGCAATTCAGATGCTTGTAGGGAAGCCTGATTCAGAACAGACTGTAAGAACTGTGCTTTATTAAAGTGGGTACACAGCCCAAACAATCCGTAGAAAACCACACTTGAATAAAATCAAAAGACGGAAGCGAATTGCATTTGCAAGAGAACATAAATCCGATGGGTTTTATTTCAGGAAAGAGGTTGTATTTACTGAGGACAGCCCATTTAATCTGTGTACATCAAATGGGCTAGTAACAATATGGAGCGAAAGAAAACTTTGAACGTGAAGAGAGGACTGTAATAAGAGCCCCAGTTAAACATGCTTAAATGCTTGTCGGGGGCTGTAAGAGTGAACTTGGTGTAAGGAATTTGGGTCTTATTGATCGATTTATGGAGCGCGAAGTTTGGGTCTGCCTGAGGATTGTTTTTTCACAGACGTTAATGGTCCAAAACATACAGCTCTTGAAGCAAGACTGTGGCTGTTGTAGAACACTTCCGGTTGGGGGCTAACACCACGACAATCCTCAGACATTAATCCAATAGAGAATTTGTGGAATGGAATTGATAAAAATATGAGCAATCATCAGATATCCAATATAAATGATCTAAACAATTTTTTACTAGAGAAATGGCTAAAATTAAAGGGCAAATAACATAATCTCTGATAGAATCCATTACAAGTAGTACACAAGTGATTATAAGGAAGAAAGGAGTTCTAAATTAGTATTAACCCTAACATTCTATGTTCAGAGCGTCCATTTTCAGCACTACAGGCGAATACATACTTTGAATCCTAAATTTCCTGTCCTTAGTTTTGAATGTGTAACTATGTTTATGCAAATGGAAATCTGTGTTTCTTTATTGTCTTTTCCTTTTTACTGATTGATAAACAATTCCATGTCCCTGCTATACTTCATTCTGACAATTTTCCACTATGTAGACACCCTTAAACAAAAACTTAAGTAATAGACGAATAATTTTTGGAGTCCAGAATGAGATTTTTACTTTGCAGTGGAATGTGCGCTGATATGAAACGTCATGGCAGATTATAACTGTGCGCCCGACCGAGACTCGAATTCGGGACCTTTGTTTTTGGCGGGCAAGTGCTCTACCGTCTTTTTTTATCTCATTTTGTTCGTAACTGTTCGTATTATTTGTTCGGGGCGGACGTCCTATGGCACTTGTTGAAGTTCATCGTTGGTGCATTAACTCAGTTTTTTTTTATAGCTGTCTGTGCTACCCAAGCACGACTCACGCCCCGTCCTCACAGCTTTACTTCTGCCAGCACCTCATCTCCTTCCTCTCGAACGTCACAGAAGCTCTTCTTCGAACCACAGAGCAGAAAACCTTCTGTGAAGTTTGGAAGGTAGGAGACGAGGCACTGACAGAAGTAAAGCTGTGAGGACGGGGTGCGAGTCGTGCTTGGGTAGCTCAGACGATCACGTTTCTCCTACCATAATGTTATATTCTGACGCGACCTGCTTTCTATTATCTATGTGGCACACCGTCACATGGATCAGTGGCATGGCTATGAGCGACTTCTTACCGGACGACATCGTCGACCCGGCGGACTTTTGGACACACCAAATACAGCACCATACCCTTCGCCGACATCGACACTATCGGGCCACTTTCGCGAACTATCTACAGAGTATTTTCGCCAAACCGCCTTGGGGTTAGAATCTCAACGAAACGTGCTGGCCCAGACTAGACGATCCCACATTCCCCTTCTAATGGTCAATGATAGAATGGACGTTGTTCTGATGGCGCGCCAAAGCGAAGCATGGTGCAGCAAGTATTCATAATTTCTTTCACTTCTCTTTACTCCTCATCTCCTAAGTTTTTCTTCCTTATACATGTTTATCCTTTTCAAGCATTGCTCTGTATCTGCAGCCTATTTGTTTTCTTTCTCATGTCCTCCCCCATAAAAATATAAAAAAGTTAGTTGGGTTGTTGCTGTTGTTGAAACTGTATACTTATTCACGTTTACAAAATAAAGAAAGTGAGTATTGTTTAATTTTATGAAGAACGTCGTCTTTTATTTTCAAAGAATAGAGTTTTTTATTTGTTTTCTCGTAAAAAAGACGGTGGACACTTGCCCGCTAAAGGCAAAAGTCCCGAGTTCGTGTCTCGGTCCGGCACACAGGTTTAACCTGCCAGGAAGTTTCATTTTTTGGAGTGTGTATATTTTTGCGAATATCCGCATCGATGAAAGTTATTATCTTCAATGTGGTTCTTACAGCGAATATCCACGCGTATCCGCATCCACACACACGTCTACCTATTACTTCGAAAGTGCCTAGCGTCTTTGAAGGACTGTCCCGGCAGCAGTTATGTTGAAATGACGAGGATCGTTGGCAAGAGGCTTGAACATGAATCCGACCTACCTTAATACTTTTGACTGAAACAACGTCTCTTAGTATAGCTTTGATCTAAAATTAGATGAAATGCTGAGACTCTCTAAGCTGGCAGTGGACAGATCCGTGACAAGCAGAGCCGTTGGCGAAGATCATTAGATCAGTATGTCGGTAGCGTGTAAATATCTCTCTGGAGAAGGTTATTACAATGGTCTTCCGTTACCTCCCCTTTCATGTAGTGAATGATATTTGTTCATCGGAAGGGGAGTTGAAATTTTTATAAGTGCTGGTACTGCAAATAGTAGAGCTACTGGTGGAAGTTGAGAGGCGTTTATTCGGAAACGGCGTTCTTTATTTGTTGGTAGGGAACATGAATTCAATAACAGAAGCATTTTGCTAGTAATACACGCTACGATGAACTGCAGAAGCATGCACGGTATCTGACGTACAAAGAGAAACTCTCTTTATATTCAATTTCTGCATAACCGGCGCTCCACGAGTGCGAGGTCACCGTTTACTTTTTCCACAAAAAAGTATCTCAGTTCTTGTTCCCCGCTCGCACAGATAGGCGGCGCTCAGAAAAGCCATCTCCCGACAAAAAACGCGATTGCAGGATGATTTGGCGTGTGTTCCGCCAGGCGCAGCGCTACGCTGCCTGCCCCCCCCCCCCCCCCCCCCCCCCCCCTGCACCCCTCGGGCGCCGGCTAAATGGAAAAGTTGCCGATACGCAGCGCTGCCGCTGCGACGTCCGCTTGAATGTTTGATGAGGCCGAACAGGCGGCCTGCGTGTAATTTCCAGCGGACGTCTGCCGGCTCGTGCGCTGAGGCGAGCCGGAGGCAAACCAGCCAACTCCGTCTCCCCAAAGGGCCGGCGTCCGGAGGCGGGGGCGTAGGGGGCGGAAGACGAATCGTTAGACGGTCGGAAAACACAGACACCCACGTGACCGCTCTGTGAGGAGCGGCAGCTCTGCGCGAGTGTACGCGTCATCGTGCCAGAAGTCTACATTTATAGCGATATCTCTTTGGGGCCTCAGTAACTACGCTCAGTTTAGTACCTCGGTAGACAGAAAAATACTGTACATAGCGTACGACGCAGGTTGTACTTACAAACAAAATGAGAGAAACGGAGATGTCTGACTCTCGTACTTCAACGGAAGATGAGCAAAACTACACACGTCGTGAGCTAGCGAGAACACAATCTTGCATAGACTGTTCGATGACAATTCCAGATCGATTTAAGAAAATCGTTGAGTCTTAACTTCATAGTTAACAGCGAAAAAACTGCGAAGTTTTGAACATTAAATAGGCTCTCTAAAGAGACGCCCCAGTTGCTCATCAATCTGTTTCAACTCATTTAGAAATGTTTATTGAAACCAAAAATCACAATTACTGAACTGCATTAACGGTTTCAGTTGTCACTGGAACTATCTTCAGATCATGTGAACACCATGCAGTGTATTAAGATATTACTGCATGTGTAAATGTATTCGATGTCAAAAGTGAACTGGGTAACCTCTCGCGTATACCCTGTACGAGTATTTCCAGCTAACAAGTCTCCTCTCATGCTATGACTTTATACTTCAATCTTCTCATAGATTTCTTAGCAGTTCTAATTTGGAAAACCTTGATGAGCCGTGGCGCCATTGAATTAGTAGACTGCTATGTTTGGTGCCACTGGCTTAGGCCTAGTATCGACTATACGTCTTGCGGCCCTGTTGCCAATATCTGCGAGGAAGAGTTGGTATCTGTGGGTTGTGCCCTTAGAAGATATATATGGTGTTACAAAAAGGTACGGCCAAACCTTAAGGAAACATTCCTCACACACAAATAAAGAAAAGATGTTATGTGGACATGTGTCCGGAAACGCTTAATTTCCATGTTAGAGCTCATTTTAGTTTCGTCAATATGTACTGTAGTTCCTCGATTCACCGTCATGATTTCATACGGGATACTGTACCTGTGCTGCTACAACATGCGCCTTTACAAGTACGACAAAACATGTGGTTCATGCACGATGGAGTTCCTGCACATTTCAGTCGAAGTGTTCGTACGCTTCTCAACAACAGATTCGGTGACCGATGGATTGGTAGAGGCGGCCCATTTCCATAGCCTCCACGCTCTCCTGACCTCAACCATCTTTACTTTCATTTATGAGGGCATTTGAAAGTTTTTGTCTACGCAACTCCGGTATCAAATGTAGAGACTCTTCGTGCTTGTATTGTGGACTGCTGCGATACAATACGCCATTCTCCAGGGCTGCATCAGCGCATCAGACATTCCATACGACGGAGGGTGGATGCATGTATCCTCGCTAACAGAGGACGTTTTGAACATTTCCTGTTACAAAGTGTTTGAAGTCACGCTGGTACGTTCTGTTGCTGTGTGTTTCCATTCCATGATTACTATGATTTGAAGAGAAGTAATAAAATGAGCCCTAACATGGAAAGTAAGCGTTTCCGGACCCATGTCCACATAACATATTTTCTTTCTTTGTGTGTGAGGAATGTTTTCTGAAAGTTTGGCCGTACCTTTTTGTAACACCGTCCGCTGGCCCGAGAGGCCCATTTTGTCCGCCTCACACCCACCCTCACCTACCTTGGCCTCAACATTGACCATCACCTCACCTGGATCCCTCATCTCTGCTCCATCCAATTCAAAGCCCACAAACGCCTCCGTCTCCTCAAACTCCTCTCTGGCTGGACATGGGGGTTGCACCCCTCTACCATCCTCCACACCTACAAATCCTTAATCCATCCCATCCTCTATTATGCCAGTCCCACCTGGATATCTGCCCCTCACCCCCCCCCCCCCCCAAATTCTATAAGTCCCTCCAGATCCTTGAGTGTCATGCACTCCGCCTCGCCTTCCGTATACGCCACCCGTCCCCCACTGTCGCCATATTTTTAATTGTCTGTCTATTGTTTTACCTGTCTGCTTCGTCTGTACTTTATTAGCATCATCATCCCTCTGTTCTATGTTTTAAGTTCGACGATTTTTTTTCGCCACGTTTAATCTTTAAGTCTCCGATTTTTATCGCCTGTTTTTATTATTTATTGTCCTCATCTTTTTCACATAGTCTGTAGGCTCAAGAGCGGCATACTAAACTGCTGCCAGTCCGCCCCCTTCGGGGGGAATCGAAATTCAATAAAGGAAAAAAAAGCCCAAGAGGGGACTGGCGGTAGCGTCGCGACAAGAGCAGGTCACGAGGTCCGAGCGGCCGAAGCAACGAGCTGCACAAGGAGCGCCTGCGCAGAGCGAAGAAACTGGAGTACTTCCCCTGGGGTCAGCGTCACCTGCAAGCACCCGCCAGGTTAGCCGAGAGCGCTAATGCGCTGCTTCCTGGACTCGGGTAGGCGCGCCAGCCCCAGATCGAATCCGCCCGGCGGGTTAACGACGTGGGCTGGTGTGTCGGGCCAGCCTGAATGTGGTTTATAGGCGGTTTTCCACATCCCGCTAGGTGAATACCGGGATGGTTCCCGCATCCCGCCTCAATTGCACGACACGCAGGAATTTGTAACACTTCCACACTATTTCATGGTTTACTGATCCAGGGGGTATGGGGTGGCGGCAGGAAGGGCATCCGGCCACCCCTTTACATTAACCTTGCCAAATCCGTTGTAACCATGCCGACCCTGCGACCATTGCGGGACAAAGGCGCAAGTGAAAGGAAGAAACAAAGAAAGAAAGCGTCGACTGCAAGCAGCAGGTCGACACTCTGTCAGTTGTTGGCAACATTCATGTCAGACGACCGCCCAAGGCCTGGCTGCCCTCTTCTACCTAGCTTGCATCGGCACCACCCAGTAACCCCGTGGATCTGTGGAACTGCCTGCTGATAAAAAGGGCAGTAAAAATCTGTAATTCTCTTCGTGATTTGTGTCATTGTCTACCTGTCCTAATTATTTTGTGGATTGTACCCGACCCTCAGACTTTTACTCGGTCGGCTCTCTGGACGTAAATATAGGCCATAGTATTGTACTAAGACACTGGTTGTGGTTTAGAAACTTGTCCCGCTGTTATATTGCCTTTCCTGTATGGTTCGTACACTATCATTAAGTTCTGATGAATCAGCTCCTTGTCGTAAATACAGCTGGAACAGTTGTACTGAGGCACAGGTTGTTAAAGAAAAGAGGGATCTTGGGATTAGATTTCGCCGTTAACCGGTTCACTTCTTTGATTGTAATTGTATTTCTCAGTCGTTACATACAATATGAACGACCTCTTGTACTAAGCTGTTCGCTTCTGTGTTTGAAAGACTGGGTCGTTATTAGTGTATTTTGCTGGATCTTGTGGTTCCCCCGAGTGAGATTTCTTGTAATAAGTGTTCACAAGTAATGTTTTAAGACGTTCCTTCAGAGCGGTCATAATAACGGACATTCAGTTTAACTCTGATAATATTAACAGCCAACTATCACCAGGGTTTTAGCAAAACTAAAATTGTCGGAAAGGACGCGTTGGGATCCAGTCTCACCTTTGTTGCCGATTGAAATTAAGAGGTGGGTTGCTTTCAAGTAAGCCTTATCATTCTCATATTGTTTCCCAATCTGTTTTACCTTTAAGCACAGGTGAACATCTTAACCCCGAATCTTTCGTCATACAACTTTCAAATTAAAAGTTACGTCACCTGTTTTGAGTAACTGAATCACTCTTCTCATCAATGGTGCTTATATAGTTTTCACGTGTTGCAGAAGGGCATTTAAGAAGACAAACTGTGTCCAGCACGGTAGTAAACACCGCTCTTTCACCCGATAACGGGCGGGCTGCAGGTCCGACCGACTTGTAATCATTGTCATATTGTTTGCTGTTTTGTAACACAGGACTTCAGGTTTCTTTTGTGAAAGGTTATTCAACGTAAGGTTTGAGGTCAAAAGAATATTGCAAATTTGTTCACTCTGTTAAAGAATACTTTATAGTTATATATTGTTAAATAAACAGTTGTGTGAAAAGAAAGTTATATTCATGGGTCCTCTCTTCAACGTTTTCCTTAATTCCAGAAGGTACCACGTCTCACTGTTAATGTTCTTCAGTCCATGAGCAAATTAAGGAGCGTCCCTCTCCTTCGTCATGCAGGAGTGTGTTGGAGATCCGTCACCTCTAAACTCATTTGCGCAACACACAGTAAGTGAGCCTTCGAGACTCGTTTCACCTTCCCACTATGAATAGCTTCCAGCTGGCGTCGCGTCTCACCAGGTTGACGCGTGTTACTCCCTTGAGCGGTTATCGCCGCCCCCGCTGGCTGCACGGAGTACCCGTGCGGTCTTGGGCGCCGTACGACGCTTCGCGCGGCTACCCCCGTCGGAGTTTCGAGTCCTCCCTCGGGCATGGGTGTGTGCGTTGTCCTTAGCATAAGTTAGTTTAAGTTAGCCTAAGTAGTGTGTAAGTCTAGGGACCGATGATTTCAGCAGTTCCGTCCCATAGCGACTTACCACCATCGCTATCATGGCAAAGCTGCAAAAGCGGCCGCTTCAGAGACGTCGAGAGAGGACTTGGAACAGTGCAGTGCAGGCAGTTTTCGTGTAGTCTTTCACGCAGTGTGCGTGTGTACGTCTCAGGGCAATAGCTTTGCTTGGAGCAACAAACACGCGGTGCTGATCGGCACCACGTCTTCACCAGATGACCAGTACTGGGTAGAAGGCAAAAGGTTTGGTTCGCCTACGCCGTGCATATCTGGTTGTTCAGCTCTGTGCACCGATTTCCCGCTTCGCAAGTTGCTTGAGCAGATGTTCATGTTCATTATGTCGTCATGCACGCCTTTGTTATCTGACTGTGTGATTGTAGGACAAATTTATTGCCTTGTCTGCTTTGTGCGTGTGTTTTTATTTTATTTTTAAGTGACTTGTGTTAATATGCTGGCCATGGATGTCTCCAAACATTTACCATGGTTAATGTTGTACCCAGCTTTCACTCATTGCTATATGAGGGTCCTGCGAATTATCTATTTTTTAAATTTTGAGAATGTTTTTAAATTCTTTTGTGGGACAGAACGGACTGTTTCAGGATTTTAGTATTGGTTTTCACTATGTTTTAGAAGCGGTGTGTTCTCTGGTATTGCTATTATCTAGCCCTTTACGTCTGTTGCGTTATGACCTTCAGGTAATGGTAAGACCCTACAGAGTTGTTATCTATTTGCATCCTGGGGGAATTCACATCTGTCTTTCAGTAGTTCTCCTTTACACCTTAAGTATGTAGGGAAGCTTATTTCCTAGGGTGTGTGACCTTTTTGGAATGCTACTATAAGTGCAGTCGTGGTTAAACAACAACTTTCAGTTGTAGTGTAATTCAGTTCAGTTCAGTTTTTGTTGACAGCACCATTGCCGGGAGAGCCTCTTACCACGTTGGTATGGTTTGCTTGCGGCTGTGTGTATGGCTCTGAAGCATTTACTAGCACTTCTTGCTCTTTGTTTGCAGTCCCGTGTCTTGACCGTCTTGACGTACTCGAGTACCTTATGTCATCTCACTTTCATTGGGAATCAAATTTTGCCGTCGGTTAAAGGCCCTCATCTGATTGATTGGCTTCGTACAGGGAATTTTCTCTTTAATGTTATTTTTCTGGTTAATGTATACGTAATTTTGTTCTAAATCCTATTTTAATTTTATTAGGTGCAAACCATTTGGATAATCTGTAATGGCAAATTGTTATGTCTTGTTAACTAGTTAATGTTTATCTTCTGGGGATCGACCTATTTTCTTGGTTTTGAACTCAGTTTCAGAAATTTATATAGACCTCTGTTTTAATTTTTTCTATTTGCCGGTTCATTTAAATCTTTTGAAAATTAAATTTTTAAAAGCCAATATGGTTAAACGCGTACCTTCTTGCATCTTGTTTAAAGCCATTGTTATTGTAATTCAGTGACTGTGTTATTCACCATTTTGAACGCTTTCAAGTGTGTAAATTTAATATGACAAATTAACTTGGAATTTTCCTACGTGTTTTTCTTAAAGGGACCTCTTGTTACCTTGAAAAATAAATTTTTGTTGTCAAAAGGATAAATGATGTTAGTTAAAGGGGCCTAGTCCTTCCATGTTATTTCCCTGATACTCGTAATTCCCGATTTTAGTAACCTGTCGGATACTCCAAGACGCCAAAATCTCTACAGTTATAATCCACAAGAGGGATGGGATCTACGACATGAATACGATGGCCCACGTTCCACCAAAGAACGTGGGCCCCGAATACATGATTTCTGTGGATATTGTTATTAACACTCGAAAACAATAACAAATGTGCAGCCTGCGAAATGGCACGGCAAGTGGAAACCTTATCCAGAGTCGAGCACTGTTCTTGTGGGAAAGAACAACATGTGAGGAAAACTAAACAAAGGCATTGTTCCCACACACGACCACGCAACATTCCACACGACGAGCACAACACAAGCTATGCTTCAGCGTTTTCGATGGCAAAGTTGCAAACATCCGCCATAGAGTATAGATCTTGCACCATGTGACTTTTGTCTTGTCTGTAAGTTAAAAGAACATCCAAGGGAAAGAGATTTTCCAACGATGAGGACGTTCACACAGCGATTCTCTAGTGGCTCCGTGAGCAAGGCGCAGATGTCTGTCGTCGAGGAATTAAGCGATTGGTAGAGCGATCCGACCGCTGTTTGCAGAGACCTGGTCACTATGTTGTAAAATAGTGTCATTTATGAGTAACTTTTATGTGTAATACAGCATTCAATAAAGGTTGCTTGGCCTCCCTTAATAACGTATAACTTACCTTTTGAAGTCCGTATGTGATGGCTCGAGGAATATTGGAATGTCGTCCGTTATACTGGACGCCTAGTGCTCCACAACAAGAAGGTAACATTGGTTGTTGCTCAAAGAAACTTAACGGGACCTGTTAAGTTTTCAGTATACGTAAATGATTTATCATATAGAATCGCTATATTATAACGTTGTTCCCTGATGACTATGCACGCTAGGTTATAGTAAGGAAATGCATAAGAGAAAATTTTCAGTCGCTGTTATGAATGGCAGCATTCTTAGGGTGTGGCCACATGTAAGATTATACTTATAACAAAGGAAAAAAACATAGCATACGATTAAAAGATTACTGGCTAATGTTATGAGCGGCTCACTCCTGTAAGTATTTGGGGAGAAATACTAAGATGTGCTATGAAAAATGACTACTACGTAAAATAACTATTAAAGAAATCAAATGATAAAATTACATTTGTTGGGCGCGTTCTATGAAAATGCAGTGCGCCTCTAAAAGAAGGCACTTGAAAGACGCTAATGCGAAAAGTTGTGGAGTTTCGAGTATTGAAGTAGTGCTGGTGTCTTTCCCATGTTAAGCGTGACAGGCAGACGAAGTACGAACTGAGAGACATGCTGCTAGCATCGTAACAGGTACGCACAGACGATACCAAAGTGTAGCAGAAATATTCGGGGACCTGAAATGGGGATTCTTGGAAAAAAAGCGGCGTAGTTTTCTTAAAACTCAGAGAAATGCGACGATTCTGCTACCACCAATGTATCTCTCCATGAAAATAAGGTAAGAGAGATTGTGAGGTGTACAGAGGCTTATAGACACTTTTATATTAAAAAAGACTAGATCGCATAAAATATTTAATAAAGTGGTTACCATTTTCAGGTAACTATGATCATCTGCAGACTAATCTCCTAAGATGGTGAGCGGAGATGGCGGACGAAGCACGAACCATACTGCAAACACAAATATTGACTGCTCAGTAGCATGAATACACTATGGGTTAAACACGAGGACTTTCGCCCAACGCCTCCCGCATGTTATCAGGAAGAGTTATTGAGGCGAATGGCAGGGTAAAAACTTGTCAAAAATGTTAGAATTACAAATATGAGTATTAAAAAGTAGAAATAGTACATTAAATTACATGAGCATTAACTGCCATGAGCAGTAGTTAATCAGAGGGACAATGATAGAAAATAAATCCAGAAACCAAAACTGTTCGGGTATGGTAACGATGGCTGCCCTCTGTGGGCAGTACGTAGAAGCATAAAACAAATAGTAGGAACAGATCATAGCAAAGATGATTCAATGTGACACCATTGGCTGTCACGCGGAAGCATGACGAATGTCGATAAGGTAAGTTCTCAATAAGTAGACGGTAAACCAAAGACGTAGTAGTGACAAACGTACACTGTCGGCCGTTATAGATACAAAGTTTCGGTGAACATATGATGTGAGAAAAAGCGGACGTCGTCGGTCGTCACGGAGATGTATGTATTCGATGGGCCGCCAGAAACTTACGAACAAGGTAGGTCTGGGATGTACCTGAAATAACGCAGAAGTCGCGCCATTGTTATGTTGGAGGCTGGAACTTGAAGGTAGAAAAATATGCCAACAGCCAGCATATGCTACTCAAAAACATTTGGCCTGAAATATGACCGAAGAAAAAAAATGTTTGTTGTGGTCTTTAGTCCGAAGATTGGTTTGATACATCTCTCCATGATACTCTATCCTGTGCAAGCCTCATCTGCGAATAGCTACTGCAACCTGCATCCTTCTTACTAGATTCATCTCCTGCTCTCTCTCTTCCGATTTTTACCCCCGACCTCACCGCAACACACACACACACACACACACACACACACACACACACACACACACAGAGAGAGAGAGAGAGAGAGAGAGAGAGAGAGAGAGAGAGAGAGAGAGACAGACAGAGACAGAGACAGAGAGAGAGAGATTTCTTCAATACTAAATCGATAATACCTTGATGTCTCAAAATGTGTCCCGACAAGCGATCCCTTCTCTTAGTCAAATTTGTCACAAATTTCTTCTCTCCCCAGTTCTGTTCAGTACCTCGTCATCAGTCACGTGAACCACCCATCTAATCTTCAGGAGTCTTCTGGACCAATTCTAAAGCTTCTTTTCTCTCCTTGTCTAAACTGTTTATCTTCCATGATTCACATTATATATGGCTTCACTCCGACGATTACCTTCAGAAAAAACTTCCTACCACTTAAATTTATATTAGATGTTAACAATTTCCTCTTCTTGAGAAACGTTCTCTTCGTTGTCAGTCTATATTTCATATCGTCTTTACTTCGGTCAACATCAGTTAGTTTACTTGTTTTGCAAATCAAACTGCCTTTTACTGCTGCTAGTTATTTCATTTCTCCCATACACGTTTCGCCTTTTTTTCCCTAAGGCATCATCAGTGGGATCTATAATGATAGAGTTTTGTTAGTTATAGGTTATCAAACAATTTTCTGTTCTGCATTTCCTCACATCTGGTCTGGAGGTCGCACTACCACTTTTATCACTGTTCTGTATCCACATCTTTTGTGTTTTCGCAATCCCCATACTGTTCACCATGTTCCTCACTCTTTTTTGTGGTGGACTATCGTTCTTCTGTCACTTGATACAACTATTTCGTCGTACACTTCTTTTCACATCGTAAATATTGCGACTCAGTTACGTGTTTCATCGTCTTTGGTATATTTCCCTATGTGTTGCCACCCTAACGAAGTAAATGTTCGTTACTAACTTGTTGAATTTTATGTGTTGTATAGTTTTATGGATGTTCAGATGAAGTCTTCTGTATTCCTGGAATAGACCACCTGGAAATGTCTTGCATGGCGGGAATAACAAGTTTGTTTGTGTGGCCATCCTCCACAACAAGCATATAAATACTTGTTTTGCAAATAACTAGCAGCAGGAAAAGGCAGGCAAGGGGAACAGAGTAGTACTGATAGACAAAGAACAATACATTGAAGAAACACACGAATTCATCTCACAGAATAACATTACAAAATTAAAATCATACCCTGCAAACAGATTCTAGACAAAAATAAAGAACATTCTGAAAAACACTGACATCATACTGGATAACTCAGAGGATAGGAAGTTGACACGACTGAGTCCCACTGCGCCAGTACTCCGAAGGCAACCAAAAATCCACAAACCAAACCTTCCTGTAAGGCCAATACTAGATTTCAGAAAATCCCCACTTACAAGTTTGCAGGATGCATGTTAAATGTACTGTCTGAAAGTTTCAAAGTACAAGAAGACAGAACCAATTAATACACTACACAACTAATGCAAAAAATAAAACATATAAAAATCCCAGACACAGCAACACTCCTCATTTGATATAGAAAATATGTATTCCAATATACTGGTACCAGAAACAATACAAATTATACATAAGAACCTGAAAATTTATAGTCAACTCCCTGATGAACAGATTAAAGAAATATGAACACTATTAAAGCTCATAACAGAACAAATTTACATCCAGTTTAATAATGAATTTTATTTACAAGAATATGGATTGACAATGGGGTCTTTAGTTTCAGGAGCCTTAGCAAATATTTTTGTAAACCACATTGAACAGATCATTTTCACAAAAATAGTAGCAGAAGAATACAACATAATATATGGGTTCAGGTGTATAGATGACATCCTTTGCTTAATAGATAAACCACAAACAAAAATTGAAAAACTACATACTGACATCAACAAGATACATAAAATTATAAAAATCCACTGTTTAAAGAGAACAGAACAACCCAATTAACTTTCTGGATATAACAATCAAAAAAGGAAACAATAAGCATATGTTTGAAATTTACTGCAAACCCACAGTAACAGACATTATCATTCACCAATCCTCAAACCACCCACATGCACAAAAGCAAGCAGCACTTAGACACATGCTCCATAGACACAACACAATACCACTCACCAAAGAAAGCTACCAAAAATAACTGAACATAATAATGCACGTATCACAAAATAATGGTTACAATACTAACACAGTCACAAAGCTAAACCACAAAATTAAAAATAAGACAAAAGCAGAAATTTCCAAATCAGAGATAAGAACACAACAGAACCAAACACAAACACGCACTCCCATAACAACTACACAGGACAATCCGAAAAAGTATGAAAGAAAACACAAGATGGTACACAATGACAAACACAAACTCACCCATAAAATCATCAACATTTTCAAAAGACAGGGAATAAACCTAGCATACACAACAGACAATTCTATACAAAAATACACCCCAAAACTGACAAAAAACAGAGATATATACCAGAAAGCAGGCATATACCAGTTACAGTGTAACACTTGTGATGACACATACATAGGGCAAACAGGGAGAACTTTTGATGTCAGATACAAGGAATACATGAGAGCATGGAAATATGGGACAAACCACTCCACATTTGCAGAACACCTAAGAGAAAATGACCACAAACAAACCACTACAGAAGGTGTCATGAGAATAATTGGAATCAACAATCAAAAACACCTTCTGACCATGCAAGAAAATTACCACATACATAAAACCAAAGCAGAGGGGAAAATCCTGTTGAATGACCAAGTACACATGCCAAGCAATTCATTATTTACACTAATAGAAAATGGAATAATGTTTGCAAAACGGATAAATATAATAATACTGTTAAATGAAATAATAATTGAACCCAACATCTTTACACTCCCTCATCCATGAGCTCTCCCCAGAATAGCGAAACGGAAAGGCAAAACAGCTGTCACCAAAGTTTTCAGCCGTTCGCTAACAGCTAGTAAACCACCAACCTCCCCCTCCCCTCCAAAAAAAAAAAAAAAGACAAAGAAAAAGAAATTCGGCTTTATCCCCCCCCCCCTCTCTCTCACTCATACGCACACACACGGTATAATCATAAACAGAAGTTATTAACGAACGTATACTTCGTTAGGGTGGCAACACATAGGTAAACAAACCAAAGACGATGAAACACGTAACTGAGTCGCAATATTTACGCTGTGTAAAGAAGTGTACGACGAAATAGTTGTATCAAGTGACAGAAGAAGGATAGTCCACCACAAAAAGAGTGGGAAACATGCTGAACAGAATGTGGATGGCGAAAACACAAAAATGTGGATACAGAACAGTGATAAAAGTGGTAGAGCGACCTCCAGACTAGATGTGAGGAAACGCAGATCAGCAAAGCGTAATTACATTTTTACAAAAAATCGCGAAGTGAAGTGTTTGATAATCTATTACTAACAAAACTGTATCATTATAGACCCCACTGATGAAGCCTTAGGGAAAGGAGAGGGCGAAGCACATATGGGACAAATGAAATAACTAGCAGCAGGAAAGGGCAGTTTGATTTGAAAAATAAGTATTTATATGCTTGCTACGGAGGATGGCCACACTAACAAACTTGTTATCAGTTATTCTGCTGCGCAAACAGCAAAACCCTCTGACTACTTTAAGTGTTTCGTTCCCTAATATAATTCCAGCAGCATAACTTATTTCAGTTCCACTACCATTGTCTGTGTTCCGGTTTTGTTGATGTTCATCTTAATTCATGACCCTGCCCAGTCTATTCAATTGGTCTTCCAAGTCCTTTGCTCTCTCTGACAGAAATACAGTGCCACTGGCAAATCTCAATGTTTTTACTTCTGTTCTCTGAAGTTAAATTTGCACTCCAAATTTTTCTTTGGTGTCTTTTACTACCTGCTCATGTACAGATTGAATGACATCATCAGAGATAGTGTACAATTCTGTTTCACTCTCTTCTCATAACTGCTTAACGCTCACAACTCTCGATTCTTACAACTGGCGTCTGGTTTCTATACAAACTGTAAATAAAACGACCAAAAATAATCAAAATGACCACTAATTGAAAAATAAGTATAATTTGAGACGTATATATGGTTTACGGATCACGTAGTCAAAGAACAAAATGAGTTTAGAAAGAATAAGTAAAAAGTAAAAGTACAGAAGGGTATTTAGTAATTATGCAAAACATTTTAGTTGTTTAGGACAGAACCTTTAGAATGATTATTCCGCATAAGGTGTTGGCCAAATAATGCTTTATTATAGGCAGTACCTGTAATGTGTTTTCTAAACAGGATGAGGAAATTACTACCTGTGTGTCCGATGTATTGTTTAAAGTTTGTAAATACCACGATTCATATACTTTTTACAGTAACTAACAGTTGTATGTTTAAGTCTGTTTACAGAAGATTATTGGTAATGTGAATACTTTTAAACAATTTATTTATTTTGTCAGAAATATTATCCACATAAGTTATTTTACTAAATTTTAAATTTGTTGCGCCAAGATAATCTATTGATTTTCGTGATTTATTGAGAAAGACATCACCTTCATTATACTGAAACTGTTGTCTCTGTCAATCTGTTTAAGAATAGCTATTTCGTTTGAATTTTGTCTAACTTCAGTAACCACTTTAATTGAGTGAAATTTTAATTGAATCGTTGAATTAAGTAATTTTTTATAGGTTTGGGTGGAAGAGACGAAGCAACATTTATAATAACATCTATTGCAGTTGGTTATCTGTAAATGGCAAAATAATGTTGCCATCATCTTTGTTGCAATTATGTCCCTACGATTTGTTTTGTGCTTTTCCATACTGCCGACACAGGGCATCTAACATCCCCATTACGAATGTAATTTATTCTTTTATTATTGTTTGGTAATTGAATACTGCTCATAGCAGTTAGCGCTGGTGTAATTTAATGTATTAATTCTATTTTTTTAATACCGAGAATTATGATTCAGATGTCTTTGATATGTTTTTATTATAAATTTCGCCTCATTGTCTCCTACCAACGTCATGCTTCAAGCGTTGGATGGAGCTTCTACTTAACCCATATAGTATTCACTCTAGTCAGCATTCGACATTTGTTTCTTTGCACATATGGTTCGTGCTTCGCGAACTGCCTCCGTTTACCACCTTAGGATATCCATTTTCCATCAATTTTGTTTTATTCTTTGATATTAGTTTTCAAGTTTCATTGTTTCTGTGCCGTAAGTTGCAACCAAATCTATTTCTGAAGTTGATCTGAAGATGATCATAATCAACTGAAAGAAGTTACCATTTTAATAAATGCGATCAAGACTGCTTGAAAACAGTAAAAATTTTATACAATTACGGTTTCTTTGCAAATAACGGTTTTTCAAAATTGACTAGAAATTTTATTCTCGCTTGACACTCGATTGAAATCTGAAAGGGAATCGGAAACATCGGTACAATATGCTGTTCATCATCTGCTGTACAGTGCTTGTGGAGTACATAGGTTGATGTAGAACAGTCCAAAACAACACTGAGATCGAGTGTATCAAAAATAGATGGGCTGAAACGATGATCGATAGATATAGTGATGATGGATGACGTAGTTTACTTTGAAGACGACAATGATAGTTGCCTGTGAAGATGACAGTGTTTCATTGCTATGAAATTCTGTGAAGACCACATCAGTCTCTGATCGACAATAATTGTATATTCAGTTACCGATTTCATTAATTATGATCATCTTCGCAATGATCTGTCTTCACAGATATAGTAGCGTACTGAACTGATCGAGCGCATGTGGCGAACATCCTAAAAGACAATAGAAGCCCCATTAAATATTGTGTCCGCCTAATTTGTGACAGTACTATTACGAAATGTGGAATATGATTTGTGTGTAATGTAGCAGTTAGTGAGGGTTAGCATGGACCTTTTTTAGAATTTGGGGGTCGTTGGCCTAACGAGTGTCGTGGAGAAGAATTTATATACCCATAAAATGCTACAGACTTTCTCTGACAGACGTGGTAGACTGACGGCTACCGTAAGTGTTGCTTAAAGTGTGTGCTGAGAGTGTAGCATTGAGCACTGGTATCACTTAATAGGGTTTGTAGGCGTTGCAAGTGAATGTAGGTGGCCTTTGACTATGCCTCCGAAAGACAAAGGCTGGGTGGATGGCTCTCTTACAAAGCGAAGGACTATCCAATTGTACACAGTGCTTCCAATTTACCGCACCCTCCGTTGGCCGCCCTGGCTATATGTGACATTCAAGTGAAAGTCTTAGCACACCAAGCAAGTCTAAGTCACAAGTCCCAATCTGTTGGATTGTCTGTCTGAGTTTGACGGCTAAGAGAAGTAGCTGGTATTTGACATTTGTCAGAAATTTCAATTTCGCACTGACCGCTGTAAGGCGCTGTAGATGTGAAACCGATTCCAGGCGGTCATACGACTGCCGCTGGCGAAGGGATGGCACTGAGCTGGTGCGTGTGTGTCAGCCAGTTCTATGGGATCGGTAAAATAATATTGATCGACGTGGCTAAGTGATGGAATGACAGAAGGAGCAGTCGTGCTTCGTCATGCACATCAACTCGCAGTAAACGAAGTTGCTCCATATGTTGTGCGAATGTCCACTACGAAAGGTCGACCACTCACATCGATGTAACACAGTCTTAGAACAATCGTCGTAGAAGGATGCTAACTCACAGGGACTGAACTCAAGCCTTGCACCTTGTCAAATAAAATCGATTTAAAAGTCTACGGAATATCAGTTGTCGGTGAATGCTGGTCCACCTCAACCATTTTCTGAGCAAAATTTACGAAAGTAACTATATGAAATTGATTTTTGCTCTGGAACAAATCGCACTTTATGCTGGACGTCTTGAATGGGCCAAAGTAGACCTTTTCATGTGCATAACGCACTACAAAGCGTGTTGAGAACGTAGTTCAGTCCAGAGGTGGTTCTGTGATCTTTCAGGAATACATTACGTAACGTGACTTGGACCCTTACTTTGAGGTTGCCGAGAACATGGAACATACTGTTTGTTTCAACGTTCTCCTGATCTTGCCTAAACGTTTTCATTATGAGTACGCTGTGGACAGGCCGGTTTTCCAAGATGAAAACAGCCATATGTCACGGGTTTGCACGGTACGTTCCTAGTTAGAGCCACATGCAGACACGTTTTTGCAGTTCTGTTGACCCGCTAATTCACTTTTCGTAAGCCCGTAGATAATGTCAGGGACTGTTCGGAACAGTAGGTGAAAAGGAGTAATCAACATCTCCGCAAACTGGTAGCTCTGTGGATATACTCGTCAATCAGTGCCTTACCAAAGCTAAGGCTCACAGTAAACATAGCCCCTTCGTGCTTATGGAAAAAAGACAGGGATGTCCGGAGCAACGGATAACACATTTAGCACGACGATGAAGAGTCGTAGGAAGGCGAATAACTGCCTTTTAACGTCAAAAGAGCGACAGAGTGGTGTAAGAGCTGAAAGATTTCTCCATTGTGGTGAACAAGTTTATACAGCATGGTCGGATCAAGTAATATATCAGAGGTAGAGAAAAAAACTTTCTTTAGTAAAGGGCTCTTCTCCTATCAGGTCTCGATATGGGATTGAGTGATTGAAAGTGTAGGGGTAAGGGAATAGCATTGTATGGATGCGAAACGTCGAACATTGAAAATCTACAAAAGTGCAAAATGGGTGCATTTCAAATGTGGTGGTACAAAAGAACGTTACACACTAAGTGGACATTATAAGTTCGAAATGCAGACATACTAAAGGAATAAGAGAGGAAATGTGTCAATGGAAGATATTTTGCAGAAAAAGGAATAAGTAAAGGGGCATTTTCCAAGGGATTCTAAAATAGGCAATAGGCCAAAGCTAGTAGAGTGGGATAGCAATAATCGAACGTGCTAAAGAAATTGCATGAGACTGGGAGAAATATACACTATGGAGGAAAAAATTGTGGCAACTGTCCACCACGTTGGCATGTGGTGTGCGAAACCTAAGCATGAAAGTAACTTTCGCATGCTTCTTCACTATCAAGTTACGTAGCTCGATGAAACTTGGTCCATACATAGAAAAGAATAGATAGAATTGTAATACAGAAGGTAACTGAAAGAAATACGCAGTGAGGCTTACAGGAGTGATTACACGGCAGTCACGGCGATTGATGATGATCTGATGCACATTATAAACGGCGGGACATGGAACTAAATAGGATGGTGTGATTACCATGACCTGCAGCGCACGATCTGCAACTTGCTGCCATGCTGGCCACGAAGTTAGTAACGAGTTCTTGTGGTAAGCTGTTCCTTTGCTCAACCAGTGTGGTTAACAAGTGCTGGATGGTGGTTGGTAAATGTGGACATGCTCCAACACGTCCTCCCAACGCATCCCAAACGTGCTTGATGGGATTTAAGTCGAGGGAACGGGCACAATTCGGTGCCGTGGAGTTTGATCATCCATGAAAAATGATTTCATGCCGAATGAATCACTGAGAAAACGCACATACGACGTTGACCGTGAGCGTATTATGTTCAGAGATTTGAAGGTCAATATGTACATGCTGCATTGTGTCCTTCCATACCAGACACCTGCACCACCAAAATGATTATGTAAGACAATGTTCCTGGATGCATAACGCACCCTGTACAAAAAGAGCTAGGAACAAACAATATCCCCTCCTTGAATCAGGTTTCAGTCGTTTCAGCCTTTACGAAATTCTCACAAATTTCTAAATAAGATTGTCTCTGATTGTCTTATACTGTGTATCTAGTATTTCTGAAATCTACGGTACGTTCAGACGCAGTGTGTTAATACTAGGTTGTATCGCTCAGTTTAATGTTGTTCGTAGGTTTCTCATATTTATCTTCCCCATGGCTGGTTTGTGTTACACTTTACCCCAAAACAACTTCCAAAACACATTTTATTAAACTTTAATTATGATAGTCAACTTTAAACTTATGGGAAACATGAAACTAATGCAATAAATTAATTAACATCATAATTTAACGAAACAAAGTGTCTTAGATGGAGTGGAAGCAAAATAAGTGTTATTAAAGTGTGTTCCAGATTTCTACACTTTGAGAAATATTAGAAAATTTTCACTGAATATTTTTGTTAATAACTAATGGGACGTAAGTGCAGATTAGAATTAGAATTATGTATTAATACCGTCAGCTGCTGATGGGCGCTGATATATATCAACGGCGAAACGTCCCCTTAGAAAAATTAATGAATTACGGTGCTGATAGACTTCTTACGTTATTTTATTTTCAAACACCTGAGCGGAACTGAACGTACATAGACATTTCTCTCTTTACAATTCACTAAATTGACACACAATATTTTTAGCCCAACCCAATCTGACTTTCAATAATCCCTACAAAGAATGGCCCTGACTAACAATAACCTATACCTGTCGTGATTCACTTGCAAAAATCTTTGTTACTCGAACTACTGCAATACAACGAGTGCTAATTTTGCGAGCTAAATAAAAGATTATTCTAACTATTGTAGGCTCTAACTACTGATAGGCATAGTTAGCATATTAAAGATTTTTATAGAGAACAAATAATGTGTTTACCTTAATCAGTTCATGACATCCAGTCTTAATAGTTTACTCTCTCTGATGGACACACGTCCAGATCATCCGCTCTCAAATCTCCACCATCTCACTCCCCACATCCACCACTGCTGGCCGCTCACCTCCAACTGCCCAACACTACAATAGCGAATATTCCAACAATGCCAATCATCTACAGACTGCACACAGCACAGCCAGTGATTTTCGTACAGAGAGTTACGTGGCGTTAACAATATAAAAACCTAAACAGCCTACTTACATATATATCAACGGGGACAGCTGAAAATGTGTGCCCCGACCGGGACTCGAACCCAGAATCTCCTACGTACATGGTAGACGCTCTATCCATGTTTTTTTTTTTTCATTTTGTTCGATATAGTTCGTTGCGTTTGGTCTGGGCGGACGTCACAAGTCATCCGTTCCAGTTGATCGTTGATTCCCTGACTCAGTTTTCTTTATTATAGAGGGCACGGAGCCCTCTGACCGAAAACGCAGAGCTGCCTTGCCGGCGGCGGACGTCCGATAACACCCGTTCGGGTTGTTCGTTGATCCGATCAATCAGTTTTTTTTATTACAGAGGGTAGCTAAACCCTCTGACCGAACACGCTGAGCTTCCGTGCCGGCTATCCATCTGAGCCACTGAGGGCACAGAGAATAGTGCGCCTGCTGGTACCATCTTGAGCACGCCTCCCGCGAGACCCATATTCTCACCTTACATGTCCACATAGTACATTCGTAGTGTCCCTACCCAACACGCTCATTTATCGTGGAAGACACTCTTACCAAGTCCCGTAAGAGTTCGGGTAATATCTGCGCATCTGCAGAGAAGAAGGTCGTGGCCGGTTTTGCCAGAACTATATACTATATACTCGGACAGGTCTCAAAGAACAGACACCATATCCATGTAAGTATACAGTAAATGCAGATTGTTAAATCACGGAGGAACCATCCATGCCCAAATCGATAGTAAGAACAGATACAGATTTCAAGTAGTAATGAAGTATAGTCTCTTTCAGGTTCCGAAGTACTCTACTTAAATACAATAGAAAGGAAAGAATTACTGGTTAGAAGCTACCAATAGTATGAGATACAACATGTCTGGTGCATTTCCTGTCAAATTAAATTGGAGTACGACACATTTTCAAACTTACCGAAACAATTAAACCTGTCAATTTGGAAACATCACTTTTTTACGCAGTAGGTATCTTCCATTACATTCCCCTTGTTGAGTTATTCTGCTACTGGGTACACTTTATTCTACCAAGTTAGTACGCAGTTACGAGATGAGAAAACCTTTTGCATGTCCCTTTTTTTTTTGTTTTTTTGTTTTTACGATCTCTGACAACAACAAATTAGCGAGCATCGACAGTTTCGTGTCTTAGGTAAACTTCCGCAGTCGTCGATGGATTTGAACGCCTGAGGCTGCTGACGACCAGATAATGGAACAGTGCAAGCTGGATACGATCCGCTACCTATTTTATATAGTTAATTGCTCTTTGGTGGCGATCAAAGACTGCGGCCTCTACTGAGAGAAGCAGGAGCCCTTAAAGTGGCTGTGAAACACTGACGTAATTTAGGAAGCTCCTCTTGCACACACCTGTTGCTTGAGGGAACACCCTGTCTCTGGGGCACGCGCCCATGCACTCTGGGGATTAACGGCGACCCTGCCAGCCCCCCCCCCCCCCCTCCCGCCCCACTCTGTGCTCGTAACAAGTGTTGCTGTCACTGCGCTACATAAAAAAATAATAGAAAATCTGCGGACATGCAAAGCCCTTTCTCACCTCCCAACCGCATACTAATCCAGTACCGCAGCATAAACCATAAACGTTGAAATTATACCCACCTAACATAAGTAGTTAGCTTGACAGATGTAACGAAAAATTAACTTTTTTTGGGGGGGCGGGGGGCATCAGTTTTCTGCCTAGTTCGATGCGGCCCGCCACTATTTCTCCTTTTGTGCCAACCCATTCATCTCACTGTAGCATTTTCACTTTGTCTTTATTATTCCAGTCGCTGCGTCCCCACAAAGATTTCCTCTCTACAGGCCCCTGTAGTAACTTCGAAGTTCTTTCCTGATGTCTCAACAAATTTTCTGTGATCGTGTCCCTTCCTCGTTTCAGTTTTTTCCATATTTCTGGTATCTAGAACATCTTAAAATTCGGTGATAATAGTTTCGGTATTTCTTTCCCCTTGAACTTTTTCTGTTCCTTGAAAGCTTTACTACATGAGGTATCTAGAATATCTTCAAATTCTGTTATAAGAGCTTAGGTATTTGTTTCCGCTTCAATTCTTTCTACCCGCTTCTAGTTTATTCCTTTTAACTTACGTAAGTATATGTTTTGTAATTATAGTGTAACAGCCTTCAGATCGCCCAGTTTTTTCGTCTCTAATATTAATTTTTTGGCTTGAAATATATTTCCAGCCTATGACATTTGATATACTTCAATAATGAATGCAATAATCTTCCGGTCGGAACAGTTACTTTCTTCACCACAGTTTTTTAGCTTATTAAGGCCAGTATATCAGAAGTCTTCATAGTTAAATCAGTACCGTCTTTCCTTTACAATTTTAAAAGTTTGGTCTTTGAGGTAGGTACAGATTAATGGAAGCCAGAAATTCTTCCATCTCTATTATTTTGGAGTTTTTTTTTAACGTGTCAGGCCACATGTAAGATCTTCCATTAACTTCCATAACAATTAGTAAACCAACATCATTATTGTTGGCTATCACGTCGTCAACTTCTCTCAGCCGATCTCTGATGGAGTTTGCGGGGTCTAAGTACGTGCTAGATATGAAAAATAGTAGAATTTCTTTTACTATTTCTATAAATACTTAATGTTGTAGAACTAGTGACTGATTGTTATGAAATCAATATCTTTGCTGGCATCAGTATTGCTACTCATTTCGCCTGTCAGAGTGGCCGAGCGGTTCTAGGCGCTGCAGTCTGGAACCGCGCGACCGCTACTGTCGCAGGTTTGAATCCTGCCTCTGGCATGGATGTGTGTGATGTCCTTATGTTAGTTAGGTTTAAGTAGTTCTAAGTTCTAGGGGACTGATGACCACAGCAGTTAAGTCGCATAGTGCTCAGAGCCATTTAAAACATTTTTTGCTGCTCATTTCATTGTGCTACCTGACCTAAATAAGTTATAATCTCTAGTAATTCCAGCTACGCTTGGCTGCTAACGAATCGTTTTCTAGATTAAAGCTATGTCAATTTAATATTGCATAATAATCTGCATTAATCGTTGCAGCTCATGAACGCTGTAGATTTATTTGTACGCATTTGATTTGTTTTCGGAGGGACCAAGCCGTTTGGCTTGTGTTTGGTGTCGTCATTAGTAATATTCAATTACGTTCTGTATTGTTTACTTCGGAAGTATCGATGTTCCTGGATTGTTCTTGCTCGAACACTTACGATCGTTACTTTTTTTTGATCGTACTTAATAATCGTCATAGGAGAGGACATTCATCGACAACTCAGGTTTTTGTGAAATTTTATCATTTAGTTGTTGCAGAGTTACAAAATCATTCGTGTGCTCTTTTGTATTATATTTTGGTTTCTTCTCGCTTTCAAAATCACTTGACGACAAAAGGCTATTTTACGGACCTCTTCCGCTAGTAGCTCAAAGTTCATTGAGGAATCTGACACTGATGAACCACACCTATCATGTCTTCGTTTTGATACAGTTGGCATATCAGTAGCAGATGCTGCTCCTGACGCAATGTGAGCTCCAGCATTGGCTGGAGATGAAGCAGTTTCATCAAGAAATGTCTCTCTGTATTAAGTCGCTAATTTCCAGTGGATGGCCTGAGACGGTTTAGTTGCCAGATTTTTAATCTGGTGTCCATTGCAAGAATTATTCTTATTAGTGACAAATGAGCTGTTGACAATATATTAATAACGAAATGAGATCGTTAAGTTTTTAGTGTGGTTAGGTGTTATTCCGAGTAAGATAGCGGGAGAGGTAGATGTATGCTGTTTTTTTCCAGTCTGTGAGGGAGGCAAAGGAATTTAGAAGGTGCTTCTAGCACCATTAGTACGGACGTTTGGGCAGGGGCGTTATGTACGAGTACCAGAGCAGGAAATTCGCTTTCACCATTCGAAATAGTAATTTCGAGCAATATTGCTTCATATGGGAAATACCTTTGCAACGATGACATACAACGTCGACATACTGAAATAATTCTCTTCATAGGGAATCTGTATCGTGTATAGGAATTCGCTTAAATCGTCAATTATTTGTTCAGCAATACAATGAAATGATTTAATACGAGGGCATCCTTGAATCTTGCAGCCGTTACAACTCTTCGTACGTGTCCCCAGCTGGATGTTGTATTAACTATTACGGCATTGCTAAAACAATTCGTGAAATGGCACTTTTAAAATGCTTTACTAGTGGCATGACCTCTTTAATACACAAAATCCTTTTGCAATAACGATATGGTTTTTAAATAGTTCTTGAAAAGATACAGATATTCCTTCAGATACGAGAGAGCAAATGTACTGATGCAGAAATTATGTCACTTGCACATTTTAGGCATTTAGGCATTTTCCTGGCAGATTCAAGCTGTATGCCGGAACGAGGCTCGAACTAGGGACCTTTGCCTTTCGCGGGCAAGTGTTCTACTAACTGAGCTACCCAAGCACGACTCACACCCTGTCCTCACAGTTAGGATATCAGAAATATTGTCGATATTGTTTTTCTGGTGAGATAACATATTCAGAAGAAACGAAAGAGCTGTTGCAGGACGATTGATTCACGGATCCAGTTATATGGCTCCTTCCGTGTACAGCGATTTTACGACTAGACGAGTGGGGCCTGAAGATGGCATCAATGTAATGCCGAAACTGGTAGACATAGAAGTTCATAAAATAAAATAAATTTCTACAGTACATACCGCTGTTGGTAAATTATTGCATCAAGAAGCATCAAGAAACGAAAGACGTTGAAAGACGTTACTATGTAAACTGAATGAACATTAGAATATTATGTTTGTTTGGGTGGCCATTTCCCATAGTACCTTTTATTAAGTATCGCCATAGGCGGTTCCGAAAGTAAAAGCCTAGGTAAAATGACAAAAAGCTTAATGAAATTTTCACTCTACTACGGAGTGTGCGCTGATATGACATTTCCTGGCAGATTCAAGCTGTATGCCGGAACGAGGCTCGAACTAGGGACCTTTGCCTTTCGCGGGCAAGTGTTCTACTAACTGAGCTACCCAAGCACGACTCACACCCTGTCCTCACAGCTTTAATTCCGCCAGTACCTCGTCTCCTACCTTCCAAACTTCACAGAAGCTCACCTGCGAAGCTTCCCCGCAAGGTTCGCAGGAGAGCTTCTGTGAAGTTTGGAAGGTAGGAGACGAGGTACTGGCGGAATTAAAGCTGTGAGGACAGGGTGTGAGTCGTGCTTGGGTAGCTCAGTTAGTAGAACACTTGCCCGCGAAAGGCAGAGGTCCCGAGTTCTAGTCTCGAGCCGGCTGAAAGTTTTAATCTGCCAGGAAGTTTCAACAAAAAACTTTCTTTTATTGGAGGCAAGTCCTGAAAAATTATGAATAAAAAATAAGCTCTTCTGGGTGAACTCAAACACTTCATAGGGTTGGTAATGGAGAAAACCAAGTTAAAGTTCTTGACATTCTTGGTTCAAAGTCCAAAATAAATTCTGAGTTGAGCATAAAATAGACCGTTCACCTGACGATATGGGAAACAAAATTTCTGAACTAAAGTTCCTGGCTCACTACCGATATAAATCAAGTTTGATCATAAATTCTTGATTCCTTTCGTATATAGAGATGAAGTTAAAGTAAAGTTCACGACGCAGTACAGCAACATAGTGTGATTAAAGTTCTAGACGCAATATAGACAAGTCCAATTTCCCAAGGAGAATTTACTAAGTCCGGTGAGGCCAAAAAATAGGCGGTCATATAAATACTAAAATTCAATCTCCAAATCGGTGCCGCGTCTTCTTCAGGGAGACCACTATGCAGGCTCCAAGAAAAGGAGGCTAGCTGGAACGGTAGAGTCAGCATAGCGACGGTCCCTGAGTGAGTTCCTGACCGAAGAAATACGCAGCCATTCGGTGTCTGGCTCAAGCAGCTCACTTGGACTGAACTTGCTCCCCAGGGCCCCTGCGCCGGGCTAAATACAGGCCTCAGCGCCAGGATACATTGAGTCTTACTTTCTGTAACGTGGCTGGCGTAAGAATGTTTCGTCTGATGGTACAGTTTGTGGTGGCAGCCCTCGAATTTCATCAGTATTGCTGGGTTCTCACGAGTGGAATATTTGCGGGGATTCAGCTGCGCCTTAAATGGAGGCACCGCTTTGGCACTCAGGGTAAATACAGCAGTCCGCACGGGGCGAAACAACTGCTGCGGCTGCATTTCGCCACTTGCCAGCCACACCGCACATAGCGAGACGAAGTCGCACGGCGGTAGCGGCATTGCTGTGGGCCACGAGAAGCATTTGGGCAGCTCACGGATGGTGCGGCAGGTGAGCTAAGCAGGGCCAGCTGGCTATAGGCAGTCAGCGCTGGGAGCGGAGTTGCCAGCTGACAGACAACACGCAGTGTTGCGTTCTTCCTTCTGTGTCTGTATCTACAAAATGTCTTCCGCAACGTGTCACGCAGACACAGAGAAAATCGACACATGAATTCTCATAGCGGAGTTGGTGAAGATGCATTGTTACTGGTGCATAAAGATCGATGAATACAAGTGTGGTGTGTGTACTGTAAGACCTTCAGTACACACACCATCAGAATATTTGACTTGTCGCTCTAACGAAGTAGGCGGGTGTCAGCAATATGTCTCGTGGTCTTATCGTGGCGTGTTTATCTTCTGCCGTTAGGTCAGGTGATAGAAATGCCACGTGCACGCTTAGAGTAGCAGATTGACAATGACCAACTTTAAACAGAACTTGATTAATTTTCACGCACATTTATTAAAATAATAACAAGCATAAAAAGTACTTGTCTTGGTTCTGGATGCTATTTACAAATGACAATCTGAAGTCCCTTTGGTATTGGTACGTTAATCTTATTCTCACATATATCTCTGATAATGGCGAAAAGTGTGTATACATTTATCTTCATGGCTATATACAGGAATATGGTAATCTTATTAGGCGCAGACTGAAACTTGGCTATAGACTGGTACAGACAAATGTAGAACTCGTACAGACTGTTACAGACAAATGCAGACTGACTAATTGGAGGTCCGTATACTTGTTATAATACTTTGCGCGTTCATGTATCACTGCGCAAGTGTGATCCATGAGGAGAAAAGGTTATACATAAGCAACAATCTCATTGGCTGCGTTACATATTAGTACATGGATCGGCGGAAGCAGAATTTGGTCCGTCTCTATGGCAGCGCCATCTCGTAGTGTGGAGACGGACGAGCGCTGCGCCTGCGCTGTTGTGCTTAGCGAGGCGCGCTCTAGTGGGAAAGTTGTGTACACGCTGACTACGCGGAACTATGCGCACAACAAGGATAGACAGATCCATCTTGATACATTTCCTGATTTCGCATAGCTTTCAGGTAACGAGAGATTATCTGATAGTAACTTTTTTTCGCTTGTTCATAATTTTAGCAATACTTTGGCTTGAAGAATCAGTCGGAAAAGTGACAGATGTTGTGGTTGGCAGGAGAACCAACACAGAGTTGCTAAAGGAGGCCGAAATGCACGCGTTTTAGCTCACGCAGGCTGGCGTGAGTTCTGGAACATGACAAGGGAATTAGAATTGAGAAAAACGGGTGTAGCTGGTGGAATACTTAACTTTAATCCATTAATGACGAACGTCGCTCTGGACGATACATTGTTTACAATATCAATAGTACTGATAATGGCGCCTTGCTAGGTCGTAGCAAATAACGTAGCTGAAGGCTATGCTAACTATCGTCTCGGCAAATGAGAGCGTAGAAGTCAGTGAACCATCGCTAGCAAAGTCGGCTGTACAACTGGGGCGAGTGCTACGAAATCTCTCTAGACCTACCGTGTGGCGGCGCTCGGTCTGCAATCACTGATAGTGGCGACATGCGGGTCCGACGTATACTACCGGACCGCGGCCGATTTAAAGGCTACCACCTAGCAAGTGTGGTGTCTGGCGGTGACACCACATTCTTCCCCCGCAAATCGGCGTACGGTTGTGGCATAAGGCTTCCGCCCGCCGTGGGGAGGACCCCATGTTGACGTATGCGACGAGATGGGGAGCCTAAAAACAGGCGAGGCTGTGCCACCTGCACCCGCGCGGGGACCTAGGAAACGCCTGAAAACCTGCTCCAGGGTGCACGCCAACATACGGTGTATGCGCCCGTAGAGAGACAGGAGGGGCCAAAGAGTCGACCTCCATCGGGCCGGGGCACCCGACGGGCGAAGACGACATATGGTCCGGAGCGGGCAAGAGTTCCATGTCGAAGGACAGCTGGTCACGGGAAGCGATCGGCGGCGCGTGACCCAGGGACGCGCCCGGCGGTTGCAGCGAAGCGTCCACTTCGGGCGTCGCCGGCGGGAGAACAGGCTGTGGCGGCGGCGGTGGCGGCGGCGCGTCGCCATGGGGCAAAATGGAAGGCAGCGTCGGTAACTCCTGGGGCTGAGGCGAGCCAGTAGATGGGTCCCCGGAGCGCTCACCGGACGGCACCGTCGCTGAAAGCAGACGGCGAGCGGCAGATCCCGTGCGACGACAGAGGCGCAGCTGGTTGAGATGCCGGCGTACCTCACCAGAGGCCCCCAAAACCAGATACATAGCGCTGCCGAGGCAGCGAGGAATGCGCCCTTCAAGCCAGACGCGTGAACCTCGATAGTGGCGATAGTAGACAACGTCACCTGGAGAAAAAGCAGGTGTCTGCGGCTGCATTGGAACCTGATGTTGCGGATGTAGCAAGACATCAAGGTTCGATGATGACGACCGTGGAGCAACTCAGCCGGCGAGCGACCATCTCGGGGCTGAGAGCGATACGAGGACGAAAAGAGCAATAACGCGTCCTCCTGAGAATGCGACTCTTTCAACTTCAACATATGTGACTTGAAAGTCCTGACCAATCGTTCAGCGGCACCGTTTGACTGTTGCGAAAACGGCGCGGAAGTCAGATGTTGAATATCATTGGCCTTGCAGAATGACTGAAATTCTGCGGACATGAATTGTGGGCCATTGTCGGAAACAATAATCTGTGGAAGACCTCCAATGCAAAAGATAGCGAGTAACGTTTGGATGGTGGCAGATGACGTCGTGGAAGACATCCGGACAACAAAAGGAAAATTACTGAATGAATCTATCACAACAAACCATAGAGCATTCCAGAATGGACCAGCAAAATCGATGTGTAAGCGTTGCCAAGGGGAAGTGGCTTTTGGCCATGCAAAGAATTTCCGCGGTGGTGCTGATTGTTGTTCGGCACACACCATGCAAGAAGAGCTCATATTCGTAATCGTGGCATCGATTCCGAACCAAGTACAGTGCTGACGAGCAAGTTGTTTCGTTCTCACTATACCCCAATGTACTTGGTGGAGAAGCTGTAAGACAGAGGACTGTAACGAACGTGGTACCACGACCCTGCACTGATCATTATCAGAACGCAACAGCAAAACACTTCGTCGTACAAAAAGTCTCTCCTTGTGAACAAAAAATCGGCGAACCAACGGGTCCCCGATTCGTGACTTTGACAAGGGCCATTGCGTAGGAACAAAACGCAGAACGGGAACAAGGACAGGGTCGGCAGCTGTGGCTGTAGCTACTCGACGAAAATAAATGGGAAGCGATTCGACCACGTTATCGGTTTCCGCATCAATGAACATGCAAGCAAGTTCGGAGGAATCGAATGTCCTATTCTCAGCAACAGGCAAGCGGGACAACGCATCGCCGTTTCTGTGCTTAGCAGTGGACCGATACAAGATATCGTAGAGGTACTCCGAGAGGAAAATAGACCAGCGAATGAATTTCTGCGCTGTACGTGGGGGTACAGGCTTGGTCGGACGAAAAAGCGATATCAAAGGTTTGTGGTCTGTGATTATGGTAAAGTGACGACGATACAAGAAATCATGAAACTTTGTAACACCAAATACGAGAGCCAATGCTTCTTTCTCGATCTGTGGATAATTTCTATGAGCAGGCGAGAGCAATTTGGATGCAAAGGCAATCGGGCGGTCGTGCGATCCATCTTTGTGCGCAAGCACAGCACCGATCGCGAAATCCGATGCATCCACCATCAACAAGAGGGGCTTCTGGGGATCGAATGGAGTAAGTCAAGTATTGGAAAGCAACGCCGATTTCAACTGGCGAAAGGCGCGTTCGCATTCCGTCGTCCAGACGAACGGAACACCGTTACGGCGTAAGCGATGAAGCGGAGCTGAAATGGAAGAGGCATGCGGTATATGACGGTGATAATAATTAATTTTTCCCAGCACACTCTGTAGCTGCTTCAAATTCTGCGGCGAAGGCAAGTCTTGTATGGCACGGAGGTGCGTGGGACAGAGATGTATGCCTTGGGCATTGAGTACATGTCCCAGGTATGGCAAGTCCCGAGCAAAAAACACACATTTGTCCTTCCGCAAGTGAAGACCATTTTGTCGCAAGACCTGAAATAATGTTCTGAGATTGGCCAAATTTTCTCCTTCCGTCTTTCCGGAGTTCACAATATCGTCCAGATAATTTGCTGCAGTAGGGACCGACGCACAAACAGTTTGAAGATATTGCTGAAACAATACAGGGGCGGATGCACACCCGAATGGCAGTCGTATGAATTGATACAACCCAAGATGCGTGTTAACCACCAAAACGCGCTGGGATTCTTCGTCCACCGGTATTTGCAAGTACGCATCTGCTAGGTCCAACTTCGAAAAATATTTACCCGGGCACAGTTTGTCAAAAAGATCTTCCGGGCGGGTAAAGGAAAAGTTGCAATCACTAGCTGTGGATTCACTGCTGCCTTGAAGTCCACACAAAGTCTCAACTTTCCGGAAGGTTTTGGCAAAATTACTAAGGGTGATGCCCAGAGAGAAACCTGCACACATTCAATTACACCTTGTGATTACAAATCGTGTAATGTTTTTGCGACCTCATCACGCAATGCGTGGGGAACATTGCGCGCTCTGATACATTTCGGTTGCACGTTTACTTTCAGTTCCAAGTGTGCTTTATAGTTCTTAGCGCAAACGAGGATCGGTGCAAAAATGTCTGCAAATTCTTCACATAGACAAGAAAAACTGTCTGAAGGCACCGTCTGGTTCACTGATAGGACCTGATTTACTATAGACAAGTTAAACAACTGAAATAAATCGAAACCATACAAGTTCACTGCAGAAGAAGAACGAAGGACGTAAAATGACACAAGTTTTGTTTGTCCTTTGTACGTTGCAAGAAGGGTGCACTGTCCTAACGCAGGGATCGTTTGTCCTGAACAGCTACTTAACATTTGCGGCACGCAGCGGAGGTGTTCCCAGCAGTTTGTAAGTGTCTTGATTGATCAGTGAAACTGCAGCTCCGGTATCGAGCTGGAATGGTATCACTTTGCCGTTAATGTCCAAGTCTACAAAAAGTTTATTGTCCTGCTGACGACAGGAGCGACTGTCTCGTGCAACGTGAACTGACACTGGTACATAATCACTTGCGACTGGACGGGAGTTCCGGCGATGTCGACGCACACTATTTTTGGGACGAACACAGTCACTGTTAGAGAGAGTGGCACTGGGCGGAGTGGAATGAACTACAAGAGTTTCCATGGGCGAAGTTTCGCGAGTCTGAGTAGCCTTGGTTCGATTGCGATTCCGGTGCGAAGCAAAGGGCCTGGAGCGGTTTTGGGCTTCCGATATGAGCTTTTTCTGGAAAACACTTTGAATAGGTCCTTTTTTATTACAATAAAAGCAAATAGCTTGGCGTGACGGGCAATTCTCACGCAAATGTTTAGTAGCACACCTCGGGCATGATTTGATCACTGCATTTGCTTTCCGGCACGGCACACGTGGCTGAGAACCTGGCGGCAGCGGCGCGGACGGGTGAGAGGGTTGTTTACTGCTCCGTGCAGCTCGCCCGGGGGGCCAGTTAACCTGACACACTGCTGGCGAAGTTTCAAATGATTCCTGAGCAAAGTCAAGTGTGTCCTGCCGATCCAATATGTCCATCACTTGTTGAAGGGAGGGATTTACTAGTTTCGAAATCTGTTCCCTTATACGAACATCAGAAACGTTCTGTGCAATTGCATCACGTGCCATAGTATCTGAATAAGGGAGTCCACATTGACACTCAAAAGCACAATCCCCAGTAAGGCCTTGCAAGTTTGCAACCCACTCTCGATTAGTCTGACCTGCCGTACGTTTTGTACGAAAGAAGGTATACCGTTTGGCAACTACATTGACTGATTCTTTGAAATATGCATCTAATGCAGACAAAATTTCTTCGTAGGACAGAGTTGCTACGTCGCGTCGGGGAAATAATTTGACTATCACGCGGTACGTTTGAACCCCGACGGATGAATGGAGAAAAGGCTGCCGCTCGTTACCTTGAATTCTGTAGGCGGCGAGATGGAATCCAAACTGGCGTGACCACTCCTTCCAACTTTCCAGTGCAGCATCAAAAGGTCGAAAAGTGGGTGCAACAGCGTGTTGTGGCTGCGTTAGCACTGGAGCGGCTGCTGCCCCATCATTTTGCATCGCACGTTGACCCTGGACGAGCTGTCCAAGGGCATCCAGTAAGGCCTGCGTCTGCTGATTCTGTAAGCGATAAAATTAGGACAGTAGATCTGAAGATTGTGGCGAAGCCATTACACAAGTAAATCAAGGCAGTTTAGATCAGAACACTTTTACTCTAGTCGCCAATGTTGTGGTTGGCAGGAGAGCCAACACAGGGTTGCTAAAGGAGGCCGAAATGCACTCGTTTTAGCTCACGCAGGCTGGTGTGAGGTCTGGAACATGACAAGGGATTTAGAATTGTGAAAAACGGACGTAGCTGGTGGAATACTTAACTTTAATCCATTAATGACGAACGTCGCTCTGGACGATACATGATTTACAACATCAATAGCACTGATAATGGCGCCTTGCTAGGTCGTAGCAAATAACGTAGCTGAAGGCTATGCTAACTATCGTCTCGGCAAATGAGAGCGTAGAAGTCAGTGAACCGTCGTTAGCAAAGTCGGCTTTACAACTGTGGCGAGAGCTAGGAACTCTCTCTAGACCTGCCGTGTGGCGGAGCTCGGTCTGCAATCACTGATAGTGGCGACACGCGGGTCCGACGTATACTACCGGACCGCGGCCGATTTAAAGGCTACCACCTAGCAAGTGTGGTGTCTGGCGGTGACACCACAACAGAATTAAGGATTTAATTTTCTCAAAATTCTTTACGAATTTTTATTCAGAGCTTCGTCAACAGTGGTAAGTTTTGAGACTCCTACATTTCTCTTATTGTTGACATGTTGCATCTAGCTTCTTCTGACACAAGATAACAAAAAGCCCTTTTCAGTCATAGTTATTATCAAAACCAATACTGTGTTTTTTTTTTACAAAATCCAGCAATTAAGGGCAGCGCAGATCAAGTAATTACGAAAATTCGGCATAATATGATTTATGAGGTATTCCCGTCGCTATTGATCACAGGTTAGATATTGGGAAAGATGTCTGATATACTGATATGAGTTCACGGAACTAATTCATTGCTAATTTGTTTCATAATGCGGGGCCAAAGTCATAATACATTTCTTTAAAGCCAGTACCGCCATCAGACTGTTGTTTTTTACAGTGTTACATTTACATTTACACAATCATGATTTCGGCTTCAAAGTGCCATTATCAAGTGTTTTCTGAAAGCAGGTTTGACAATAAGAGTGAAACACATAACAAGTGATATAGCCGTATTAGAATCCATATTGGTAATGCTTCCTTACAAGTGATATAAATTGCCTAAGATGGCATACTCTCATATTAAGATACACTATTAGACACATTCTCTAAGAGTCGATATTTTTGGCAGAGCCTACTGCTTTCTTGCATTGCTGAGTACACCATCTTGACTGAAAGACTGTTGGCTAAGTGTCAAATTATCTTGGTCAAAGAAATTCCTGTTACAAGTAGGTGATCTTTTATTCTATCTTTGGACTCAGTATCCAGTAGGATAGGAAAGGTTATGAGCAATTTGTTTTCGTTGGTAGTTGTTCCATCTCTGCAGTGCCTGTTTATCTTAGTATACAATGAACTTGCCTGCTCATAAACAGTAACACACCTCTCGATAACGACAGTATGCCATCTTAGGCAATTTATAATACTTTTAAGTAAGCAATACAAATATGGGGTCTTATACGGTTATATCACTTGTTATATATTTCACTCTTATTGTGTAACCTGCTTTCTGTAAAGACTTGATAATGGCACTCTGAAGCCGGAATCATGATTGTGTAAGTGTAAGTGTGACACTGTAAATGAACAGAAGTGTAATGGTGGTACTGACTTTAAAGTACTTCATTGGCATTGGTAAGTCAGAGGGATCTGATATACAAAACGTATATTTGGACAGGCGTTTCCACAATGTTGCTGTTTTAAAAGAAAATGTGTTGCCTGAATCTTTTCCACTCTTCCTCTGCCGATGAGTCAGACTATCCCGGAATGAAATTTTGACTCTGCATCTGAATATGCGCTGATATGAAAATCCTGCGAATCTTCCAAGACTAGCTAAGCCACGTCTCCACAATATTATTTTTTTCCAGAAGTGCTAGTCTTGCAAGATTCGCAGGAGACGTGATGTCTGGAAGCTAGGAGACGAGGCACTGGAAGAAGTAAAGTTTTGAGGACCGGTCGTAAGTCAGGCTTGAGTAGCTCAGTCAGTAGAGCAATTGCCCACGAAAGGAAAAGGTCATAATTTCGAGTCTCAGTACGGCACAGAGTTTTATTCTGACAAGAAAGTCTCAGGTAGACACTTGGCTCACAGGAAACCCTAAATCGCACAGCACACTATTCTCACTATGCGCTTACCCGTTAATCAGCGTGATTTGTAGGTATTGTGCAACGCAACTACGTAACAGCCAGTAGGCAAATACATAAAACACACTCTCTCTCATACATCTGATAAAGTCAACAGGAAGTCGAAATATGGCACTTTGAATATCCTTTAGAATGATCTTGCAGAAGACAACATCGCCAATCCAGTAGCATCATGTGACGCTTTAACGCCTGACCAGACTTCAATAGGCTCGTCAGTTCCACAAGAGAAAATAACAATGGGAAATGTGAAACTTGATTTTGAAGCCAAACCATGCAAACTTCTGGATATTCCTCCAAATCTTCTCCGTTCCCTGAGCACGAAGGCAAATCGTTTTTGAATTCGTTGTTGCCCACTTTGTGTAAATTTGATGTGGATAAAGAAAACAGGAATTGTGCATGGACATTTTATGGTTACTTCGCATCTGTAACGCAAAATCACAACCACTTCATGGTTTTTTTCTAATGTAGTGTATCAGACACGTATACGAAGTACACCAACGCATGCAATTGGCTCAGATTTTCAAACGTTACATACACCGGGAAATATCATGACCTAGGTGCCTCTTCAATTAAGACAGATGTAATCTCAGTAGTATCGCCTTGCTAAAAGACTGATGTCTGTAGAACAGTCGCTTCAATGTTAGAAGACCATATTGATTCTGCTCTTGAGTTAACCAGTTTTCAGAAACGCAGACTAAAAGGAGTTCATTTGCTTCTCATTTTGCACATGCATTCTGTTACTTTCATTAAAAGTTCATAGATCTGTCTTACCTTCAAAAATGCAGAGTTAAATGTAAATTTTCAGTTTATAACAGTAAAGATAAGATAATTCAACTTGTGCATTTAGTGGTCTCATCACAATCTCATTAAAAAAATTGACGAGAAGTCTTTTTAAAAATAATAATAGACATTTCTGTATCGATTTAATTTCTTTTTTAACTGAGATAATTTCTGGCTGAGATAGAATACTCATATACTGTAATTTACCACTGAGGGTATACCTAGTCCCACGTTAATCTCTTGCTTCTGTAACTATCCATGTGATGCTGTTCATCGAATCTGGAGAAGGACTTTCTGAAGTAGTTGAAAAATTTCGATTCATCCTATGATACTCTTCGTTAAAAAAAAAAGAAAAAGAAAAACAGAAACAAAAAGAGCCACACTGGGTGCACCCAGCACTCCGTTTCAAATCTTTCAATCCTAAGTATGCGACTACTGCACAATGTCGACTATTTGTCGTGACTACCAGCTAAAACCAAAGAATGGGAAAGGGAAACAAATTCAGCCTACTTGCGTGGACTCCTCGCGACAACGAAGCGTACCATCTTCATTCTAAGAATATTTATCTGTGAACTAAAATGAACAGTGTATTTTTATTTCGTGTATTGAATTTGTGTTGTCACTTAATCGCTTGATCAATTTTTACCAGTTCGACTTTGCTTATCTTATTTTAAAACAACAACAGTTACTAAATGTTTCGTTAATGTAGCAGTGGAGAGAAGAATATGCGTATAGCGTGTAGATAACTCTGCCCCTGAATATGCGAATACCTGTCTCAAGTTTTAAGGTTAAAATAACTGTTGCTGCAGTGTTAACTTAAAGCGCGTCTGTATCTGAGTTCATAAACTACATACGAAAGAGAAACACGAGGCAAAACACCAACAGCCTCTAGCTGTGGCACGTCACAGCCAGACGGCAACACATATAAATTATTACTCGGGACTGGGTGAACCGTCTTCTAGCGTTAAAAATGATGTGTAAGCTGCATTTCCTACTTAGCATTATATGTCCTTATTTCCACCAAACGTAAAGTGACAGGGACGACATTTTTTACTGCGAACTTTTAAAAATAAGTCCTCCGTTTTATTTCGAAATGTCACTATAAGTATGAAAAATAACGAACAGGAAACCAGCACACGCAGATCCGAAAACAGTGCTTTTTAATTTTTTACATACACAAATGAAGCTTTGCTTTTTGTACATAAAACAATTTTTTTAGAGGCATGGCGTTTGACTCTATATTTGGCCTCCCCCACATTTCGTTACGCTGCTAGACATACGGTTACACAACAATGTGTCTCGCCACACTCCGTCGTCCGTTACGACAACACTCCGCTCATGTGGTCCTAGGGTAAGGAAGTAGGCTGCCTGCAGAACTCAAAAATGTTCAAATGTGTGCAAATCTCTAAGGGATCTGCAGAACTCTGACGTAGTGTGAACAGCGGATAGAATATTTATTTATTTATTTACTTATTTATTTATTTAACCTGGCAAGATTAGGGCCATCAGGCCCTCTCTTACATCTAACCAGGCATTCTACTTATTTTACAGTCATATGTTTTAGTAGGCATGTTAAACTACATCTAATACAAAAAGTGAGATAAACAATTAGAAAGGTACACCTCGAAAAATACATTATTGAAGAGAAAGATTTTAGATAGGAGTGCTGGCAGCAGGGAGTATGAGGGGACTCATGGTGAAGGGAGGAGAAGAATAGAGAGACATGATGAAACATTATTAAGGAAAATATAAAGGAAAAGGAGACTGCGTGGCTAATAGAGAATAGATGAAGAGAAAGGCATCTCAGGAGCAAGATAGGAGACGCTAGCTTTGCTATTTGACAGATGAGAGGATTGGCCTTGCACATTAATTTTGTGGAGAATTTTATGCGGATGATAGTAGGAAATGCTTCAACTTCTTCTTAAAAGCAACAGGAGATTGAATTTTCCTCAAGGTAAGGGGCAGTTTGTTCCAGAGGCGGACAGCGGCAACTAAGAAGGAGTTTGCAAAAGTTTTTGTTTTGTGAGTGGGCACAGTTAGGATACCAGATAAGAGTGACCTCGTGTTTCGATTATGATGGCATGACAGGTTTTTAATCTCTGAAGCTAGGTACTGGGGTGCTTCCGCGATGAGGAGTCGGTGAAGTAGACATAGAGTGTGGTAGTCACGCAGTTTGTCCGGCCGCAGCCACCCTAGCTCGGAGTATGAAGCACTAACATGATCATATCGGCGAATGTTGCAGGTGTAACGCACACAGGCATTCATGGTTAGCTCTAGTCGTCTTTTGTTTTCACTACTCATGCCTTGTTGAATCACATCACAATAGTGGAGGTTCGGTAGAACGAGTGCTTGCACGAGCTGGCGTTTCAAGTCCTGTGGGAATATCTTCCGAAACTAGAGACAAGCAGACGTCTTTCGGCACACTGCGACTGTGTTCTCCGCCCAGTTGAGATGCTCGTCCAAAGTTACACCCAAGTTCTTCACTGTTTTCTGATATGGTATTGGATTACCTTCGAGCAGAATAGGAGGTAGCCGTTCGCGGAAATCTGAACTTATTAATTTCTGATGAGCTATTAAGATTACTTGTGTCTTTTTTGCATTTAATTTAAGCCCCAGGTTTTTCGCCCATGTCACTACTGAAGACAGATCATCATTCATCAGAGCGATTGCAGTGTTTACGTCTTCAGGTCTGACGCTTAGGTAGAGGTGGAGGTCGTCGGCATAGAAATGATGTTTACAGGAGGACAAAACCGACGAAATATCGTTGACATATAAAGAAAACAAAAGTGGTCCTAAAACTGATCCTTGTGGCACTCCCGAAAATAGGCATAGGCTACACGATACTGCACGGCCATTACCTTTTGTCTCCTAACGCTCTCTCTCCCCTTCCACCCCCCCCCCCCCCGCCACTCTCTCTCTCTCTCTCTCTCACACACACACGAATGAACACACAGACACAAGCACACACACATCAATACGAAAGTGTGCTTAAAACACTACATTCACAGTGTTGGCAGTACTCAGAAACGGTCACATAAAAGCACATTGCTGAATGAAATGGCGAAACCACAAAAAAATTATATTCAGAAAAAATAGTGTGAAGTTTCACACAGTTGGATTGTAATGAACACAAATGCAGCAAAAGAAGAAAAAGGTATCCTAAAACCCGAACAATCACGAATTAGGAAAGTACAAACAAGTTTCTTGGCTGCAATCTCTGCTACCGACGAAGGAAAAAAAATGGACTTAAAAGCAAATGAAAAGGAATAGTACGCGCTCATGTATTTTAGCAAAAACTGTTTTAATCCATAAGTATGTCATTTTTATTATGTTTTGTAAATGAAAGCGAAACGAGTTTAGAATGACATTCTTCAATTGCAGATAACCACTGTTTCAAATTGTAGGACACTACTCGGATTAACCGAGAACGAGGACATGCTCAGCTGGCTAATGGCTTATATTTTTCTTGTATACGTCTGTAATTTTTAATGGGAATATGTAAATGTAAAACTGTGTAAAATTGTACAACAGAAAAATCTCACTCAATGCGACCAAAGAACGCACAGGAAAAATTTAAACTAACTGAATATCTAAATCTTCGGCATTCTTCGACCGCATCAGGAACAAGTGTTTGCCCATTAAAGCTGGGAAACTTATTGACAAACCCAGAGTCTTTATCCCTGAACGAAGAAATGCACTTAAAATTGGGCCATCGAAGGACACAGTCCAGCCCCATTTGTTCTTGTCATAGATGTATTTAATAAACATACTGTACCGTGGCCAGAATGAGTTTTTCACTCTGCAGCGGATTCTGTGCTGATGTGAAACTTCCTGGCAGATTAAAACTGTTTGCCGGACCGAGACTGGAACTCTGGACTTTTGCCTTTAGCGGACAACTGAGCTATCCAAGCACGACTGACGCTCCGTCCTCACAGCTTTACTTCTGGCAGTACCTCGTCTCCTACCTTCTAAACTTTGCGGAACCTTGCAGAACTAGCACTCCTGAAAGGAAGGCAAAGGCCCCGAGTTCGAGTCTCGGCAATGCACACAGTTTTAATCTGCCAGGAAGTTTCAAACTGTAACGTATTGAAATTGAGGCTACCATGTTAACCTGTTGCTAGATCCACACGGGTCCCAAGTGCTAGTCTTGAGAAACCAATATGCTGGTGAAATTAGCAGGAAGTTATATCGATTACTCCCTGATAATTCTCACATAAGTATTTTGATAGCGTAAAGCGGTGGTTAGAGTGAAAGGACCAGGAAATAAACTACGAGTAAAATTCCCCTTCTGTGAGGAGCAGCATAGAAATTTCGTTCCATACTGCCTTAGGGTAACCTCTTCCTGTTACTTCGTCTCTCTTAAGCGTTCTGAAAATTGGAAATATAATTCATCACTTTTACTGACAAAATATCAACAGTAATTGTAAGTTTTGAGTAGGCGGTACCTTCGTTCCTTCGGTTTTTGTGGACTCAAGAACAGTTTTGCTTAAGGATGACAGATTCGTAACATGATAGTCAGCGTTTTGTGTTCCTTGTTAGACATTGTGATAGCAACTCCTTCTCCTTTCATATTAGCAGTAGTTGAAATCGAAGTTACACTGCTCTCATCCACCTGTTTCATTTTCTTCTTGTCTTTGTTATCGCTGTGGTCATAGTACAATTCGCTTTCTTGATTTGAAACTTTACATTATGCATAGATTACTAAATTTATTTGATATCTTTTGATATCAGTGCCTTGACGCCTTTACATTTGTGCTCCACTGTATTAGAGATGGTGTCACTGTATGTATTCTTAAGGAAAACTGTTTTTAATTCTATAGCTCCGAAAAGAACTGAAAGTATTAATTACGTCTCTTCACTGTATTGTATCTGATGGTGTTAAGAAACAAATTGCTGACAGTGAATGAGGTCTTCTGTTTGCATCTGGATATTATTGTATCTACAAAATGGTTCAAATGGCTCTGAGCACTATGGGACTTAACATCTGTGATCATCAGTCCCCTAGAGCTTCGAATTACATAAACCTAACTAACCTAAGGACAGCACACATCCATTCCCGAGGCAGGATTCGAACCTGCGACCGTAGCAGTCGCGCGGTTCCGGACTGAGCGCCTAGAATCGCTAGACCACCGCGGCCGGCTGGTATCTACACTGTAAATCTTTATCTTCATTGCAGAAATGGGAAAAAATCATTGGCCTCTACTGGAGGTGTTTCAGTACCTAGTCAATGCGGCAACAACTAGCGCTGCAACATCTTTGAAGGGTGGGTTCCCCAAATGCGAGCCAGTTCAAGAAAGATGTCAGCCGTGGAAACTTACATTTCTGCCTCTGGCAACACTGTAGAATACTTTTAGCAAAGGTGTGATCGTTGGCTTATTTCCTAGAGTGCCACATAATCTATGTGATAAAATCACTTGACATTTTCTTGTCATTTCCACTCAATAATCTGTATTATTCTCACTTTTGGTGTAACACTGGCTTATCTGATTTATGATTTTGGTTCGAAGAAGATCGTTCTATGCAAACTCTGTAACTTATCTCTTACTTTATGTTGTGAATCACAGCCATTGTGGCAATGAGGGTGGAGTGCAAGCAGGTATGGGTTGCTAGCTAGTGCTAACGAGGTCTCTTCTTGAAGCAGAACTGCCTTTGGCTTGATACCAATATGGCTGGAGACCTAGATGGTTCATACTTCTTCTCCTACCGAGCTGCAAGCTGCCGGATTGAAGGATGGGAAGAATACTTAACTTTTCTATCTTAAGTCTTCTTGCAACATTGAACTGCTCTAGATATAGATCTACTCCCACTGCCACATTTCCATCCTAATGTATCGCTGTCCTGCAGTGCTACAGACTATTTTGAGGTCAAACGTGCGTAGTATCTTAATAATTCTTGGCGATATAGGCACGGTGATATTACAGATATTTTATGTTTAATTTAATCTTTCGTTTTAAGATTATCACGATCGTAAGTTGTAATTCATATGCAGCTGCGCAGTGCATGTTTTATAGATTCTTTTCGTTAGATTTGTGGAGCTGCATTTGGGTGGATTTCTACTGGGGATTGTCCAATTTTATGCTAATAATTAATATTTATCTTATTAAACAATATGTAACAACAGCAGAGTCGATACGAATGTTAAGTATTTACACACAGTTTCAAGAATAATAATTTATGGTATATAATGATATAAGACATCAAAACAATATGTCACTCCAACAGAAGTACAATAAACTATAAAATATCAACTTGAGTAAACCGAACACAAAAACACATTAGCTCCTGTCCATTAATAACTTTACAAGGCGCACTAACATAATCGAGGAAAAACAGATGACGCAGTACAATTATCTGCAATCTACTACTACCAACACCTGGCTCCTACCAACACCTGACTCCTACAAACAAAACAACCATAGAGAACTTCAACTGCTGTATCGACCACAAGGAAATGTAGTTAGTTACACAATAATAGAAAGAGCAGGTAAGGAAACCATATCATAACTTATTAATAATTCATTGTAACCAAAGGACAGCCTTACCGTATTTGCAATTTCACGATCAAAGTGTTAGCTGTATGCCACGATGGCCACACTGAGCAAAACAATTGACCATACCTTTGGTACAATCAAGTTTTTCTTAGTCTCTCCATGCTCTCTTACTAAAACAAACTGAATAAAGCCGACATCCTCAATCTAACACACACTGCAGCTCTGTAATCTGACAACCCCCGTTGGCTGTCAATAGCAAATATAGCAGACAAAAGCACACGTCACTTTGCTATCTACTGTGTGTTGCCATACCCGGCTACTCCACCATTCCTCTTCGCTGACCGTCAGCTTCCACCTTCGCCTGGACACCAGCAAGAAGGTATAGTCCGCTATGCCAGCTAGACGATGTCCGTGTTAGAGCGGGCCACACCCCGTGCTGACAGTGGCAGCCCGCTGCCGCTGTATTCACGCTGCTCTTGGTGCTACGGCGCTCTCCTCTCCGCGGTCTGTTTTGCTTCCTGACCGTCCGCGATCTGCCAGCCCGCTCTCGCACGCCAGAGCGGAGGTGGGATCGGTCCCTGCGCTGTGCGGAGCACGCCACTGCAAAATTAACATCGTCCAACCTTGGGAAATTCAGATGTGCTGCAGTACACGGTACACTTCTTTGAAGAAATCAGGTTAGAGAGATGTCGTCGTGTGGCTAGGGCTTCTCCTCGGGTTGACCGTTCGCTGGGTGCAAGTCTTTCCATTTGACGCCACTTCGGCGAGTTTAAAATTACATTTTGCGTACTCACACTGGCCTTTGATAGACACTATTTGTTAGAACTCAATAATTATTTTCTTAATGAAATTCAAATATCTGTTTGCCCATCCTTATTTAGGTTTTCGATTACTTCTTTTGATTAAGGCAGTTTGTGGGGTGTTTGGAAGGGCACAGCCGACTTGCTTGTGAATCCTTTCCAATCTGAGCTCTTGCTCCGTCTTTAATGACGTTTAATCCTAATTTCTTTCCTTTTCCCCCCCAACATTGCCCTGTACTAAGTTTAATTGCTAGCAGTTCGTCACATTTGCCAATTATCGGGTACACAGTCGTGGATCATAGTATTAAGCTGTATAAACGATCTCATTAAAGTCCATTATTCCCGTCAAAACAACGAGAAAAAAATTTTAGAGGACATTTATTCCATGGCTGTTGTCCCTTAAACTTCATAACTATTTCAAGCTGCTTCTGCTGCGTTACCCCTCCATTAAATCCAAGGAGAACAAATTCTCCCTTAAGTTAAAACTTTTTCCGTTTTACACTACGTCTCATAACTCTGAAACAACACTTCTCACGACATTAAAATAAGCAGCAAAATAAAAATGACGATTGGTAAATATACTTATAGCAGCCTGCACGACAACCCGCCAAACACGATATCAATGAACTACTGGACCAACCTACTTTTTTTTTAACTTCGGCCACAATGGTAAATTACATACTCGTACTACAGGGTGTTGCAAAACTGTACCAACAAACTTCCAGGAGTTGTACAGAGCGTCGTGAGGAACAAATTGGGGATAGCAACCCTTGTCCGAAACGTCGTCCAACGACGTTAAAAAGCGTCGAAATTATAGGAGCCGTTTCATAGTTCTACGAACTTATGGTTCAAATGGCTCTGAGCACTATGGGACTTAACATCTGTGGTCCTCAGTCCCCTAGAACTGCTTAAACCTAACTAACCTAAGAACATCACACACATCCATGCCCGAGGCAGGATTCGAACCTGCGACCGTAGCGGTCACGCGGTCCCAGACTGAAGCGCCTAGAACCGCACGGCCACACCTGCCGGCTCTACGAACGTACAAGAGAATAACTTACAAGGGAATACTCCACTGTGACATGCTAGACGCGCCCTGAAATTGTATACAAAGCATAAGCCGATACACCGAGCGAGATGGTGCAGTGGTTAATCACTGGACCCGCATTCCGGAGGACCACGGTTCAGCCCCACGTCCGGCCATCCTGATTTAGGTTTTCCGTGATTTCCCTAAATCGCTCCAGGCAAATGCCGGGATGGTTCCTTTGAAAGGGCACGGCCGACTTCCTTCCCCATCCTTCCCTAAGCCGATGAGACCGATGACCTCGCTCTCTGGTCTCCTTCTCCTTCCCTAAACAACCCCCAACCCTAAGAAGCATTGTAATTATGTTTTAAAAAAAAAGTTGAGAACTGCCCAATTAATAGCCCACTAGGCGTCTGGAAAAATATACACCTGTAATGGACCTGCGGCATATTGCACACTTGCAACACAAGAGACGCATAACCATGGCTGACGCCACAACTCAATTGTTATTTTTAAAGCGAATTTCCGATTCCGTTGATAGCCTCCATGACACTGTTGTTCACAGTTACTACTCTCTGAAACCTGCAGCTCGTTTAACATGCGTAATAATTACTAGTTAATTTTGGGGTATTAGTTTAACAGTGAAGACAAAGCTGGATTATATTCACTGTGTTTTATTCATATAAGTCTGCTAATAGCGTGTGTCATTGTGCAAGTACCAGGATTTCATTGCAATGTGGAAAGTAATTTACGTTCTCAGAGCTACAAACATGTAATATGACGAACATGATACGCAAACGAAGCCTTCCAAATATCCTGAAGGTCAACGTATGTGTTATGTACTAATTAATTTCTCGGCCCTTAATTTGAGTGACGTTGATATTTGATAAGAATCAGTGGAAACATTGGAAGAAATAGGAAGTAAATGACGGTTCCGTGAACTGTGGTACAAACGATGATTATTGTTCTAGTAAGAGTCTAGAATAATCATACCGTCATAGGCCAAAGAAAACATATAGAGTATTACCATTGAGTGACAAAGAAAATGCTGGTACTTCTGGTTGAAAGAAGGAGGGATAAAACGCTTTAAGTTACGGAGTCTGCAAAGCCAGTTTAGTTTCATAAAATCTGAACGTGACTTGTGCAAATGGAAGAAAGACTTACACGAAGTGAGAAAGAGGCCTTAAATGAAACTCGCAAAAGTGTAAAAGGAAAACTGTTCGAAAGGTTTACAACCGCTCGTGAGATATAATGCACAGTTCTCGATAGAGGTGTGTGAGACTGGGCACACCGAACTGCGAGTTAAATTAACACTGCTGATTTCCAGGCTTATTCTACATAATTAAGCAGGTTCAGGAAGTCACACGAAAAGGGGAAGGTTACAAACTTACGACACTTACTAAGCAAGTTCAAGGTATCATACGAAATAAAAAGTCACAAAATTACGAAGCTTACTTCAGGTAAACATGTAGAGGAGATGCCGTAAATAGATAATACTACAGAGAAATTAGTAGATGACATGAAGAGGAAGTTTGCTGTTATCCCCAACACAGCTGTGTACAGCGCTGATCAGTCGGGTTTCGTGAAAGAACCGCGTTAAAATAGCACTTTATCATTTCGGGACGAAAAAGACCAGAGTCGATTGAGCAATAGATAAATGCTATGACATATTCGTATACAATAATGCCAGTGACAGTTATGAGTGGATTACTGTTTCCTCAGCCTTATATTTGTCACCAGGGTCCCCAAGCACATTTATGACCAAAAATGAAAAAGCAATGTATAGGTGCAAAACTCTTGTAATCGACGCATCAAAATCTGGAAAAATGGGAAAGAATAATTTTCAACATTTTATTCGAAAAGTGTTCTTATAAGATGTAAAAAATAATTCGTGGTTTTATTGGACTTTTAGCCTGGACATAACGGCACAGATGTCTCTGAAGACCAGGGAAATCGGATTCCACTCGACAACATTTTTTTCAGGTAGTGGAAAGAATTTTTACCAGAAACCGTCGGAAAATATAATTTTTGATAGCTCTTTGTAATTTCAGATTTATTAGAGCAACATCATTCTTGAACTTCTGTAATTTGTACATAATCAGTTTGCGTCGTCACTTTTTATGAATTGGGTTAACTGCAATACCTTGCACGTAACGTGATATGCGGAACGACGGTTGGATCTATTTTTAACTCCATCTCAGTTCCGTCCAAATAAAATTCATAATTACTGTGATGTGATTGAATGCAATAATTTTTGTTTTACCAGGCATGCCTTATGTCAGGAAAAGGTTTGTTTTCGTTACTCAATAGACACTTCGCATTTTTATGAAGATTATATGGAATAAAAAAGGAACTGTTACATTGATGGTAAAGAAAAACAAATACAAAATGTATCAAGATGACTCTGCTATAGGAGTTGTTATGAATGATATATATGTAAATAATAATTAATTTCAACAAAATGAAATCTCGATTGATGGAATTCATTGTAACATCGAACTCAGTCTTGATTTTCTTTCCACTCCTAGTCATCTTCGTAAAACTATGTTCTGTAACACTGTAGCTGCCGATATCAGCTGAAAATTATTCAGAAAACTGATGATACATGGCTTTTTTGGCATGATTTAGTTAATCAAAAATCGCGTGTGTGTACTCTGCACTTTGTGCTACCCAGCGATACCCCCTCCTCTCACGGCTGTGCTTGCTTTTGAAATACGTCCAGGGTGTCTCAGAATCTAAAACACTGACCACACGTTTTCTTCCTGTGTAATAAATTACAGTGTAGGTTTCGACATGTCGGACTGGACCATTCTGTTGTGAGTACGCTGACGGCCTGTAGACTAATATTCAGTGGTCGCGGCTGATTTCCACTATCGCCAGTCGATGAGATGGAGCTAGCGCTGTTCAGACAGGCCTTCTCTTCTAGGAATATATAGGAATATGTATATAGGAATATATATATATAGGAATATATACTCGATATTTGACGGTTTAAACAAAGGTTTTCCGTATTTTATTTTTCTCCTGGAACTCTCTAAAATCTCCAGTGCTTTGTGGTATACAGGAGAAAAATAAACTACGGATGGAAACCCGTGTCCGAAACCATCGTCCACCAAGGCTGTCTACGCTACAGCTAGCTAGATCTTCTGCTGTGACGACCGTAGCATTCTGTTTCTTAAGGTCGTCAGCGCGCAAAGCCATGTTTCCTGCCGAAGGGTTGGCGTTGTGGCCGGCGCTGGAGTCTGTAACCTCGACGTTCTGTACCTACTTCGGTGACGTTTCCGGTCACGAGTTCCTATCCTAATTTATTTTACGACACATTCTGCAACCCCTCGAAGGCGGTCGGAATAGTTTTGTAACACCCAGTATATTCTTTATGTCATATCTTTCACGAACAATGGCATGGAGCTGTTGCCTATGCAGTTATCTTAGACGAGAAGAAAGAAGTGCACTTGGTATCTCGTCTTCGCGTTTAACATCATGACAGTAGCCAACGAGCTGATACCCTGCGCTGACAAAAGTAGTATAGTATTTGTATATACAGACGTTGATACACAAGGTATGAAACCGCACTGCATTCTTGTCGGAGCTAGCATCTGTACTCAGGCGATTCATATGCAAAGGTTGTGGGCGCACGAAGGAAATTAACGGACTTTGAACGCGAAACATTCTAGACAATTCGAGCGAATGATTTGGCCACCCAGATCGCCCGACATGAATACCATAGAATAGTTATAGGAGAAAATCGAGAGGTCAAATCATGCACAAAATTCTGTACAGTCAACATTTTCGCGGTTGTGGTCGGCTATAGAGGCATCATGGTTCATTGTCTCTACAGGGGACTTCCAACGACTTTTTGAGCCCAAGCCACGTCGAGTCGCGGCGAGAGGAGGTCCGATACGATTTTGGGAGGTATTGCATGACTCTTGTCATGTCTTTGAACATCACCAGGATAGTTCAAGCGGAAGTAAACACTCACTGTAGAGATTTCCAAACCCTGTAGTGTAGTCAGTTCTTGCAGATGGTCCTTATATTATTCTATTTCAGTGACTACAAAATCAAGCCCAAAGTATGTGCTGGGGAGGTGAGGCCAATGGTTACTGGGGATGCGCTCGAATTTAGCTCAAGGGAGGCAGGATTACCATCCATTGTGGCGCACTCTCCGTTAGGACGGAAACATGACCCAGCCATTTTGAAGTTCGGTTGTCGGCTTGGTTAATGGTAACTTGGTATACCTTGATCTGGGTTCGATTCACATTTCACGTGGGTACTTAAGATGAACGAACAGATCCTCTTCGCCTCAACCACAACCGAGAAACGTAGCCACATTCCAGAGCCAATGCAAAAAAGACGCAAGTAATCTTAATAGCCCATCAGAAATTGATAAGTTCAGATTTCCGCGAACGGCTACCTCCTATTCTGCTCGAAGGTACTCCAATACCATATCAGAAAACCGTGAAGAACTTGGGTGTAACTTTGGACGAGCATCTCAACTGGGCGGAGAATACAGTCGCAGTGTGCCGAAAGACGTCTGCTTGTCTCTATGCTCTCAAAAAGTTTCGGAACATATTCCCACAGGTCTTGAAACGCCGGCTCGTGCAAGCACTCGTTCTACCGAACCTCCACTATTGTGATGTGATTCAACAAGGCATGAGTAGTGAAAACAAAAGACGGCTAGAGCTAACCATGAATGCCTGTGTGCGTTACACCTGCAACATTCGCCGATATGATCATGTTAGTGCTTCATAATCCGAGCTAGGGTGGCTGCGGCCGGACAAACTGCGTGACTACCACACTCTATGTCTACTTCACCGACTCCTCATCGCGCAAGCACCCCAGTACCTAGCTTCAGAGATTAAAAACCTGTCATGCCATCATAATCGAAACACGAGGTCACTCTTATCTGGTATCCTAACTGTGCCCACTCACAAAACAAAAACTTTTGCAAACTCCTTCTCAGTTGCCGCTGTCCGCCTCTGGAACAAACTGCCCCTTAACTTGAGGAAAATTCAATCTCCTGTCGCTTTTAAGAAGAAGTTGAAGCATTTCCTACTATCATCCGCATAAAATTCTCCACAAAATTAATGTGCAAGGCCAATCCTCTCATCTGTCAAATAGCAAAGCTAGCGTCTCATATCTTGCTCTTGAGATGCCTTCCTCTTCATCTATCTCTATTAGCCATGCAGTCTCCTTTTCCTTTATATTTTCCTTAATTATGTTTCATCATGTCTCTCTATTCTTCTCCTCCCTTCACCATGAGTCTCCCTCATACTCCCTGCTGCCAGCACTCCTATCTAAAATCTTTCTCTTCAATAATGTATTCTTCGAGGTGTACCTTTCTAATTGTTTATCTCACTTTTTGTATTAGATGTAGTTTAACATGCCTACTAAAACATATGACTGTAAAATAAGTAGAATGCCTGGTTAGATGTAAGAGAGGGCCTGTTGTATAGTGCCTTAATTTTGCGTCTGTCGAAATGCACTTCTTGTTGTAATGCGTCCATGTTAGCCTGTAGGCCTTCTGGAGCTTGGTGATTCTTTGTTCATTGGCAATTCGGTTTAATCCTGAGGACTGTATAGTTTCACCGAGGTATTTAAAATGGCAGACTTGTGCAATTTTACCATATTTTATTATTAAAGGGGATTTATTTTCTGGCTGCCTTTCCATATATTGGGTTTTTTCATAACATATCTGTAGTCCGTTTTTTTGTGAAATTTCGTGTAGTATTTCCACTGCGTGAATCGCTTCTGTTCTGTTATTGGTGATAATTGCAATACCGTCAGCGAAAGCAAGGCACTTGACTTTAATTCGGTTCTCTTTCTTGATACCAATTTGGATACCCTTTACGTGAGGTTCCCATTCTCTGATTATATTTTCTAGAACAATATTGAAAAGGATTGGGGATAGTCCGTCCCCCTTTTGGGCTTCAGATTTGATTTCGAAGGGTTCTGATACTTCGCCCATGAATTTCACTTTGGCCGTTGTTCCTATAAGTGTCTGTTGTGTGATTTTTCGTGTCTTTCGGTCGATTCCAAATTCTTCCATGATTTTGAACATGGTTCCACGGTCCACTGAATCATACGCTTTCCTGAAGTCGATGAATGTAACTATAGTGTTTCTGCATTTCCTCATTTACAATATTGTCTTTAAGCGCCAGATCTGTTCCTCTCATGAGCGTCCTTTTCTGAATCCGGCCTGGTATTCACCAATTAGTGTATCTGCGTGGGATTCTATCCTGTTTAAAAGCGCTTTGGAAAGGATTTTGTAAGCGACTGGGAGAAGGGAAATTCCTTTGTAATTGTTCATGCCTGTCTTGTCGCCCTTTTTGTGTAGCGGGTGAACTAGAGCGCATTTTCAGTCCTCTGGTATCTGCTCCGTTATCCATATGTCTGACATTATATGGTGTAATTTCTGCATAAGTATAGGATCGTTTAGTTTCCAGAACTCAGCAATGATCCCATCTTCTCATGGTGCTTTGTTATTTTTCAACTGCTTGACTATGTCCATAATTTCTTCAAGATCCGGGGCATGTAAGTCTGGGTGTGTGAATACTGGAGAAGACAAATTTTTCTTTGGGTGGTTCGCAGTTGAAGAGGGAACTGAAATATTGGGCTAAGATTTTGCAGTTATTTTTCGTCTTGGTTTCCAAAGAGCCATCTGGTTTCTTGAAGCACAAGCTAGGCGCTTGGTATCCCTGTAAGTTTTCTCCGAAAGTCTTATAAAAATTTCTTGTATTATTTTTGATGCAATCCTGCTGGATTTCAGAGAGTCTGTTGTTGTAATATCCCCATTTTTCTTTTCTAATTATTTTTGAGGTCTGTTTTTGGGTTTTAAGAAAGTTCTCCCAGTTTACTACTGCTATTATTATTATTCATTAGAAGTACAAACCAAGTTCATAACGCAAGAGGTTTTACACAGCTATTGTTGTTAACATTTGTGAAGACTAAACACACACGCACACACACACACACACACACACACACACACACACACACACACACACACACACACACACTCATTCGATTGCCGATGTTCAAATTTTCATCACATTACATCTTAGATTACGTAGTTGCAGGTTTTATTCCCATTATATACTTTCATTACTATCTCATTGTTCTTCATCATAATTACTAAATTATTATATTATTGTTTCAGTCATCAGCCATAATGATAGTTTGATGGAACTCTTGATGTATATCGTTAGCCAATTACTCTCTTGATTTCAACGTAAATGTTGCATCATACATCGTGAAAGATATGCCTTATTGTTGTAAGTGTAGCAAATGAACGCTGTAGCTCCTTAACTTTGACTAGTATGCATGCTTGTTAATTACTTACTTGTCTTAAATGGCGACACTGTATCATAGATATGGGAGCACAATAATAAATAACAAATAACACATCTTTGGTACAATTTGATGCAAGGCACTTGATATTCTAAACCTGAGACAATGACATCTACATAAATACCTATGCTGTCTACAACATTGTCCTTATAACTGTAGTGTCCTTAAAATTATTAATAATTATATACGATATTTTTGGCTTATGAATATTAATAATTACTTATGCACTGTGTTAATGATCCTAATTCTTCGTAAATAGCGCATATTAAGTCGAAAAGTAATCTTTAAAATACTATATTCAGCAGGAAGGAGACTCTGAAACGAACTCAACTGTCGTAACAATTTGTGTCTCGAACGTGTCATGTTTTGGTGTCTGTAAGCTAAAGAATTCATGCCCGCCAATGCAAGCAGTAGTAGCAGTAGTAACTTTATTCATCCAAAACTCTCTTTTACAAAGACATTGCACATATCTTGGTATTACAATATACTGCAGTGCCTCTGAACCGATCATTGACCGGAAACGGTTATGTTCAGCTACTTGGAGATCATTTGCAGCCATTCATGGTCTTCACGTTCCGAAAAACGAAGACTTTTTTTTAGGGATCACAATGTGCCATATCACCGATCCACAATTGTTCGCGATTGGTTAGAATAACATTGTGGACAATTCGAGAGAATGATTTGGCCATCCAGATCGCCCGACATGGGACGTAATCGAGAGGTCAATTCGTGCACAAAAACTTGGACCAACAACATTTTCGCAACTACGGACATCTACATGAGACAACGTGGCTCAATATTTCTGCAGGTGACTTACAACGGCCTGTGGAGTTGCTGCGCTATTCCGGGAAAATGTTAAGTCCGGGACAGCATTAGACTGTATCTGATGAGTTTTGTCATCTGACTGTATGAAAACAATAAAAATAAAGTAATTCACATATGGAGATATTTACAGACTTATGGGTCTAGCGGGACAAGACTGGGACGGGTACTGGCCGTGAGCTAATGATAGGAACCATCTTAGCATTTGCTTAAAATAACTGAGGGAAACCACAGAATACAAGGCCACTCTGTTTAAAATTGTGCTGCGTAATTCTGTTTATGACAAGTGGGTGGTACTGTTTTACAGATAACTTATTTAATAATGAAAGGTATAATGGTACACTGCTCATTCATTTCTCACTCCCAATCACTGTACACACACACACACACACACACACACACACACACACACACACAGTATACGCACGTTGCTTCACCACGCTACACATAAGCTGATGTCAGGATTATTTTGTGCTTTGCAACTTCCTACTTGTTAGCCTGAAAAACTCCGTCAGCATCCCTCTATAACAAATGAGATGTTGAGCTCAGGAATACGATAAGGTGTTAGTATCATAAATTGATTTCATTTGGGATTTAGGTTTTTCTGAAAAAGAAAAAAAAAACAAGGAAAATGCAGTGTGAAAGAGCTATGTGCATGTTAGATATTTTGTTTTCGTTTTTATTACACTGACGAAAAAAAAGCAACACCAATTAGGAGTCGTGCTGTATAAACGAAAGTTGGTAGACGTGTTTGTACACTTGTGTTTTCTAAGTACTCTTTGGTTGTGTAGAACAAGGCGGAGGCAATGCAGTCTACAGCTTACAGCACTCCCTGTGGCAGCTGAAGGTAGTAGCGAGGGAGCAGGAAGAGGTCCTTGTTTGCGAGCGCCGTCTGGAGGCTCCAGCATAGAGCTGAGAGGCGCCAGGCGACTAGTGTTCCCCGTGCGCCGGCGGCTTCTCACGATATTTCCAGTGTACCTATTGCTTGGTGCATTACATTTATATACTGTCCTGTGTTTCTTACCTTACACCACATCTTTGAAAACAATTTTCTGTACGTACTATGTCGTAATAAATTGAATTTATTATACTCTTTACTATTTTCGACCTGTTGCCAGATTTCGTCAATCACTGATCGATCAATCCATTTAATTTTAAGCAGTGATCTGCAACATCACATTTTAAACGCTTACAATAGTTTAATTTCTGTCCTCCCTTTCTGCTTTCTCCTTAATCGTTGTGAGATGCACACAGAGCTGAGATCCAAACATACACTACTGGCCATTAAAGTTCTACACCACGAAGATGACGTGCTACAGCCGTGAAATTTAACCGACAGGAAGAAGATGCTGTGATATACAGATGATTAGCTTTTCAGAGCATTCATACAAGATTGGCGCCGCTGGCGACACCTACAACGTGCTGAAAGAGGAAAGTTTCCAACCGATTTGTCATACGCAAACAGCAGTTGGCTGCGTTGCCTAGTGAAACGTTGTTGTGATGCCTCGTGTAAGGAGGAGAAATGCGTACCATCACGTTTCCGACTCTGATAAACGTCGGATTGTAGCCTATCGCGATTGCGGTTTATCGTATCACGATATTGCTGCTCGCGTTGGTCGAGATCCAATGACTGTTAGCAGAATATGAAATCGGTGGGTTCAGGAGGGTAATACGGAACGTTGTGCTGGATTCCAAAGGCCTTGTGTCACTAGCAGTCGAGATGACACGCATCTTATCCGCATGGCTGTAACGGATCGTGGAGCCACGCCTCGAACCCTGAGTCAACAACTGGGGAAGTTTGCAAGACAACAACCATCTGCACGAACAGTTGGACGACGTTTGCAGCAGCATGGACTATCAGCTCGGAGACCATGGCTGCGGTTACCCTTGACGCTGCATCACAGACAGGAACGCTTGCGATGGTGTGCTCAACGACGAAGCTGGGTGTACGAATGGCAAACGTCATTTTTTTGGATGAATCCAGGTTCTGTTTACAGCATCATGATGGTCGCATCCGTGTATGGCGACATCGCGGTGAACGCACATTGGAAGTGTGCATTCGTCATCGCCATACTGGCGTATCAGCCGGCGTGATGGTATGGGGTGCCTTTGGTTACACGTCTCATTTACCTCTTGTAGGCATTGACGGCACTTTGAACAGTGGACGTTACATTTCAGATGTGTTATGACCCGTGGCTCTACCCTTCATTCGATCCCTGCGAAACCCTACATTTCAGCAGGATAATGCACGACTGCGTGTTGCAGGCCCTGTACGGACTTTCTGGATATTGAAAATGTTCGACTGCTGTCCTGGTCAGCACATTCTCCAAATCTCTCATCAACTGAAAACGTCTGGTCAATGGTGGCCAAGCAAGTGGCTCGTCATAATACGCCAGTCACTACTCTTGGTGAACTGTGGTATCGTGTTGAAGGTGCATGGGCAGCTGTACCTGTACACGCCATCCAAGCTCTGTTTGACTCAATGCCCGGGCGTATCAAGACCGTTATACGGCCAGAGGTGGTTGTTCTGGGTACTGATTTCTCAGGATCTATGCACCCAAACTACGTGAAAATGTAATCACATATCGTCTCTGGTGTAATATATTTGTCCAATGAATGCCCGTTTATCATCTGTATTTCTTCTTGGTGTAGCAGTTTTTATGGCCAGTGGCGTAGTTTGTATTAAGGTTTTTTTCTTGTGCCAAGGTTAATATTTTTGGATGTTTGTATGCTTCACCATTACTTCATAAGACTCTCTCTTGAACTATATTGTATACGTTGAATACTACGCTGAGTTATACAAACATTGGCCTATTATAGTGTTCGACATACCGCTTGGAGTTAAGCTGTAGCGCAAAGATAAGATGGATTTAACTTTTTATACATCAAAAGCTGGATCCTGTTTGCAACGCTGGCCAGCCATTCTCACAGCTTTTTTATTAACGATACACGGATCAACATAATGGACAGCGGGATTTGGGCTTTTGTTTAACATTTTAACATGAGCTGTGCCGTCAGCGCGGTGGTGTTACAATGAGGCGGTACCGCTGCCACCGAGTCAGTCGATGCTCATCGCTCTCATCTCGTGTATGAGCACGACGGCTGCAGCGAGACGAAGCCATAGCGATTGCTCGAATAGCGCCGGTCATCTTGCAGTGCCGGCCGCGAGCGGGCGCTATCACCGCTGCATCAGCGACTGCAGTCCGGTAACCGCACCGTGTAGCACTGAGCGTCCCCTCGCCCAGACGGTTCCGCAAGCACTACTCTGTCATCGCCGCGATTAACAAACCGCAGTTCGCATGGTACCGCGGAACTTGCGCCTATTACGATACACCATCGGTGAAATGCCGCCGCATCAGCATTACACCCCTGTTTTCCAGTTGGCTGGCTGTGACTGTGCATTATTGCGGTCACTGGAGGCCCGTTAGCGTGCTAGTAATTGTCTGTTGCACATGATTCGCTATTGTAGCCGAGAATTCCGGATAAATACAAACGCAGCGGGTGACTGTTATGTGTGGTCAGTAATGTACGAAACCAGAGATTGTACAGAGTTTCAGGGAGAGCATAAGGGAACAATTGACACGAATGGGGGAAAGGAATACAGTAGAAGAAGAATGGGTAGCTTTGAGAGATGAAGTAGTGAAGGCAGCAGAGGATCAAGTAGGAAAGAAGACGAGAACTGGTAGAAATCCTTGGGTAACAGAAGAAATATTGAAATTAATTGATGAAAGGAGAAAATATAAAAATGCAGTAAATGAAGCAGGAAGAAAGGAATACAAACGTCTCAAAAATGAGATCGACAGGAAGTGCAAAATGGCTAAGCAAGGATGGCTAGAGGACAAATGTAACGACGTAGAGGCTTATCTCACTAGGGGTAAGATAGATACTGCCTACAGGAAAAATAAAGAGACCTTTGGAGAATAGAGAACCACTTGTGTGAATATCAAGAACTCAGATGGAAACGCAGTTCTAAGCAAAGAAGGGAGACCAGAAAGGTGGAAGGAGTATATAGAGGGTCTGTACAAGGTTGGTGCACTAGAGGACAATATTACGGAAATGAAAGAGGATGTAGATGCAGATGAAATCGGCGATACGATACTACGTGGAGAGTTTGACGGAGCACTGAAAGACCTGAGTCGAAACAAGGCCCCGGGAGTAGACAACATTCCATTAGAACTACTGACGGCATTGGGAGAGTCAGTCTTGACAAAACTCTAACATCTGGTGAGCAAGATGTATGAGACAGACGAAATACCCTCAGACTTCAAGAAGAATATAATAATTCCAATCCAAAGAAAGCAGGTGCTGACAGATGTAAAAATTACGGAACAATGAGTTTAATAAGTCACGGATGCAAAATACTAACGTGTATGCTTTACAGACGAATCTAAAAACTGGGAGAAACCGACCTCGGGGAAGATCAGTTTGGATTCCGTATAAATATAGGAACACGTGAGGCAATACTGACCCTACGACCTATCTTAGAAGCTAGATTAAGGAAAGGTAAACCTACGTTTCTAGCGTTTGTAGCCTTAGAGAAAGCTTTTGACAATGTTGACTGATATACTCTCTTTCGAATTCTGAAGATGGCAGGGGTAAAATACAGGGAGTGAAAGGCTATTTACAATTTGTACAGAAACCAGATGGCAGTTATAAGAGTCGAGGGACATGAAAGGGAAGCAGTGATTGGGAAGGGAGTTAGACAGGGCTGCACCCTCTCCCCGATGTTATTCAATCTGTATATTGAGCAAGTATTGAAGGAAACAAAAGAAAATTTCGGAGTACGTATTAAAATCCATGGAGAAGAAATAAAAACTTTGAGGTTTGCTGATGACATTGTAATTCTGTCAAAGACAGCAAAGGACTTGGAAGAGCAGTTGAACGGAATGGATAGTGTCTTGAAAGGAGGATATAAGATGAACATGAACAAAAGCAAAACGAGGATAATGGAATGAAGTCGAATTACGTTTGGTGATGCTGAGGGAATCAGATTAGGAAATGAGACAAAGTAGTAAAGGAGTTTTGGCATTTGGGGAGCAAACTAACTGATGATGGTCGAAGTAGAGAGGATATAAAATGTAGACTGGCAATGGCAAGGAAAGCGTCTCTGAAGAAGAGAAATTTGTTCCATCGAGTGTAGATTTAAGTGTCAGGAAGTCATTTCGGTAAGTATTTGTACGGAGTGTAGCCATGTATGGAAGTGAATCATGGACGGTAAGTACTTTGGACAAGAAGAGAATAGAAGCTTTCGAAATGTGGTGCTATAGAAGAATGCTAAAGATTACATGGGTAGATCATATAACTGATGAGGAGATATTGAATAGGATTTGTGCCACAACTTGACTTGAAGAAGGGATCGGTTGGTAGGACATGTTCTGAGGCATGAAGGGATTACCAATTTAGTATTGCAGGACAGCGTGGAGGGTAAAAATCGTAGAGGGAGACCAAGAGAAGAATGCACTAAGGAGATTCAGAAGGATATAGGTAACAGTAGGTACTGGGAAATGAAGAAGCTTGCACATGATAGAGTAGCAGGGAGAGCTGCATCAAACCAGTCTCAGGACTGAAGATCAACAACAATGTACGAAAATTATAAGAAATTTGGTTAATTTGTTATTGCAAAATAAAAATTGCGCGAGTGCAGAATGTTTCACAACGGAATGAAGGTGGAGAAATTCTAGAACTATGAACGCTGCTATAAGTGATGTCTTTGTTGTGAACGTGCTGAAAAGAAGGTCAGATATTTCATAATTAGTTCCAGTTCTCGCCGGCAGGAGTCGTTAGCCGTCACCGTCACCGCACGGGGCCTGAGAGCGAGGTTGCAAAGAATGATGGCCTGTCCTATGTAAGCTGCCATTATCCTCAACGGCAAATCCTGTTCAGAATCTTCTCTGCGTATTGTAATTAGACGCCGCAGGAAGACAACGAAGTCATGTGTTACGCTTTGGACCGATTTTCTGTTAAGTGTCACGGATACCACAGTCGACATCGACAATTGTGAGTAATGTAGTGGTTGTGCTTGACACAAACGAGATTCATTGTTACCTCACAATCGATAGTTCGGATTTTTCAGGAAACCAAATAAATGAAAGTGGGCCTCAATTGTAGGCTATACTGCCATCTTAGGAGTGGTACAGTAGTCCCTACCTATTGGTTTTATGCAACCTGCTGTTCCTTCAAATACCTCATGTACGATTTTCATCTTCTGTCCCTTGCTGCGCTTAGACTATTAGTCCTAAAGGAAAAAAATGAACAGGATCCTTTTGTAGGCAATGTTATGTAGATAAATTGTGAACTGCGATACGTTTTCGCTAGTGGAGGTAGTTTTTGCATCATTCAACAAAAACATACGAAAGTGACCTTCAGACTCGTTTTTCTTTCCTTCAAACTCTTTTTTCTTGAGTAACTCGAAAACCACTCCCACCAGCGAAAACGCATCCCTTGTACAAAATTTGACAAGGTCATATTCATTTTCTTGGTAGGACTCGAGAGTGGTTTTTGAAGGAGTTGTGAGTTTCATGAAGCCCATAGACGGGGCAGTTGAAAAAGGGGCAGTTGAATTATCCTGGGTAGTGTTTATCTAAAACAAGACTTGGTACGATGAGTAACACTGGACTTTCTCAGAAGTATGCTAGCACATCCGAAAAATCGCTACAGAAGGTACTCGTTGAGAGACATGCCAATAGTTCCATGCTCAGTGTTTCAGAAGAGCGGAACAATATAGACCGAAACGAGAATACAGCTAGCTGTGATAATAACGGAATAAGGAGAAATTGTTTGTATGGGACACACGAAATGATATGTGGATGAAAATTTAGTATCATTACTTGTTGTGTGTAGTGTGATTCATTGTGACGCATTTCTGTGAACTACTCTTTCGATTAAATACGGAAGATTATTGCGGATTTGTCAGCGTAGGTAGAGGCTAGAATAAAATCCGTATTACGAAACTTTGTATATTTCCAATTGTTTCTAATAAAATTAATAAATATTGAAGAGGAAGTTACCAGAGATGCATTGTCATGTTTTATAGAAGCACATCTTGTTAAATTTCATTGTTTGCCGAATGAATCAAGATTTCTGCCACATAAGCAATATTGGGATTTTATTTAGTAGTTTTACCTTACAATTGTTAATATTTATTCCTTCAGTTTTTCCTGTCTGTGTTCTACTTGCCTGCGCTTATAAATTTAGCCTTGGTTTATTTAAAATGTACGCTTAAAAGGGCCCATTTTCGACTAATAAACAGAATATACCGACAGCGGAACGACATAAATAGTTTGATCCTTCTCAGTAATAACGTAGTTTGGCTGCGAGTAGCTTGGACGGCTGACAGTTGCCAAGTCATTCTGCCGAAGGTGTCTTTGGACAGAGTAGTGAGGTTATCAAACCCTTCTCGTTGTCCCCAATGTCGTGTTTTGAAGTCATAACCGCTACTTCGCCCTCATCTAGCTTGCAGTTGCCTCGACTTTGTTTCAGTCCTCATACCAAGGAAGAAGAATCATTATAAAGCTAACGAATCGTTGCCGGGTGGCAATATGGACTCTACTAGTCATCTGCAGAGACGGAACAGCAGACTATTAACGGATCAAAAAATTTTCGTCTCAGCAGTAATTTGATTCCTTTGCTTAAAAAATCCAGCGTGAGGTGAATCCTGCAGAATTACAATCTAATCTACTTCACATGGCCAAACAACAATTAAAACTCTATCACAAACGCTAACTGAAGAACCAGCGTGGAGCATTGCCGCCGGTACGAAGGTTCTACCGCTAATGAAGCTGCCGTGATTTCAGTCAGCCGAGAATTAAATTTATTTGTCTACTGCGCTATGTAGAAAGAAAAAGTCGCGTGTTACGAATCTTGCTTATGGTGCTCGTCAGTTTCTGGTAAATTACTGTCCTCGCCACGATGAGAGAACACTGGTACCGCGGTTTTATTGTTATTTGCTATAAAAAATAAATCCCACTACTTTTCTTACAAGAAATGTTAACATTCTGTTGTTATAAAGCTAGTTTGATCGAAAATTCAGAAATGAAATGGTTTGCATGCTGAAAACTGAGCCCCAGTGAATATTATGTTAATCCTCTATGCAAGAGAATAAATGCGGAAAACATGAACCTCATTCTGTTTTGTGAGTAGCCCGCACTGCCTACAAAAGTAAAAGTGGGATGCTTTCTATGAAAGGGCCACTTTAATGCTTCTCTTTACGGTAACGGCATACACAGTCACACACACACACACACACACACACACACACACACACACACACACACACATATACACACACACACTGAAGCCGTGTTCACAGCTCGTTCAAAGAAGTGGCACAACCTTTAGAGAACAGGCAAACTGCCCGCGACATTTACTACGACTGCAAGTTGACTGCGGGAGGAAGCAGAAAAAGGGAGGAAACGGGTATGTACGACACGACAAGTAGTATCGGATGCTATCGTGCTCACATACTCAGACATGAGGGTACCTCTTTATGAGGAATATTGATGAAACGAATAATTTAAAAATTTCCGTTCAATTTAAAATTATTACATCATAATATTACATGAGATATTTTGGAATAAAAACTTGAAATTACAACGGCCATTATTAACTTTCGGATGTCCATTATCTACGACTTTTGTAACTGATCATAGGAAGTAAGAATCAATGGAAAAGTAGAACATGAAAGCAAAGAAAACGTCGGATTCTCATTCTATTACTTTAAATGTCGCTCCATGACGCTTTATGTCATTTGCGTTGGTAACCACTGCTACGTTAGTGAAACATGACTTTTATTTACGCTTGTATAGTACAGGATGATACTAAATTTAATTGACGAACGGAGAAAATGTAAAATGTAGCTAACGAAGCGTCGTAAGGGAATACGGGCGTCTAAAACTGAGACTGAATGGAAGTAAAAAATGGCTAAGCAAAACTGACTACAGGACAAATGCAAGGCTGGATAAGTATGTATAACTAGGATAAAGATAAATGCAGCTATAACAAAATTAAATAGAGAAGAGAGACGGTTTGATTACCAAGAGCTCAGATGGAAAGCCAGTATGATTCAAGGAATGTGAAGCTCAAAAGGAGAAGAAATATGTATACAAGGGCTGTACAAGGAAATTAACCAGTATAAACAGTAGTAGATCATTCATGTATGGTGAGAGTACTTAACGGGAAAGCAGTTGTAATCGGACTGGCAAACATTAATATGTTGTAAGCATGAGAACTGGAGAACTGGTAACAAACTGCAATGCTTAAAAAATTACTGTTGCTTCATTCATCGGTTCCTGCATTTTATACATTACAGATTTCAGCGAGTGTGTTTTTATTTTGTATCATTCAGCAAGATGTTCAAAGCAAGCCACAGGGAAAGTTTGCAAATTCCATGCCTGTCCATTTATCGTGAGAGATTGTACCCTTGTCAGCTGAAAATTCGCCGTTTGAATGCCATATATCTGCTGACCAACGTTTCATCTGTATATGCAGTGACGCTAAGCACTATCGACAAACCTATCTGCATCTTTGCCGCGATTTGTATTCCGCCAGTGTCCGATAAGTGCTTCGTTTCAGATTTGTCAGTTCCGTTTTTGTTGAATGTGTACCCTTCGATCCACTCATAAATTCCACTCAGATCCTGTCTGCACCTCCTACTATTTGATGATGAAATACGTTTCCTTCTGTTGGTGTTAATATTACGTTTAATGTAATTACGGAACAGCTATTTGACACCCCATTATTACCTATGCATTTTCCTAACCGTACTGTAACTAGAATATTTGTAACATACAGTAGGAAGTTCCCGTAAGTAATTAAATAAGATTGTCCCACACATTCTAAATATCGGCGTCAGCATAGAATGACAGTTCATGATGGCAAAATACGGCAACTGTTTTTGTTGTGTGGCAGGGTGTAATACCAAACTGGAGAGATCAGCTACCTTGGGGATGTGGCAAATGTCCTATCACACCCAAGGTTACCAAATGGGAAAGGTCTTTCTTTGAATTCTACCCAATATGAGTGCGGTATAAAGGCAATGAGCTTACACTCGTAGTTCCATTTCAAAGATGTATGATATGTAGAAAATAGATGAATCATCCCTAAATATACTGAAACGGTCGTTTTATAACGTTTTCATTGTACGGCTCCGCTGACGCGGACATAAACACCCGTGGCTCCTTTCGCTTACGACATCTCTGCAGGAGGTCGATGGGTCAGCACTTTCAGGTAGATTTTAAAACAACGTAGGAAATTAGGTTAAAAATAATCTATATTTCAGTGTATGGGGCCTATAGATCTGCCCTAGGGAAGGGAAGGTAGTCAGCTGGTGCCCCAGATAAACCATTACGATACCATTACGGAGGAGCGAGAAGAGGAGTAATTTTATCAAGTAGGAGGCGGCAGCAGAGACAGAGAAGTGCTCTGCCCCACTGTCTTACCACATCTTCCACTGCTCACGTGACGTTCGTCCACACTCCTTATTCGTGGCTACTGTAGGCGAGCTGTCAAGCATACTTCGCCAGCAAAAAATGGTTCAAATGGCTCTGAGCACTATGGGACTTAACTACTGAGATCATTAGTCCCCTAGAACTTAGAACTACTTAACCTAACTAACCTAAGGACATCATACACAACCAGGTCGGAGGCAGGATTCGAACCTGCGACCGTAGAGATCGCGCGGTTCCAGATTGTAACGCCTAGAACCGCTCGGCCACCCTGGCCGGCCGTCGCTAGAACTATGGGTCTGTATAGGCTGCAGGAACATCCTTACATTCAAAACTGAAATGAAATGATCGTATGGCATCGTTGGCCAAGTGGGTTCGGCCGCCAAAATGGTTCTGAGCACTATGGGACTTAACAGCTGAGGTCATCAGTCACCTAGAATTTAGAACTACTTAAACCTAACTAACGTAAGGCAGGATTCGAGCCTGCGACCGTAGCGGTCTCGCGTTTCCAGACTGAAGCGCCTAGAATCGCTCGGCCACCAAGGCCGGCTCGACCACAAAGTGCAAGTCTTGTTTCAATTGGCTCCACATTAGGGGACTTGCGGCTGAAGATGAGGGTGAGATGATGATGAGGACAACACAATACCCAGTCCCCGAGCGGAGAAAAATCTCCAACCCGGGCCCCAGTGCATGAGAGGCAAGCACGTTACCATCCAGCTAAGCAGCCGGACCCTTAAATTCAAAGACAGTGTGCAATACAATTTTTCGATATTTTCCGAAGGGGTGGCCACCTTTACAAATGTAACTCGAAGTTTGGACCATGGCGTGATTTAAACTGAAGTTTCGAAAGAAAGAAAATGAATAACAGTAGGTAAGTTTCATTAACTTTTGATATAATGCATTTTAACCAACTATGCTGTTTTTTGAAGCCATTTGGACTATTTTTCTGCAGCGGCAGTCTCAAAAACATGCAAACGTTTTTAACTACCGCTACCACTCACAAAATGTAACTAATGTATCATTCATTTATTATACGACATGTTTCGAGGGTATCTTATTCTTACAGAGGAATAAATGGGAAGGGTGCACTTGCTTCTTCATCCTTATTTCTTCACGTCTCGACAAAAGACTGGAAATGGCGACTCACATTCGTCACGGTGTGTATTTGATGCTCATGACTGCCAATGCTGAATCTCGCTGAGGTAGCATGTTGAAAAAGGGTATCAAAATAGTTCGGAGACGTTATCTGCTTTGCACAACAGAAGTAAAGGATCACGTTTTCGAATCCCCGCAATTCTCTCTCATTGCGAAGTTGGAAATGTGTCTCAAAGGTGCGAACAACCTGCTTCTGTGATATATCTGATGCTGTTCTAAAGTCACAAGCGGTGCAAATGCGTGGCGCACCGCGACGTCACCCTCGGGCTCGGCGGCGCTTCAAATAACAAGGTGTCGACACATGCGGAAAAAGAAAGCCAGAGCTGAGAAGTTCATGTGACGTCTGAGGTGGGCTAATGATGGCACTCATTTTAGTCAACTGTGTTATTATATCTTATTTGTACAGCCAAATAAATGGGAAGGGTGAACTTGCTTCTTCTTCATTAAGTCTTCACATCTCAAGATAATACTGGAAATTGCGACTCACATTCATTCGCGCCCTATATTTGGCGCTGATGACTGCCAGTGCTGAACCTCACATATGTACGATGTTCCAAAAGATGTCAAAACTCGCTGGACGACGTTACCTGCATTGCACAACAGAATTTCACCAAAATTCTGCCCATTGCCACCGTGGATATGTAACTTGATCGGAACGTAATCACACCCCCTCTGACCCACATGTCAACCTTTCCTTTGACCACTCTCCGATAGAACTGTGACGCTCGGAGTTGAAATCTGTGTTCTTAAGAGTAGCCAAGCAAAACTTTCCAGGCACACAACCGCTCAGAACTGGCACGAAAAGGTCTCAGGGGGTGATATAAAGGGCTTCAAAGAAACCATCCCTTTCCCTTGCACTGTCGGAAATGACAGTTCACAGTGCGATGACCAAGGATGACGTTCTTCATGACCTTTGGCACTGCAGACACCCTCTGGCGTTTCCACTCTTCTCTAGGAATATTGCCAAGCTGCATCCTCGTCGAGCGTGATCACACCAGTATCAAGAACAGTTCGACATAAATTTTTGCTCACTTGTACAGGCTGGAAACCCTAAGGACCGTTCAGAGCCCATCGACGAAATTTGAATGAGATACGAAGCGGCTTTTTCAGCGCTTTTATTTTCTCTCCTCCTGTTGCGTGATCAGAGGAAACGAGACACTGACGCAAGCCATAATATCCCTTGAGACCTCCCAGTTCGGCACCTGCCAACCTTTATTGAGAGTTTTAAGAACGTAAGACAGAGTTCGTGACGAAGTCCTAGGCAGTTGTAGATCGGAAAACCCTTCGACACTGTGCAGATCCTGATGCGCAAGATCAGCAGTTTAGTCTGCCTGTAGGCACCTGGTACTGTCGTCACGGATCCCATCTGTACAGGTAGATTATTAGGGCAAAGGCCTTTCCGCAGTGGTTTACACCGGTTCCCGTGAGATCACCGAAGTTAAGCGCTGGCGTGGTCGGCACCTGGATGGGTAAACATTCAGGCCGCCATGAGCTGCTGCCGTTTTTCGGGGTGCACTCAGCCTCGTGATGCCAATTGAGGAGCTAGTCGACCGATTAGTAGTGGCTTCGGTCAAGAATACCATCATAACGACCGGGAGAGCGGACAGCTGACCCCAGGCCCCTCCTATCCGCATCCTCCACTGAGGATGACACGGCGGTTGGGTGGCCCCGGTAGGCCACTCGGGGCCTGAAGACGGAGTGCTACAGGTAGATTTTTAAGGTGGTCAAGAAGGACTGTTTCGGATCACTTTGAAATTTCGTCGAATGATGGTGAACAGACTCTATTGGTTCCAACCCGTACACGAGAACAATAATTGCAGTAAGAATGCGCTCCAACTTGGTCAGTTATGCTTAATGGGGATGCAGCTCCACAACTCCTTAGAGTCAAAAGTTGTCAAGAACGTCGTCCTCTTACTCAACGCTCTGCTGAGTGTCCGTTTTAGACCGCTAAGTATGTGGGAATGAACACCGCAGGGAAAGGGTAAGTTTCATTGAGGTCCTTTATGCCACTCACTGAAGTCTTTTCTCGCCGATTCTGAGCGGCGTTGCCTATGGATTGCTTTCCTCGGCCGATCATAAGAAAGCCGCGTGATTTCAACGCTGTGGGTCGCTGTTCTAAACTGCGTCGCAGGGGCGTCAAAAGAATGGTTGAAATGTGGATAAGAGGGACTGTGACGACCTTCCAATCATGTTACACGTTCAAAGTGGGATTAGCCAGAATTTTCGTGAAATTTGGTGCCAAGGTGACGTCATTAAGACACCTTAAACATCACCTGAACTTCTGAGCTATGCCTTTTTTTCTGCACGTGTGGACACTGTAATGGTTCTTTATTTACGTGACTATTTCGGCACTCCAACCCCAGTTCTCGATACCAGTAAAATCGTACTCCTTTTTTGCGAAGTAACAGACACATTTTGTGACAAAATTCATATTTGGTTTTAGCAATGTCTAGGTACTCCGATGTATCGATATATTACAGTGATATGGTTCTTGTGTGTATCCATTCCTGTGAGGCTCATAATCTTTGACTTACTTGTAACCGTTTTGGTGCAAATGCGTATAGAGCACTCTTTGTTTCACTTTGCAGAAGTTGTTATTTCGCTTTGTAAAAGAACATTCAAGTCATGCGTTTGGCTAAAGTGGAAATTAAATATATGAAGATTGATACAAAACTGTTTTCTTGATGATGTGACACTTAAGAAGAAGTATAGGTGAATGTACATGAAGTTTAATAAAAATGTGGATCGTGAACACAAGTCCAAAATTATTTGTGCCATACCATTGTTCTGATCTGGGATTGTTTGATCATTAAGAATTTACTGAAAAACGAATTTGTTAGATCTTCAAATATTGCTAAAATACAGATCTGGACCTTCTAGCAATCAAAGTGGAATCATCCTAGAATCACAAGATGAGCCATAACTTCGACGAAATCTATGTGGGTATCCATTCTAGATAAGTGTCAAAATTAATGACTTTTTACAGTGACTTCATTATTTCCATTCTGACGATACCATCCACAGTCAATAATTTTGTTGTAGCCCGATAAAGCGAACATATGCTGCGTGAGCAACATTATTAATCTGATTTCTAACCTAATTTACAAGTGGTGGTATTGTTAGAACATCTTGCTGTTTGAAGTGTAGTTGAGGTCGAGACTGACGTCGCAGGGCACCACGCTGTTGCACCGTTACAGAAGAAGGTTGTTCGCACCTTTGAGCCAAATTTGAAATTAAAGCGCCGCAATGGGTGAGAACTGCGGGGTTTCCAAAACGTGATCCTTTCATTCTGTTGGGCAGTGTACTTGCAGATAGTCGTTCACTAAGCTCTCAGACTCAAGTGATTATAAGAAAATTAAATTCACTTTCATTTCGGAATCTGAAGAAAAAATCAGATGAAAATATGGGTGGAAGTTGTGTTCTGACGGGGTCCTTAATCCATTTGCTTTACGAAACTTCTTCTGTAAAGTGCTTCAGAAATTAATCACTGAGTACAATTCAGTTATCCACTCATCTCATCTTTACCGTACTGTAATTTTTGTCTGATGGTTCCATAAAGATGGTCTCACTGTCTTGAAGAAATACATTCAACGAACTGATTTTTCCAAATATGCCACAAAGATACGTCAGCTTCGAAAGAAGGTCACTGCCTTTGACATTCATGGAACTCAGATACTTCTCTTAAACAACTTTACCACTTCAATCCCTGATTAAAGAACCTTATGAAGGGTAGGTCTCATAGTTTCGGATGTCAGTGGTGGTCGATGAATAAAATTTTGTGTAAAAATTGCCTCTTTACAGACCATACCTCGCAATCTGTCGTAACACTAAGGCATACTATGACATTCGTCTGTACACAACCCTACACAGTTGTCCCAAATAATGTTATTTTCTTCCATAAAAGAGCGTAGTATTTGAAAGAGGTCCGTTTGTTCCAAGATTTATTTTACTTCAGAAAAGAACATCTTAATGGAATTTGTGTCATGTATAAAACGCGCTTTACTAATTAGATGCTGTTGTCTGCAGCTTATCTACCTGAACTGCGAAATCACCTTCACTTTCGAGTTTTTCAGTGTACTGACCATTAATGTCGGCACCCGTACCCAGTATTCGACGACTATTAGCGTTGTCTGGGAAAGGCGCACTTACCTAATACCATATAGAGAGCAGCTGATAAAGTGGGGTCTTCTGCTTAATAGTGTGAGATTTCTTGCTCTTTCTTACACGGCAAGCAACTTGGGAAGATGAAAGAAGAGCCTTTGTCGGAAATGTAGTTTCTTTAGTGAAAGTTTATTTTTGTTCTGTAATTGCTTTAAATTCGCAGGAAAATGTATTCTCATGGTTTGTGATCCGAATTATAGTGATGTGACTGCAAATATCGCTTAATTTTTCTAACAAGCTTCATTTTATTAGCTAAGACTTTGAAACAAGTGACACACTGTGATCGTTCCCAATAGCAGTACAAGTAAACCCGAAATTCAATAACTGTTGTCATTCTTCGCGCATTTTAGTATACCTGTGACTTTAGAACTGTATCAGATATTATGTTTTACACTTGCATTAAAAAATCTGTCCATGCAGCAGAGAAACAAACTACAGAGGACAGACAACAACCAAAAACTATCTGCATTCGACAAAACTAACCTTCAAACTAACTGTTACTGAATAAAAACAAATGAGTCACCTAGTACGATTCGATTGCCACATTGCATGCTTCCACACTAATAACACTTGCTTTACTGTCCGCTAGCTACTAACGTACAAGTTGTTTCTTTACTCAGAAAGCAAATAAACCAAATTCTTCTTTTTACAACATCACCGTGATGCCCTTACGAAAGGAAGCGACGGGCGTAGAAGCAGCGGCGCAGTCTAAAAGCTCCTGTGCTAAGAGAACATCTGCATTTTGGGCGTTTCATACATCTTTTACGCCGAAATATAAGTTCCTTGTCGGAATGCGCAACTCAATTTATACTCCGCGTTCCACATTACAGTAAAGTTTAGTTCTGTATAAAACAGTTTGACATTATTTTTCAGTTTTTTCTTGTATTTACGAAAGATAGTAATTACGTTTTTGTCAGCAGACAGTCTCGCGATTGGCCTTATATGGTCCGTCATGATTTCCTTTCTTGTGACTGTTTCTTCATCTCTTAGCAGTAAGTATACACAACTTCCAAAATAGTAGAACACAAACGTTATCCGTTTTAGCAGAGGGAGTGTGTTTCAAGAGTTAGCTACATAAAATTATCCTCAAATATCAATATTTAATTCAAGCGAGAAATTAAGTTAGTTTGAGCAGATTAATGTATATTTTACAAAATATTTGTGTAAATTAAACTAGCGTCTAGCAACTCGGCGTTCCCCATCACTTCCATTGACTATTCAGGCATTGAAGTAGGAAAAACGTTTCCTTCTATGGGTATCTGGGTACATAGTGCTTTGTATTAGAGAATGATGAGACACGCAAAACAAATGTAATTTCTTGTAGAAGTTCTATAGACTCAGAAAGATGGAACCAATTTGCCGCTAGAGTGGTTTCAGAAGTTTATCGAGGCAACCGCCGTGTCGATATTAGATGTCTTTTTGAATCAGGTACTGCATAGTAGTCCGCTCGCATGTAAGCCGGTCTCACACACTCGCCTCGTGAGACCTCATACTTGTTTTACCTGCATTATATTCGACGAACTGAAAACGACAAAAAAAGTTAAACATATTACCTCTATTCACGGAAAACCAAAGGTAATACATAACATTTTTCATAAATATTGGCAGAATAAACGCTATTGATGTACAACAGCGTTTCTTAAACTTCGATCGTGGAAACCCGGGATTACGTGAAGGTGAGGCAAGAACTCCGCGAAACTTGAGTGCCATTTTTTCGTACCATTCAAGAAAGTTAACGCCTCTACGAAATTTAAAAAAAAGTTTTCTAATTTGGATAGTGGGTCAGAATGGAGTATCGACAGCAAATAAGGCTGCATTTATGAGAGCTCAAACGGCAGTTATAAGAATGCTCAGGGTGGCGACTCAGTCATTCATACAATCTCGACCATTAAATAATAGTTTCCTCAAAATACATGCGTCTCTTCCATTACACACTGAGGTCAGATAGTTATCTCGAGGAAACGAAACCGTATTTTTGAGTTGAGTGATGAGGTGTGTGCTTCATTTTTAGAACGCAGTTTCGTATGGTCGATTATTTGACAGAAATGGGCTGCTTAAAATTTTCTATTTAAGCGAAATATTTAGAAACTTTACAAACATAAAGTACGTGACTTGAACACTTCAAGTCCAGCGGGTAAATGCATTCTCTGTTCATTCATTGATTTCTGCTTTCAAGAAAAAGACAGAATTTTGAACAATTTTTATGCGCTCCGATGAGTTTTAATTCCTGCCATCAATAAATGGCTTACTAGAAGAGGAAGGGGTTGGAATAAGAGAGACAGTTATTGAAGAAGTTTCCTCCATCTGAAAGTTTTGTAGCTTTAATATAAAAGTGACTTGTGGATTAAAAGTAAGTTTATTGTCACGCAAGACCTCAGGCCATGCTAATAGAAAAATTTATTGAACTGACAGCGGGTTCATTGTGGGAGGAAGAGTTTAAATTAACGCAGTTCGCGGAATTTTGGTTCAGTTCAAAAGATGTCCCAAAAGGCTGTGCTGGAATTTTTACCATTTGCAGCTACAGTGAGTTTAAGAAAAGTGTTAAGTTTTACGAGGGCATACTGAAATACTGAAAGTAATGCCCCCGAATTTTTTATGTAAAAATTCCTAAAGTTCTTTTTAAATAACGTAAACGTTAGTAATATTCTACATCTTTATTTTTTATGTCTACACATTTATTTCTTAACATAGTCCACCTTGCAACGAGCGAATTTCTCCCAACGAGAGACCAGTTTGTTGATACCGTCACTGTAGAATATTGGATTTTGTTGACGGAACCATATGGTCGCCTTTGTCTGCGACACCTCATCAGAATTAAAATGAAGTCTCGAAGGCGTTCTTTAAATTTTGTAAGCAGAACAAAATTGTATATGATCGTGTCAGGACTGTATATGAAGGATGATCGACGACTGTGAATCCTAGGTGATTGATTGTTATAGCGGTCGAATGTGGTCTGGAATTGTTATGCTGAACTAAACAGTATGGACTAACTCCTCAAACACTCGAAACACTACGCTGTTTCTCATGCACTGACGTAGTTTCGTTACACAATTCGTAGCCCTCTACGGGGGTAGGTCTGTAGATATGTAGGCATAAGAATAAAGATGGAGATTGTTAATAGTATTTGTTTTATTTAAAAAGTCTTATGAGTGTCCACGTAAGAAATTCTGCGGCGTTACATTTCAAACCCTCACCTCCGCCCGTACCACACGAGGTACTAAAATTAAAATAAAATTCCTGCAATTGTATGGACTTGTGAAGAGAGGTTTCTAGAATATGGAACAAAATTGTTTTACTTATGGAATGCTATGAAACGAGTTAAGAATATTACAATACCAACAAAAATTGTATCACAATATAATACATTATTTTTTTTTAATTTCAAGATGGAGTTCGATGGAGTAAAATGATTCGGACAATACAAAGTTCTTGATTTCAGTCTTTTTTTATTGATTTGTTTTGTCTTGGGATGATATTTGTCCTCTGTACTACTTTATGAGAAAATAGATATATTGGCAGCACGTCTTTTGAAACATCATTTGAACCCGAAGTCTTCTGAAGAGGTCTTTGATGGACGTTTTCAGCCTAATAACAGATATAATTTTTACAGGTTACTACTTTGAAAACATTATCACTTTGCATTAGTATTCGCCAAACGATGCTTCTACAACTCACTAAGAAATGGAAATATGCAGCAAAAATTAATCTGTTCAGTGCATTGATTGTATACATGACGAATGAAAACATACACAACACTCGTATATTCTACATTATTTATTATTTATTTCACAGACCTGTTTTCGGCTGTAACACCATCGTAAAAGCCGGAAACCTGTTTGTGAAATAAATAGTAAGTACTGTAGAATATTATAACAGTGTCGTGTGTATTTTGATTCATAATATAATCTATCGGTTTTTATATCTCATATAGCTGTAATCAAATGTACAGTCAATGTAGCTGTAGTAAGGTACATATGTAATTTTGGGGGGGGTGTGGGTTCCCCGGCATTGTTTAATGGATGACGCGCAGCTGTTTAATTGCTTTTATCATACCTACCGGTATGGTTAACACCATCAGTATTGTATAAAAATAAAACGTTGCTCATATGTGACAGCGTACCATATCAATGAGGCAATCCATATACTTACTGCCCCATCTGAATACTGCACATGTACAGAACCACAAAGATGTCCTTGTATAAGAGATGGAGCGTCGAGTTTGAAACCATAGTTACAACTGCTGCACCTGCTAATACCATTTCACGACGCAGAAGCAGGTTCATTATATCACTAGTTTTCTTATTAATTTGCCCTGTGCTGTAATAATCAGTAGGCGACACCTATGCACTTTCAAATCAATGTTATCACTGTCCTTCTCAAAGTCAGATATCGGAAATCTGACGAAAACTTTCAGGATCTCAAATTCGAGATTGCAAAAATCTAGAAAGTTTTGCGTATGCATTTTTTTCTTTCAGTTATTTAACTGAATGTTACATGAAAAAGTATAGCTGGATTTCTGTCACTTGTTGGTATTACGTATCTGCTAATTCGGATCATACACTGCCATTTTAGTCAGCACATGTGACTTACTGGAATTTCTTGTTTTCGAATAACTCGATGTAACTTGTAGATGACAAGTGAATATTTTCGTCAACGATTTTTATAATCGTCTAGTTGGATATCTACAGTATTTTGGATTTTTCCACCGTTGTAACGAACAGGAACTCTGTATTATGAGTTTCTCTCACGAGGTGATTACTGACTGCCAAGACACAAAAATCACAAGTATACAGGATTATAGCGTTCAGAATGCAAGGATCCATCAAGAGTGCGCAAGGTATTCCAAGGTAATAAACACTAACTGAAGCCGGCAGTGGTGGCCGAGCGGTTCTAGGAACTACAGTTTACCACTACGGTCGCAGTTTCGAATCCTGAATGGATGTGTGTGATGTCCTTATGTTAGTTAGGTTTAAGTAGTTCTAAGTTCTAGGGGACTGATGACCTCAGATGTTGAGTCCCATAGTGCTCGAGCCATTTGAACCACTAACTAAAATAAAATTGTTCTCTCCTGCTACCTTCACCCCGTCTATATGAGCTTGTAAGTCCCTTTTATTCACATATTTATGCTAAGAGAAACTGTACGTGTACCGCTCTCATTGTACGATGGAAAAGTTGACAACGATTAGAAAACCAACTGTCGTAGGTGTTAGGATGCAATAAACTGCGCAGGGTCTTACCACGTACCTTAAAAAAGAGGCCAAATGATACTGCGCATCTAAAAGCAAATATTGATAAGTGTAGCTTCAGTAATGAGGACAGAGTTCACCTCTGGAAACACAGCGCAGGTTTTCAAAAAATTAAATCTGTTGTTCCGTGGAGATCCGATTTAATTAATTACGGATCACACATCTGGATCACTTCGGTAATGGCATTTCGCTGTTTGCTTCGCTTTTTAATGAGGTCCTAATGGGCTACGGCTGCTCTGGGCGACAGAATGTCGTCCTCATCTAGATTAACGCAGTTTTCAAGTGTCTGAAATGATTTTGAAAGAGATAATTATTCTCTTCCCTTAATATGCAGTTAAGCGCGTGATGCGTAATTGCTTTGCATATTAATGATATAATGAGGAGTTTTTTAAGATTAAAGGGGATGTAAACAGTAGATAATTATGTTGGGAGAGGTTTTTCTATAAGATGCACATGTAGCTGTTGAAACGTTATGATAACCTTGTATTTGGCTTCGTTACGTATTGAGGTATAATTTATGACTATATTAAGACGATAATGCGAATATTAGTTTTGCGATCATAGACGTGGTTCAAGTGCCATGTTCGTGAACACACTTTTACGTACTGAAACCTCAAGCGGAAATTAATAGCAATTCTCTTCGTCTACTAGCTGCGTAGCGTGCTAACAAAGACTATTAATAATGGCCCTTCGCATGCACACTATTTAAAAAAATTCGCTCCATCAAGAAGGAATTGTGCAACATAAACGAAAGTTGATAAGAGGGGTCCTACATCCGAAAGGTGACATCTATTCAAATCGCGCGCCAGTCACATAAGAGTGGCGGCAGTAGCAAATAAATGGTCAAATCTGTGTGAAATCTAATGGGACTTAACTGCTGGGTTCATCAGTCCCTAAGCTTACACACTACTTAACCTAAATTATCCTAAGGACAAACACACACACGCATGCCCGCGGGAGGATTCGAACCTCCGCCGGGACCAGCCGCACAGTCCATGACTGCAGCGCCTGAGACCACTCGGCTAGTGCCGCGCGGTGCGGCAGTAGCGTCGCTATGAAGAACCCAGGTTTGCTGTAAAGGCTAGTTACCTATTTATCTTTCAGACTGGACGTGGTGAGCTGATATTACTCAAGAATGCCTTTAACGCTACAAAAGCGCTATTATCAACAATTCACTGAGTTTGAATGAGGCTGTGTAATAGAGTTACGAGAAGCTGTACGTTCCTTCTGCAATATGTTGCAGAAAATCTTGGTAAGGACGTAGCCACTGTACATGACTGCAGACAGCAGTGGTCACCAGTATGGACGATCGCAAGAACACCGGGCTCTGGAGGGCCACATGGCACTAGTTAGGCGAGCGGCTCTGCCGCATACTACTGCATCTGCAGCAGCAATTAGAGCAGCGGCTGGCAACACTGTGACACAACGAACTGTTACAGATCGGTTACGTCAAGTACAGCTCTGAGCCAGACGCCCTTTAGCGTGAATTCCACTGACCCCAAACCACGGCCATTTGCGACTTCAGTGGTGTCAAGAGAGATTTCGTTGGAGGCAGGGTGGAGGTCTATTGTGTTTGCGGATGAAAGCTGGATCTGTCTCGGTGTCACTGATGGCCATTTTTTGATTAGAAGGACGACAGTTGAGGGCCTGCAACCAACCTGGACATACAACTGGACTTACGGTGTAGGGTACAGTTTCCCATGACAGCAGGAACACTCTCGTGGTTATCCTGTGCACCCTGACTGCAACTTTGTACACCATTCTGGTGATTCAAACTGTTGTGCTATTGACGAACCTCAAAGTTTTTATTTCTTCTCCATGGATTTTCCTACTCAGAATCTTTTGTTTCCTTTATTGCTTGTTCAATATACAGATTGAATAACATCGGGGATAGGCTACAACCCTGCCTCACTCCCTTCCCAACCACTACTTCCCTTTCATGCCCCTCGACTCATAACTGCCGTCTGGTTTCTGTAAAAATTGTAAATAGCCTTTCGCTCCCTGCATTTTACCCCTGCCACCTTCAGGTTTTGAAAGAGAATATTGCAGTGAACATTGTGAAAAGCTTTCTTTAAGTGTACAGATGCTAGAAACGTAGGTTTGCTTTTCCTTAATCTGTTTTCTAAGATGCTCATCTATTATCATTTATTCTATAGATGGCGCACAATCTGACAGTTACCAATTACAACCGACACAGAAAAATAATCGATAGTCATATATCAGTTATTATTTCTTATGGTCACTATACATAGTAAGATACCACACAAATGTTGTTCACACTGCGATAAACAGATGGCCAATCTGACATTTGTATGAGCTACAGAATGCTTTTACAGATGGTTTGTCTCTCTGCAGTTCTCGTTTATACGTGGCCAGATCCCAGAAGATGCAAGACAGTATTAAGCACTTTGGTAAAGAGATGTCACCACACACGACTGGCGGTTATTAAAATAACTGCTAGCAACAAATGATCGGCTACTACAGTAACTGCTTCTTTTCAGTACCGGTTCATTTCTGTCAGTTACTTTACTTTCTGCCACCTCTAGACCAGTATTAGAAAAGGCCGCAGGGGTCTGTGAGGGGAACGCGAGATGCTACGTCGGCAGCTGGATTTTAAGTGACCAGCAACTAACTTGCTGACGCGTTTTGTAGCCCTGAATTTAAATTCACGTATCTGACTACAGCCTCCTGATGTGCAGTGTATCCCAGAAAACGGTAGTCAACAGTGTGCAGCAGAACTATTGATAACGCCCCCTATGATCACGACGATTAAAGCTAACATCGACGACTAAACTGAAGGAAAAAAATTCAGCTTGAACTCTAGTTACTCCCTTACATCGGTTACGATAACTTAACTTGAAACTGTAGAAACAGAATTATAACTTCAAACACCGAAGATTGCTGTTCTGTAGCATTTAGTGTAAGGTCCGGTTTCAGCGAACTACACTCCTGGAAATGGAAAAAAGAACACATTGACACCGGTGTGTCAGACCCACCATACTTGCTCCGGACACTGCGAGAGGGCTGTACAAGCAATGATCACACGCACGGCACAGCGGACACACCAGGAACCGCGGTGTTGGCCGTCGAATGGACCGGACCGCAGCGACGCACGGATGCACGACAAGACCGTAGGATCCTACGCAGTGCCGTAGGGGACCGCACCGCCACTTCCCAGCAAATTAGGGACACTGTTGCTCCTGGGGTATCGGCGTGGAGCATTCGCAACCGTCTCCATGAAGCTGGGCTACGGTCCCGCACACCGTTAGGCCGTCTTCCGCTCACGCCCCAACATCGTGCAGCCCGCCTCCATTGCTGTCGCGACAGACGTGAATGGAGGGACGAGAGAGTCGCTTCTGCCTTGGAGCCAATGATGGTCGTATGCGTGTTTGGCGCCGTGCAGGTGAGCTCCACAATCAGGACTGCATACGACCGAGGCACACAGGGCCAACACCCGGCATCATGGTGTGGGGAGCGATCTCGTACACTGGCCGTACACCTCTGATGATCGTCGAGGGGACACTGAATAGTGCACGGTACATCCAAACCGTCATCGAACCCATCGTTCTACACCTCTGATGATCGTCGAGGGGACACTGAATAGTGCAAGGTACATCCAAATCGTCATCGAACCCATCGTTCTACCATTCCTAGACCGGCAAGGGAACTTGCTGTTCCAACAGTACAATGTACGTCCGCATGTATCCCGTGCCACCCAACGTGCTCTAGAAGGTGTAAGTCAACTACCCTGGCCAGCAACATCTCCGGATCTGTCCCCCATTGAGCATGTTTGGGACTGGATGAAGCGTCGTCTCACGCGGTCTGCGCGTCCAGCACGGACGCTGGTCCAACTGAGGCGCCAGGTGGAAATGGCATGGCAAGCCGTTCCACAGAACTACATCCAGCATCTCTACGATCGTCTCCATGGGAGAATAGCAGCCTGCATTGCTGCGAAAGGTGGATATACACTGTACTAGTGCCGACATTGTGCATGCTCTGTTGCCTGTGTCTATGTGCCTGTGGTTCTGTCAGTGTGATCATGTGATGTATCTGACCCCAGGAATGTGTCAATAAAATTTCCCCTTCCTGGGACAATGAATTCACGGTGTTCTTATTTCAATTTCCAGGAGTGTACTTGGTCATCGTCAGACCTTCTGCAGATCATTACACTGTATCTTGACCAAAACTGTAGAAGATCTGATGATGACAACGCAGTTCACTGAAACCGATCATCACACTAAATGCTGAACATTATTTGTTTGAAGTTGCTTGCTCTTTGAAGTTGTACTTCTATTTCTACGTTAATCTAGATCGCCCCGTAACTCGACAATGTCAAGCATATATCCTGAGACTGGCTGCACAAGCTGACGGGTTACCAGCTGATGAACTCTCCTGGTTATAGGACACGGATTCACGCCAAGACCGTAGGATCCTACGCAGTGCCGTAGGGGACCGCACCGCCACTTCCCAGCAAATTAGGGACACTGTTGCTCCTGGGGTATCGGCGAGGACCACTCGCAACCGTCTCCATGAATCTGGGCTACGGTCCCGCACACCGTTAGGCCGTCTTCCGCTCACGCCCCAACATTGTGCAGCCCGCCTCCAGTGGTGTCGCGACAGGCGTGAATGGATGGACGAATGGAGACGTGTCGTCTTCAGCGATGAGAGTCGCTTCTGCCTTGGTGCCAATGATGATCGTATGCGTGTTTGGCGCCGTGCAGGTGAGCGCCACAATCAGGACTGCATACGACCGAGGCACAAAGGGCCAACACCCGGCATCATGGTGTGGGGAGCGATCTCGTACACTGGCCGTACACCTCTGGTGATCGTCGAGGGGACACTGAATAGTGCACGGTACATCCAAACCGTCATCGAACCCATCGTTCTACCATTCCTAGACCGGCAAGGGAACTTGCTGTTCCAACAGGACAATGCACGTCCGCATGTATCCCGTGCCACCCAACGTGCTCTAGAAGGTGTAAGTCAACTACCCTGGCCAGCAACATCTCCGGATCTGTCCCCCATTGAGCATGTTTGGGACTGGATGAAGCGTCGTCTCACGCGGTCTGCACGTCCAGCACGAACGCTGGTCCAACTGAGGCGCCAGGTGGAAATGGCATGGCAAGCCGTTCCACAGGACTACATCCAGCATCTCTACGATCGTCTCCATGGGAGAATAGCAGCCTGCATTGCTGCGAAAGGTGGATATACACTGTACTAGTGCCGACATTGTGCATGCTCTGTTGCCTGTGTCTATGTGCCTGTGGTTCAGTCAGTGTGATCATGTGATGTATCTGACCCCAGGAATGTGTCAATAAAATTTCCCCTTCCTGGGACAATGAATTCACGGTGTTCTTGTTTCAATTTCCAGGAGTGTAAATACTTGTGCCGAAACGTGTGGTATTATTGCGTGTATGCAGGACAGACACCACCGAATGAGGTGGTACAGTGGTTAGCGTATTAGGCTCACACTTTAGTCTACATCTACACCCCGCATGATGATTATGGTGTGTGGTGGAGGGTCCTCGGTATACCACTGTTACTTCCCCCCTTAGCAGTTCGGGAAGGATAATTCCTAGGGGCCTTCCGTGTGAGCTCGAATCTAATTTCACCTTCATGCTCTTTTTTGAGATGGACGAAGACGTAAACAGTACATTTTTTACTGTTCTAGGAACGTAGGCTCGGGCAATTTTAGTAATAAACTACAATGTCGTACAGAAATCCTCTGCTGCAGCATCTGCCTCTGAGATCAGCAGTGTAACTGTGGACGCTTTTGCGCTTACTAAATGAAACTACAACGAAACGTGCTGTTCTTCTTTAAATATTTTCTATTTCATCTATCAGTCCTACGTCTCATTGATCTGAAGCTGACGAGAAAAATGGGTGAACTAAATTTTCTTAGGATTCTTCCAATAAATCTCAGTCTGACATCTGCGTCACCTGCGATTAGTTTTATGTTGCGTCGCTTTAAATCGTTTACGGGTGTGAGTGCTTCCTGTGATTGTTCTGCAATAGGGTAGCTGCTGCTACATCAGGCTGGACCTTCAATACCTCAAATATAACTCTTTGAATGCAGTGGATGAAAGGTTGGGTAGAATCATAGCCACTCGGACAATTTTCATCATGTTAGCGCCACTGTCATGAATAAGTAAGTGTATTTTGCATTGGTCAGCCGGGATATCGATCTGCGATAAAGCTCCCTTTTTGTATTTTCTCTAGAATGAGAATCTAGAAAAGGCTTCTTAGCAAGAATATAGCTTTTCAGGTGGAATTCACAAGACGATCTATGAACTGTGAGCTGATCTATGACGGATCGCCCACTAATATATGACGATTTTCAATTGTTACATGGACACAGCAGCTGCAGCAGGCCCCACAACGAGCACCCTCAATGACAAAGGTAACGATGCACGATACCTCGCACTAACATAACTACACCTTGCATGCACTGTCACAGCTACCAAGCCGCTACTGCCCTTACTACCCGTCGCACTGTCGCAGAGCTATTTTTCCCTTGACGCTTGCCTTGGCATTTTTTTCCGTCTGCCCTTACAAACCGCTACCCTTCGTTCGCTTTCGTTCACTTTCTGTTTCGTGATGGACCATGTCAATGAGAAATTCTACCCAGACGCATTTACAACATCACAGCCCGCATCCTGTGACTCACGATTTGAAAAGTAACATCTTATACGGAGGTGACAGTAGAACTTTTTGTTTGGTCACCACGTTGGTGTGGGCGTGGAGGGACCCCATCCAAAGAAAAGAAGGCAGCTCGCCGCACAGCAGAAGACTTTACAAGAAGCAGCTCGCCGCACTCCAAGGTGTCGGCAATGAGGGCGGTAATCGGCTCAGTTACGCCAGTCGAGCAACACCAGTATATTCCACCGACCTACTGGGACAGAAAAAAGCAGACATCAGCGACAGGGAGCAGTAATTGAGGAGCGACTGTCAGACCGTCAACATAGTCCGTCACGAGAAGTTGTAGCGCCGCGACCAGTTCGGGCTGGTCGCTGCCATCACAATCATCGTAACAGCCACTGTCCTCATGCAGGTCGTCGCCTAGGAGGCGCCAGAGTGACTCCTGCACCGTCGGTCGCTGTGAACAGGCAGCCGCCTGTCATGGGAGTCATCGATTGGGGTGCGTTGTGGTAATGAACTGCCGCCGTCGTCCTGGGACGCTGCCGCCACAGAGCGCCGTGACCGAGGCAGGAGCCGCGGGGGCAGACAGCCGCCGCCGGGGATGACCTGTCCGACTGTAACGCCCTCCAAGTCGTCAGCTGTAGCAACGAAGGGTAGGTTACCTATCGAGTGAAAAAAGAAGCGCAGGTCATTCCCTGTTTCCTGAAGGTTTGTTTGCAGGCACAGGCGTGCTCTGAACTCACGTGGCCGGCTCGGGACTGTAGCCTTGACTGCTGGGCGAGTCGCGACTGGCGCTGCTCGCTCAGCCGGCCAACCCGCCAGGGGGCTCGCGGGCCCGGGAGGTGACCCGCCCGATCCCGAGTCCGGCCGTACACACGTTCGCCTCAACTCCTCGACTAATCGCGCCCGCCGTGACTACACTGTTGCGGACGCGGAACGAAGTGTCTGAGCCCTGTTTGCAAGCAGGTTTTTACTTCGCACTGTATTTACCATCAGTACTTCACCTGTGGTCTCATATTAAAACAACTGATGCCTGTAACATCAGCAAGAAAATAGTTGCTTAAATATACATCGTTGCCTGTAACTGTTAATTCAACTTACTGTTAACAGGCACGTGAAAAACCTATGTACCTTGCGAAACATTGAAAATAGTTAATATTATTAATGCTCGATCTACTAGTCAGCAAATTTTTGTAATACTGACCTAAGTATTTAAAAGTTTTCATGGACTCAGACGGATGTAAGATGATTATATCAAAGCAGAATAGTTCTCATGTTGTATGAAGAAACAAAACTCTACCTCAACAGGCTACAAAGGCCCAACGGTACCGACTGGCCTGCGTGTCATCCTCAGCCTACAGGCGTCATTGGACGCGGAGATAGAGGGGCCATGTGGTCAGCACACCGCAGTTCCGGCCGTATGTCAGTTAATGAGACCAGAGCCGCTACTTGTCAATAAAGTAGCTCCTCACCTTGCCTCACAAGGGCTGACTGCATCCCGCTCGGCAGATCGGATGGTCACCCATCCATGTGCTAGCCCAAACTTAACTTTTGTGATCAGATGGGTCCCGGTGTTAACCATTTCGAAGAGACTGTTGGCCTCATATTGTATGACGTTTATGTTTTCCTCGCCAGGTACGGCTTTCCCTAGGTGAAATCTGGCATCTGACTGTGGCTTATTAGACAGACATTTTGTTAACAATCTACAGTTTAAACGTATTACGTCACGGACCAAACATAAATCTGTGTGATGTGCTAGACCATATCGAATAGTTCCTTGCAGTCTGAGAAACCTGTACAAAGACCAACCAGACTGGGTGCTTTGATTTCCCAGTAGAAGGTGATGCTGCTTCGGATGAAAATGTCAAGAATAATATTAAGGAAGATTTCAAGGAATTTGAAATAACTTCAAAGACTCCATCCCTGATCCATCTAGTAATAACCATTGGATGCGCGATCGCATGGAAAAGAGAATAATTTTGAAATCCACATGAAATGTACATTGAAACAAGCAGCTACTCCAAGCTTCCAGTCACTAAATTACAGAAAGTAAATCTTTGTCACCGTTAAATTTCTGGTTAAGCTTAAAGACGGAGTTTGTTACTTGTCTCGTCCGCATATGTGTGCGAAAAGCCTTTTCCTTCTCACACGTATATAAACAATTAATCCAGAATCAACTTTACAGCGAACGTAGTCTGTCTTTACTTTCGGCGATTCCTGATTTACTAGTTATCTCACGTGCAAAGCTGGCGGATATTCCTCAGCTTATTCCGAGGAAGGTTGACCGAGTTAATTCCATAGTAAAAGCTTGTAAATCAACAGAAAAGTGTAAAATATTTTAATATAACATACTAGACGTACCCATTGTGCAAGCCGTCTTGATTCGGTGAAGGTGAAATGTATAACGTTTTAAGTGCATTAGGGCTATTGAACCACTTGCTTTGCGTTCAATTACTTCTATGTTACAGAGAGTACTTTCCTGTTTTACATCCATCGGTTTACATTACGCGTTATTTTTCTTTGTAAAGGATCAAGAACGTCCCGTTCCTAGCACATCAGACCTTCAGGATTTTCAAAGGAGTGCAGACGGTTCAGATAGCAATTCCGCGCTTGTGTGGCCATTCAGCCGCGCGGAGTGGCCACGCGGTTTGAGACGCAATGTCACGGATTGCGCGGCCCTACCGCTGGAGGTTCGACTCCTCCCTCGGGCATGGGTGTGTGTGTTATTCTTAGGATAAGTTAGTTTAAATAACGCGCACTCGGTTGCCGATATAGCTGAGCAACAGGACGGACCGATCGTCCGCAGCGACCCACGGCTCCGGTTATAGGACAAATGCGTTTAGCCTAATTATGGACCTATATTAATGACGGCAATTTGTTTTGGAATTATGTAACATGTTTTATATCCTCAAGAATTATATCGTTTTTGGATATTCCATGAGATCCATAGTTCAGTGTGTTGACGTACGTCTTCGCCAGCACACCGGTCGGCAGTAGGAAACATTGTACAGCAGGTGCTGAACTAGGCGTGCCTTTGACAAGAGAAGACCAAGACACGCCCCCAAGCTTCGCGCCGATACCACCCCCTGGGCAGCTTGCATATAGGCCATCGCCGCTGACCGAGCAATCTCCCAATCGCTCAATCTCAGTACGTCCCATCGGGCCTCAGTTTGCGGTGCACCTCAATACGACCACAGTGGTAGTCGTCGCCTCGCACCTTAGCTAGCTGTGAGGGAACATTAGTTATTAAATATACATTCATGTTCATAAATTAAGGATAATTGCAGAATGTGGTGCCACACAACGTGGCACTACAAGTAAGTCCACGGTACTGGTGATAAGTTGAGAAAACCGTCAGAAACACATGTGATACAAAACGTCACTGTTTCTAGCGAATGCACAACGACATCAGTATGGGATATAAGTACCATGTACACGTACACAGGCCGCACAACGGGTTGGCATACTCTGTATCTGGTGGTCGAGCAGCTGCTGGGGTATAGCCTCCCATTCTTGGACCAGTGCCTGTCGGAGCTCCTTAAGTGCTGTAGGGGTATGAAAAAGTGCAGCGATACGCCGACCCAGAGCATCCCAGACGTGCTCGATGGGGTTTAGTTCTGAAGAACAGACAGGCCACTCCATCCACATGATATCTTCTGCTTCAAGGTACTCCTCCACGATGGCAGCTCGGTGGGGCCATGCGTTACCATTCATCAGGAGGAAGGCGGGACCACCTGCACCCTTCAAAAGGCGGACACACTGGTGCACAACGGCGTCCCGATACACCTGACTGTTGCAGTTCCGCTGTCAAAGCCTTGCAGGGGTGTACGTGCACCAATCAATCTCACCCCGCACCATCAAACCACGCCATCCATACAGGTCCCTTTCAAGGACATTAAGGGGTTGGTATCTGGTTCCTGGTTCACGCCAGATGAAAACCTGGAGAGAATCCAGAATATACCTGGACTCGTCCGTGAACCTAACTCGGGACCGCTGTTCCAATGACCATGTACTGTGTTTTTGACACCAGGCTTTAGGGGCTCTCCTGTGACCAGGGGTCAGTGGACAGGGGAATGCACTTTGCAAGTCTCCGGGCGAATAAAACATGTCTGTTAAGTCGTCTGTAGACTGTGTGTCTGGAGGCAACTGTTCCAGTGGCTGCGGTAAAGTCCCGAGCAAGGCTACCTGCAGTACTCCGTGGCCGTCTGCGGGCACTGATGATGAGATATCGGTCTTCTTGTGGTGTTGTACACTGTGGACGTCCCGTAATGTAACACCTGGACACGTTTCCTGTCTGCTGGAATCGTTGCCATTATCGTAAGATCACATTTCGTGCCACACGGAGGGCCCGTGCTACAACCTGTTGTGTTTGACTATCCTTCAGTCGCCTTAGTATTCTCCCCCTCACAACGTCATCAATATGTGTTCTTTGAGCCATGTTCAACACGCAGTCACCATTATCACTCTGAAAAAGACTGCACACTTACTCGCTGCACTGTACTTAGACATGCACCAACACACCTCTGCGTATGTGGACTGCTGCCAGCGCCACTGTGCGACGACCCAGGTCAAATGCACCGCATCGTCATACCCCGAGGTGATGTAAACCCTCAAACCGCCCACCAGAGCGTTGTTTCACCATGTATCAGTATTATCCTTAATTTATGAACACTAGTGTAGTTGCCCGCATCTCGTGGTCGTGCCGTAGCGTTCTCGCTTCCCACGTCCGGGTTCCTGGGTTCGATTCCCGGCGGGGTCAGGGATTTTCTCTGTCTCGTGATGGCTGGTTGTTGTGTGATGTCCCTAGGTTAGTTAGGTTTAACTAGTTCTAGGGGACTGATAACCATAGATGTTAAGTTCCATAGTGCTCAGAACCATTTTTGAACTAGTGTAGTTGTGATATGAACACGGACAAGATTCAAGCGTTAGTACATGTTAGTTGATTGCTGTTAACCACAAAACTTCAGACAGGACGTAATTGAAGTTAAATAGTCAATTAGTTTCTGTAATAAAATGTATTATAACCATGTGTGCATTTTGTGTTGTAGTGAGAGGAAACCGGCCACCCACCTATCATATCACACTCTTCTTATCCAACCAGGAACTACAAAACACTACAAGAAGTCACAGCCACAATACTCAGCGCTCAGTTTCATGCTGTGGTCCTCGACTTCAGGGAGACATTTGACATCATGTTGCTCTAACGTTTCGTGAAATAAAATAATAATAATAATAATAATACAATAATAAAGAGGTTACCGAAAATCGAACCAGATTTGCAGCTGGATTCAAGACTTCCTCGCCGACAGAACTCAACACATCAACACTTGGCTTTTAATGGAAGAAAATCGACAGATATAAAAGTAATTTCGGGGATACTCCAAGGAAGTGTGATAGGATCGTTATTGCTTACAGAGCTTATAAATAATATAGTAGAGTGCGTCGGCAACTCTATAAGGCTGCTCGCACATGACGCGGCTGTCTGTAACAAGGTAGCAACACAAGAAGATGGTTACGATTTACAGAAGGAACTGCAGAGGATTGGTGAGTGGTGCAGGGACCGATAGTTGATTTTGAATGTAAAAAAGTGCTACATTAAGCAGTCGTAGAAACAGAAATCCACTACTGTGCAACTAAACTACTGATGACGAAACAGAAATCACCGTAAAATATCTAGGACTATCAACCCAAAGCTTCCTTTCGTGGAGTGACCACATAAAATAAATAGTAGAAGCAGATGCGAAGCTCAGACCCCATCCACTGAAGAAGTGGCTTCCAGTGCGCTTGTGCGACTGATTTCGGATTTCCGGAAGGCTTTTGACACTGTACCACACAAACGACTCGCAGTGAAATTGCGTGCTTATGAAATATCGTCTCAGTTGTGTGACTGGAGTAGTGATTTCCTGTCAGAGAGTTCACAGTTCGTAGTAACTGACGGAAAGTCATCGAGTAAAATAGAAGTGATTTCTGGCGTTCCCCAAATTAGTGGTATAGGCCCTTTGCTATTCCTTATGTATATAAACGATTTGGGAGACAATCTGAACAGCCGTCTTCGGTTGTTTGCACATGACGCTGTCGTTTATCGACTAATAAAGTCATCAGAAGATCAAAACAAACTGCAAAAAAAAAAAAAAAAAAAAAAAAAACGATTTAGAAAAGATGTCTGAACGCTGCGAAAATTGGCAGTTGACCTTATATAAGGAAAAGTGTGATGTCAACCACATGAGTGCTAAAAGGAAATAGTTAAACTTCGGTTACACGATAAATCAGTCTAATATAAAAGCCGTAAACTCAACTAAATACCTATATATTACAGTTACGAACAACTTAAATTGGAATGAACACATAGGAAATTTTGTGGCGAAGGCTAACCAAAGACTGCGTTTTATTGGCAGGGCACTAAGAAAATGTAACAGACCTACTAAGGAGACTTCCTACACTACGCTTGTCCGTCCTCTTTTAGAATACTGTTGTGCAGTGTGGGATCCTTATCAGGTAGGACTGACGAAGTACATCGACAAAGTTCAAAGAAAGGCAGCACGTTTTGTATTATCGCGAAATATGGGACAGTGTGTCACAGAAATGATACAGGATTATGCTGGTACACATTAAAAGAAAGGCGTTTCTGATTGCGACTGAATCTTCTCACGAAATTCTGATCACCATCTTTCTCCTCCGAATGTGAAAATATTTTGTTGGCACCGACCTACGTAGGGAGCACGATCACCACGATAAAATAAGGGAAATCAGAGCTCTCACGGAAAAATATAGGTGTTCATTCTTTCCACGTGCTATACCAGATTATAATGTTAGAGAATTGGGAGGTGGTTCGATGAACCCTCTGCCAGCCACTTGAATGTGATTTACAAAGTATCCATGTAGATTCTTGAGAACTGTTCATCATTAAGGGATCCTTTCCAGGATAGACGAGACAGAAAAGACCCAACGAAGAGCGGGACCGTTTAGTGAGCGCGAGAACGTTGCAGAGAGGAATTCCACTGCCACACGTTACAAGACTGGCGTTTTACATCATGCAGAGTGAGTCGGGAAACATACTACTTCCATATACGCCTCGCGAAATGACCAGGCTGACAGACAATCGTTCTTTCCACCCGCCATTCTAGAATGGAACATGCAGTAGGGGATCTGTTAGTGGTATCAGAACTACCCTCCGTCACACACCATCAGGTGGCTTGCGGAGTATTGAACTAGATGTAAATATAGAACTTTCGTTACGCGACTCCACTTTAAGCTTCTTTTATATTATTTTCTACCATGTACTGCGTGCATTGTGATCTACGGGGAAAGCGCATATAGCGTGTGACTGATCTGCTGGATGGGTGCCGTTGCAGCCCTGGAGCGTTTCCCTGGGAACCCCCGCCGGGCGCCACGTGCGCCAATGGCCATTACTCGCTGCTGGTAAGCCGCAGGTGGACTCTCTGCTAATTGAGTGGTGTAATAGCCCCATCATGGAATTTACGCGTCCAAGCACACAGATGCCGTGTCCCATCCAATTCACACCCACGAGAGCGTAAACAGGTGGCCAACAAGGCTGTGATGCGTTCCAGGGAGT